>NC_081199.1:29671515-30390265 GCF_902713425.1 Acipenser ruthenus
CATGGGTGCACTTGCAAACTTAATAAATCCTCTGAAGTTTCTTTTATTATTTATAAATTATAGAGCATTTAATAGTTATGGATGGAAATATTTATTGTAAAACCACCTTAAAATGTATTCTAATTCTGAGTTTCTTGAATATTGTTTTTAAAAAGAGGCAGCTCGGAGCAAATACCAGACTTAAAACAGAACTAAGGGGAGTAAATTAAGAGCATCTGCTTTGGAAAAAAAAAAGCTTTAAGAAAGCCGAATAATGTTGTGTTTAATGTTTCATAACAGAGTTACAGCTGCACAAACAAAGATGAACTGATTTTTAAAGTCTCGGAAATTTAACGTGACAATGAAACCAAAAAAGAATTAGAACATTTATATTAGAAACACACATCCTCTGCCAAGGCTGAAATATACAAAATATACAGGCCCAGATATTCGAAAGGTTTGCGCACTGCGCAGAGGGTTATGCGCAAAATGTGCCATATTCGAAACTTCTTTTTGGCCGGCAATTTGTGAAATCCTGCCATGTTCGAAAAAAATAAAAGAATAACTCCCAAAAGAGCACGGTACAGAGTACAGCACGGTAACATAGTACATACCGTCGGTATGTAACATAAACTGAGCCGGCAGATACAAAACAACTACCTGTATAATGCAGGAAAGCTTTACTTTAATAGACACATGCAGCAGGATCAAGCAACAGTTTGCACCTCCTTATCTTGCATTCACATAGATTTCAATATCAGACACTGCTTAAACAGAAGTAGGCTAGGCTACTGATTACTGATTACATTTTGTCAGAGTTTTGAATGTAAAATGTACGAAAGGGGAGCCTTTCTTATTCCACTACCCGTTCAGCCATTTTATTTAGGTTGAATGAATTGCCCCCCAGGTTTGTCAAGCAATTATATGCTATTAAAAAAAACAGGTGATTCCAGCTGGATTATTAATATTATTAATTATTGTTGTTGTTACTGTATGTGTGTATTTTCTTATAACAGACGCCCTCATCCAGGGCAACTTACATTTCTTACAAAAAAACACATTACAAAAATCAGATCAGTCCAGACACGGAGCAATAGCGGTTTGATAAGCGGGATCACGGTTAATACATAAGAAAATAAATAAATATATAAACGGATGGTATTGTAAAGAAAACAAGAAAGTCAAAAAATGTAAATGAATTACAATAGGTAACATGTACTTATATTTGTGTGACACCTGCCAAAATGATGGAGACAGAAGTAGAGAAATCATAAACACAATTCCCCGCTAACAGCACAGCATAGATACATCTGTTTGAATTCTGTAGAATCTGTGATGGCCCTTTTATATATTTAGCTTATTAGCCATGCTAATGCCTGTGAGAATTATAAACATTGGATACAAATGTATGCATGTGTGCAAATTTCATATGCTTAAACACAAAAATATATGAATTGCTCCGAAGGCCAAACTTGAATGAAACGTTTTCTGATAAGTGTGGCAGGCTTGCAATGTGCAGAAAGTTTCCATTACATGCGTTTAGCTAAGTGCCCTATCTTCAGCAACATTGGCAAAGGGCCGCAGTTCCCAATGGCTCAATCCATAAAATATCCCTGTAGTTGCATTCTCCAAAGGCTCCCTTTCCTTTTCATGCCACTCACCCGGTAATTCCACATATAAGGACACAGCTGACTTTTTTATTTTATTTTTTAAGTGTTGTTATTTATTATTAATTACAAAATATATAGAGCCTTCATGATCATGAAAAATTACAAAATATCTAGAGCCATCATGATCATGAAAAATTGGATCACCTTCATCCACCATGCAATATATAGGATTCGGTAACACTTTAGGGATCGGTTATAAGTGGTTATAAACAAAAAAACAAAAAAAATGGCAAAAGCTTATGAACTTGCAAAAACAAAGCAACCCCATACAATTGGTGAGACAGACATATAAAAGCAGACAGAGACAGACACACAGACATAGAAAGAAAAACAGACCAGAAAAGACAGACTATATCCGTTATAAGCGATTATAAACAATAGTGCAAAAAAATTACAAAAGTGTATAATAACGCTTATTATTTCTAATCATAGTCTATAATTGTTAATAGCATAATTAATAACATGTTTATAGATTGTTTATAATCACTTATATCGGATCCCTAAACTAAAGTGTTACCTAGGTTATGATTCTGTCAATAACATTTGTGGTAAAGAATGTTGTAACCAAGTTTTATCACAATTAGAGAAGTCGTTCTCAAGATATATTTAATACTATAAAGTGTGACATACATAGGACACCACTAGATGGTTAAATACATCATTTGAGTTCACTGATTGATACATTGCATGGGTTTCCAATCTAGCAGATATAACGGGTTAGGTTTTAACCAATTTAAAATAATTGCTGTTTAGCTACCGTGCAGTATCTTTAAAGTACAGCATTCATAATGATGAAAGTGATTTGGTGTGTTAGGATTAGGACACGTTGTTTGTTATCCTTACTTCCCTCTTTTCAGCACATTGTAAAAAATCATTTTGTCTTTATGCATACTCCATCACTTTTTTTGCCTGATGCTTGACCCTTTTTGTTCCTTATAATTCAAGTGTCCATAATGCATTACATGTGTAACTGTTATTGAGTAGATCAAGGGGGTTTCAACTTTATGCTTAAAATGTATTCCTGTGCCAAGTATGGCTATACTCAATTGAAAGCGTATTCGACCAAGGTTACATATTTTTGTGGTGACATAATTTACATTACACGTTTAAGGAAAATACATTTCAGATAACCCTATAGAGAGAGGTTGCCAAAGCAACACACTGTTACAGTTTTACAACAATTTAATAAAATGATTTCCTAAACAGACTTGGTTTGTTTTCTAAAAGAATTTTGTGAAAAAAAATAAAGGACCATCCTGAGTGTCAGTTGGGTTTAGTATTATGAAAATAAAAAGAAGAATGCATTTAATAGAACATACTTGGGCTTATTAAACCAGCTCAGTGAATTAAACAGTGTTTTGCCAATTACTGTACGTTGTGTTATTTATTTAATTCGCTGAACCTCCATGTTCAATAATAATAATAACAATAACTGTCTTCCAGTGCCCTATGATGTGTTTGTACATAAAGTAATTAAATAGAATCATGTATTCCGGTTTCTGCAGCCATTAAATTACCTCATAAACCCATGGTGGAAATACTGTATCAACTCTTAGGTACAATATTCCCTGTAAAATGTTAATATAAACACCATTAAAAAAAAAAAGAGGCTCACCTTTTTTTCTGTTTTCATTTTTGTTTTATTTCTGTAAGCTAAGCTTGCAGGTCATATAAATAGCCGTCTGCTGTTGTAGGTAGAGCATTAGCAGCTTGCTTTATTAGTTCAGGAGTGGCAAGAAGGATTCAAGAGAGAATAAAACGTCTGTGCCTGAGACTGAAACTATATTTACAGCACGTAAACAAACTGGGAAGCCAAGCAAATCTGGTTTCTAAGGCACTGTAGAACACTGAAGAACAGGGGAAAGTTGTAAACAGCCACCCAGGAAATATTTTACTGTAAATGTAGCATCATTGTTGTACGCTAAACTTGAAATATGATTACATAAGCAAATACATCTGTATCCATATATGTATACACACAAATAACACCACATTATCCACAACTGAAAGGCAAGTATCTATTTACTGAGTGGGTATGTCATGATTGTAGTAAAGCTTATTCTTGAACAAGCGCAGCACTTTTCAGGCACCGAAGAGATGAGAGATGAGATTCAAGCACAACTGCACATGCGCTTTTCTTTTTTTTTTTTTTTTTTTTTTTTAAATAAAACGAGACCAGAAGTAATTGTTCTTCTATCAATGTCACACACCTCCCAGAGTCAATCATTGACGAATTTGTTGTATTGGCTTAGAAAATCAATCATTTCTAACATATATTAGTTTAGACTCCAGCATTTAATCTGTCAGGTCAGCTACTTGACAACAATTCCTTTCGATTTCTGCTGGTACAGCAGTACATAGCAAAATAATTCATTGGTACATGTGCCAATGGCTGTTTCAAACAAATTATTACCAGGTCATAATATGATCATTCCATTGTTTCAAAACAAAAAAATACTGTACATAAATAAAAAAAGCTAGCTTGTCAACTGCACTATAGAATCAGGTATGGTGACTATTCAGGATTTACTGCCTGAAATACATGCTCTTAATTTATGTTCTTGTATTTTATGTTGATGTTGCAAGTTTACATCTTTGTTGTTGTTCTTGAATCTTTTTAATTTTCGACAGCAAAACATGAATTTATCTGGAATAAATATCTGGAATCCGGAAGTTTCCCACAGTTTTACATGTGTTGAGCCCAGCACTTTGCAGAACAGTGTGGGAGACATTCAAAAGCCCTTATTACACATATTGATTCCTAAATGCAATGCACTAGCTTTAGCAGATAATCTTGACTGCAGCAATTCATTTTCCAAATAAGCACAGGCGTTCAACTTCCCGCAGGCAGAACATACCATTACATTTAGTCTAATGCTCTACTCTTTACAAAACAACTCAACTGGATTTAAATGAACTAAAATAACATACAATGGTTAGCGTAATCCCAATTCCACTTACAACCTAGAGAGATAAGCTAAATAAAAAAATGCACATTTATAGCATTCAATTAAAAGCAGATCATATAAACTCACAAAGTAGGTTTTTACATAAAATGTAAAAGTGGTAAACTAACCTGATACTGCAGTATGTACAGATGACAGACAGGAAACACTTTGTATAACATTGTCAATAGGGTATCTGGCAACCCTGGTCAGCCGGGGTGACACAGATTCGAAGCCAGGTGGTTACATTATATTTTGACTATCCCTCAGTCTAATTGCTACATGTTCTTTCAGTGATATAGAGGTTTGAAATCTAGGGTATTTGTTCAACAGATGCATATGCAGCTTTTATATACGTACTGTACATATGCCAGGGATAATCAATCATGTGAGGGAGAGGCCATATACACAAAAGCATGTGCTTTACATTTTAATTATTATTTATTTATTTTGATTTGTACAGTTTTACATGTAAAGGCTGCACATTTTATTCATGTGTGTGTGTGTGTCTATCTCAGAAATACTTTCACAAACAGAATCATTTGTCTGGACAGGGTTATAGTGAAGTGATGAGGCCAGTAAGTTCCCTTTTCTTAACTTGATAAGGAACTGTTAATGTATCCTTAAAAGGGAAAGCAAGTCAGCTATATAATGTTCTTACCAAAAGTAACCCAGAAGTGAAACTTGGAACTACTGTAAGGAGGAAATGAGTATCTTTGATATTAAAATAAAAAAGCAACAGAAATAGACTGATATTATAGTGTTAAATCAATGGCAGCAGGGAGAGGGAGAGCCACCTGCCTAATGCTCTCTTGGCAAATCATTTTATTATTGTATGCATGTAGCAACAATGCTGATTTGATGAAACTATGCATGACAGAGCTCCAAGATGCTTTCGATTTTGATAAATGAACCATTTTTCTTTTTGAGCTGCCATTATTCTAACAGAATAAAAATGTGTGGATGTGTACACCAAATATAAATTTTGTATGGATGTCTGGTGCTAGAACACATACAAGTAGCAGCTGTGAGGACTGGTTGCAGTGCCTGTTTTGACTATGAAAACACTGCATTTTTTCTTTGCTGTGACTTTCAAATAATGTGAATGGTCTGGCATGGATTTTACAAACATTTAGAAAAATATAAATTCCAGAAATAAACAAACTGAAATGAAGAGCATTGGGTATTTCAACTTGATCAAATCATTATCGTTAATGATTAAAAAACAAAATAATAAAAAAAGCACCCACATGCTCTCCTTTTTCACATTTTGTATTTTCTTAAACCTCTTTAGTTAATTGAAATCTTAGCCTCTGATGATAGTAATAATATCATGAGCAGAGACACACACGTTAACATGCCAATATCAAGCATTTCAAAAACAATAGCTGTATAGGTATGCAATAGTCTACATAATTTACAGTAAAAATACAATTATTACATAGTATAATTATATATAGGTTTGCAGTTTATTAGTATAATCAATGTATCTGTTCATGTATTTATAAGAACATAAGAACGTTTACAAACGAGAGGAGGCCATTCAGCCCATCTTGCTTGTTTGGTTGTTAGTAGCTTATTGATCCCGGAATCTCATCAAGCAGCTTCTTCAAGGATCTCAGGGTGTCAGCTTCATCAACATTACTGGGGACTCCTTTTTATATCATTTATGAGGTAATTGACCTGTATACAAATGATTTACTATCCGACGAAGGACATATTTGAAAAATAAATTCCATGACAATGCACTAGACTTTGTTTTTGTTTTTGCAAACCTTTTCATTCTTGGAAAAAAGATATACATATTGTAACAACTGTGGCGATAGACACTGTTTGTCCTATATGTTTGTTTGTCATGTCTTGTTTAGTGTTACATGTACTGTAAGAGTACGGGGCACACCGTTAGTGTGTGTGTGTGTGTGAGGGGTGGGGTGGGGCCCTCCCCCAAGGCTATAAGTAGGTGGGGTGGGGGAACAAGCCTCAAGGAGGAGAATGTGCACAGACTTCGACTTGAGTGGTTGCTGTGAGATTGTGAGGGACAAAGAGAGAGGCTGAAAGTGAGGGCCTTAGCTGTGAAGCACTAATAACCCAGGAGTGTGTCTGTGGATTGGAAGAGACATAGAACAAGAGTGTCTGAGAGAAATGAAGATAACAGAGTGAGGGAGAGTGAGAGGACGACTGTAAAGAAAAGTGAATAGAGTTTGTTATTTTGGCGTGAACCCTGGCCCAGACAGGGATTTGCTTTTCCACCAGTTGTTCGACAAAAATAAACTGGTCAAGTTTGGAATCCCATCTGGTCTCCCCGAGTCTTGTTTCACTCAAAGACGCGAAGAACGTTACAATGCATATACTACTATATCTACCGTGGCATATATTTTTGTCATCTCACTTGAGTGGGATAACATGAGTGGGATAACATGTGTGGGTTAACATGCTTACCGGGACTAATTTTGAATGTGTCTTTGTTTACATTCCAATCCAGTGGTGTGCTGCTGAAATTCAGGACAGAGTTACATGTCGGTAGTTCAAACAATACTGCCACCTATACGCATTTTATAACAACTTTAAAATGTCTGAAATCAAATCAAATTTTATTTGGACTCCAATTAACTTGAGAACGGGTTTAGTCAAGAAATGCCAGTTACCTGTCTGCGTCTAACTTATCTGAGCAGGCTGTAGCCCCTTCATTCAAACCAGTAAAGGTAAGAAAGAGAGGATGTAAATTGACTGAGTGATCAAGGTTCTACCTAAAGAAGAGGTCATAAACAGGGTTCAAAATTAATCTGCGTCAAAGTATAGTCTGTTGACAATGTTTTTAGGGCTGTGTTAGAAGGTTTGTTCGCTAGCCAGTAATTCGAAGATTGTTTTAAACTTTCAAAGGTTCGTCAGACGCCATTCACGCACTGTTTTTTTTTTTTTTCTGTGAACAGAAATTGTTTGACAATGTGTGAATACTATAAATCACACATTAAATGTCACTCACATGCAAAATTCAATCTTTTTATTTGTATAATGCATATTACTTAAACAAAAGTTGTTATATTAAAATCCAACCAAATCTTATGTAGCAACTCTGTGCCACTGCCGTGTATAGAGCAGGGTTTGCCAAAGCACTGGGGGTTACCTATAGAGGTTATAGTGCTTCAGTAAAATATGTGCTGAATACTTAGTGTACAAGACAGTAATAATTTTAATTTCGTAAAAACTGAGCACCGTCCGTCCCTCCCCCCTCCAGCCTGTGTTAACCGGAGGCAAATTTCTTCATTCACCATCTCGACAGCAAAGCGATAGTGCAAGCTGTATTGAAAGAAATGTCTCGAAACCCCTCTGTTGTTTGGGATTTTTTTTGTTAAATGCCCAGACGACCCAAAAAAAAAAAAGTTGAATGCAAACTGTGCAAGAGACTGTTGATGTATCATGGAGGTACATCCAATCTCTGGTCACGTTACAATCGTAAGTCCATATTATTTATTGTTGTTTTATTTTAAATATATACTTGTGGTATAAACAGAATACTAACAGGAGGAATAATAACAGGAGGCTGTGTGGTCCAGTGGTTAAAGAAAAGGGCTTGTAACCAGGAGGTCCCCGGTTCAAATCCCACCTCAGCCACTGACTCACTGTGTGACCCTGAGCAAGTCACTTAACCTCCTTGTGCTCCGTCTTTCGGGTGAGACGTAATTGTAAGTGGCTCTGCAGCTGATGCATAGTTCACACACCCTAGTCTCTGTAAGTCGCCTTGGATAAAGGCGTCTGCTAAATAAACAAATAATAATAATAATAATACTGAATGATCGTTCATGGTAAACGTTTTTTATTCGTGTTAGAAGTATGTCCTTACATAAACCACTCTGCCCTGTTGGGGCTCATGATTTCCTGGGGCATAATCCTGCGGTGAATAAAAACCTTATACCACGATCATTCAGTATCCTAGACACACACAAATACGGTAAAAAGAGTATGAACTCTCTTGCATTACAGTTCATGGTATGCAAGCACAATGACTTGGGGGAAATTGAATTGAATTATGGACATTTTCCAATACCAAGATTGATTTTCTAGAATTAATGCAATAATGCCCTCAGCAGTTCAGGGCAGTGGTTAAAGTCTCCTCTCTGGGGTATAATTATTATTATTTTTTATCTCCAAGGGACACCTTGGCACAAGCTATACAGCTCCAACAGAAATCTAATATCTTGGCAGTGAACGATAAATTGACCATTACCAAAAAAAGCACAGCTAAATGAGAAATCATGTGCTTGGTATAAACCAAATTTCATGCTTTCAAAGCACACAACACCTTGAAGCACGACAGTGGCCCTGGGACTTGCAAAGATATGTATTATTTCTTCTTATCCAAGCCTTCTGTGTAAAGACAGTCAACAAATATTCTTGAATCTTCTGTCAAACACAAAACACCGTTTGATCTTGCGGATGCTGAAATCTATAGATCCACTGTCAAAACAGAGAGATTTGGAGAAGACCTGTGCATATACAATCGACATCAAGCAAACACTGTTTATTGAGAAATATTATTTTAGAACCTTTCTTTTTTTAAGAAGCAGAAGTTCCATTTCACTTTTTGTTTCATTCATTTTGACAATACTTAATTATACTATAATATTATACCAACAGTAAGGCTGTGTGGCAGAGAGTGAAGGTATTTGACTGTGTCAGGATGTGAGTGGTGCATGGATAAAAAGGAAATGTCCAAACAATACTTTATAGTGCAAAAACATCCATTCTTTATTTACACATTTTCCTCCTCTGCAAGACAAACGACACTTAACAAACAAAAAACAAAAAAGCGCTCCAGCTCCATTGCAGTCAGATACGGGTCAGGCAGCGATTGGATAATCCATGACGCCGAGCTGACTACAGGGAGGACTACAAGGGGACTACAAGGGGACTACAAGGGGACGCAGTTGCGCAAGTAAGGTCCCCTCATGCAGAATGCGAAGCCTGAGCCGGAGCGCTGTTTTGTTTGGTGTTTGTTAAGTGTTGTTTCTTTTGCAGAGGAGGATTGAGAGCCAGGAGCTGCAGCCACAGAGCTAGCACCACACCGTGAGCACACAAACACACACCACATCCTTTACCGAAGAGCACAGTTTTCGTGCACGGAGGATTGTGGCTATTGGAGTGTTGGACTTTTGTTTTGGGGCTGAAACCCATTCAGCCTTGCCCTATACCATTGTTGGTATATTGGTATTGTTGCGTTAAGTTATTTAACCAGAAACCAAAACAAATTTTTTTTTTCCAAAACAGCGGCAAGTGACAACGTAGTAATGTTAAATAGTATTAGTTTCGCTCAAGACAGATGGCTGAAAGTTGGGACTGATTTAAAACAAAGTAATATGTATAAAATACATTAACAAAGCAGGTTACTCTTGATCTCTGCATCATCATCCTGTATTTGTTCACAGACGCATATTCTCAATAACTTCTAGAAGCAACAACACAGATTACGTTCTTGACAGTAAGTCAATATACCGTATACAAGGCAAGTTTTTAATTTCATGGAATATTCAATTTCAATAAAATATTATCGATTTGTTATCGTGGGGTCCCAATGTTATCGTTACAAGCCTAAATAATGCCATACAATATCCTAAGTCCCTGCATTTTACAACCCAAATCAAAGCTCAATAAAACAGTAATGACAACTCCCAACGGGTGAACTACTTCAAACCCCTCTAGTTCTAAAAGCAATGTCACCTGCATTTTTAAATGTCAGCCTAACAAAACACACATCTCCATTCTTCCCTTTTTAGATGCACATTTTAGTTTTTTTGTAATTTATTTTTCATTGATGTTAATGACTCATGAAAAAAGTATCTAAAACATGCGAAATAATCTTTGAATAGAAACATGTATTTTTTTTAACCAATTAAATTTGTAGTTTGTGAATGTAATGGAAATCATGTGAAATAGTTATCATCATCACCACCACCACCAGCACCATCATCATCATCATATTTGTCATTTACTGTAATATACATTTCAGGAGTAAATTTATAGGCATTGCGCATTTAGTGCAACTAATGATTTTCAACACCAAAATCCTGCATTCCGGTACTGTATGTGGATTTGCAATTTATAATCTACATAGAAAGTACATTACAGACATCTATAAATTACAATATAGAAAAAACTGTATCTATTATATAATAACTTTACAGCACAGCAGGACTAATCATTTTAAAAAGAACATATGTACTGTATTCCATGATAATGTGTATATTACATGAACTTGAACAATTACAAATTAAAAAACAGCAAGAAATGTATGTAAAAAAAAAATGCTCACCTCTGCTAAGCAAGCTGGTCCACATTTCCACAGCAGTATTTATTTTCACAATGCTGATGATTTTAATAGGAAAATCCAAAATGCAGACAGTGTTACAGTATGTATACAGCTAGAAAGACTTGGCTTCAGCCCCTCTCATCTGTGTGACAATATACTTTAAGATCAATGCAGCTCTAAAGCTCCCCAGATGCTGGTTCATTTCACTGCTCATTGGAAATCCCTCACACGCTGGCAACATTTTAGGAGAGGGCAGGCACGTGTAGTCACTCATTTGTAAAAAAAAAAAAAAGCATTTTCAGTTCCAGTTCTTGATGCTCACTGTAATAACAATCTCCGGTTTGGTTAGAAGCACAGAGGAAACAATACAGAGAAACACACTAGAAGCTAATTTTCCCCACACACATACAACAAGCTGCTGTGAGCATATTCACTAAACCATGAAAATCTATCTTTATGAAACGGCTTAGCGTGTTTATCCCCCAACATCCCTGAATGAGGACTCAAGTATGCGCATTGCTTCCCCTTTCAACTTTAAGCAGATGATACAATGAGAAGGGAGTGCTCTATGCTTCTGTAATTTAACCAGCATACTCACAAAAAGGAAGACAAATGTGGGGCTGATGACCTAGCATTACACTGCAGTAGCAAATCAGAATTGCTGTGCCTAAAATAAAACAAAACAAAAACACCAGACGGACAAGTGTTGCCATTAGCAATGACAAAGCAAGTGGAAATGGAGTGGTCTGAAACGGCAGATTAAGACAATGAGAATCAGTGCCTACTGCATGAAGCACATAGGTTATTTTATAAGCAACTGCATAAAACTGAATATTGAAGTGTGCTCCACTACTGTAGTGTCATATGATGATATCATATTTACATGAAGTCATCATTAAAGGTATAGTAACATGTATAGATTTGGCATCAAGATTAAGTTAGGTAGCACCACATTATGCTTTATTTGGCACATATGTCATTGTGTAAGCATACATAACCATAGCTGCAGGCTCATTCACAGTACATAACATGCAAGTTACTGGTCCTTATTACAAGTCAAGTGAACTCACTGGTTTGTGGTTAAAATAAAATATATCATTTGCTGGTTTAATAAAAGGGATCAATTCCACATATTAGTAATTACACCTAGTAAATGATCAGCAAGAAATGGGGAATATCACCTGACAGAGAAATCTACAAAATTACATAAACAAAAAGCTATAGACAAGAAATTCTGGTTTTAATCAAAGGTGGCATGGTTAGGAGTTTCCACTCAAATGAAACATGATCGTAGAAACTATAATCCACCCCCTTTTCCACTGGAGAGTTTTTAAATGATCTCGAGTGCAGCGAGTTGAACAATAAATCCCAGCATCCTGATTGATTACTTTCCTTACTGTGCATCCCATTCAAAAATAAACCAAGATCCTTCCTCAAGTTATGTTTATTTCATATAGTAATTGTATTAAAATAACACATCTTATTTGTGATATTTTAAATGGAAATGCATTTATAGAATTTTCAGTTTTCAAAATTGCTCTGCACGCCAGCCGCATATAAACCTACTGAATGAATGTCAGCTTTGCTGTTCACAGATCCCTCTTGGCATTAACTCTAATTGTCTGGTATAATCCATGAGTTTAATAAACAAGACAAGGGAAACTAATACTAGCATATTGAAGCCATAGCAATAATTACAAATAGAATTCTGCTTCCTCACAGAGTTGTATTTCGCACAGAGGGGTTATCAGCACCAAAATAGTTTGGGGTTTGAACTGCAACCGAAATGGCTGTGGGTTTTGTGTTACTTTGGAAAACTGCATTCCTGCAAAGTAGGTCAAGTGTTAATTATACTACTTAAATCAATAATAGATAACAAATGGAATTATCTGTATGAAAATACTTGACAAATCTAGAATTTCTAAATCTTGTGCCTGCATCCTAACCCTCTTCTCATACCCCTCACCAAGCTATCCGTCTGCCTGTCTCTACGGCTGATCAACAAGCAAAACCAAGCCCCACTACAAACCAGCTCAAAATGTTTTACCCCAAACTCTATTGTATAGTAGCACATAACCTCCTATATATCTGCTTCATTACATTATGATCACTAAATCTATATTATTTGATGTAACTAAATTGCTTAGATTGTAAAGTCTGATTCCAAACGTTTATACTGCCATCTAGTGAGGGTTTTAGCCATAATTTGAATGCAAAACTCAACCTCTCTCTGTTATTAGTTATGTTTTCTCAATGGTAGTCTTATATGCATTAACACAGCCAACTGTGGGTACAGCCTTAAATACAACATCACTTGTACAGTACTGCATGTGTTTAACACATTGGTGGGGCCTATAAAATGCAGAGGAGACCAGTCTTATATGTGATTTTGTATATCTCGTGGGCAGCCGGTTACTAATGTAACAGGGTCAAGAATCCCCTGTTCACATTTAATTTGCACTTGTGTATTATTTATTTTTATAATCTTATTTATTTGATTAGTGAACGCTTTATGCTGGCTGACACTTTATAATTGATTTGTATCACATTATTTTGGCTTCTCCACTCGTTTCCGTTTATCTGCCTTATTAGGCACCGACTAATTGAATTATTGATCCATTTGCGCACCTGAATATAAATAGCCCATATTTTTACAAACGGGATGGCCATCCTGGGGTTTGTGTTTGTCTGTGCATGAGTGGGAATTCAGCGTTTGGAGCTTGGAACACCGAGTAAAAGAGTGAAACAGATCTGTAAATGGAGCATTCCCACTAAGTATTGGGCTGATTGTATGCTGGTGTTGAATAATGAACATAAGTGGCTTGACTGTTTTTAGCCTGTCAGTAGCCGACTGGAATTTAGGAAGTGAAACAGCATAGGCTATATTGTGATGCTGGTCTCTCTCTCTCCCCCTCTGTGTTCCCTCCCCTGTACGGACAGTGTGTGTGTGTGTGTGTGTGTGTGTGTGTGTGTGTGTGTGTGTGTGTGTCTGTGTGTGTGTGTGTGTTTTAGACCGCAGTATTTTGTTTTTATTATTGCTGTTACTGTGCTCTGTAAAAATGTATATCCCCTCTATTCGCTAGCAATGTTGTTACATTTGCACTTTACAAAATAAATGATTCCCAATAATGTGAACTTTGTTTAACTGTTCAAAATCTCTCTACCTATTTACAGGTGAATGGAATGATTGTCTTAAACAAGCACCTTGTAAACAATGTGTTGCTATTTTAGGATTTTTACAATAAACAAAATGTCTTTTAAAATGAATTTGAGGTGACTTTCTTGGTGAACTTGTTCCTGCCATTTTGAATTTGTTTTCTGAATAAAAAGAACCTAAAGGTATTCTATAATTTGTTGTGTGCATTATTTCACTGAACTGGTGTAGTCGCTCTACATTCTGCTATTTTGTAATTGAAGACATGTGTGTCTGTACGCTCCCGTAATGGGGAGGTGTCAATCAGACTACAAACTGTAACTCCCCTGCAGTATAGTACTGAAATGTACTGCTTTTACCTTCCTTTAAAACGCCCAGTATCAACTTACCTGAAGTCGATGAACATTAAAAAGAGCTTGGGGTTGCAGGAATGCTCAGGAAAGTTCAGCGAATTACAAAATATACAGATTGGGTGTTTGGGAGTGGAGAGGAATAGCTAATTATTGTGCACATTTTTTCACCAAACCAGTTCTCCTATCCCTACTTGATAAACAGAGACTGCTTAGCATTCAATTTGCAATAGTAATAAATAAGTACAGCACATTTTACCATTGAATTACAGTTCACTTTCAGTATTCAACTGTGGCGTAGTTTGTTTTGTTTCCCGTTTCATTCTGCACTACTCTTGTCCTATTGATCCCTGTTGCAAATAAACCATATATGTATTTATATGTATCCAGACATACAAATAAACAAACAAACAAAGAATTGCAGTGTTCTATGCATGTGATGAAATCTGTACACAGGATAAAGAGGTACTGGAATTTGGACATATACTTCACTGTGATTGGTTGATTTCTGATGTGTGATTTATAATTCATTATTGTGGAGAGGGGGGCACCAAGTAAAAAAAAAATAATAATTGCAAAGGTAGGGTGTGAGTTAAAAAAAAGGTTGAGAACCACTGTCTTAGTACAAAGTAACATGAATAGTAGTCATTTTACATTTCAGTTTCATTCATATAGTAAAAGGCTAGGCTGTCAAATTCACTTTCCCCTACTCTGATCAGATTATTTTAAATTAGACCTAATTGGAAATCTGTGCATTGTAGTTGCACTGCAATCATATAATCATTTCCACACACATACATACCTGTGCTTGTGCTGGCAAATGTAGACCTTGGGGCTGTGCTGGCTGGAAGTTTTCCATTGTTGAGCTGTTTGACACGTTTAAGATGAGATTTTCCATTGTAATGGACCTTAGCTTGAGCAGCAGTGTTCAGTTGAATGTTGCATACTTCACACAGTGAGTAAAGCAGTTTCTTCTTCTCCTGAGTTATCTGCATATCCAGATGACTATTGTTTGCTTCCTTGTGTTCAATACAGTTTATAAAGGGTGTGCTCATTCTTCCATTTTCAAGGATCCGGACTCAATGGCCGCTTCATACCTTTAAAATGAATGGGAAACACTAGTAATATTTTTGACATAATTCAAAATCATAAATAACTTATCACGGACTGTACATATAGCACAGTGTAAGTGGAACAGCAAGTCTGATTAAACGATCTGTGAAGTATTTATTGTATATGTGCACAGCTATCTAAGTAACAACTGAATATGGTTTAAACAATTGTGCCCTGGAGTGGTTCATTTTTACTGGATGTTATCAATAAGCACAGCTTTGTACAAAATGTTTAGTGATCTGATTCTAATACTGCCGCAGTAAAACAAATTCAAGAACCTTCTGTTATGTCACAGGTACATTTTTCTCTAATTGTTTACATAATAATGCAATCTTTTGAACAGTTTGTGAGCTGTTGTAAACAAAACAAAACCAAACAATAAAACACAACAGCGTCAGTGACAGAAATACATCTATTCCCTTTCCTGGGACTTAATTAAGTTTCAAATTCAGCAGAAACCTGGAACAGATTGTCATGTCACAAATCTAACTGCAAAGCAAAGTTGCAAAGCACTCTTTCCAGTTAAGAGATCGTTATTAACTGTCTCTATTGCAGTTTCTGCACTCGTAAATTGTGGGGGTCAAAGAAATCAAGATGAGATATTACATTAAACAAAACAAAACTGAGAAAAATCTATTTCAAGCATTCTAAAACATAAAATGTCAAAAACACAAGTTTTGTGAACAAAATAATACAATAAAATAACTAGTGGTATTTTCAATCAAAATAGGCTATAAGCTTATCCACCTCTCCCTGTCCCTAATCTGTCAAACCCACAGCTACAAGCAAGGTGCCAATTCTATTTATGAATTGCAGTATTTAAAAACGGTCGCTGAGACTGACGGGGGGTTGTGAAGGACCTCCTATGCCCATCTGTTTCTCTCATATCATGTTTAATTCACTCACCAGCCATCCTTCCATATCTGTAATGCAAGTAGCATAGTCACCCCGGTTTATGCCAGGATAAGCACCCTGGGGTACACAAATGAATGCCACAAGGCCAAGGTTATTGTTTTTGTCATAGAATAATCCTGACCATGCCAAGTATAAACCTGACATCCAAAGCATGGTGGTAATACAAAGGATTAATGAGCATTTCTGCATAAAACAGGTTCATTGAAACACCATCATCAAATTATACCAACAAGTGCTATGCGTAGGGTTCATTGCATCTCTGTACTCTGCTTCAAAAAAAAAAGTGTTCCCCCAATAAGCCTTCAGACACGGGTCGGGCACTATCACTTCAATACTTCCAAGTACATGTAGTTTAATGTTTAAACTTTAAAATGCTGCTTTATTAATTGTATAAACTCTAATTTGCATAATAAAACCTAACCACTCCAAAATGGTAGGGGAGACCCGGGCTAGTTGAAACATGGGGTAAGTTGAGACACCAATCATAACTTCCTGTCCCATGATGCAATGCTTCCATGACAACAGTTGTAGTAGCAAAGTCTTTAGGTATATCATTTTTACGTTGTCAAACCTTTATTGTTTTTCACATCCTGAAGTAAAATTTGAGGAAATTGATATTTTTACTCATAGCCAAACAAATACAGCACCTGCTAAGTGAACTACTGTATTTATTTACAATGTTATTAGTTTATAGAAAGGTCAAATATGTTTTGGCCTTGAAAGTTATCCTCGGCCTACAAAATTTACTGAAATGTCGGGGAGGAGTAAGGGGTAAGTTGAGACATTGTCAATGGGGTAAGTTGAGACATGTCTCAATTTACCCTGTAACAATAAATATTAATAGGCCTAATAATAATAATAATAATAATAATAATATTGATTTCTTAGCAGATGCCCTTATCCAGGACGACTTACAATTGTTACAAGATATCACTTTTTTTTTTTTTACATACAATTACCTATTTATACAGTTGAGTTTTTTACTGGTGCAATCTAGGTAAAGTACCTTGCTCAAGGGTACAGCATCAGTGTCCCCCCACCTGGGATTGAACCCACGACCCTCCGGTCAAGAGTCCAGAGCCCTGACCACTACTCCACACTGCTGCCCTATAATACTCTGGGATATTAAATACTTTTACTAATAATACTAATAATAATACGGATATTAAATACTTTTACTGTGAAAGACACTCACACATGATTCCACTGTGTTTTCCATTTCATTATTTTTTTAAAATCTGTTATTTATATTTGTTCTCCTGATGTTTTAAATACTGATTGTACTGTATATTTACTCTGCTTACTGTAGGCCTAACCTGACTTTGTAAAGCATATTGAGATGGTGTTCACCATGGAAAGGTGTTACAAAATAAAATTTAATTAAACTGAATTCCACATTTATTTTTTCATTCATGGTAAAGACATACATTGTCTAAAATTTTGAAAAGAGCAAAATACATCATATTTACTATTATTAGTTGTAGAGTAGTCATAGTAGTAGTATTGTTATATTTGCTTTTACAGACCAAGAAAGTACAGCTACATAACTAAGAGGCAGGTTAGACGCAGAGCATCAATTCCACCGATATTCATCTTTCCACAAAAAAAATTCCAAGACCACTTTGTTCGTGATGTGCTGGCAGGTTTCATTGGAGGAGCAAATCCATCTGGATGGATTGAAAAGAAAAACTTCCTGAAATACATGCTCCACCTTGTCAGTTCCACAAGGTGTTCAAAGGAAAAAAAACAATCCTTCTTATCCTGGATAACCACCAATCTCATCTGTCCATTGATGCCTTGGAGTGTGCTACAGGTAATGGTGTTGTCATTTTTACTTTACCTCCACACACATTGCACAAACTGCAGCCCTTAGACAGAACCATATACGGCCCCCTGAAAAAATATGTGAACACTGCAGCAGACAGCTGGATGAAAAAGAATCTGGAAAAAACACTTTCATTTTGCAATATCCTAAGTATTGTGGCTTATGCCTAACCTTTGGCTTTGTCAGGATTCCGTGTTACTGGAATAGTTCCCTTCAACAGGGACATTTTTGGGGAACATGAATTTATGCCTAGATAGGTAACAAACAGGCCCCTTGATAATGAACCTCCCACTCAGTGCCCTTCAATCTCTGTCATATCCACTGCCCATCCTTCAGCCTTTGCCATGTCCTCTGCCCAGCTATCAGCCTTTGCCACGTTCCTCTGCCCAGCCTTCAGCCTTTGACATCCTCTGCCCAGCCTTCAGCCTTTGCCACGTTCCTCTGCCCAGCCTTCAACCTCTGTCATGTCCAGTGGCTACATTACTCCAGAGACTATCTGCCCTCTCCCTAAAGCTGGTCCATGGGTACCAAAGAAGGGTGCGGGTCGCAAACCAGGGAAAAGTCGGATCTTGATGGGTACACAAAAACAAGAAAACAGCAGAGTGGCAAGCAACCAAGGAAGACAAAATTGGAGCCACCACAGAAAAATGATGCATTTTGTTCAAGTTCTGAAGATGAAGATCTTCCTCCTCTGGAAACCGATTCCCCAGACTCTGAGATGTCAGATGAGTTCGAACTAACTACCTCTGTTAAAATTGGAGAGTACGTGATTGTCCAATTTCTGAGTGCACAGGCTTCACGGTTCTTTGTTGGTGTGTCTCTGGAATGTAATGGAAATGAACTGTACACCAAGTTCATGAGGCGCTGCAAATCTATTCCCTTCACCCGAGCAACATTCATTTATCCAGAAACCGAAGATAAGTGCCTGCATCCTCTGTCAGATGATGTTGTGATTCTGCCTGATCCAATACATGTTGGTGGCACAGCTCGATCCTCCAAAAAATATAGTTTTCCCTGCAACTTGGAAACTTATAAACTAAACTAATTTGAGCCGTAGCCTACCCCTTAAAGCCACTAGAACTATCTGAGGGACTGTCACAATTAAACAATTTCCAAGTATGCTACAATGTTTAGAAGTCAGTTGTAACAATCTTAAAAAAATTGCAGTTTTTTCATTAGTTATCCTCGACAGTAATCTTTTTCTGTGGGATTATTGTTCTTCCCTACTATCATTGTTGTTGTCTTTCATGAAATTAATATATATTTTTTTTACTGTAGGCCCCTACCTGAGAAGTTACAACTTTGATTTCTAAACAGTATTTCAATTTGTTACTATACAGTGCCTATAGTAAGTATTCACCCCCCTTAGACGTTTTCACATGTTTTACACAACCTACTCAACACTTTCAATGTGTGAAAAAATGGGGGGGGGGTAAAAAAACAAATCAATTAAAAATAAAAACCTGAAAAGTCTTCATTAGATAAGTATTCACCCCCTTTGCTACGACACTCCTAAATAAGCTCAGGTGCAACCAATTGCCTTCAGTATTCACACAATAAGTTAAATGGAATCCATCTGTGTGCAATAAAAGTGGTTCACATGATTTCAGATTAAATACACCTGTCTCTGTAAGGTCCCACAGTTGGGTAGTGCATTCAAAGCAAAGATACTACCATGAAGACCAAGGAGCTTTCAAAACAACTCCGGGATAAAGTTGTGGAAAGGCACAGATCAGGGGAGGGGTATAAAAAGATTTCAGAGGCATTGAATATCCCTTGGAGCACAGTCAAGTCGATCACTGAGAAGTGGAAGGTATATGGCACCACCCAGAATCTGCTTGTCAGGGTAGAGGGCAAAATGGATGGAGCTAAATACAGGCAAATCCTTGAGGAAAACCTGCTTCAGTCTGCAAAAGACCTAAAAGTGGGACGGAGATTCACCTTTCAGCAGGACAATGACCCCAAGCACACAGCCAAAGTGACACTGGAGTGGCTTAAAAACAAGAAAGTGAATGTCCTAGAGTGGCCAAGTCAAAGCCAGGACTTGAATCAAATTGAGAATCTGTGGCAAGACTTGAAGATTGCTGTCCACCAATGATCCCCATCCAGCTTGACAGAGCTTGAACAATTTTGCCAAGATGAATGGGCGAATATTGCACGATTCACATGTGCAAACCTGGTAGAGACTTACCCCAAAAGACTCACAGCTGTAATTGCTGCCAAAGGTGGTTCTACCAAGTACTGACTCAGGGGGGTGAATACTTATCTAACCAAGACATTTCAGGTTTTTTTAGTTTTCATTAACTGGTGTTTCACAATAAAAATTCTCTTGCCTCTTCAAAGTGTTGAGTAGGTTGTGTAAATCAAAGGGGAAAAAAATATCATTTAAATGCATCAAGATTTCAGGTAGTAACACAACAAACTGTGAAAACGTCCAAGGGGGGTGAATACTTACTATAGGCACTGCATTTTAACAGCAGGAATCTGTTGGCTTCATTAATAGTTTTTACCTGTTAAATGTGTTTTTATTGCACACTTGTTATTAAGTTATATTTAATAGCAGGCATTATAATGTTTAACTTAAATTAATCTTAATTTTAATATTTGTAATAATTTAATAATTATTTGCTGTATTGTTCATTAATAAATGTTTTTCAGTGAAATAATGTTGGCCAGTTCATGTTTATTCAATAGTGTCTCAACTAACCCCAAACTGTGTCTCAACTTGCCCCGTGCATGGGGTAAATTGAGACACTTGATCACTTTTTCTAAAAGTTATTTTTAACACATTTATTAAACTTTGACTGTCAACCCACAACATTTGTAAAACAAGCACAAACCAATTTGTCCTATACGCAATGTTTTCCAAAAAATGTCTCCGCTTGCCCCAGTCTCATATTCTTCAGGCTTTTTTCTGATTTAAAAAAAAAAAAAAAATTTATATCAGGCCTTGACTATATAGTATCTAGGTCAGGTTGTTTTTTTAACCTCCTTATTTTTAATGCATTGAGAAAACATTCAGATTATTTCCCATTTCGATACTAAATGTCAGAGTATCATCTGGTTCAACAGAACATTGGTCTGACAATCATCAGTCATCACCATTTGAAGCCTTTGCATAGATGAATGACCAGGGAGAGGCAGCTATAGTTCCCCAGATTCAAATGCTGAAAAAGACTTAGGGGTAGATGTACTAAGATGGGCCAGTCGCAGTGCAAACATACCAACATTTGCATTTTCGTTACGACAATTTGCAAAGTGCACATTTTGTCGTATGTACTAAGAAAAAATATGTTAATGAGGAGAGCCGCAATATACTAATTTAAATATTATTTGCGTCATCTTAGCGAGATCTCTAGCGAGAGTTGTGCAACATTTTTTCAAATAAAATAGCGGCAGTTGAGTTGTGGAGTGCCCGAAGGATAACGTCTATACATGCAAGGGTGCAAGAATCAAAATAACATTGTTTTTGTTCAATATAAATGTCATCTGTACAATGCATTCTGTTCCGTCTTCATTTTACCTATTTTAATACTGTTATATCTATAAAAAATGAAAGGCAATTTATTCCCATCTGATTCTATAGTGGGGCCCCAACCTTCACCCCCCAAAAAGCTTTTCATAATCATACAGTAGGCCCACGCTAAACCGGACATGTTTGTCCGACATAAGGAGGTGTCGGGTTTAAAAACAATACAATAAAATTGCACACACATACATTTACAGTTCTCAATGTATTTTAAATATAAATCATTGCTGCTGAAATAACACTAATGTGTTTTAGGTAGGCTACATATTACATTATGTAAAACTATAAATCTTTACTACAGTACAGTAGTAAAATCATATGAATACCTAGCACACTTTTTTTGTACTTTAGCCTACTGGTAACACAAAATAAATCACGCTGCTGCATTCAGTGCATTGTACACATTGGTGTACAATGCGAATAAAAGATTATTTTAAATTGAAACTAAATGATTTTATTTTTTTTATTTTTTTTATTTTAATTATTATTATTTTTAACTTGGTCTACTTAGTAGCCTAGACAATTAACACACAATAGATCATGTTCCTCTACAGATGCTGAGAATGAGCTGGAGGGGTTAGTGGCACATGTGTGCAGTCTATTGCTCCCAACATGCTGGGAAAACCAGAAATGTCATAGAAATTTGTTTTCAAGGCTTGTAAGTTTACCCTGACTTTAGTGAAAATTAGGTACTTGGTTGTTTGTCTCAAATACATTGAGCACAAATGACAGCAACAATTGGGACTGTTTAAAACATGCTTTCAAAAGTTCTTAACTAAGTGATACAATTGTAAGTGTAGCAATTGCCCGCAGCTTTAGTACATCTCATTACAATATTTTTGATCCCTCATTTGCACTCGGTTGCATCTCCACCCTGTTTTTGTGAATTTCTGCAGGAAGGCCCAGAATTACATATTCATTTAAGGCTAAAGCGCAAATAAGAACTGCAGCTACAAAGCATTCATTAAAATGATGCGAACAGCGTTGCGTTTGTTTAATACATTTCACACTACACTTCCGACTGGTTTGCATGTTGTTTGCAACAGACGCAACACTGTAGTACATCTACCCCTTACTGTTTTCTCCAGTAGTGGGCATCCTTAGCCAGCCATTTTTCCAAAAAGAAAATGTGCTTGTCTTTTGTCATACACAAGCCTAACACCAGGGGAGTTGTCTCTATTATTCTATTACTACTTACTTCCTCTCTCTTCTCCCTTCCATTCTGTTATTGATCTGTTGAAAATATGTGATTCAAAACATCTGACCTTGCAGCTTTGTTAAATTACTGCCACAAATGGGTGTATTTTTTCAGGTACGATACCCATGTTCAAACTTAGAGAATTACGCCGAAAGAATTCAGTTGTGTCACTGAGTATGAAGTTAATATCTCAAAGCACTGGGTCTTTATCATCTGGAGACCACATGACCACAATCTTAGGTCACAGGTCAAAGTGAAGGTTACCGTTAAATTTTTATGTTCAGTTTTTATAAAATGGAACATATAAAGGTTGGCATCCCAAGCGGTTTATGATAATAGATGTGGAAATAGCTACAGCGGTGGATTCTCAAGTTCAAAATCTCCCCTCATGGGCATGATTTGTTTAGCTTTGATGTATTATTGCAGCCAACAAAATGTACCTTTACTTCTCTTGATCATCTTTTTTAACGCTTGCTTTAGGAATAAAAGTACAATTGACATTCAGCATTAAAAAAAAGATCAGATGCTTATATTTCAACACAGGACTGTGAATGATGTTGTTTTAATCAAGCAATACAAGGGTTCTATGACAGTGTAGAAAGTGATTGCCCTTAGGAGGGAGGAAAAAATAAAACACAAAGCTCATAGTTTTAACTATAGTGACTTTCTTCACAACAACAAGAGATGCAAATCTTATGCACGCCATATGTATGAATGTTTTTTAATGAATGCTGTTTGGCTAAAACTGAACAAGATGAACATGCCCGGATTTAGCTGTAAATAAAGCTGCAACTGTGCAAATCTGCCCCCCTTATCAGATCTAACTTTCCAGACAGGAATTCAAAGATTGAAAGCATAAGGAACTGGAAAACAATGTTTGTTTGCAAAATGGTACAATGCTTTTTTCATTTTGAGATTTGATAAGGAGAATGACAAGTTTTCCTAAATCCAGTGGGCAAAATCTCTACAAAGTAAAAAACGGTTTCTTAGAATCTGAATGTCACAGCCTGACAGTTTGTCCCTGTCATTGTGCCCATTCATAAACATTTGCAACCTTTGCTATGAATGACACAGAAAACATATAGCCCGGAAAAAAAAATATGCTGACAGATTTTCCATTTAATGTCTCTTTGAATGTCAGACAGTAGATCAAAACACTTATCACTCACTGTAAATGACATTACTCACTTCACAAGCAATGTGCCTCAGAGAAAGTGAATCACACTTTTAACAAAGTTAATCATACATCACTGAAGAGACAAAGGAGGGTTTAATATAACCTAATATAATATGTAAAGCATTTGCACGAAGAAAAACACTTACATGTTGTTAACACTTTGGACAACTACTGTACTATTCAACAAAATACATTAGGGTTTTATTGATAAAGACTGCTCTTTTGAATTATTGCCCGTTATTAAAAACACTGTAGTTGTTTAGATCATTAAAATAGACCCCTGTACATATACTGTATTAACCAATCAGAAAATTCCACAATAGTACATTTATCATTTAAATATATATATATATATATATATACACTTTCAATTCTGTCAAGAAAATGTTAATAGCTTTGTTTTTGTTCCTCAGGTCTAAAGCTATTAATAGAAGTGAACTTAGAGTAAACCCATTACAGTATTAATATGACAAGAAAGAGAACATAACATTTTTCACTGAAGTGTAAATAATTATAATCAGCCCGACTGTGGATTTTTCTTCACACAGTCTTTTCCTCATTAACAATGAAAGCCCAGGAGGAAGCCTTAGATGGAGTTTCCTGCAGTAGAGATGTTATGGCCTGTAAAAAAAAAAAACTCAGCTAGTACTGTGAGTCTTCTTAATAAAAGAAAATCTATATACAGACATTTTACCTTTCATTTAAAACTATCAATGATACTGTACTGTAGGAGTTATTTGGACAATGAAAAGTGCAATATATGCCATCTATTTCTCTCCTAATTTAACCATCATGACCCTGACTGAAGTACAACCGTAGCCCTAAAGTGAAGTGAAGGGGATGTTAAAGGTGGTCCAGTTCAAGGAATACGAATCCTGATGTGTTAATACTACTTAATATAGTACAGGCATCAGTCAAAACAATACAGAATCCCTCAACAATGCTTTAAAGACAAAATTAGAATCATCAGTGGGGTGGGACCTATTCATATTCTGAAGAATGTTCCTAAACATCCTCTTAGGTTAAACAGTGCTTTAGATAATGAGAACAACCTAAAACAGTTGAAATAGGTTTAATAGACTTCAAACATGATTTAATTAAAAGTTAATTCAAAGCTGTACAGTACTTCTATGTCACCGGTTAGTGCATGTAAACTGACTTCATAGTGTATCACTGATTTGTACAACTCTGGTGTTACTGATGTAAAAAAAAAATAATATTTTTCAGCAAATTATTAATATTATTTTTTAAATACACAACATAAAAATTCAGGTTTGTTCCTGCATTATAATATGTGACCACACACATTTTCTTTGCAAGAGTACAGTGACTTGAGATGATAGGGCACTTAAGTACTGTATAATGCATACACATGAAGGAAGTAGCCTGTGGTGTTTTTCTATTGAAGGCTGGTTTAACTATTTATCTCTCAATGAAAAGGAATTTGCAAAGTCTCTGAATGTAAAAATTGGATATATAAAAATATCTGATATATGAATATAAAACGTTTTGTTACTGCAAATGAGGAAAGCAATGGTTTTAAGAGAAAATGCTAACTGCTGAGTGGGCTTTCTGGTGACAGAGTATTGGAAGTGCTCTGATGCAAAAGAAACCTGACAGGGCCTGAAAGGAATGATACATTCAGAGCTGGATCTCTGTGGGGAAACACTGCACAATGACAGCTTCCTCCAATATTTAATTTAGGCGCCTCTCCCCAGGACACTGGAAATTCTAAACCTTGTCCATCTGTTAGCCTTAATATAGCAGAATAATAATTATAGATAGAGGTCACTCTGTTAGTGACGCAAACACCTACTTTTCACATACTGTTAAGCAAATGAGAAAACATTTGAGAAAAACAATGAACTGACGACACTTGTCAAATGATTAGTAAAATTATTTAAGAATGAAAACCTAATGGACAGCATTTACTTATACTGGCTTGGGTTGTACGTTTTAGAATTCTGCACATGTGTCAAGGTTATTAAGAGGGTACACCAGCAATCAGTTTGAGAGGCAGAGGGCAAGACCTTTGTACTACATACTAACCTGTTAGCAGGTTCCATTATTTTGTTCATAGTAAGTCTTCCCGACCATAAATGAGTCCTGTGTCAAAAGGGTGGCTTGGGGATCAGTGACGACGCCAGGGGGAGGTGAGGAGTGGCAGGAACCATCCCTGAAATGTGTCTGCCCCCTCCTGCCTCCCCTAAAATATCCACTAAAAATGACATCTCCAAGAATACCATGTCTTCAGTTACTAGCAGATAATGTGAGCAAAGTGGTGACACAATTCCGCTCACCACTCGTAATATACTCCGCTCCACTCTTTCTTCCATTCCGCTCCACTGTTTGCGATTCCCGCTCCAGACAAAATAGGCAAGTAAAATTTAAAAAATCCCCAGCTATTATCAGCAAAGAAAAAAGCTAACAAAGTGCTCAGAGAAGTTATCGAATTCAATTCGAAGACGCTTTCTCATTATTATTGATTGGTACTGAATAAAAGTAAAAGTTAGGAAATATCATCTTGCAATGAACAGGTTTTTAACAGGTTCCTACAATGTTGTGTATGGTGTACTCACCTATTTCGTATGATTCGTATCAAATTAGCTGTATACTGGGGTTTGTTTGTATCCGAATATCTCATAGGAAGCTCAAAGCAACCTACGAACACATATGGTTGAGTCTCAACTGGGCTGACGGAACACCCTGTAGTGTATGACCTATCCTTAAGAGTGCAGAAAATATAAGCCGTGTTTACAGCGCTGTATATTGGGGCATAACCGTAGAATTGTATACGAACATTATAAGCTATGTAATAACTGTGGACAGATGGACACTGATGACATTTCTCACATTTTTATATGACAAATGCAGCTCCACAATTAGGAGAATATATATATTTTTCCCTCCAAAATGAATTATAAAGTGCAACATCAATCACATTGAGTATAAAAGAAAAACATTTAAAAAAAAATGCAATTATCAAGTCTGCAAAACATAAAAGTGCCTAATGTTGGGTTTGAAACTGGAAAATGAACTGGAAAATGCTCAGTGCTTCTCAATGCTGTGAAAGAGCGGGCCAGAAATATCTGCTCCCCCGCTCCATATACAATTGCCGTGCTCCGCTCACACGCTCTGGTTACTAGACAGTAGTACACGAGAACAATCCAGCCAACAAAGCATTATCCAATCTATGGTTGAACATTTGAAAGCTACTCAGTCATTGTTAGTGCTGAGTGCAGACGGCATTCGGTTGAAGAGCGAAGACTCACTTGCGAAACAAACAAAACTGGACCCACGACTTGTACCAACTGCAGTTAAGAAAGGTGCCTATAATATTAAACTGTTTTATAAAATATATATTTTCTAATGTAAGTAATTCCTTATTTTATTTCACTGTGTTGTGAGCTTGTAAGCTATTCCATGG
Source organism: Acipenser ruthenus (assembly GCF_902713425.1). Classification (NCBI taxonomy): domain Eukaryota; kingdom Metazoa; phylum Chordata; class Actinopteri; order Acipenseriformes; family Acipenseridae; genus Acipenser; species Acipenser ruthenus. The sequence goes on from NC_081199.1 coordinate 29,699,102, forward strand.
TGTTGTACATTAACAAGTTAACCGAGATGATGAAATTCAAGTTAAATACAGGACCCAAGTAACAATTATTTCCAGAGTCGATGTCAAACCTCAATGAAAAAATGTTTCCGCCAAGTTTGGTGCTTGAGTATAATTTAGAACTTGTAGGTTCTGTTAATTTGTGTACAACAGTATTTCACATATTCCATTCAAAATGATATGCTTTCATTAAGCCAGTATAAAGGTAAATATGTATGAATTTGTCTAGTTTTCTTTCCAATGCAGAGAACTTTCTCCTTTAGGAAACATACGACAGCATGTTACTGTGTGATGTTTTACAAGCATATCTGTATCTGTATATCTGTATTGCTTGGAAATAAGCAAATGTGTTAAAAAAAATGTTGAGTTATGAGCTACATATTATACAGAAATATCTTTGGTCAAGTAAACATCTAGGCTAGTGAGTTTTTTTATTCCCAAATAGTTTTTTTCATGAGAGAGAGAGAGAGAGAGAGAGAGAGAGAGAGAGAGAGAGAGAGAGAGAGAGAGAGATCTATAATATGTTATCTGTGAATATGATACCTCTATATGTCGTAAACCCTGTGATGTTTTCCTTGAATGCTTCGCAAACTGCTTAACCCTTATCAAATGCCAAAGACTGGACATTACAAGTATATTACAGAAATACACAAAATGTAGGTGGCTATATTCCTTCAAGATAATCTCCAGTAGTATTCATATCTTCTGTTTCTTATCAATTTATTTAGTGATTTTTGAAACTGTCCCCAGAGATGTCTTGGTGTTGTCCTGTACAGGTACTGTTTGGAAATGCATTTCTCTGTCAAATATAAAAAAATAAAAATAATAGTTACAGATTAGAAAAACTGATTGAAATGTCAGTTTGTAACACATTCATTTTAATTTTGTAATCCCATTTGCTCAATCTGATCGCCTCTAGATATTCCTTTTGGAGCTTCAAACAGAAGTTAGGTGTCCAAAAGCTTGCAAGCATACATTAATAAAAATAAATTGTCACTTCTTAAATGGCCACTGTGTTCAAAATATAACAAAGCACTGACTGCTTTAGTTTCTAAAACTAAGTGCCATTAGTGGTGCAGATTGAGGTTGCAGTACATTAGGTACTTTACTGTTCTAGGATAGTCACTAAAATGGACACAGTTACTGCATCTTCAGCTCTATGCCACATCTCATTTAAAATTACTTTTTTTTTTTTTCATTGCATGCTTCATACTGTATGTTGACCTTCCAGGATAAATAGCCTGGGACCTACTTTCTCTCTTTCATAACAGTGACAAGATTAAGGAACCATGTTGCAGATCTTTTAACGGATATAAATTCTGAGATAAAACCAACATCAAATACATTCCCCTGGACAACATACCAGCCTGCTTGAGTCTGAAAGGAACAGAAAAATATGTAGTCAATGTCTGTAAGACTCTAAACCAGGAATGATATGAAAAAATACAACAGCTGGTGAAAATGTCGGCCTACTTTTAATATTAAATCACTGATTTAATATTTTTGTTTTCAAACATAGAAATGGATTACAGGTCAGCATTAATACATTTGCCATACTACATCGTAAAACTAACTGAAAATGCTAAGTTTTGTTAAAAAAAATATATTATTACAGTAAGTCAAATAAAGTACTCATTTGGCTGTAGAGCTGCCATGCTTTCAGAATTTGGATTAAATCTCATAATTATCTTTCAGTTAATAATCCTATATTGACCAATCAGATGAAAAATGCTGTTTGCAAAGCCAGGCTGTTAACCCACTTGTACAGTACAGCCCTATATGCTATAATTTGTACCTGAAAGCAATCAGATTACTGTTAATCTAAATGACTTGTTTCCTGCGTGGACAGATAATCTTTAAGCACTGGGTTCATAATGTACGGTAAGCCTATAGGCTGCATGCTGGCCTGGTGCAGTTATGTGCGTTTGTTATTTTATGCAGCATTATGAGAGTTATTGTTTACTCACACATAACTGTGTATTTACAGCAACAGGCACTTTAATACTTGCATTTAATGACTTAAAGCAATGTCAGATGAGGCTACTGTACCTTCATTTACTGTGTGAGCATTGCTGCTCAGTACAAAAGAACACTTGCTGTTTGGAATGAAAACAAATGTTATGTGTTATAGAGATATGTATATTGGCATTGGTAGAAGCTTACTAAACCTACTGTAAGGCATGCAGTTGGAAATGTCTTAGTCCATAAAACATTTTCTATAAATGTCTGGATTCAGTAGAAAATAGAATAATAACCCCAAGATAAATGTGTCTTGTCTTACATGTTCCCAGAATACCTTGCAGTACTGTGGTTATAAAACCAAGCTGAAGACCTGAAAACGACTGTTTGAAAAATGAGAAAGATGCAGGCGAACCAGTTGCAATTACAGTGATTCCCTTTTATCTAGAGAATCTATTAAGTTATAATCCTACTTTTAATATACATGCAACTAGAGCCAGTGATTTACCAGAAAACACACACACACCTTCCAGAATGTTTGGGAAGGTATGTTTAAAAAGTAATCTGTTAGTTACATTAACAAAATTGTAACTTGTTACAGTTACTTTGAAAAATGGAACTCGACCAGTTACAGTTACAAATAGTTACTTTTCAGGCATTTTAGAATACATTTTACAGAGATATTTTCTCGGTTTGGTCTGGCTGCAACTCGAAAAATATTTGAAGATTGAGCTATCAAACCCACTTGTTCCCTCTTGTGATGCCATTTTTAGGCAAGATGATATCCAAAGTGAATTCGTGTGAGATTTAAGGTTTGAATTGCACTGTTGAAGCACTTTCTGATTTTCATGTTATGCATAAGTCATAGTCTATTTTTGTTTAAATGTAACTAAAGTAACTTTAACTGTTACTTTTTCTAGTTCTAAACAATGAGGTGTGCTACATTTAGATTGTTCCTGTCTTAAGAAACACAACTAATACTATTGGATTAATTTGCCAAAGTGACCTGTAGTATTTGTTTCTTTAAATATCCTGTCGAACTATTCTCTAATGTGGACAATTTGCCCAGGTCACCTTTTAACCCCCTTTATCATTTTTAAAGCTTCTACTAGCTGGCAATGGTACCCTTCAAGGCATTTCTGATATTTTGCTTACTCTCAGTTCTTATTTACTGAGATTACACAAAGGCGAGAGAGACAGAGAGAGAGAGAGAGAGAGAGAGAGAGAGAGAGAGAGAGAGAGAGAGAGAGAGAGCTCAATTAGTTATTCCTTTCTACAGCAAAACTGACATCAACCGATTTCAACAATACTGTGTAGTTGTTATTCCAGGGATTTTTGTTTGGTTTGCTTATCAGATCCATTAGTTAACTACAAGGCAAATGTGTTTCTATTTGGGGTGATGATTTTATCAATCCAGTCAATCGCCACTGCTGTAAAACATTTCTATGTATTTCTTCATTAAAGGATATTGAATATGTATAAGTATTCAATACATTACCACTCATTTCATGTCTGCACTAAAACAAATTGTTCAGTGAAACCTTTCATGAAATAACCATGAGGCTTTGTGAGAAAATTGCATTATAAGTGTTTGCTAAGCAATACAAATTAGTTAAACTCACAGAACAGCTTTAACCAAAGCATGTACTCTAAATATAATTATTAGACTGCTGAACTGCACTGTCCTAAGACAAGATTTCCTTTTCTCTTAACTGCTTACAGATTAATATCCTAGCTGTTCTGTTGTGTCAGTAAAACTCTGATCACAGAACACTGCTTACACCAAGACAATAACCTTGAAGCAAACATGGTGAATTTGGAATCTTGCGTTTTTGGGGGGGGGGGGGGGGGGTGTTTAAATAGAAATGGCCTACCCGGGGGCATTATTTAACAGGAATCGTGTGTAAAAATTTAGTAAAATGGATGTTTAAAAAAAAAAAAAAGTGGAAGTAGTTTGTATTATAACAGCTTCTAAAATTATTCAGGAGACAAAAACAAATGTGGCCTCAAGATGTTATTTTCTTGGTTGGACGACACCAGGTATAGTGAATACACTGTAGTAAGCGGTTGAACTTAATTGTAATGACTAAGGCCACTGGAGTCACAGTAACAGTTTATTTATTATTATATGCAACTTCACAAGTTAAGACATGTTTAGATTCCATTGCTTTTGCAACCATCCCCCTCCCCCCAATTTCTCACTGTACAACTTTCCTGACTGTTTGCTGGTCTGTCCTCACTCGGTAACCTACATGCTAGAGTGCCATCTTACTAGACATAAGGCACCCTGCTAGCTTGGAGTTTCCAAAAACACATACCATCTGAAGATTTTAAGCTCAGTCATTGAAGATTAGATGTGACAGATTGTGTTAAAGTTTAAGTTTTCTGATTACAGCTTTTAAAACGTATGCTCATTTTCCACTTATGCTGGTCTATAAAGTTTAAATTTGTCCAATAGATTCATAAATCAGGACTAAATTCTGCCCTCATCCAAACACATTACCTCCCCCCCCCACCACCACCACACGCACGCATGCACGCATGCACACACACACTCACAGACACACACACACACACACACACACAATATCGACTAGATTTTGTTCATGTCCATTAATTATAACTATAACTGCATTTGGAGGCTCTACTACTGACAACACCCAGGTGTGCGATTAATTAAAAAAAAAATGTGCTTAACCTGTTGTGGCTTATTGCTTAATTAGGACTTCAGTACAAATTAGCAAGACTGCGACAGAAGATCTAACAGACTTCAACTGAGGATTGATAGAGCCCTGCATAGTTGGCAGATGGTTCTGTATCCAAGAGAAATGATTTTTCACAAGGAAGTGTCATTGAATGCCTGTTTTCTTCTATTCTGTAAAACCTGACCATCTTATATGTTTCCTTCTTTCAATCCTTTAACCTTTTACATTTTCCATTTGAATTTAATTAAGCTTATTTATGTATTTGTGATATGCCTAGATACATTTCAGATATAAGAAGCTTTACCCTATGATCACCTACAGTATTTCCATCTCATCCATCTTTTGTGATAACCTTTGTTACCTCCAGAGTTGTAACAAGTCACCAAAATTGGGACTCGAGTCGTTTTGAGACATTGGGGAGTAAAGACTTGAGTGGAGTCTTTGGCATGCCAAGCTCGAGTCGAGTCACCAATCTGGCTCGAGTCACTTCGAGTCATTAGTTCTGACAGTTCAAGATATCTTGATTTAATCAGATTAGTTTTAAAGAAGATTAGCAATCTATGCATAAAAAAAATAAAAACAATCTGTTAAAAATACAAAATTAGGATGCACAATAATGTGCTCATACTTGCCCCACTTATGTTCACCATTAAAAGTCCACGGCTTCTGCTTTGTTTTTGTCTTTCCATTTTAGTGAATTTGATTCATTGATCTATTTATAAGCACATTTTGCCACTGTATAAAGATCCCTTTCTCTGTGCTCAATTGGGTTGGATGTTTAGTAATGAATGATAACACAAAACAAAGAACATATCTAAATATTTTCTCACTTCTCAACACTGACACTCCCTTATAGTTTTGTTTCAGATACATTAACCAAATTAAAGGAAATTTGGTGGCATTTAATTTCATGTTGAGATATTACTTCAAGGTTTTAACACATAGGAGACAAATAGAAAAATAAAGAAACTGAGGCAAAATGTTTTATAATTCAGTTTTATATAATTCACAGTAACATAGAATCTGTACTACATATCGCTCCTCTTAGTGTAAGCTGAGCTATGGAGTGTCTTTTTCCATTAAATGTCAACTAGACATTTTTAAGTAACAGATACTGTTTCATAAAAGCACAAAACATAATAAAAAGGTGTCTGTTGGGAGTCCTAATGACATAACAAAATATAATACTGTACTGAAAAAAGTACAAAAACAAATTAATCTTTTAAACTTTCTCTCCGGTCACATCTTATACTTTAATACACATCTACATAAAGCTAAGTTAAAGTTTTATGTATATGTATGTTAAAGTATAAGACGTGACCAGAAAGAAAGAAAAAAAGAAACATTTTAAGCCTTAAAGTTTTTAACTAAGACTATACACCTCTAGTTTCAAAGACCCTGATTAGCACTGACCTTGGACTACCTAATATTAGTTTAGGTAAACTTCCAAATTAGTTTAGGTAAACTTCCAAATTGCAAATGTGTACTGTAAACAATGTTTTATTCAGAATTGGATTTAAAGGGAACTTTTAAAAATAGCTACAATGCACTAACTCCCGTAAGAGATATAGTGTTCATAAATAAAGATAAAATACATACAACCATACATACATTAAATAAAAAGAGAACAGTGAGCATCAAATACTTCCCAAATTACTTACTTCTCAAGCTTTCACTAGGCATAATTTTACTTATGAGAAACGTTTTCCATATATTCATTACCTTTACTTGTGTGTTAACAAAATCTGAAAAATAACTCTTAATCAGTGTTTCTGGCATTACTTTTTTACTTTTTTACTTTTTTTTTTTTTAAATATCGAATATCGACTCCCTACTCATTTTGGAAAAATACCGCTGTTGCATTGTGCCTGAGTTTTTAATTAATTCAGATTCTCATTTTAGCTGTTGAAAAAAAACTATAAACCTACTGGTATAAATTAATGGCAGCTACCGGTGCTATGTTTTGAATGCAGTTTATTCATATTGTCACTTTACAGTGCTGGCAGGATGCAGCCTACTTGTTTCTCTCCCGGTCGTCTGTGTAATTATTAAAAGAGAACTCCACCACCGCAGGTATTTTTAGTGTACTCTCCATGCTGTCGTTGTTTAGTTTTTTTCGTGTCTGTGACAAAACTCAAAAATCACTATTTTCCTCAGCATTTTCTGTGACCAGTGATTAGAAATCTGTCTTTGCTTCCCACCTACACATTTTGATTCCCGGGCTCCCTGCTGCTTGTGACGTTATCATCACAGAACGGTGCTATAAGCTAGAAAGGTGTTTTCTATTTCCTTAGCAATGGTCTTAACAACCACGGCAGGAACCTGTTTATGTACAAAATGACAAGCTGACTGTGTGTGTTAGAGAGGGACTGCATGTATTGAAAATTAAATAAGTTTGTTATTGATTTTATCATAAAGATAATGTCTCGAGTCAGATGGAGACTTTTTTGCGTGACTCGAGTCACGTCTTTTGAGCAGGGAGTCGAGTCAAGTCTGCTTGCAGGGACTCGAGTCGAGTCACGAAAAATTGCGACTTGATTCCGAGTCGAGTCATTGACTCGAGTCATTACAACTCTGGCTACCTCATTAACAAATCTTTGTCGACAATAGTGCTGTTAAGTCCTTAGCTAACCATAATACATTCTCTGAAAAACAATATAGATTAACCAATATTTTATTTGGAAATATCTGACCTGAAACAATAATGATGTGTTGTAAAAGGAAAAAAGGGGCATTTGAAAATAAACAGCAACTGCATGAGATGTCAAAATAGTAACACAATGCCATTATAGCAATAATTCACTCTCAAGATTCTACCAACGTTTTATGCACTATGGTTCACGTCAGCAAAATGCCTTGGGTGAATTAATTTCTTGTACCTCAATGTCAGGTAGGCATAATTCTCTTTGTTTTGACCTTCGCAGGCGGTATGCTACAGTATCAGGCGTTTGCATCTCAGTGTGGTTGGAATCAGAAAGACTTAGATGTGTGGCAAGTTTCCAGATCCCTGCTGCACCTGGCAGGAGGTCATAACTTACAGAGGGTGTGAGAGCTTGAATCTTGGGGAAAGAAGAAGAAAGGAAAGATAAATCTGTAATACTGAGACAACTGCTTCCAGATGACCCTGAAGATACATTTATGTATCATTCTGCATGAGTACACAGCCCATGTTGGATGCACGGAAAAATGGCATGGGATAAATATTCAAAACATATTTGCTTCCCGGTTACATAGATTTTGATAATGTATTTTGTCTATTCCTAGATATAATAGCTGCCCTGTCAAGAACTATTGGCTGGCAATGATTAATTACCCATAATATGATCTCTTCTTTTTTTCACCCACCTTCAAGCCTGTCCTTGCTGCTAATTACTGAAACCAGCTGACCTTCCCATAGCCTAGTTTCCTTGCCATGGCTATCATTTTTTAAACTCCACAGAGACACGCAAGACATGTAGTCAATTTATTTCTTCCATATTCCCACAATGTTCTGAATTGTTGCCCCCAGGCTCCTCCAAGAATAAAAAGAATAATTCCTACAGTACATTAAATATTTCCATACATTCTACAAAGGCAGAGTAGCAAGGAAGCAATGCAATCAGAGACATAGGCAGGCAGCAACCTGAACAGGGACAATATTCTTATTGCTAAATAACTAATTAAAAAAAAGAACAGATACAATATGTTGGGTTATGAACAACACTGCTAACATGGTTTTCATGGGTAATTTATTGCATGCTGTTAATTTTCTTATTAAGGTCTGACAACATAGTATGCATGATCCACATTTCATGTAAGCCTGCATCAAGACATTTCAGTCTGCAGAGTGCATTAACAAATAAATCCTAAACAGAAAAACACCATGAAAGGGGTTTTTTTTATTTTTTTTAGCAATAAACCATTTTCCCCGATGATGCTGTCACTGTGATGATAAATGACTGTCAGATTTTCACTGGTGCTTCCCTGTCAACACACACGCAGGTTAGCTGATCGTGGAAAACCATTGCGACAATTACAAGTACAAACCAACTCTGTTGCTCTACTTCATTAAGCCATACATCATTTTAACATAAGAGTTTGAGAGTCATAAATTACCGCAGGACAGAATGAGAACTAATTAAAGGATCACCTAGGCACATCATTTTGAAAGGTTAGGAAACAAAACAAAATTACTAATGACTGAGTATGTATTATTATAAAATAAGATGTTTTATTTGCAATGATTTATATTTCAATGACAAAAGCAAAATGTAATATTTGCTACATGGGTTGAAGAAACCACTTCGCTCAAGAAAAAAAAAAACCCTACTTATTGGTTATTGGTACTGCTATACTGTCACATCCACATACTAGTACAGGCATGGCAACCAGTTATCTGTGATAATTACCCTTCAATAATACTGAGTATTTCATATGCAATTTTGCAAGTGAATGCTCCTGTGGTAGCAGCTTACCATTTAATAAATGTATTTCTCTAATTGTGGCTGGACAGCCCACATAATGAATCAGCACTCATTGTGCAAGAGAGATTTCATGCAAAGGCATCAACCAGAAATATATTATAGAAAGCCTCTGAAGAGCAAAAGCATTTTTCTAAATGGCCCAAGCATACACATGTATGTTCTTGTCAACAAAACTAATTAATGAATGCTACAGAGAATTCAGTGTTTCCCTCAGCAATGCCAAACTTAAATATTTTTTAAATATCATCTGTAAACTTTAAAGTTCAGGTAAAGCCAGTCCTCTGCTACATCAGTGTCCCTTTGCAGAACCATCCTCAAGGGTGTTCATTTAGCAATAAGGGGGTCACATATTGCATTGAGGGTCATGGGTGGAAAGAGTAACTTGAAGAAAGCAGATTCTCATTACTGTACTTTATAATAGCCCTAGGAGGAAGCAGTGGCCAATAACACTATCAATAACAGCAGGGTGTAGTGTTACAGAAGCTTTACTGGCTGTTCTACTGTGAAAAGTTTATGCAGTATATTGGTAGAAATTTGTTTACATTGTCTTGCAAAATAGGCTGTGTATTGCAGCAATCAAGGACACACCTGACATGGAGTTAACACACTGGAAAACAGCACTCCCTTTACAAACCCTGTCTAATCTTCTGGGCTGAGAATTCCACGTCCAGGATGTTGGATACCAATTGAATTAAGATCTGATGCGCTCAGACGAGGTAACCGTATCTTAATATCTTAGCAAATGAAGTCCTGCTAGCAAAACACCACATACTCTTTTCTGGCAGGGATGGGTACAACTAACATGGCTGTAAGGACCTCAAACACCTCATCTGGCCTGCCCAAATACAGGATACTGAATTTACTGTATCTAGAGCCTTGGGAGAGCTTGATCAACCTCTGCTGACGAAATGAACAACCAGCCCAAATAATTCTAAACAAAATCTATTTACATTGATAATTTATGACTGAAACAATATTCATAACAAACAACACACTCAAAGATAATTTAGAACAGTATTTCATTAAAAAATTAATTATTTCTTAATTTGTATTATATAACTTATCTTATGTAACAAGGGCATTCAACCAGGGATAACATCTGAAGTTAGTAAGATTAACTATGCAAAGCTGAAAACAATAAGATGATTATAACCCAGTAAAATTAAATAGCCACAACCAAGACAAAAATGTCAACAATTAAAGATGAGATAGATCAGGGATGAAAATAAGACTGCAATTTAATATGTTCCATTTGTAATATGTGCTTAATTAGCAACAGTGTACAGGTAACAAGCACAGGTGTGTCTTATTAAACCAATAATAATGGATCACATCGCTATGCAATACAAGTCTTATTTCCATTCCTGCAGGTGTTCAGTGACAATTGGGACATACAGTAAACAATTCACTTGATTGATATACATAAAGTACAAAAATAATGTCAATGAATCAGTGTGTGCTAGTATTTAAAAATTACATGCCATATCTTTAAAAAAAAACTTGTGAATTCAGGCCCAAGCTGGATCCAGATTTAACCTAAGATCCAGTGGGATTTGGTGGAGAACGTGGAAACTACCACTGTATGTTACTGTAACTGCCATCAGCGTACTGTAAAATGCTCCTGATTTCTCTTTTTTTTTCTATGCACTGTATTTATTTATGGTACGTTTGTTGTACTGTTTGCAGAATAACTAAAAAAATTATTTGCACTGGCCGGATACCAACTCTGTCTTGCTGGAAAGAGAGTGATGTCATCTTCAGATACTACAAAGGAAGAATCACAATTACATGTAAAATAGGAAACAACTGTGTAAAGTGCATAATTAATAAATAGGATAACAGTGCATAATTAATTCATTCTAGCTTAAATCATTTTGTAAAGAATGGGTCTACTCATCATAACTCATAAAATATTACAATTTAATGAATAAGTTTTCCTAGAAATGTGTACTGTATTTGTTTTTGGTAATGGATTATGGCTGATTTACCCAGATAATTAATCAAGGGCATCAACATGGTAATTGTACATCATCAATTTAATACAATGCAATCATTACACTGAGGTGTCAGTTTAAACACTAAAATCAGTGGTAACATGACTTATACACGAGAGTCAATTTGGGTTAATTACAACACCACACAAACATAATCAAGAGCTAATGTAACTAATTGAGAACACACAAGCCCAATAAACAAGAAGTCAAAACACGGGCTATATAACTTAAAGCACAGTAGTGATAAGCGCCACTGTCTCAGTCAATAGTCAATATACTGCAGTGTTACATCAGTGTTAATTCTGACATGGGTTGGATGGTGTTTGCTCAGGTGACGCATCACCTTATTCATCTGCCTTCGGCCATACTGGCAACAAAAGAAACATCATCAACATGGTCTGCCCGAGATATTTAAAGGCACACAATGCTAGTAGAAGTGTGTAATGCTCAAATTAACAACACATAGCTTTACATTATAAACATGTACAAATGTGTTATTAATATATTAGATGCCTCTGTATTGTCGAGGTCACAGTCAGCAAGTGTTTTCTGTTAAAAGTAGTTACAATTTCCTCTTTCATCACATTAAGCACGTTTAATTTAAAGCATAAACAGCAACCATTTCAAAGCTTTGTTTATTTTATTTTTTTTTTTACACAGAACTCAAGTCTACTTTTAGTCTGTTATTTAAAAACCATGTGATACCCTGTGATGAAGACAAACCCTGCATATATCAGGAAGTGTACAGACATGGAAGCCTATTTTAATGATCTAAACAGTGAGGCTCTAAATACCACTGATCCTAAACTCAATATTAATCCAGCTGCAGGTTTTCCTGTGTAATTAAGATCCACTATTCTTTACATTGTAAACCTATAAGGTTGTTAGTTAAGTTTTACAATATACACCTGCCTTAGACAAGGTAACCCCAGCAAATGAAAGTTAAACTGTGTTAAAGGTTTTCTTAGGCAGCTTTGTAGCCTAACCATGAAATATGCCAAGCTGATGATAACAGCATGAGACTTCTTACCATCTGTATTAATCTTGGCAACATTATTTTCATATTGAATGGGCATGCACCTTGTTATTTTAATCAATCCCCTTTTACATAGGTGCACCCAGTTAAGAACAGAACTGCAAAGCTTTTAACTATAGGTCATTTTATCTTGATATATATTTATACTATATTTAGAGCAGAATGACTGACATAGAACCGAAGAGGATTACAAATAAAACTGGCTTTGGCTTTGGCTTTCCACCGCTGCCATCACAGCTTGTCAGATTGAAAAGATGCTTTAAAACTTGAAATCCTCCCACTCTGTAATGAATTCAATCAGTTTGTCACAGAGAGTATTACAAAAAGGGGGGGGTTGATACATTATTTACAAAGGTCAGGTCTATCTAAAATGTACTTTATTTTATCAACCTAAAGCAATGCAATAAACTATTTGTTTGCCCTTTGAAAAACAAACAAACAAAAAATCTGAACAAGAATGAATTGATCGAGAGGGAATATTAATGAAAGCCCGTTCACGCTCTTTTGACTTTGGGAAAGGTCTGTTGTAGTACTAAGATTTTTGAAGAGTAGCAATCCCTTTATGCGGTTTTAAAACTTATTTTTAAATGCTAATGCTACTTTAGTGTATTGCAAATCTCGTTAGGTGTTGATTAAAAATCTGTGAATAAAGGTGACTACGGTATATAAAATACTCGGTATGTACATTGCCAAGACACATGCACAGCGTTTTTGTTCTATGAGAAATAAGTATCCCGTACCCTATGCAACTCACTAACACAGCTCTAAGGTATAACATTGCACTAAGGTAATGTCAAGTGCAATATCAGCTCGACTTCATCAAAACTTTCTTGGGATACGGGATGCAGCGTTTCCATTTCGTATGAAAAACAAATACAGTAGAAGCGTAATGTATTTTATTAACACCAGCCTACCAAATCTATCTCACGTAACCACCTTTGCTTTCCCTGCAACTTTTGAACAATAATCGATTCTAATACCGTTAACAAAGAACACCGTGCATCTCTAAAATTAAATAACTATAACATATTGCAAGTATGCATTACAACCAAATGTATCTTTCTATCGTTTGTTTATTTGCATTTCACATACAGTCTAAAATTATTATTTTTCGGTTCCAACCCATGCAAAAAAAAAAAAAAAAAACATGTACTGTAGCAAGTGATAATGTAAATGCCCAATTAAATTAGCACTGTTTTATTCTTACCTTGAGCATACTGTAAGTGGTTGGAAATACAGAAGTTGTTCAGAGTTTTCCAATGCAGTGGGTAGGCTGAAATGCCTCCTCTCTCGAGTAATATTGCTCGCCAAATGTTTGACAATACTGCGTTCTACCTCTAGGACCTTTCTACGCATGCTCATTCTGATCTCGCTCTTCAGTACCTGAGTACAGACATGCCCCAGTTTTCCCCCTGCATCTACTCCTCTGGTGCTGCTGTGATTTGTAGATGTTTATGGATCCATGTGATTTGTTTTAAATACTTAAAGAATATAAAAATAATACTTCTCTACTACGCTAGTCTAGACAATAATGCGATCTAGTGCAGTTGTCGAAGTAGCCTATGTTGGAAAGATTATGAACATATATTATTATTATTATTATTTATTTCTTAGCAGACGCCCTTATCCAGGGCGACTTACAGTCGTAAACAAAAATACATTTCAAGAATCACAGTACAAGTAATAATACAATTAAGAGCAAGATATATATATATATATATATATATATATATATATATATATATATATATATATATATATATATATATATATACAGTGCCTTGCAAAAGTATTCAGACCCCTGACCAATTCTCTCATATTACTGAATTACAAATGGTACATTGAAATTTCGTTCTGTTTGATATTTTATTTTAAAACACTGAAACTCAAAATCAATTATTGTAAGGTGACATTGGTTTTATGTTGGGAAATATTTTTAAGAAAAATAATTTGACTGAAATATCTTGCTTGCATAAGTATTCAACCCCTGTGCTGTGGAAACTCCCAGTTTACACCGATGAAATTGCCCAAACGAGGACACAATTACCTTACCATTGGCCTCCACCTGTGAACCATTAAAGTTGCTGTCACATTTTCTAGATAAAACCCCCACTGTTGAAGGATCATTGGTCAGGCTGTGAATCTGAAGGAAAATGAAGACCAAAGAACATTCTACAGAAGTTAGAGATAAAGTAATACAAATGCATAGATTAGGGAAAAGGTACAAAATAATATCCAAGTGTTTGGATATCTCATTGAGCACAGTTGGATCAATAATCAGGAAGTGGAAGCTGCATCACACCACCCAGGCACTGCCAAGAAAAGGCCGTCCCTCAAAACTCAGCGCTCAAACAAGAAGGAGACTTGTGAGAGAAGCCACAGAGAGGCCAACAGTCACTTTGAAGTAGCTACAGAGTTCAGTGTCTGGGAGTGGAGTAATGGTGCACCAGTCAACCATATCAAGAGCTCTGCATAACACTGGTCTGTATGGGAGGGTGGCAAGAAAGAAGCCATTACTCAAAAAGTACCATCTGAAAGCACGTCTGGAGTTTGCCAGAAAGCATGAGCGTGATCCAGCTGCGATGTGGGAAAAGGTTTTGTGGTCAGATGAGACCAAGGTAGAGCTTTTTGGCCAAAACTCAAAGCGCTATGTGTGGCGCAAACCTAACACTGCCCATGCCTCAAGACACACCATCCCTACAGTGAAGTATGATGGTGGCAGCATCATGCTGTGGGGATGCTTCTCATCAGCAGGGACTGGGCATCTTGTTAAAATTGAAGGAAGAATGGATGGAGCAAAATACAGGGAAATACTGCAAGAGAACCTGCTTCAGTCCGCTAAAAAACTGAAGCTTGGGAGGAAAGTCACCTTTCAGCAGGACAATGATCCCAAGCACAAGGCCAAAGCAACATTGGAGTGGCTCAAGAACAAAAAGGTGAATGTCCTACAGTGGCCCAGTCAAAGTCCTGATCTCAATCCCATTGAGAATCTGTGGCACTATTTGAAAATTGCGGTCCACAAGCGTCGTCCAACCAACCTGAACAACCTGGAGCAAATCTGCCAAGAAGAATGGGCCAAAATCACTCCGACGCTGTGTGCAAAGCTGGTACATACTTACCCCAAAAGACTTAAAGCTGTTATTGCAGCGAAAGGTGGCTCTACCAAATATGAATGTGTGGGGGTTGAATACTTATGCAAGCAAGATATTTCAGTTTTTTATTTTTCTTAAAAATATTTCCCAACATAAAACCAATGTCACCTTACAATAATTGATTTTGAGTTTCAGTGTTTTAAAATAAAATAGCAAACAGAACGAAATTTCAATGTACCATTTGTAATTCAGTAATATGAGAGAATTGGTCAGGGGTCTGAATACTTTTGCAGGCACTGTATATATATATATATATATATATATATATATATATATATATATATATATATATATATATATATACACACACACATTATTTTAATTTATCTGAGATCATTATCTGAGCATTCATTCTGAAAGTGAAGAGCTAACTAAGCAAGTGCACCACAAGCAAAGAAAAAATAAACATATAGTGCACTTTGTTAAAATGTGAATGAAAAACAACCACAAAACACTAGACAGACCACATTTTAAGAAATGTGTTCTTTCCTTAAACTTTCAGAGACATCCCTGGGAAGAAATAATATACATACTGTGCTATGCTACACATTTTATTATTTATGCATAACATATTTAACCTTTTCTGATTAAACCTACTTGCTCTACTACCAGGACTAGCTGCAGAACAAGCGAATTCCTTCTTCCTACAGGGGCTGGGTTGTCTCATAACATACATCATACTCAAGTCACATCATGCATATTATTTAGTAGAGCCAGCTACATATTTATTTAAAGCTGCACAAATGACTGATGTTTAACACAAAACAGTTTTAAAAGTGTTAACAATGTCTGCTCCATATTTCCATCACCAACCTCCCTAAAGGAAATCGTTGAGGAATGGTCAATGTAAACAACAATTTGCAGACTTCTGATGTCAAACCAGTCCCATCCCTACTGCCCATGATGTCCCTACACACTGTATTCAATGTGGAGAAGATTATCATTGTGAGAATTCCAAATACTGTACTAGGACATTGCTTCTGCCAGAAGGAAGGCTGAGTGAACTGTTTTTGCATGACTGGATTGTGTGTGATACGAAAGTGTGGCGCAAAGAGGACTAGGAGCACTGAGAATCAAGAGATAAAAACCCTCAACCAGGAAGACTCAAGGGATAACTTTCTTTGTAGTCGACACTACAGATAATACCATGTTTAATACATCTGGTGACCAGCTGGGAACAAAGATTTTGGTTGTGTTGTGGGGACTGTCAATGGAAATTAGCCTACTGGCTAAACTGAAAATGCAATGTATCTTGTGTCATATAAGTGATATTTATGTTATAATTGTATGTGTTCCTGATAAATAAATACAATAAACAATATCCTGGAAACTGTGGAGACTTTTCAAACTGGTTAAATTCCAAAGTCTGGTCTGGTCTTCAGACATGACTGAGGGCTTTCAGTGCTTTACCGTGTAGTCCTAAAAAAAATACAATGTTGTTTTATTTCATGCATTTCTGGAAAATACATAGACTATCATTACATTGAATAGTCGCAGTTGTTTTTATTTCGATAATGTATAATTAAGAACTCAAAAAGGACGTTCATCCTCTTCAGTGTCTCTGAGGATGTACATATTCCTAGATCTGAGCTCTAGACGAGGCATATAGTCAAATCTTTTTTTTTAAGCAAATTATAATTGTAGAATCGTTCTTGCTTGTTAAATGTTACATAATGCATTATATCTGTAGGACATTTAGAATGTTAAAGAATTATTTTATTAGATCCCTCCAGCGTATGTAGTTCGTCTACAAATAAATGACACAATTCTAGTATTGAATTAACTCGTGTTTTAATTACAGGCGTATCCAGGAAACACCAACACGTTCACTCAACTCTGATGCATCTCTGACTAACTCTCAAATCCCGTGCGTGTGTGTAATTACACGGCACATTCGATACATCACAGATTTGTAGATGTCTATATATGACATACATCATATCATTAAGGGAACTTACTTCTAGTATGACCTACAGTATATTTAATTGTATAAAATGGAAATGGATTAGATGCTAATGCTAAGAGACCAAGTGCAATGCCTAAAAATGGATAGCTCTCATCAGTCGACAATTCATGCCTTTTATTTTATTTTTAGATAATTACATGAACTGTTTTGTTCCAGTTAATGATACAAATTATATTTGCCCTGTAGTAAACTATATGCATTTGTTTAAATATAAAGAACGACTAAATGCTCAGTATTAAACCACTCTTTAATTCACCGTTAGTTTTCTTCCTTTTTTATTTTTTTCTCGCACTCATAATGTGCTGTCATAGGCAAAAGTGAAACCTGGTTTATATCATGACCCACTTTATATCACGAATTATGCCTGCACGGCAATCATGATATCAAGCGGGTTCCTCTGTATAGACTGCTGGAGTCAAAAAAAAAAACTGTCAACAGGACAATGTGTAGCGGAACGTTCCGTTGTTGGAAAGGGTACGTCAAAATCCACTGTTTGGAAAAATTACGACATTGTTGTATTCAACGACAGTAAAAGTCCATGTGGATTTGTACAATGCAAATCTTGCAAAATACTACTGAAATAATAGACAGGAAATAAATCTCTGCAGCGGCAGGCACGCTGAAAAGTGATGTATTCGTCATGTAGCTGTTTAAAAGCACTAGTTGTGGTGTAATATTCGTTGTTGAACGTTAATTTAGCGGTTTGATATAGACTTGTACAAAATGAGCATGCGAATTTGCAAGAGCATCATCCGTGTGTCTATTTATGGTAACAATGATTTGTTCTGCACACAGAAATGTGACACTTTAAAAATGTGATCTCCTTTTGGCCTTGAACAAATGCAGGTCATTAGAAGCAGTATCTGCACTATAGGTCTTTTCCCATGTAATTACCAATCTTAAAAAGTGAACTGATCATGTGTCATTAGGAATAGCTATGCACTCTGAAGAACTTTTGAACTGCAAGATCTGTAGCAGGGCTTCACAACTCCTGATGGCTCATTTCCTTCCCCCTAATGACCATTACATGAAACTATTCCAAGCTCATCCAGGGAAAATGTATGTAAACAAAAACGTAATACAACAAATTGAATATGTCAGGGGAGAAACACGGACATGTTTCTTTTACCAGAGATACATAAACAATATTTTATTGTCAATTCTCGTTGACAACAAAAAAATTGACCACTGAATTGTTGTTAAACGTGCCACACGCACACTGGAAAACTGACAATTATTTTAAGCAATTTTAAGATGGTGCCCGACGTTGATGTAGAAAAGCACTTTGGAAAATCATTTGTTGCACTCCGATTCCTCTTCAGATATTTTCCTTCTCCCAGCACAAACAGGTTTTCAGTTGGTCTTTTACCTCCGCTGGCAAGTTCTCAAATATTTGTGAATATTTCCTTATATTAGACTTCTTTCTTACTGCAGTCTTTCTATTTCCCACATCTAAAATCTCAAACATTTTCACTGTGCGTCCACTTGTCTGTAGCATTTACTTCCTATCTGGTAAAATGGAGTGTGAAATCATGCGATTAGAAAGTGCAATGTCATTGGCTGAACACACACAAATTGTCAACTACATTTCTGAAAATACAGCAGAGGTCTATTCTAGCAACAGTTGCCAAAAGAACATTTCTAACACATGGTCAATTTTTATTGTCAATTTGAGCTGCCAAGAAAAAAGTGCTTGTGTATTTGTGGCCTTACAGTTAGGGAAAATAGAAAAAAAAGTAGTTGCCTAAGGGCTTTAACTATTTTTTCTAATGAACAAAAAAATATAAACAACCATATTATAAAGCACATTGTCGCTATACAAGCAAAGATTAAGCTAATCAGGCTTGGCTAAATATAAAAGTTTTAAATGTCACAGAGTAGCACGTCTTTCAGAAAAGTGGAATACTGGGTTGTGGAGAATCAATTTTTCTGTAGACCATTCAATTAAAAATCAGTTGGGCTAATAAAAGAACATCTTTGCCTTGCAACTTTTTAATTGACATTTTTCCAGCCATTCAGTAATTGGGTAAGAGTACCTGCAATAGAAAACAAAATGAGATTTAGTAGAAGACTTGTCCCTAAAGGCTGTGTGGTCCGGTGGTTAAGGAAAAGGGCTTGTAACCAGGAGGTCCCCAGCTCACTGTCTCACTGTGTGACCTTAAGCAAGTCATCGAACAACCTTGTGCTCTGTCTTTCGGGTAAGATGTTGTTGTAAATGACTCTGCAGATGACGCATACTTCACACACCCTAGTCTCTGTAAGTCACCTTGGATAAAAGCGCCTGCTAAATAAACAAATAATAACAACATTGTATTTCAGGCAGCTTATTTAACAACCTTTTGCATTTACTGTGTAGAACATAAGAAAGTTTACAAACGAGAGGAGGCCATTCAGCCCATCTTGCTTGTTTGGTTGTTAGTAGCTTATTGATCCCAGAATCTCATCAAGCAGCTTCTTGAATGATCCCAGGGTGTCAGCTTCAACAATATTACTGGGGAGTTGGTTCCAGACCCTCACAATTCTGTGTAAAAAAGCGCCTCCTATTTTCTGTTCTGAATGCCCCTTTATCTAATATAAGCACAGTTTATCTAATATAAGAACAAAACAATGTAGCTTTAATAAGAATTATGTACAATGCCTACTCTTTAAAAAGTCACTTACTAAAAACTCACCCAAGCTAAATGCCGACAAAATCCTTTATATCTAATAAGAATTTCAAAAGAACAGATTCGTTATTATAATTACAGACATACAGACATTTGCATCACGTAACAGTTCAACAGCTGTTTATACATTTGCAAGATTTTATTTTTTAACAAAAAAACATTTACAAGACAGCAATTAAAGAGGTTGAAAATACCTCTTTAAAAAAAGAGCATGAATCAATATTCAGGTCCATAAAAAAATGAATACTCCATCAAACACCATCAAATTTCATTCGATTTTATAAAATTAATCATATGACTCCATCATATGATTTGTTTCTTAAAATCATCACATTTTACCCAGTTTACAAAAAGTTAGCCATTAAGTGTAACAAGGAAAAAAAAAATCAGAATTTTAAAGGAATTTGTTTTGCAACTATTAAATGAACTGCAAACAGCCATTCAATTTACATACATATTTTTTTAGCATGGTTAAAAATAAATGTGTTCTACACTATCTCCGTCTTCGTGGAGAACTTTCCCTCCTCCTATCATCTGTTCTTCTGTTGTCCCTAGATCTATCAGAGTGTCTACTCTCCTTGTCAGATTTTTCTGCTCGTCTTCCATCGCCATTCTTGTAGCCATCCTCGTAGCCATCCTCGCTACCTGCTCTTGGGTTTGTCTCCTTGCGGCCCCTCTCTTTTGACTTTGACCTCTCTTCTCCCCTGCTACTGTACTTCTCCTCCCGGCTCCGGTATCTGTCTCTGTCATTTTCAGAGTGGGGGTTATTTTTAATGTTCTCTTTGTCTTTCCGAGAGTCACAGCGCTTGTCCTCAAAATCTTGGTTTCGCTGACGGTCAGGGTCCTTGTTACTGCGCCTGTGATCCTCTCTGTCATGTGTCGAGGTATGCTCTGGACGATCCTTTTGTCTTTGGGCTTTGCTGCTGTGTTTATGGGAGGACTTCTCTTGTTCTTCATTGTTGTCACTGTGCCTACTAGCCTGTTTCTTGCTGGGTGGCACTTTTTCTGAAGATCTTTTTTTACTGGTAGACTTTTTAGGTCCTTTGTCTTTCTTCTTGCTTGATTTTTTCCTGTGTTTTGAATCTGAATCTGTGAAGGCACAAGACACTAACATCATTACAAATAATATTTGCAGTATGAAATATCCTTAATGCAGCGTTAAAACAGTGTATTAAAACACCCTTAACATAGAAAGCAACACTGTTCACAAAATGAAATTACAGAGGTTAAGAAAGACATGCCTATTTTTTTGTACCAAATTAACTGTACAAAATGTATACATATTGGTTCTACACCTTTTAAAAAAAAAAAAAAAAAAAAAAAAAAAAATGAAGGGTAAGCCTGGTATTTCATGACCTTAACCTCAATTGTTTCCCACCATCCCTATATGTCACTTAATTTACCTGTGTGACAATGGCCCCCATGACTTTTCTTAAATTGTGACACACAGAGCATGAAGGATGGACAGAAAGCATAAATGTAGTTTACTGAGCCTTGCTTCACACTGTAGTAAATTATTACACAGATTACTTGATTTTAATATATATTTTTTATATTAAACAAGATTGATATCACACCATATAGCCAGACTGCCATATTTATTTGTATATCTTATGCGTTTGTCTGATGGGGCAATGTATAGGTAATGGTCACAATTGACCTGGGGTGCATTCAATAGCAAAGCACTCTCTTATGGCCCCGTAACACGTTAGCAGTTATTGAACGGTCTGTAGGAGCGAGAAGTTTTACAATAGCAGGCAATACATTGCTGTGCATCAAAACAGCTGCTTTAAGTGAGTTTTGAAATTTTTGTATTTTTTTAATGTAATTACTACTACTGTATTTTTGTAATGTAAAGTTACTGACACTTTTTTGGGGTTTATCATCGTGAGGCGCAAGTCAGATTTGTCAAGTTATAAATAGTTTTCTAATAAAAAGCCAAAATGACAACAAAATATTACTCATCACACATGTGTTGGTCATACAAATCCATATTTGAAAAAAATTGATAATGCAGGTCAGCCATTTTGGACCTCCATCGAGGCAGGTCTGAGCTTGACTCGCTACTGTTAGGTAGTGCTCTCTGTGTGCAGGTCATTCAATAGCAAGCGCTACGTAATGCCCTGGGACCCCTTTGTCTATTGAACGCACTCCTGGTTTGACTGTCTTCCCACCTTTGAAAATTGCCTGCGGTAGAATTTGTCAGCTGATTTTTCCCCAACAATTTTAGCACAATAAAGTAATCTTTGTGAATCAGACATTTTCTTTGGCTGATGGTATATGGTCTTGAATGTGTATTATGTGGAAAAAATAGGGCGGGGGGAACAGAAAAAAAAAAAAAAGGACAAAATGCTCTCATTTCAAAAGTATTTTATACAAGACATCTATCTGGAGCAAAAAATTAAACTAATCTTTCATTGCTCTCTGGAGTTGCCACTACTTACTCATATTAAATTAATCAATACATCCTTGTCTACTTTAATCCCTTAATGCTCCACAACAGAGAGGAGCTGCCACGTGTCACAAAGCAACCACGATACCTTGGCTGAAGCAAGAAGATTAGCATTATGTAGATTTATGGTCATTACATGATGGCATTCATTGAGACAGATTGATGGTCATCACACTAATCTGTTTACATTGTGTACAATATTAGTTTATAATGCCAAGTTTATAATGATTAGTACTAAGTCTACGTCAATATTAGGTTTGAAATAGCTGCTTTTAAAAGTGACCTTCTATGTCAGCAGTCAATAAAGGAACAATTGGACTGTCCACCTGACCTTTTTTACTGCACATGCTTCTTTGAAGCCTGTACTCCAATACAGAATTAGCTTTTGAAGAAGATACTTTACTTTGTTTTATAAGTACATCTACTGTATCCACTGTACTGGATTCCTAGACCTTTCCTAAGGGGGTCCTTTTTTAATTATAGGGCTTGGTATTTTACAATTTTCACCAAATAAAGTAAAACCATTATTTTGCAAAATACATATACATATGTGCACATAAAAACAAATAATCAAAAAAATATGTTTAAAATAAGGCATGTCTCTCAAAATATAACAGTAATAAACCCCCAAAAACTCCCCAATGCACTTCTTAACTGCTTAATTTAGGGCAGAACAAGATCTTGTTCCAAGGTTTCTTAATCGGAGTCCCTCTCCAGAGCTCCTGTCAAACAGTTCAGCAGAGGTGCAGCTCTCCATGTAACAGCCATCTGGCTTATTGCTGAATCAATGCTTTTCTGGCACACTAACTATGTGTCTTTCCTAAACGTCCCTCGTAACATTTCAAATCACTCGACAACTTGAGTTGTGTGTATACTGTCATTTTCTTTATGACACTCCATAATTCCATAACAACCATTTCCTGTGTTAAAAGTATGGAGTGCCACAACACTAGCTTTACGTTGCAGTGGATAAAATGTAATTATCACTCCTGTTATTATGTATAAATGGCCATGCTGAGAAACTCACCAGCGACAGTTTCTATTGTTTATAAAATGGCATAAACCCACTGAAAAAAATCCAATATAATGCAAGCCAAGCACATCAAGGCAACCATGCTACATATAAAAATACAATCAAAAGGAAGAATACTTTTTTACAGTTAAATACATAATACAAATCTAATATATTTTTTAACAGATACAACAAATAAGCAAATGTACCATGCACAAGCGCTGCTGTGCTTAACACCTGCTCTTGAAACACAATGCGCTACTGCACTAGATGATAATACCTGTCAAATTATCATCATTATTTTAATTTAGAATGGCGATCATTCAGGTTGGGTTACATTACTGTAGTTCATTATTCAAAACAGACACCAATGAATG
Organism: Acipenser ruthenus; assembly: GCF_902713425.1. Taxonomy (NCBI): domain Eukaryota; kingdom Metazoa; phylum Chordata; class Actinopteri; order Acipenseriformes; family Acipenseridae; genus Acipenser; species Acipenser ruthenus. The sequence goes on from NC_081199.1 coordinate 29,722,902, forward strand.
TATTGGTCATCCAACATTAGGCATATTGTGAATGTATTGGTCTCCTATATCGAATAGTTGAGTCATTGTAAAAGTTTTCAATCTCTGTATTTCCCAGATTACCTAGTAAAAGTAAAGGGACAGGAACTGCTATAACTCTTACTCATGTACTGTCATTATTGGTTTATGGATTATCCTTTAATTAAAATAATTTGGCTCAGCTGAGTGATATCCTACTAAAACATTCCAGTGCTTCCAAGTTGTCTTGGCTTTGGGGTGTGGGGGTTAAAAAAAAAAAAAAAAAAAAAACTGATCGCATGTCAACTACTTGTGTTGTATAGCAACAGAAGCACTAATATAATAGGCTATACAAGGAATCTCTGCACCAAAAATGTCCAATCCATGTAGAGTAGGTTGGAGGCACCTGATGTTTGATGTTACCTTCCTCCAGAAACGTGACTCTCAAAATACTGCACACTTTCTTTTTCATGGTTATTATTAGTGAGCCTGTGTGTCTAACGTACATTTCTAATAAGTGCACGCCACACATTTATGTAAGGATCTGTATTGGCTATTTGTTATATACACAGTTAGCTACCGTACCTGAGCTGCTGCTGCTTTCACTGCTGCTAGTACTAGAGGAAGAATCACTGTTGCTGGATGAGCTGCTATCGCTGTCACTGCTGCTGCTGTCTGAATCGGAGGAAGAGTCAGAATCCGAGGAGGATGATGAATCGGACGATTCCACTTCTTGCTTCTGCGTCATGATCATTTTGGGAGCATTTTTTAAATGCTCTCGAAGCTCATCTCTGTCAAAAGTAAAGTAAAAGAAAAAGTAAAAGCACTTTTTTTTTTATTTTGTCCCACAAACTAAAAAGTTAAATATTCAGAACAGGCCAAATCTAAATGTACTTACGTTAGACCTCCCAGACCAATAGAGGTAAAGAAATTGATGGCAAATCTTGTGTTCCTTGGATTATCTCGAGGAAATAGTCCCTCAAAGTACGGCTGTAATGTCCTTTTAGAAAGAAAAAAAAAAAAAAAATTATTGTACGATATTGAAGTGATCTTATCAACTTTTTTTTTATCCCCATAAAACAAACAAGAATCTTGTAAACACAATACTTTTGCTCATTCTAGCTTTAAAATTGTTATTTGATATTCATATTAAAAATTCTTAATTATGGTTTAAACAATCACTGAAATTGACATATTTGTATTGTCTAACTTACACATCTTGAAGCCTTTCATTGAGTTTTGGAAGTCCCATGTAAGCACAAAGCTCCTGGAACAAAATCTTCACAAAGATTCTACTGGATGATGTAGTGGTATCTTCACTTATTAGTATACATTCCAGGACCTAATAATAATAAAAAAGAACATTCAACATGTACCTTTTTTAAGAAAATGAACACTTAATCAAACTGTAATTTATTAAAGTTGTTGAGACTTTGGGACTGTTATATTAAATAGCACACACATTCTTTACTCAAGACAGTCCAACTACAATGTAACACTTGTTTTCTAGATGGATGCAACAAACAAAAATAATGAAAAAGTAAACTTGTTTTACGCACACTCCAAGGGATAGAATCTGTATATAACAGATGAGCAAACATCCTGGCAACGTTTCGTAATTTATTGGTTTCAAGTCGGTGAATGGTTTCATATTGTTCTTTGAATATTGCTTCAAAACTCTCCATGTAGTCTTTTTTTAACAGACAAAAACGCTGTAATAAAAAATAAAAAACATTAAATGGTGCATGTAAATGAAGATATTGCAGACAAAAATAAATACATATTATATTTACAGATACTTATTACTTAATTAAATGCAAAAGTTGCCAAACTTGGTAGCCAAATTATATATATTTATATATATAAATAAATAAATAAATAAATAAATAAATAAAAACAAACAAACATGTTTTGGCCCAAACCTAAATACATTACACTATTGCCAATCAAGATTCTGTAAATGTAGCTTTCCATTAAAAGAGTGATATGCACAGAAAAAGGGTTTTCACATCTGATTACATCAATAGAGCTCAACTCACCCCAGCAAGCAGGCCAAAGAATTTCTCATATGTTCTTTGCTGTGCACAGCAGTCTAGTATCATATTGCAGAGTTCTTTCTATAAAAAGAAAACAAGATTGTATTTGCCTTGAAAAGTAACACATTCATTGAAGATACTGACAATAACAGGGCACAAAATAACCAACGGCACTGGCGGCAATTGCCACAGTGCCCAAAAGTTACAGCAAAAGTTGCCTGTAAGCCCACCCGTTATTGCCGCCGGTGTCCCTCAGCACCAGAACATCTGATCTACAACCCGTTCACAAACTTGCTCAGCGTCAGCTGGCCCGTTCTGTCACAATTGAATTTAATTCTGTCTAATCTCATCCTGCGGGAAAATGAGTCATTATCATAATGTATTATTGTTGCCATTCTTTTTATTGTAGCCTGGTGAGCAAGTCCAAGGCCGGACTTGAGGCTGGTAGGGGAGAGTGTAGCATGCACAGGGATACGGGTCAGGGCTGATAGGTGATGCAATCTAAAACGTGACGACATAAGCCCGATATCTGCTCCTGCAAGGGAGCCGGCATTTTTGTACAGCGGTATCGGAGCTATGCTTCAGTGCGGGAGGTCCCGGGTTCGCATCCCACCTCCGCCTGTGAGAAACCCCTGCCTGCGGGATCCATGGTTCACTACATTAATGCTACATTAAAAAAACAATGTTAAAAATAAACAAACATACACTAGGTAGATAATTATTAGTTTTGATCAAATTCCTACACCAAAAAAGAAATAGAAAACTGAGCAAGTAGCTAGAAGAACATAAGAAAGTTTACAAACAAGAGGAGGCCATTCAGCTCATCTTGCTCGTTTGGTTGTTAGTAGCTTATTGATCCAAGAACCTCATCAAGCAGCTTCTTGAAGGATCCCAGGGTGTCAGCTTCAACAACATTACTGGGGAGTTGGTTCCAGACCCTCACAATTCTCTGTGTTGAATGCCCTTTATCTAATCTCCATTTGTGACCCCTGGTCCTTGTTTCTTTTTTCAGGTCAAAAAAGTCCCCTGGGTCGACATTGTCTATACCTTTTAGGATTTTGAATGTTTGAATCAGATCGCCGCGTAGTCTGCTTTGTTCAAGACTGAATAGATTCAATTCTTTTAGCCTGTCTGCATACGACATGCCTTTTAAACCCGGGATAATTCTGGTTGCTCTTCTTTGCACTCTTTCTAGAGCAGCAATATCCTTTTTGTAACAAGGTGACCAGAACTGAACACAATATTCTAGGTGAGGTCTTACTAATGCATTGTAAAGTTTTAACATTACTTCCCTTGATTTAAATTCAACACTTCTCACAATATATCCGAGCATCTTGTTGGCCTTTTTTATAGCTTCCCCACATTGTCTAGATGAAGACATTTCTGAGTCAACATAAACTCCTAGGTCTTTTTCATAGTTCCCTTCTTCAATTTCAGTATCTCACATATGATATTTATAATGCAAATTTTTATTGCCTGCATGCAATACTTTACACTTTTCTGTATTAAATGTCATTTGTCTGCCCAGTTCTGAATGCTGTCTAGATCATTTTGAATGACCTTTGCTGCTGCAACAGTGTTTGCCACTACACCTATTTTTGTGTCGTCTGCAAATTTAACAAGTTTGCTTACTATACCAGAATCTAAATCATTAATGTAGATTAGGAATAGCAGAGGACCTAATTCTGATCCCTGTGGTACTCCACTGGTTACCTCGCTCCATTTTGAGGTTTCTCCTCTAATCAGTACTTTCTGTTTTCTACATGTTAACCACTCCGTAATCCATGTGCATGCGTTCAGTTTGAGAATTAATCTTTTACGCAGGACTTTGTAAAAAGTTTTCTGGAAATCTAAATAAACCATGTTGTATGCTTTGCAATTGTCCATTGTCGATGTTGCATCTTCTTTGTTTCTGTGTGTGATTTATTTATTCTACTTTTGAAAATAAAAATCTTGCTATCAAAGTTCTGTCGAAGACAAAAAAAAGAAAATAGAATTACTCTACATCTTGAGTGGTATTTCCATCTTATTTTTGTGACCTCTATACTCAGAAATAAATATACTTTTTTGTTATCACAAACAGGGTCATAATGTCTCCAGTCTCAGTTTTTGGATAGTCTTAGAGCTGGTCTGCATTTGCCATTTTGGAGGTTGTTTTTTGTAAAATACCATGCATTGTAAAACCTTGTGTAGCTCTGCAACTGTACAAGATATTTCATTTCTGACTTGAAATCCTTGGAAAATAATTTCTATATAACTTGGAAAGAGATCGAAATTGGCAGTTTTTAAAAATATTATAAATGTTTCTATTATTTTTTGGGAGGTGTGGCTTATATGAAAAAAAAAATACATTCCACAACAAAATATATTATATAATTGGAAACAGCTACTCAATGCCTTTCTGTAGGTATATTGGGTTTTAATTTCTGAGTTAAGGTTGCCAAACTACAAGTGCTAAAACACAAAGTGGTCATATTCATCCCCATATATGGGCATTCTGCTTAGGCAGCAAAGGGTTAAAACTCACATTTAAATGTAACAGTTTTCAAACAGACACACCTCCTCTCACCACCGCTCAGTTTGCCACTCCCTGTAACTGCATCCCTCTTCTCTGAATTGACAGCTTAATAGAGATCCCTGCTATCATTGGTTGTTTCAAGTGCACATTAAAAGAAAATTATTGATCTTATGAATTGGGAGCGGTTTCACCTATCACTCTCCATTTTTAAATAAAAACTTGAAATTGCCAATGATAGCGCTAGCAGGGAGGGACTGTAGTTAAATTGGAACCCTCCTGGAGGTCGTTGACAGAGCTCGGAGACCCTGTCTCTGGGGAAAAAATCCAGAGGTTAGGCAGGTATGGCTCACATTGCAAGAGTGAGCACCTTCATTGCCTTTAGGAAAAATGCTATCCTGTTAAAAATGTACCAACACCTTTGCTTCTTAAAGATGGAAGTCAGCATTTTTCTTTATTGGTTTGCAAGCGTACCAGTTATGTGAACCCCTGTACATAAAATATTAAAATATGAGGGACAGACAGACTCCATACACCTATAGATTCTAATACCATCAAGGACTTATGCTTGCAAAATACACACAGATATCTCCATTAAACCCCAGTCGCCACAGATATGCATGCCCAACCAGGCATAATAATGGTTTTAACAGCTTGAATGTTTTTGTTTTCCTTCTCAAACAGAAGCAAACACCAACCCTTTAACTGTCAAGTGGAAACACCAATAAGTAGTAGTAACAATATGTACATAATAAATTTATCATGTTATATATTGGCTATTATGTGTTATTGGCAGCAGATTAAAATGTGTATACCCACATATATAAACGTGTATAACAACAATGTTGTGTATCACTTTTGTTTCCAAATGATATTGTCTGAATTGCTTCTATTAAACATGATCTGGCAGACAATGCAAAGCAACAGATGGGCTTGGAATAAGAAGTTGTGTAGCTAAGTGATGCAATATTAATTATTTCCTGACATATTCACTTTATTACTGACCCCAATAACATCCATAAATAACTATGCCACATTGAGTGTAATTTTCTATCTAAAAAGCTATTAGTGATGCTACATTACTTCGTAAACCACACCTCAGCAGATCTGTAAATATGGGTTAATATTTACAACAAAGAAAGAAATCAAGAATAAAATAACTGTGATACCACAACCTAAGTCAGCATTTCTTGCTAAACACATTAAATTGCTTTCTCTTAAGCCCAAATGCAATTACAAAAATATTATCCATTGTGGATTGTATGAATTGTGACTGAAGGCTGTAATTTTCATGTGTTGATTATGGGAACCCAAGACACTGACAAATGGGTACCTTCTAATTACACTTACCAAAAAAAAAAAACAGAAAAAAACTTGGTTTTAGCATTAGTTTTTAGGTTTTTTGTTTACCTGTACCAAGCTGCTTAATATATCACAATGTCAGTGTGTTAAGCCACTCTCAGATACATATTTATGAGAATATTAACTCTACTTTTCTGACAGGGACCCAACCAGACTGTCAGTTCTTCAATCTCAAAATGTACTGTGTGTATCACTTCTATCACTGTCGTGAACCATTATTTTACTGCGGACATAATAAAGTATGTCAGTGACATACATCCCTGGAATGCCAGTAAGTAAACAATGAGATCCATCAGTATCAAGAAAAGTGAGTCCCCTTGACCTACATCCACCACATGCACACGTAAAAAAGGTAGACTTTTTTTTTTTTTTCAGAGAACTTCACTCCGTAACTATACAGTATTAAGACATGTTAATGTGTGGTTGCTTGAGAGCTGTTCTAGCCCAACCGAAAGCCTAAAGCCAATTTGAATTGGTCCATTTCATGTCTGTGAAGTGACTTCTTTGAATAGCCTTCAAGACATGCAAACTGAAACCAACGGATATGCAAGTAACAAATGTTCTAGTTTGTCCCTGGGTATGGGTAAAAAAAAATAAAAAAATAGGTACAGTAAATAACAAACAACTGAAGCCAGTATGTTCACTGGTGTTTTTTGATTTTGTGATCTAATCTTAGACTTGAAGTTAAATGAAGACAAAGGAAATAGTTGTATGACACCATTTTCCCTTGAAGATATACACTTTACCAAATCCTGAATAGTCTGCCATACATTTTACTTTATTTAAAACTTTAAAATACATCTTGAAGTTTGTAAACAGTACAGTATTGTATACTCTTAAACCTCAAAATATATACGTGTGCAATAAAATCACTAACGTACTTGTTACAAACTTATAACCTTTTTAAATATTACATTCAGGGAATAAGTGACTGTAAATGGGACTTGATTGCAGGTGGTAAATCCAACATTATAGCTTTATAATTATTTTTATATTGTGGTTTATTATTACAGAAGATAGGAAAGCTTGATAAAACCTTAAAATACAGAATTATATTCTTGAATTTCACCTTGTGATTGAATCTTGCAGAGACATGACTTTGGTAAATTGGCTTTGAATGTCTAACCTTTTTCTTAGACCTAATTCTACAATTTGCTGAGAACTTGAAACACTGGGAAATGCTTACAAAAATGTAATATAGCAAGGAAACATTTTGGAAGAATAAACTACTACTTATTAAGGGACCACTGTTTAAACAATTTCAAATCGGGCAACCAAACAACATTGCCACACAGACACTAGGGAAAAGCCATACTGAGCATTGAACTTGTGTGATGTGTGTAAAATGGCAGAAAATGTGTAAATTATTAGGATGGTCCATATAACATGGTTACTTATCTATATCAGAACAAACATAGATCATTGGACAGACCTCTGATTTAAGCCTGCAAGTCACACTGGTATAACCAGTGCAACAGTAACAGTGTACTTTCCTTCTCGGCTTTATGTGTAAAGATTAAGAACATGTTACTTTCAACAGTCATATGTTACCTTTTTTCGATTTAATAAAACTTACTACATATTGATTTAAAAATACCTTGCACTCCTAAACAATTAGGTAATTGAGAGCTTTACTACCAATATTTAGGAGCGGATATTGGATAACTTTATAGAATGCAAGCATGGTTATTTTGATAGGTTACATTTTATGAGAAGTAAACATACCGTTTGGCTGTCTGGAAAATCCATCTTTATCAATTTGTGGGCACATTCTTCAAAGTCCAAGCTGTAAAAAAAAAAAGGGAATACTTTAAACATGTCTTAATTATTAAGTTATGTAATTTTAATGTAATATTACTCAATAAAGTAGAAATTATACAACTAATAGTGCTAATGAACTCCTTTTGAAAAAAGAACAATACTGCAAATATCTAAATAGTTACTTAAATATAGACACCAAATAGCTGGAAGCCCCTTGTTTTGGTCCCTGATTACCATGTGGGAATTCTGAGATTGTCAATGTTGAAGGTGCCAGTTAACATTTTATAGAATACTGTACTTAATGTAATTATGGGAAAGGATTTATTTTTATTTAGAGTAAATTTTGAATCCCACCATAATCATCTCAATCTGCACAACTAAACTATAAACACATACAGGTTTACTAAGTTGAGGTTAATATTGTACATGCTGTAGCGGTATGTATGTTAAATACAAAAAAAAAAACTGTGTCAAAATAAATCTCTCTTTAAATCTTAAATTTTAATGTTCCCAATAGGAAGTTGTATATATGAATTATACAGTAACATTGTTTTATTAGGTACTTCAGGTGAAAATATTTAAACACACAGCATCTATAGATCTGTTAGTTGTGAGAGAATTGGTGATCACAACATAGATCAGTGGTACTCGCTTATAACCTTTTCACTGTACTTAAATAATGCCTGATGGTCAAGTTTTTTGTGAATTGTAAAATAAGTGAATAACAATCACATGGTTTCAATGAGTGTTGATCGCGTATTGCTTCAGTAGTGTGATAGATATTACTGGCTCTTGCAAACCAGTCCAGAGCTTTGGACTGGAATGGACTGAATTATTGAACAAACATACTATTAATGACCCAAATTGACCAGCTTCAAATGAATCTTGAAGCGTTACATAGTTCCTATTACAAAGATATTTAGCACTTCCACAACACACCTATGAAAATACTTCCCCTCTCTGTTCATCACTGCGATGTAAGTTTACAAAGTACACAGTAAACTTAGCAGCTTACGCTAACTTTTTTGCAAACATACCACACCTCATTGTTAACACATACCACAGCTCACTGTGCATATTAAAAAAAGTCAAAATAATGCGCAACCTCAGTACACTGTGCACCAACTGTATGCAGTGACTTCAATGGAGTTGAATGTAATGCAAACCCATCTTCAGATTAATAATAACAGAAATAATAATATGTGAAGTGGAAACCTGCATCTTTTGAGGATGTTTGTTTACACATTTTTAGTATAGATCGATGTAAAAAAATGATTTTTTTTTTTATCATAGCAATTTGAAGCTTTCCCTTTAAATCACAGCACAAAATGTAACACATTTGATTTGGTTATGAATAGAACAGTTTGTTCACAAACCACATACAGTGCCTTGCGAAAGTATTCGGCCCCCTTGAACTTTGCGACCTTTTGCCACATTTCAGGCTTCAAACATAAAGATATGAAACTGTAATTTTTTGTGAAGAATCAACAACAAGTGGGACACAATCATGAAGTGGAACGAAATTTATTGGATATTTCAAACTTTTTTAACAAATAAAAAACTGAAAAATTGGGCGTGCAAAATTATTCAGCCCCCTTAAGTTAATACTTTGTAGCGCCACCTTTTGCTGCGATTACAGCTGTAAGTCGCTTGGGGTATGTCTCTATCAGTTTTGCACATCGAGAGACTGAAATTTTTGCCCATTCCTCCTTGCAAAACAGCTCGAGCTCAGTGAGGTTGGATGGAGAGCATTTGTGAACAGCAGTTTTCAGTTCTTTCCACAGATTCTCGATTGGATTCAGGTCTGGACTTTGACTTGGCCATTCTAACACCTGGATATGTTTATTTGTGAACCATTCCATTGTAGATTTTGCTTTATGTTTTGGATCATTGTCTTGTTGGAAGACAAATCTCCGTCCCAGTCTCAGGTCTTTTGCAGACTCCATCAGGTTTTCTTCCAGAATGGTCCTGTATTTGGCTCCATCCATCTTCCCATCAATTTTAACCATCTTCCCTGTCCCTGCTGAAGAAAAGCAGGCCCAAACCATGATGCTGCCACCACCATGTTTGACAGTGGGGATGGTGTGTTCAGGGTGATGAACTGTGTTGCTTTTACGCCAAACATAACATTTTGCATTGTTGCCAAAAAGTTTGATTTTGGTTTCATCTGACCAGAGCACCTTCTTCCACATGTTTGGTATGTCTCCCAGGTGGCTTGTGGCAAACTGTAAACGACACTTTTTATGGATATCTTTAAGAAATGGCTTTCTTCTTGCCACTCTTCCATAAAGGCCAGATTTGTGCAGTATATGACTGATTGTTGTCCTATGGACAGAGTCTCCCACCTCAGCTGTAGATCTCTGCAGTTCATCCAGAGTGATCATGGGCCTCTTGGCTGCATCTCTGATCAGTCTTCTCCTTGTATGAGCTGAAAGTTTAGAGGGACGGCCAGGTCTTGGTAGATTTGCAGTGGTCTGATACTCCTTCCATTTCAATATTATCGCTTGCACAGTGCTCCTTGGGATGTTTAAAGCTTGGGAAATCTTTTTGTATCCAAATCCGGCTTTAAACTTCTCCACAACAGCATCTCGGACCTGCCTGGTGTGTTCCTTGTTCTTCATGATGCTCTCTGCGCTTTGAACGGACCTCTGAGACTATCACAGTGCAGGTGCATTTATACGGAGACTTGATTACACACAGTTGGATTCTATTTATCATCATTAGTCATTTAGGTCAACATTGGATCATTCAGAGATCCTCACTGAACTTCTGGAGAGAGTTTGCTGCACTGAAAGTAAAGGGGCTGAATAATTTTGCACGCCCAATTTTTCAGTTTTTTATTTGTTAAAAAAGTTTGAAATATCCAATAAATTTCGTTCCACTTCATGATTGTGTCCCACTTGTTGTTGATTCTTCACAAAAAATTACAGTTTCATATCTTTATGTTTGAAGCCTGAAATGTGGCAAAAGGTCGCAAAGTTCAAGGGGGCCGAATACTTTCGCAAGGCACTGTATATCTATTGACTATATACCCTGGGCTCTCTAGCAAATTCAAATGCAATCTATTTATTAAATATGTACAACTGAGGCCCTAAGAAAGTAATACCATGCTAGGTTGGCACAAAATCTGCTGCACTTCCACTGTAAGCAGTTTAGATATTTTTATAGTTCTGCAGAATGGCAAAAAGAACTGTAGTCTTAAATCCCACAGGTAAAAAAGAAATGATTAGATGACATTAAACTGCATTGCCTGTGGAGTACTGTGATATGTCTAATTAATTAGCGTTCAGCCACTGACAAGTATGATCTATGAATCTAGTAAAACAGCACATTTAAAAAAAAAGTTAGAACAATTAACAGAAGCTATCATTCTACAATTTGGAGAAAGTCGATATACAAGTGTGTTTCATCTTTCCACTGTAAGCAAGATTAACATAAAGGGTACATATTATCAACAGACCACTGGTCATTTAATTAAGTGTGTCTAATATTTGGACAGTTTAGAAAATAGGAGACTCATTACAAAATACAATACAGTCTCAAAAAAAAAACCCAAAAAACCTGCAAAACCAAAAGCAGTGAAACCTTTGCCGCTCATTCTAATGAACCTTACATGGAGAGAGGGGTGAAAATAAAAATAAATTTAAAAAAAACCTAGATTCATTCTTTTGGCTTCATTGATATTTTCATTGAAATTGTAAAACACAAGGCCATTTGTGTGCTAAGTTTGCAGCATTCCTTTGTAAAACCAATAGCAAACTTCTATTGTTACAGAACAAAAGGTTAATCCAAGAGGTGACACATTTACGATATTATTAACCTTATGTTTATTTCGTAATAGGCTATTCCAACAAGTCACATATATTTTCCAATAACCCCAACACAGCTGCATTTGAAAACTGGCATGCATAGATATATTTTAGAAAGTCTGACATTTAATAGGTGTGTTTGATACACAATTACATCCATAAGACTATATAAACCTAAGTTTTGATTTATTTCTTAAATGATAAAAAGGTAGCTTCAGATAAAATGAAGTCAACGGCAAGAGAAATAACTTTCAGTTTACTTTCCTTTGCATTGCTGGCCTACATTGTGCCTGTCAGAGCTAAATTTGGAGCTTCAAGTTTCTGGAGACAAACTATGTCCTGTGAAGAGAGGTTAATACCACACACAGGACTACATCTCCCATCATTCATTTTCTAGTGTATGCTGACACCACCTTCACCCAGCTGTTATAATTAGGGACCTACCTAATTCGCGATTTCGCGGAAATCGTGAAATTGAGGGGTCACCGCGATATTCACCTCTTAGGGGCCAATGCATACAAAAAGTACGGAGAGGAAAAAAAAAAAAACTTGTTAAATGAACTACTGCACAACGCTAGTGACGCAAACTACGTATCTTCCTTCTGTAGATAGCCCATTTTTATTCCTTCACCGTCCCGTGTGCACTGCACTTAAGTAAAAAACAAACAAAAAATGTCCACAAGTAACATTTACAAAATAAATTCTCCAAAGCAGTTAACATTCTTGTTTACTATTCAAATGACAACGTTTTAAATCAGCCTATCAGTGCGTCTTTACTGCTTTTATGTGACCTGTACTGTGCAGGAGGGGGCGGGACAAAGTTGCATTGTTTTCATTTAGGTTGCTAAAATCTAGTTTTCAGCATTGGAGGTAAAATAGTAGAAATGGATCATCGGCTGATGATTGTTTCAAGATATTTCCCAAATAAACTACATGCAGACTGAGGTAATTGTTTTCCATATCTGAATGGAGAAAATACGATTGATCGCTATTTAGCTTCAGAATCACACATTAAACAAAAGGCTACTACAGAGGCTGTTGAACAGAACGTAAAATAAACAGCTTTCAGAAACCAAACTGGAAAGTCAGCCAAGACAAAAAGTATTCCTGTCTGCAAGTTAAATCAGTACTAAAACGATCCAGCACAGCCACCTCGCTTCAACCTGCTGCTTACAGTTGGAATTTTAGACCAGAATAGCCGCGTCTTCTTTGTTTTGACTCGGTACTAATAAAATAAATTATTGGATGGGACAAATAACATGACAACGAACGTGATGCATACATTGACTTCATTAAAGTATGCCAGATACCCTTGTGTAACCGAGTTTTTGGGGTGTTTCTAATCGATTTCTACATCTGTATAACTTGGCAAAGCTTTGCCTTAACTTCCAACCAATTCAGTGGATGCAGACGTGCAGTCTCAATGTATGGGCAAGTCAACTGCAAGGGGATGCTGCATACTTGCTTTTAACAAATGCCAGCACTCTGTTTTAGTAAGGAAGCAAGTACCACTATTTGTAGGCTTCATAGTGTTCTGAAATACTGTCTACTTAGGTTTATTTAATGTTTAAACATGTCCGAGAAATCCTAATTTTATTCCGCAACATACCCGTGAAAAATACGTAAATTTACCGCGATTTAAGTAGACCCCTAGTTATAATCTAACTGGGTCTTACTAGTCTGCAAACCATCCTGGAACTGACCCAATTTTCAGACTCATTTTAAGCACTACTCGGACTTTAGGTCCCGGAAATAATGGTAAATTGTAGTTTCCAGCAACAGAGCAAACCAAGACCACAACAGACAACCCAATGAGCATTTACATCACAGGAGTTAAATGTTAAAAAGACATCTTAGCAAAACATTTTGTGATGGTGATGGATATTATTTCTTATCCGTCTTATTTGATTTAAGGATATGGATGGATGGATGGATATATATATATATATATATATATATATATATATATATATATATATATAGACACAGACACACACACACAGTTGTAGTCAAAAAGTTTACATACCCCAATCGAAATTTATAATTTCTAGAAATTTCTGTTTAGGAAAAAACTTTTTTAGCAAAAGTTTTGCTTTTGTGGATGAGGGAAAAAAAAGTTAAAGAAATATATGTCTACAATTATTTATTTCAGCAATATTTTTGCAAAACTTCTAACACTTAATTCAAAAGTATTCATACTCTTTGATGCTATGATAGTATTGTCTACAAGGTGCTAGAGATTTCAATATGATAATGCAGAACCTAATTCTAGAAAAATCTAGAAAATGCTGGATTGTAGGTGAAGATTTTTAGAGCGTATAAAAAGGTTAGGCATAGGAGGATTGCTGCCAATACCAATAAGTCAATATGGGAAAAAGTAAACAGCTATCTGAAGACAGGCAGAAAGCAGAAATTATTTATTGTCATAAAGCTGGAGAAGGATACAAGAAGATTTCTAATTCCAATTTCAAGTATTGTTTCTATTATCAAGTAGTACTCATGGTACTGTCACAACGTTTTGATATTCAAAGTGAATTGGCTGCAAGTGGGACTGGGGTTTCCATTTCAACCATAGGCTGAGTATTGCATGGTGAAGGTCTCAATGGTCGCAGACCAAGGAAAAAGCCGCTCTTAGGAAAACGTCACAAGGACAATTGCTTAAAGTTTGCAAAACAGCATTTGAGTGATAGATATGAGTTCTGGTCAAAGGTTTTGTGTAGTGATGACACAAAAAATCGAGCTATTTGGTTACGCTGATAGTCGTTACGTTTGGAAAAAGTCTGATGAGGCGTACAAAAGAAAAGAACACCATATCTACTGTCAAGGATGGAGGTGGTAATATCCTTCTATGGGGCTGTTTTTCCTCTAATGGCACAGAAAATTTAGTTCCAAAACATGGTAAAATTGATTCCATAGCATACCAAAAGATATTGGCCTGATCTGAAACCGTCAGGTCCAATTTATTTTCACACGCGCAGTTTATTTTAGACGCGCTGTTTAAAAGTATTTTTTTCACAGTAAAACAGGTTTAAAGGCACTGCATATCAACAGGACACTCAGTACTGCATCTCCAGCCCTACCCCACCACTTGTTCGATATATTTTTCAAATACCTTAATAATAGTACATACCGATAAATCATCTCCTGATCACTTGTTTTATCATCAAACTCCTCAATAATGCGATCCAAGTCGTTATTTTATTACTATAACATCTAAAAAAGCTCTGCAAATGTCTGTGATGTTCTTTAAGCGCTGAATGCGGAAGCAGCTATCTTGTTTGTTTATGTCTGTGTTATCTATGTGGTGTCGGGGCTATCAGTATTCATGAGATACGCCCTTTTTTTTTTTTTGGCTTCTCTCGGTCTCACTCGGCCATTGAATGGTTTTCTCAGCTTTTTCCAGAGAAAAAACGACTAGAGACCTGTTTTTTGCGTCTGAGGACAGAGTCCGACATTGGACCGGAAAGGGAAAATTGCAATGTCGGACCAGGTCTGACATTGGACTGCAAAGGGTTAAATGACTTAACCCTTTGCGGTCCTATGTCGGACCAGGTCCAACATTACAATTTTCCATTTCCTGTCCATCAAAAAGACGTAAAGCACAGGTCTCTAGTCGTTATTTCTCTGGAAAAAGCAGAGAAAACTATTCAATGGCCAAGTGAGATCGACAGGGGCAGAGAGAAGCCGAATAAAAAAAAAGTGGCGGATCTGAGCAATACACATAGCTCCGGCACCACAGAGACGGCCATAAAACAACAAGATAGCTGCTTCCGCATCTGGCACTCAAAGAGCTTTTTGATATGTTACAGTAATAAAATAACGACTTGGATCACATTATTGAAGAGTTTGATAAAACGAGTGATCAGGAGATGATTTATCAGTATGCATGACTATGAAGAGGTATGTGAAATACAGCGAACAAGGGGTGGGGCAGGGCTGGAGATGCAGTATTGAGCGTCCTTTTGATATACAGTGCCTTTTAAACCAGCTTTACTGTAAAAAAAAACTGTACGTGTGAAAATAAATTGGACCTGACGCGCCTGAGACAAGCTGCATAAAAATGGAACGCAAAGGGTTAAGGCATTTTAGAAACGCCGCCATGAGAGGCTCCGATCTGCAGCACTATACTCTTGTGTGTTTTTGGGGCTTGAATACAGTACATTTACTGACAGTTAACGAGAGCCTATTAGGTGGGAGTTGGGAGGTCAGGGGAGTACTGTACCAGCGAATCAGTAGTGTGTATTGGTTGCTATGGGGCGGGACAAAGAGGAGAGATTTATAAAATATTACCTCTGAATATCGGTTTGATTTCTGTTAAAACTAAAATATATCCTACTCAGTTATTTTTTTTTTCTCACTGTAATTGACCTGCTTAAGTTTAAGTTTTCACCATCCAAGCTGACGACGATTAAACAGACAGCCCTTGTTTTATCCCCTGCTGTGTTGGCACTGAACTCTGCTGGAAAAAAGGGACGCGAAGGACTGCTGTGCTGTAAGTAGTTCATCTTGGGTTGTCTGTCGGGACTGTACTATAAAATAACATTTGCTTACTAAGGTGGGTGTACATTCGTTTGTATTACATGCTGGATTGAGGTTGCAGTCTTCGGGGGTGTCATGTACATAGGCAGAGTTGCGCGTTTTTTTGAGCAGGGGTAGAAAAAAAATACCTTTATGTTTCTTTATTGAGAGCGGCGTTTATTCGAGGGCGGTGTCTATTAAAAAGCTGATATCTGAGTGAGGCGTTAATTCGAGGGCAGCATGAAATCGATGTAATACGGTGTGTGTGTGTGTGTGTGTCTAATATATATATATATATATATATATATAATATCACATACTCTAAAGAACCACATAAATACAAAGTACTGCTGACCTTGACTGAATAGCAAGATAGATGGTACGTCGAAAGGCAACCAAGTTCACCTCAGTCTTGTCATGAATGGTAACTTTCTCTTGTTCTAAATTAATGGAAAGAAAGTCAATTCTACAGTAAAGCATATCAGTCACATTTTACAAGTTATGCAAATCATGCTTTATATCCCCCCCCCCCCATGTAATTATTTGTTTGCTAAATTGTTGATTATATTTCTGTAAATTCAGCTCCAAAATTATAATCTACAGTTAGTTATTATTTAAATTAAATGCAAAGGTTGCCAAACTTGGTAGCCAAATAAATATAAAAGCACCTTAAACCATTTACTTTATAAATAGAAATACCTTCATCCTCTTCATTCACTTCCTCCTCGTCATCATCTTCATCACTGCCGTCTGCATCATCCCCAGACCCAGAGTCACTGCTGCCTTCATCAAGGATATCTAAACAGCAGGATTACAATATAGGCATACAGTACATTATTACCACAAAACAAAAACAGCTTTTCAAAAATCAAAGCTTCCCAACACAATGTGTATTTATACACATCATTAAAATACTACTTGTGTGTGATATAGAAGAGAAATCCAGAACTGTAATGTTTCTATAAAATGTAGATAGCTACATTCTCAGTGGGTACTGATCTTGATTAACTGCAACAAAACTTTATAAAATGATCTTGATTTAACTCTTCATCGCACAATTACTTTATATATATATATATATATATATATATATATATATATATATATATATATATATATATATAGCGCTTACCCTTTTTAATTGTTTTATACTTCTCTTCATTTTCCAAGAAATTAGGGTCCATCTTGAAGACATCTGCAAAGTTAAACATTTTTTTGTAAATACGATTTCTTTGCAATTATATATTTTACAGCAGTTGCAATTTTCAAAGGCAATTACCCTCAAAATGCATTTAGAAGCAGAGTATTAAAAAAACATTACTCTTCATAATATGCTAAATGTGTTAATGGCATTTAGTGGACCCAGAAGTGCTTTTGCATAGATTATTATAGTAGTCATTAAAAGCTGAAAAGAAACCCTAACAACTATAAAACTTGAAAGCACCATTGTTAGCATTGTGTAAGAGGAGGAATGCTAATGCTGATAATGGTTTGTAAACATGAAGTAAAATTGATCTGTGGGAAACCAGTCAAGTGATTGTAAAGCAGAAGTATATATTGCTAAAGCTTTCTGGAGGTATCGCCAGTAATAGAACTTGGCTGAGAGAATTGAAAAATGCAGCTGTGTACCAAATATGAAGGCAGTATTTCAAAGTTTGCAGTCTCCAGCAGAACCATAAAATACAATTGCCTAAATGTGCCATATTAAGTCAGGGGTCAATGAAAATATGAAGTTAATCTAAAATGTAGTGTTTAGAAGTACAACAACTCAACTGTTGTACCATGTGCAAAATAAATAAATAAGGGAGATTTAACATAATCTTGAGGTGCTCTAATAAATGTGCACACATATATGTAGTTCTCAATTTGAACTATTGAGCTACTTACTGAGCACATCCTCTGGGTTGTACTCATCTTCCAAAGGGAGCATATGAGTAAACTGATCCTCTTCTTCTACCAGATCAAGGCCTTCAGGAATTATAGGATGATCCTTAAAGCCGTCTTTGCGAATTGCAAACATGACTTCTATCATGTACTGGACACGCTTGTCAATCTCAGATTCATGAAGAATGTTGCGTAAGCGTTCAAATATAGCTGCAACACAAAGAAACAGTTAAACTGGGAGTAAGGCTTACCAGTTTTATCAAAGCAGTGCTCTATTGCACTCACCATTAATACCACGAGGGGACACTTCAGTCAGTTTGAGCCCACACTCTTTCAGAAAACTGATCGCTACTTCCACGCTGTCATCGTTAGGCCGCTCTAAGAGGAGAGTGAGCATTTCCAAGCAGAGAACTTCATGGGCCTTTACAGAAATTAGAAACATTTATTTTATTCACACAGCTCAAACCGCACAATAGTAACTAAACATCCACATGATTTACACACCTCCACTGTGTGTGCTTACCAGGAAGCTATTGTAGACAGCACATTCCACAAGGACAAAAAAAAAAAAAAAGGTTCAGGTCAAAATTCTTCAGACAACCCTTTGCTGCAATCACCAAAACCCCTAGGTCCTTTGCAGCCTTGTAGGTAAACAGTTTAATCCCTATTAGTATGCCCAGGCATTTTATTGTAATGGTACTATGCCAAGAACATTAAGAAATTACACTGCATCAATAAAGCACTTACCACATTCTGATTAACGAGGTGGGCCACAAATTTGGATGCTGCCAAGCAAAGTTGCTGAAACAAAAACAAAGTATATACTAATAGAATTGAAAACAAAAAAGGAGCAGGTATTTTTAGCCATGCATAAAGAATGATATTTTACTCACCTTATCATTTCTTCTATATCCCTTTCGGAAATTGAGAATTAATCTTTTGAGCATTAGCTCTCCAATCTGCGGAAACTTTGAATTAATAATTGCTACAACTGCCGCATACACATGTGTGAATATTGGAGAGGCATTCTGTGCCTGCAAGACTGACCTGGCCAGCTGACCTCTGAAAAAAATGAACAATGATTGTGTGAGAAAAAAAAGGACATTCATATTTAACCCTTTCGCACCTGTGCGAGAGTAAACAGTGCCTGCTAATTTATAAAACGGTTGCTTGGTGTTTCAGCAGTCAAAAAAATAAGTTGTGTTTTTCTATTTTCAGTTAAATTCCTTATCCTTCTTCATTTAACTGCAGCTTTATTATATTCATATGCAATTCTAAATATTAATTTCACACTTTCAAATATAGGCCTGTAATAAAAACTGTAAGCAACTGGGGTCTGGGGTCGACCAGACAATCAAACCACTCTCACTATGATAGTACTACAACAATGTTTAACATAATGAAGTGGATATTTTCTATGAAACCACACTGGCAATGAAATAGAAGAAAGCAGCAAAAGATGGTTGCATCGATATAAAACTCCATAATATAAGTTATGCACTTTATCTTTAAAACAATGAACGTACATGTATTATCCTCCATTTAACTCAACTACACAGCCACAGAATTACATAAAAAATGCATTAGTCTTGTAGCACGTAAAAATATAAATTTTAAATTAAAAACAAATAATTTAGATTCCCAAAACACACAAGCTAACAAGTTGCTGTAGTTTTTTGTAAGTATTTATTTACTTATTTTAAAGAGGAGTACAGAAACAGCAATGCATCAGCATGAATCCTGCATTTTGAAATGACTGATCTGGTACAGAAAAGTAAAAGCCAGAACAGGGAAAAAGAGGAGATAGGTAAAGAAGGAGAACATTAAAATGGCAGTCACAATCACCATTGGTCTTGCTATCAGTGTCCTATATCCTAAAACTCCCTACAACTTTTTTTTTTTTATATATAAAGTAAATGCAAGGACAATGTCCTTTTTTCATTTCCAAGAATACTCAAAAGTATTCAGAGCCTGATTAATATAAAGAAAGCATGAAATCGACAGTACCGAAGTAATATATAGCAGAAGAAAGGGTAAAGTTACTGAAAGAGGTAAGTTAGTGTTTGAAACATTAATTTCTTGTTATTCTGCAAATCAGTTTATTTCAGAAATTGGATGTGAAATACACAAGCTCACAGATCATAAAAATACAAAAATGAACCAGTCAAATGAGTTCACTTCCAAATGGTAAGTTTGGAGAAAACAGATGAACTCGGTTTCTTCCACTTGACTAAAACTCTCTTCGATAAATTGCAAGAGAGAACCAAATGTGAAAAGACCCCTGCAACCCACTCAGAAAGGATTCTTGATTAATAAAAAATAAACCTATAGTTACCAAGTGCTCTTGGTTGGCCAGAGAAAAACATTTCCCCGTCTTAATAATCAAACTCCATTTTATAATACACTACTCGAGAAGCAGCAAATCAGTAATAGTTCGTTTAAGAAACTGCTTCTGAATGGAAACAAAAAGGAAGATTTCAGCACCAAGAAATCACTCACCTTCCTCTCACAATGTTCTCTTGTAGAAGTTCATGAATTATATTGGCTATGTTTGAGACATTCACTTTGTTGATGAGACCATTGATTGACTTCTTCAAGGCTTCCCAACTCATTCTCTGATATGCCAGACTGCAATGAAAAAATGCTTAGTACTACCGTACCTCTTGTTTCACATATGATACAAATAATTACATGAAAACTTTTATTTTATAGAATTACACAATACACAACTGAAAGCACTTCATGTTTAATACAGACAGTTCATAAATGCAGCACAGAACTGTCCATTGGCAGACAACTTATCCTGCATGTTCCTCTCCTGGCTGAGCACATGGTAAACAGTATTTAAATGGTATATAAGGGCCTTTTTATTTTACTGTGTTACACGTTCCCATGTGTTGCTATAACTGTTTACATAAGTTGTGTTTTATTTTTATTTATTTTTTTTAAAAAATGTTGACCACTTTAAGCTTTTAAATTGCATACCCTGCCTCAAGATGGCTTCACATATACCCGCATGGACCTCTCAGAACTACATTTCCCATTATCCTCCTGCTCACATATGTAACTGAGATGGAGGATGATAGGAAATGTAGTTCTGAGAGGTCCATGTAGGTACATGTGAAGCCATCTTGCGGCAGGGAATGCAATTTAAAAAAGTGGTCAAAATGTAAAAAATGTAGCAACACATGGGAACATGTAACACAATAAAATAAAAAGGCCCTTACATACCCTTTAAATGTACCCATCAGTTCTGATTCTCCAGAAGTTCCTCCAGGGGGCCAGGATAGGTTAGATAGACAGAAGATATACGAGGCAACACCAAATCTTTTAGCAACAGGTTGCTATAAAATTCAGCGTGCAATCCATACATATTCACCTTTTTCAGAATCACGCAGTCAGCTAAAGATGTCATTTTAGATTCCCACTCAGAAAAACAGAAAAATCAGTCAAGCATTATATTGTATTGATGCCTCAGCAGTGCTTGCAACAAAACATTTGATACCAACCATTACCTTTTATAACTTAACAGTGTTCAGATTACCATTTTTCATCAGTGTTTTCAGTTGTGCTTGTACAGAGGTTTACTGCCTACCTGCTCTTGTCAGTGATTTGTGCCTGCATCATCCGGAGCTTGGCAGGTGGAATGTAGGCTCCTCCTGTCCGAGTCAGGATTGGATCCAGCTCTTCTTTCTTCTTTTTTACTGGAGGCTCTTCAGCAGCAGGGGAGGGAGATCTTCCTCTTCTCCGGAGATCTGCATCCCTCTCTCTGCTGGGACGGCGATCACGAACCCTCTCTCTGCTGGGGTAGCGTGTCCTCTCCCTCTCTCGTTCCCTCTCTCTGTCCCTATCAGGGTATCGTTCCCTCTCCCTCTCTCTAAATATGGAAGCAAAAAAAAACGTAAATATAGTGTGGCAGACTAGGGAGGAAAAGGAGAGAAATGTAGTCCAGGAGGGGCCAAAAGACTACATCCCCCAGAATGCCACGCGGGACAGCCAGGATGACGTTTACCTGGCTCTAATTAGGAATAAATGCCACCTGCCTGCGATTAGTCTCTAGTCTGTGTGTGAAGAGAAAGACTGTCACAGTGAAGAGACCTGTGTGGTTAGTAAATGGTTTTTTGTTTGTCTTTGTCTGTTAAACTATTTTGTAACTGGGAACCGGATTAGACGTCCATTATTTAGTTTGGGAATTTACAACAGTTCAGTTAGTACTCCATGTGGGAGTTAGGTTTTTGTTTTGTTTTGGATTTTTTTTGTTATTCTAAATAATAGAAGTGTGCAAACGCACTAAAAACATAAATCTTGTGTCTGGGTCTGTATTTTAAAAGGGCACAACGAACCTCAGCCGTGAGGCTGTGTTACAATAGTTATAACTAGGGCTTCAAGTTTTCGGGTTTTATTTTGTCCCTTTAAACATATTTTGAGCCGATTCGCTTTCTTAATCAATTCAATTTGAACCTGCATTTCGTTCTGGCTCTAATTGCCGAATTCAGTGTATTAATTTCCACTGCATTAGTTTCTGGTAGTGCGTCGCTAATTTAAACAATCTGGTATTCAGTTAAGGCTTAACAACTATTAATTAAGGTTCAAAGTGAGGGAGAGAGATGGAAAATAAAAACCGAAAACTAGAAGCCCTAGTTATAACCCAAAGCCAGAATGCAACTTCAGAGAAAGCGATAAATACGTATCTGTACTAAAAACAGTTTTCATTTTGATTGTGAAACTTGATATTCTAGGTGTTCATTACACAGTATGTATTTTAGAGGTAATTGCCCATTGAAGGTATACATATATATTGCATTATGCACAAACTTGGTATAGACTATCAGATTTACAGTTTAAAGAATGGGTCACCTGGGGTTTTCATCTCTGTCACTGTATCTCCCAATGCCAGGACGCCCACGGTCGCACCGCCTATCATACCGATCTTCATCATGGTCTGGTGGGGACCTAGACCGCCGGCGTTCGCCATCCCTGGAAAAACAATGTGACAGTACAATAAAAACAATGCATTGTTATTGGCACAACAAACTGACAAAATGTCCTGAAGTTTTGAATGCAGTTCTGCTTCTGAAATGCAATAGGCATGTATTGTGTATTAAGTAAATGTGATAGTAATAGCAGTAGTAATAATTAATAATAGCAACAACATGATCTACTTACACTGTTCACCATATACAGTAATAGTCAACAGTAAATCCTTAACCACTTCAACACCATGACGGAAGCACATACGTCAATTGAAAACCCACTTACAGT
Source organism: Acipenser ruthenus (assembly GCF_902713425.1). NCBI lineage: Eukaryota > Metazoa > Chordata > Actinopteri > Acipenseriformes > Acipenseridae > Acipenser > Acipenser ruthenus. The sequence continues at coordinate 29,746,046 of NC_081199.1, forward strand.
ACCATGCCGTACCTGCGTACGTCACGTTTCCCATTCTACTCTATGATCGGTTTCTCAGTCTAGCGTTTCAGGTTTCATTCTCTAAAGCAGTGCTAGTACTGTGGAATGTGCAATGAAAGTTGGGGGAGGGTCAGGTGATATTTTTATCCAATTGCGTGTCATGTAGCAATTCCAGTCTGTAGTTCTGGGCGTTTAGAAGGCTGAGATATATTGCAGGAAGCCATTCAGCTTTTACAAGTATATATATATATATATATATATATATATATATATATAGATAGTGTTTTAAATGATTATTATTTTTTTATTTATTATTAGTTTTACTTGTTTAGTTATAGTTTATATAGTTTTTAGCAAAAGCTAAACATGGCAATGTACGTGGTCTTTCTATAATGAGCAACGGGAGTGAAGTTGGTTTGGAGGATTACGATACCAGCGACAGTGATGCTGACTTATCACTCAGCGATGATGAGGAAGAGGATGTGGAGCCAAGAACAGTACAAACAGAAGAGCATGCAGCTACTTTACAGGTAAGCCAGCTGCAAATGGGAAGCTGTTTGAAGCTGGTTTGAAATGGCAGTGCTGTGACGAAATACTATCAAAACACAGCACTGGGTACAGGCAATGTGGCAGGCAGATCCATCACAATGCCTGCGCAAAGTAGCTGTGTACACGCATTTGTGACTATCCCTCCAACACAAGCGAAGCAGACACCGTAAAAAAGGTACAGGGTCTGCTACAAAAATGAAAACAAAAGAAAACACGCAAGAAAAATGTGCAGTGGTTGCGAAGGCAATCCCGGGTTCCATTGTATTGAACATTTCAATAAATGGCACAGAGCAAGTCAATACTGCCACATGTTTTGATGTTGTTTGATTTTTTTGATAATTACTGTTTACTGATTATTATCGTTATTTGCAGCATTTGTTTTCATTGTTAAAAACCAAAACGTTTTTATCTATATTGAATAAAAAAAACAAACCGTTTTTATCTCTATATTGAATATGGGTATGTAGTACACAGCAGCATAAAGGGTTAATGAAAAACACAGTTTGAGTCATTTATTTGTGTTTTATTTACCATATGTTAACATTTTATAGCAAATTCCAGGTTTGAAAACATTATTATTTTCAAAACCTGGTACCTGGGAAGGGGTTTCATTTTTACATCTTGTTGAAGTGGTTAATTAGTTTTTCTAAATATACTACGACAGCAACCATCATTAAACAGTGATTTGGTGAACTACAAATAGCTTATTTTTGTGTAGAGCAGCTTTCCCCATGATGCACATTTTACTTAGCCACATGAGAAGCTAATCTGACTGAATTCAGCAGGGAGCCATGAAAAATGAATTTAAACCAGGTTATTATGTACCTGTATTCTGGAGAGGGGCTTTTGCGTCTGTCTCTTACATCCTCATTGAAATTATGCTGAAACAAATAAAAAGATAAGCTGAACATTGAAATAAAGTAAAAAGCAACACATGTGTAATTATTTAAAAGATTAAAAGAGTATTATTCCTGGAGCACAAAGACAAGGCTATTAAAATATACAATAATGTGTTTGTTAATAAAAAGAACAGCAGGACAGCAACATACCAAAAATAAATAAGTAAATATCCTGCCAAACTGCAATCAGTTAGACTGCTGATACTATAAAAGCAATTACGCACATGCACGGTTAGATTCTTACATTTTCTATATCTGTAGCCCTAGGGTTTCAGTACTAATCTGCATTGGGGTATATCTGAAACATTTCAGGTCCATTTTTACAATGCTCACTACTGCATTCTTATAGAAAACAAATCTAATGTTTGGCTTTACTGGTCTGATTTAATTCGCTGAGTTTTTCTAATGACACAATGTATGTAGCTGGTATAGTTTGTGCTGTGGTGAAAAAGAAAAAAAGAATCATACTATAAAACAAGAATGTAACACTAGACATTTAGTAGGCCAGTAAAGCCTCCTAAATTAAAACACACTTCTCCTGTGAGTGAACTGAGAAATTCTAAGAATTTGACAAGGACTAATAGACTTCATTGACTTGAAGCCCAGGGGACATTAAACTGCACTGTAATATGTGCAGTGATTCAGTGACAGTTACAATCAGGTTAACTCACTTTCATCTCACTGGGATGAAGTGCTGTCATGTTGCGCGAAGCAGTGTAATGTATCTAAATCATTAAATAAGTGAAAAACCTAATTAATAAAAGGGCAGGAAATAAAGGCCAGAATATGCTTTCGTTACAATACAATTATACAGGAAATTACCAGTAAATAGCCAATAAGGATTATATTGTCAGGGTATATGTTAGTAATGTATTAATGTTACTCAGATTATTACTGTCTATTTTTAAAACAGACATATGCTTTAATAATAAGAACATAATATTTATATATCTATATATATATATATATATATATATATATATATATATATATATATATATATATATAATATATATATAAAGTTTGAGAAAAAGGAAAACTGCTGTGTACCAAAATGATCAATAAGAAAAAAAGTACTTAAAGGTAGAATAATTGATTACAAATCAATTATCAGGACGTTTCGGACTACAAGTCCTTCATCGGCTGAATACAAAAAAAATTTTTTTATTATATATATATATATATATATATATATATATATATATATTTAATCTAGTGATCTTTACGAGAACAATGTTTTAAATCAGTAACCCTATGCTGCCGGAGTGCTCTAATTTCAGGACTTAAATCCTGATAACACAATCTCTTTTCCGGGTTGTCTCACAAACACATAAACAGGTACACTTCAAAAACACACACACAGGAAACACATCTACCAGCGTGAAATTTTAAGTGGAAGAGGAAGACAAGATTGAGAGCAGACTTGTACTTGACAGTACGTACTCCACACCGCATTACATCACTTTTATTTATTTGTTTATTAGTTTATTTATTTGTTTATTTGCTAGCTTACAGTGGTGGTCACATGTATTGCTTCACCACATTATCTTCATGATTACTGCTTTACGATCACCATATAGTTAGTTTTTCAATAGACTTTTTTGATTGTTTTGATTTGCTGTTCGTGGTTCTATTGAATTCTATAACTTTTGTATATAAATATGATTTTCTCTTCAAAATGAAAAATTATTGAAAGTCAGGAAATATACAGTACATTATGTTTATATGCCGAAAGTGAAATCCATTTATTTGTTTGCTTTTACAGTGGTGGCCACATTTATTGCAGTAGTCCAATATAGTTAGGTTTGTTGATTTGTTGCCATTTATACTATAGGTAGTTTTTCTATATGCTTTTTGTTTTGTTGTTATTGTACTTTTTTCTATAGACTTTAAAAAAAAAGAATTGCTATTCGCGGATATATTGAATTTTATAACATTTGTATAGAAATATGATTTTTGTCTTCATAATGCAAAATTATTGCCTAATTTAATAAAAACAACTGCATTTTTGACTTATTCACATATTTCATGGTTAAAAGGTTTTACATATGATTTGGCAATGTACTTTGTGATATTTTGCTTAGTCTGGACTACTTCCATAAAATAGCTGACAGAGCCTGTAAATGGCCGTTTTGTCACACAAACCACAGCTCGGACAAAATCTTTTAGCTCCTCAACGATATTTAAAAGCTGATTTTTTTATTTGAAATCCTCATAAAATGTCGCACCTGTAACGTTCTAATATTTTTTGTATACCTAACTTAGAAAGGGGTAGAAATTGGTAGTTTTAAAAAATATTATTTAAAAATTTTGTTATGAGATTTTTTTTGGAGGTGCAGCTTATATAAAAAATATATACATTCTACAACAAAATACATTATATAATTGGAAACAGCTTGGCAAGGCCTTTCTGTGGATATATTGGGTTTTAATTTCTGATTTAAGGTTGCCAAACTACAAGCGCTAAACACAAAGTGGTTATATTCATGCCTATATATGGACATTCTGCTTAGGCAGCAAAGGGTTAAACTGATGAATCATTTGTCTAATCCATGTCCTTAAGTTTAATCATATGTGTTTTTGAAGCTATGAATAAAAAAAAAATAAAAAAAATGCTACCATAATCCAAGATGGTATTCCAGTAGAAGTGCACGATGAACTAATGAAATCAACACTTACTGTGATTTGTGACACTCTGCTTTTCATTTTCCGTGCCTCTTTGCTACTGTCACTGTCTGAGCTGCTGGAACTGTCACTACCGCTATCGCTGTCATCGCCCCGTGAAGCATGCCCCCCTTTCCCTTGAGGAGGGCTTTCCTTACTTCTGTCGTCTGGGCTCTTCTCAGCATCTGAGGGGTCTGCTAGACAAAGACACAACATTCATTTAACCAGCCTACCAATGTTTTTTATTTATAATACCTTACCTGTAATTCACAAAAGATTAAGTAAGTCGATAAAACAGTTGCTGGTCATACATGACTATATGGAGAAGATGAGGGGCAATGTCACAACTTTCATTGTTGGATTTTGTGTGTCATGGGGTTTTGTTGGGTTTGTCAGTTGTGTCTTATAAATTGCGTCAATCTGCAGCTGCCAACTAAATTACAGGGATTTGTTTACATTCTGGCTTAACCACAGTGGATCAACAGGAAAATAATGAATTTAAGACTTCTTATTCCACCCTATACACTTCTGAATCTCCTTCTGATCCCCTCTTATATAACTCTTTTTTTGATAACTTAGATATTCCTGTAATTAATCCTGATTCTAAGGCAGACCTAGAGCAGCCCCTTTCACTTGATGAAATCCAGAAGGCAGTTCATTCAATGCAGAGTGGTAAGTCCCCAGGTCCGGATGGGTACCCCACAGAATTTTATAAAAAATTCTGCCCTCAACTTGCCCCTTTGTTGAACTCTGTATTTGCAGAGTCCCTCACATCTTTGTCTCTACCTCCAATTCTGCATCAAGCATCCATATCATTGTTATTAAAAAAAGATAAAGACCCCTTAGACTGTAGTTCATATTGCCCTATTTCCCTTCTTAACACAGATGTAAAGATCTTCGCTAAAATTCTGGCCCATCGACTCGAGACCGTCTTACCCTCTACAATCTCGCTGGACCAAACAGGGTTCATACAAGGCAGACACTCTTTTTTTAATATTAGACGATTATTTAACATTATCTATACTAAAACCACTTCACCACTGCCAGAAGTCCTGATTAAATTAGATGCAAAAAAAGCTTTTGATCGTGTCGAATGGGACTACCTCTTTGCAACCCTACAAAGATTTGGTTTTGGGATACATTTTATCTCCTGGATTAAATTATTATATTCATCTCCAGTAGCATCCGTCCGCACAAATAATACATTTTCCCAATACTTCTCACTACATCATGGCACAAGGCAAGGTTACTCCCCTTTCCCCACTTCTCTTCGCCACTGCCATTGAGCCCCTTTCAATTTCTCTCTGTGACTGTCGGAATGTGTGAGGGGTGGCATGGGTGGGCAGGACCATAAGGTTTCCCTTTATGCTGATGATTTACTTCTTTATCTGACAGACCCAGCCTCCTCGTCACCTCTATCCTTGAACAATTTGGCAAATTTTCTGGTTATAAACTCAATCTCAATAAAAGTGAAATATTTCCCATTAACCTAGCCGCCCAAGATTATCCTCTCTCTAATTTTCCCTTTAGAATTGTTACCAACAGTTTATATATATATATATATATATATATATATATTATATATATAAAAATCAAGGTTACTCGTTCCCATACCAGTCTTTTTAAATCTAATTTTCTTCCCTTATTGGATCGTACCAAACAGTACTTTGCTCGTTGGTCTATTTTGCCTCGGTCTTTAACTGGTTGCATTAATTCTGTTAAGATGAATTCCCTTCCAAAATGTCTATATTTATTTCAATGCATCCCAGTATTTATTACTAAATCCTATTTTAGATCCCTTTACCAAATTATATCCTCTTTTATTTGTAATAAAAAGTCTCCAAGAGGGGCTCCCGAATGGCGCATCCAGGAAAAGCACTAGAGTGCAGGATCCACCCTATAGTCTGGATGTCCAGGCTATTCCTTTGCCGACCGAGGACGGGAGCTCCCAGGGGGCAGCGCACAATTAGCCGAGCGCCGCCTCGTTAGGTCGGCCAGGGTGTCCTCGGCTCACCGCGCACCAGCGATCCCTGTGGTCTGGCCGGGCGCCTGCGGGCTTGCCTGTATGCTGCCCAGGGCTGCGTTGTCCTCCGACGTTCTAGGTTTGGGTGGCTGCATGGTGAGTCTACAGTGTGCAAAAAAGCGGGCGGCTAACGGCACACGCTTCGGAGGACAGCGAGTGTTCGTCTTCTCTCCTCTGAGTCAGCGCAGTGGTGGTAGCAGTGAGCCGAGCTAAACAAAATAACTGGACACTACTAAATTGGGGAGAAAATAACAAAAAACTAATTGGCGACTACAAAATCAAAAAAAAAAAAAAAAAAAAAAAGGTTCCAAGAATACGCAAAGCCTTCCTCCAGAGACCAAAACCTAATTTTCTGTTCTATTACTGGGTGACTAACATTTGTGTAATTTCTTACTGGATGCAGTCCCACGTTCAACAAAATGTTCCTTCTTGGCTACAGATGGAAGCATCCTCCTGCCTTTGCTCCTCTTTACCTGCCCTAGTATGTTCCTCCCTTCCTCTTTCAAAGTCTAGATTTAGGACTAATCCCCTAGTTAAGTGGTCACTTAGGATGTGGACACTTTGGCTTTCAGTCCTTCAGTACCTATACATAACTTAATGTAAATCACCTGTTTCCTCCCTCAGTAGCAGACCAGGCATTTTGCATTTGCTGTGAAAGAGGTATTGCATCTTTCAAAGACTTGTACATTGATGACTGCTTTGCTTCATTTGCACAGCTGTCCCAAAAATTTGAAATACCCAAATCACACTTTTTCTGTTACCTACAGGTTCGGGATTTCATACGAAACAAAGTGCCGAATTTTCCTATCCTCCCTCCGGAATCGGCTATGACTATTTTTAAATGAACTCCAAATTGTAAAAGTGTAATATCCCAGATTTACTCCCCTATACTGCATCTGGAGTCTCCTTCCTTGACTACTCTGAAAGGTCTATGGGAGCAGGATTTGGGATTTAAACTTTCAGAGGAAATATGGGAATCCATGCTTCCTCGAATATATTTCTCATCACTGTGCGCAAGGCTTGGTCCGATATAATTTAAGATCCTTCATCGCATTCATTTTTCTAAGGCTAAACTAGCTAAAATCTTTCCAAATTAGATCCAACTTTTGATAAATGTAAACAGGCCCCTGCTACTCTAATTCATATGTACTGGTCATGACCTAAATTAGCCCCATTCTGGAACTCTATCTTTGAATCTCTCTCACAGATCCTAAATACATCCCTTGACCCTTCTCTTATAGCAGTTTTTGGTGTTGTTCCCAATCATATAATCCTGCCCTATACAAAGTTAGGCACCCTGGCTTTCTCCACTTTTGCTGGATTTTATTCACCTGGAGAAAATCAGACTTACGCTACGTGGCTCCGCTTATTTTGAGAGACTGCAGCTTAAATCCACTATCTAAATGACCTTGATGACATATGACTTCTTTCTAGCTTTCCCTTATGCCTTTTACTCTTGTCTCTACTGTCTCTTGTCTTCCTTTTTCTGTATTCAAAGATGTATATGATTGAATATATTCAATTTAATTTTATTATATACATGTATATATTTGTGTTTATATTCTGTATCCTTTTTTTTTTCCCTTTGTAAAAAACAATAAAGAAATTGAAAATAAAAAAGAATACAATGCTGTTATACTACTAGTTGGGTTAAAGATTATTTTTGAAAACGAACCTACTAGGTGACAGACAATTGAACACGTCTATGAATATTCTAATAAACAACATTTGATGATAACAATTAAAACTAAAAAAAAGAAAGTGTACTGTGACCTTGTCGTTAAGGTTATTTAAAACGTCACTATAAGTATGATGACATGAAAGAAACATTTGTGGTACTCCGATATGCAGAACCAAGCATTTTTGAGTATAGATTTAAATCATATTTAATATATCAGTACTTTAGAAAATGCTTTCATTATACTGAATATATTCAAGAGTTGTACATCTTTAGGGACACATTATGTTACATGCCATAAATCTATAAATCACGTTTGACCACAATAACACTAATGCAAATCAATAAAAGACAATTTCATAGAAACTACAGCAGAAAAAAAAACATAAACCCCTGTACCTTAATTATAACCAACCATGTTGCAATATTAATGAGGTGTACCTACTTTAAAAAAAAAAAAAAAGCAGCTCCATACATGACTCAGAAATAACACATAAAACAATAACCGCACTGATCAATTCAATAAAAATTGACAATTGATCAACGTAGACAGGAAGAGACGTGTGAATTCCACTGCCTTAAAGCAACACTTGGTAATATAGAATTAAAGGGATTTCTGTCATTCCCTATGGTTCCTGGACGTTAGGAGAATCATACAGTTTTGGTTGTGGCGACAACTAGAATAATGTTTACTGTATTAACCTTTTTGATCTTTGCCCTTGTCATGCTCCTCTTCCTCAGATGAGCTCCCACTCCGACGTCTTGAAGGCTTGTCCATATTGCCTGAATCGGATGGCTGTGTATAGGAGGAAAGGAAAACAGTCAGCTTTCAACAACTTGCAATATAAATTCTGAAGTAAAATAAATAAAGTAAAATGTACACTGCACAACAAACTTCTTGGAGATTTCAAACATTAAATGGTGCCATTTGGGCAGTGTATGGAGATACATAAAAGACTATTCGGACTAGGAAGGGCTAAAGTACAAAAAGGTCAGTTGCAAAAAAAATGGATCTACAGTATAATTCAGTAATATTTTTTTAAAAGTATATCATTATTTGGCTTAATTGAATCAAGCAACACTTTATGGAAACCAAATAAAAATATAATGGGACATCTCAAAAAACAACAGACGCTGTTCACTGCATAAATAAAATGCATGCTTTATGATGAACCTTTTTGACAAAACCACCAGCTTGGTGAAAGCAAACTGCAACTTTGTATATTCCTTTTTTTTTTTAAACCTGGGAATGTTTGGGTTTTAGGGTTAATACTTTTCAGCACTGATCACTATTTGCCTTGAGGATTCACTATCCCCTTTCATTTTGTTGTGATCATTATTATTTTAGAGCTAGTGTAGTTGCTATAATAACATTATACTCACAGGAGATGAAATACATTTTCCTGAGTATGTAGAACACTGTGTTCAACATTTCCAGAATGGTTTGTTTCCATGTTATTTATTCCACCGAGTACAAATGTCAATTTTGTAAAACGCATCAGTTTGATTAGGCTGTGCTTTATTTAAGAGCATTGTATTCCTTCATAATATAAAGATGATTTCTGTTCTTAAAACCTTAAAGTGCCTATGACACCCTTCAAACCACTTTTAAGAAACAATGTATTACTAACAAGTATTCCCAAATGAGATATATATTTTTTTCAGTGATAGTTTTTTAATAAAATGCGAGACTTCCTGTCTCAGTTTTGAAGCAGCCTCAGGAAATCGGTAGTGACATCACAGAGGGAGATGGTGAACAAAAGATTGACATTGACATTCACAGAGACAGGACAAGTTTTTATAATAAAATGCCTTGTATTTGTGTTGTAGCTGGTTGCTCCAATCAGGCAAAAAACAAAAGAATATTAGTATTCACCGTTTTCCGAAAAACACAAAACTGCAGCGCATATGGGAGAAAAAAGTCCAAACAACCCGAGTGAAGTGGTGTCAAACTGGAAGTACACCTACATACATGTAGTGTGCATTTCGTGCCAGATAGTTTTGAAGAAAGACCGACGATGATGGCAAAGATGGGCCTGGATGTAAAAACGCGGTCTGAATATTAAAACCAACCCAGGTTCCAACCATTCAGAAGCAACAGCAAGCTGCTGGCATTGATGTGGGTCCCCAAACGAAACAAGCAAGAAAGGCATTTGAGAAACGGGAGGTCTTGGGTAAGTTTTGTATTAAACACGATCGGTGCATTAGTTTCAGATTCTAAACCAGTTACTAAGCAACCCAGCTCAGATTTTAGTATGTCAATGACACAATAAACTGGCAGTGAAATACAGTATTAAGAACCATTAATTCATTATATATAAAAAAAAAAAAGGTATTGAAATAATATTTTATAAATGTTCAGAGTATACAGCATTTATTTATTTATTAAAAATCGTAGTATTCTATCCCTTCAACGTTGCACCATAGCAGAACCTCCAAAACAGTAGCTGCTATGGCCAAATCGTAGCCGTTGGCATCTCTGCATTATGATTAGGGGTAATATTCATAAAAACTGAAAATGTGCACATCCTTAATATACTGTACATATATATGTAGAGAGATATATTAAATACATGCCAGTAACAATCCACAGTGTTCCGTTTTTCTGCTAGTATCACTAATTCATGTATCAATATTGTTAACTAAAGGACATAACTATACAATTATGGGTAATATGAAATATTTTAAGTATCAATCTATGTTACACGTAAGGGTTTTTATTAACCATTCCGTGCTGCCAAGATGCTGAATTTCCACAGTCATCAGCTGTCCCTCTGGTCTGTCCGCGTTGGTGTTGTCGGAGTCTCTCTCCGAGTTTGACTCTTCTGATTCTGAGGCAAACTGCTCGAATTGATATGGGAGACAATCCCTGTTTTCTCTCTCTACATCCGATTCATCACTACATGATTCACATTCATAAGAGGTGTCTGAAACTGATAAAATTAGGCTACTCTCACTTTCACTGTCGCTGTCACTGTCAGCCATACTGGCAGATGCAAGAAGCCTGCGGGTATCACCCTCTGTGACGTCACAGTCTCCTGGCCCCAAACCAGGAAATGGAGATCGCCCTCTGTGTATTTCTGGGTATTATTTGATTAATTGTAGTGCGATTAAACATAATTTGGTAAAATTAATGTGATTATATGTTCATGCGAGACCTGTTAATATTAGTTTTTTATGTTTTTGGTAAAAGTCAAATTCCATGTCATAGGCCCTTTTAAATTGCCAATTTATACACTGGAATGATTATTAACAATCTCAACATTATACTTAGTAGTTTTGATACTAGAACAACCAAAGGAAAGTTCAATGTAATATGATTTTGTATTTCTCTTTAGCGTTAACGATATAAGAATATAAGATATTTATTTATATGTATTTATTGAAAAGGAAACATGAGCATTTCTAATGGAGAGATCAGTGATGAAAAGGTTCAATGTGACATACTTCTGTCAGCTCAGGTGCAGTGGCAAATATGACCTAAACCTGTATCTCATAAGCTTTTTTTTTTTCTTCTAAATATAAGCAACAAAAAAAAAAAAAGATATTGTACAAAAACAGGATTTGGAAACAAGGTAGTGAATTTTGCTTCTGTTTATATTATATAGCAGGTCTTGTAGAATATAAATAAAGGGGACTGTCAACACACTGATAAAGTTCACATGTTAAGGTAATAAAGAAAACAAGCACAGTAAGTTCCTGCGCGCAATGAATAAAAGTTATATTATATTTATATATATATATATATATATATATATATATATATATATATTACTGCATGATAGAGTAAATAAGTAAGATTCTCACACAATATACTATTAAATGAAAACTTACTTGGTATTTGATCATTTTTGTCATAAGACTATATTGCATAAAAAAATAATAATAATAAAGCATATTTAAACACAATCCAATGTAATACTTCACGCATAACTACGAACTATGCTTTATTCATACTTTGACAATATAAGCATACCGGTACCTAGGAACAGAGATACTGTTTCATGGAACGGTAAATACACACTTGAGTGGCCCTCTCATAACCTAAACTTTGACATTTGTATTCGACTTCAGACAGTAGTACTGTATCAGTAAAAAAAAAAAGCATATATATAAAATATAAACCCACGTTGAAAGGTGCCAGTCACTGTTCTGCCTCAGTTTATTTAGGTCAATCATAATGTAACATGCCAATTCAAAACAAATCCCAGCGAATTTAAACATGTTTAGTAACTTCGTGCAAACGATTACATTGTACACCATCACTTTGCTTGTACAAACGCTCGTCATTTGATGTTGTTTATTTTTTATTTAAAAAATCCCAGTACATTGATACCTAGATTAGAGGGCTTGTTAAAGTTTCATTATATCGAATACAGCCTTTTACTTAAAGTTTTAGTTAAGTTTGAAAAATAACTAATAACATTAGGAACACATTTCATAACTTAATTTTCATGTAATTGTCATGTATTTAATGCATGCTTTCTCTGCACAACAAACACATTTGTCAAAATCTAGTTACGTTACCATACAATAATCAGTAACTTTGCCAACGTTAACGTAGGCCGTCTGGAATATACGTATTATATACAATCAGAAGCCTAAGAACCTACACTGATTTGAATTCCCAATTTCATATAAAGTAAACGGTAAACATAATACTTCAGAAAAGCGCTGTGCGAGCGATCAGACTTGACAATAAAATCATGAAGGCCTGCTATCTGTTCTGTACGAGTCTAGTCAGTACCACACACAAGCTTAAAAACCCCGAAATAAACCATCGAAATCCCTATCTACTGTTATACCAGCATTTGAATATTCACGCAGTAGCACTGGTCTTATCTCAAATGTGCTGAAAAACTTTGTAATACCTCCTTTTCTGTTGTAGGATGTATTCTCATTTCGAGTCCTAGTTCGTTTGATTCTGCCTCCATGTTTCCTGATATCGCAACACGCGTTCTACGGGTATTAAATGAGGACAAAAAGTGCAGACAGCAATTCCTTAGCAAGGCTAAAATTGGCGAATAAGAAAACCCGAAATTTGAAAACCGACGGTGACCAGCTTAATACGAATACCTGCAGAAAAAAAAAATGTTTGGATATTTGCTTCCCACAGGTTCGCCCAGCAATAACTTTATTCATATATACATGGTGTATCCACTAACCTCAACGAGTAGCACAGCAATGTATTGCACACAAAAAAGGAAGCTTGACCTAAAATGGAAGTTCACGTGATGGGTATGTTAGAAACAGCATCCATGGCAAGGAACTAAAACTGAAGAACATCTCCTGGACCACAGGAAAAGCAGCTTAAGAACTACCAACAAATGAAAAAAAAACAGTATTTAATTGTTTGCAACAAGAACCACTTATGTATTTTCAATAAGTAAGAAAATGTAAGTGAAAAGTAAAAAAAAAAAAAAAAGTGTAGGCTATATATTTATGGACAATATTTGTTCGAATTAAGTTTCATAAAATTCTGTTTTCTAAGATAATAGCCATCCTTTCCTGTCACCAGTGATAAAAAATCTCCTGCCACTAATAGAATGTATGTTTAAGGATATAAGCAGATCAGAATTTAGTTCCCTTTCAATTTGAAGACGACCACCAAAACATTACGTATGGGATATGCCTGTCTATTGGTAGGTATTTTCTGAGCTCTCTATAACAGAGCTGCTGATAGGCCCCTTCCTGTGTTGACGCCCTCTGTCCCGCCTATGGAGGGGTTAAAACCATCATTCCACGGAAGCCATGCCTCTTTTTGCCTCTCAAGACGGTAAGGTAAGACCCTCTGTGTTGGTATCTGAGCCTATTGTGAAAAAGAGCTTTCGAGTCAACTGCAGTTCCCTTGCCTTTCAGGCTGAAAGCTGGCTTGCCGCTTTCATGGAATCAGTGACTAATTCAGCCTTTTTCTTCTTTCTTCTTCAGCAACCTGCACGCGCTCGCTCGTCTTTGAGTTTCTCCTTAGCCCCACGCACATTTTCAAAGTGCATGGATGCCATCCTAGCTCCCTTGCAGCTGCAAGGGATCAGGGTGATGAACTACCTGGACGACTGGGGATCTGTCCCAGTCGCAGGAAGGAGCAGTGGCCCATACAGCGATTGTGACGAAGTATCTGTTGAGGTTGGGTCTCACCCTCAGCGATGCCAGAGCAAATTAATACCAGTGCAAAGTACGGTCTACTTGGGTCTCCGGCTGGATTCCCTTATGATGCGAGCCTACCTGTCTGACGACAGAGTAGCTGCCATTCACAACTGTCTGGCCCTGTTCAACAAGGGTTCACAGTATAATTGGTGTTGTGTTAAACTATTGGGTCTGATGGCCGCAGCTTCATCACCCACCCAACTGGGGTTACTCCACATGCGCCCGATCCAAGTGTGGCTCAGTGCCTTTCGGCTACACCCCAAGCGCGATAGACACCATTTGACGCGATAGACACTCATGCCTTTGATGCAAAAAGAGACATGGCTTCCGTGGAATGATGGTTTTAACCCCTCTGTAGGCGGGACAGAAGGCGTCATCACAGGAAGGGACCTATCAGCAGCTCTGGTGTTCGAGAGCTCAGAAAATACCTACCAATAGGCAGGCATATCCCATACGTAATGTTTTGGTGGTCGACTTCTCTTTCAGGGAACCAGGGTTACAGTAAGTAATCTAACATTCTAGAACAGCAAGTCCCTTTAGCTTTTGTTCATTTGAGCGCACAGGATGATGTTCTCTCCTGTCCACTCCACTATTTCAGATATATGGCTATAAAGAAAGGATTCTATAGAGGGTCTTTAATAGGGTGACATCGGGTAAAGAAGAAATACTTATACAATGCACACTCCAGCATCATCAGTCTTGCAGTGTAGGCTTATATTACAAAACATTCTCTATTGAAAAGAAGAGAAAGCGAGTGAGTTTTACATTGTTGAGCTGGCACCTATGATAAATCTTGCAACTACTATACTGTCAGGCAGCACACTCCCAAAGAATATATTATAGATGAAGCTGAAAATAAAGCGTTCGAGTGAATTAATGGAAATGAAAAGATGGAAAGCTATTTTGGATTTTGGATGGTTAACACAATTTTACAAATAATGGCTGTCGTCACACTGTTTTTTTTTTTTTTTAAAGAAAATATAAACTATATGTTTGTGATTATTATGAACAATGCCTTTAGAAGATATGTTTTGATCATAATTCCACATCTTTTAAAATATAAACATTTGCTACAGCCTTCTGAATTTATCACAGCTTTTGGAAGACAAAATATTGTACCTAATATTGTAATATTGTACAAAATATTTCTCAGTCCAGAAATATGTTGTGTTTTTGTCATCTCTTCAACTGGAACTAGCAATGATTTAGAACAGGACTATGGGCCTAGTGTTAAAACATTTAATCAAACTCAGTGTTTATGACATGCTCAATTTATGGACTCCTTGCATATGCTAGAGTATTCAAACCTAGTTATTGCTATTAACAAGCAGGCCCTACTACCAGTAGCGGAGCAATAGCAGGTGCAGCAGGTGCAACTGCACATGGACCCACACACTCAGAGGGCTGCGAAGGGGTTTGAAAGTTTTTATTTATTTATTTGTTTTTTAACACTGATAATATCCTTTGTATTTATATTTGCAGATGTTACACATTTGTATAACTGTAGCTGCCGGTGTGCCGTGCCAGTAATTCAGATTGTATCCTCCCTCATTTCAACAGGTATCGCTATTGTCTTAATTATCCTAACTTTTTTCCCCCGGAAGCTAGTACGAAGCAAGTCTTCATAGAAGGTTTTGTGGTACTATTCAGCACAGACATTTGCAGTTATATTCTGTGTGCACGATTCATCCTATAGTTTACGGAAGCTGTTGAGTGCTCCTGCGGGCACCAAATAAACTACAGCAAATCAACATGCCCGTATTTCTGATTTAAAAAATAATAATAATAATTAAAAAACGGTTTCCTATGTGAGACAATTTCTGCAAATGTCTGTGCAGAATCGTGAATTCTGTAATCATTTCTGTGATCGCAGAATTGGGGAATCCTGGTAGGGTTAGTGATTAAAGATGTACGCAAAATAAAATAAAGTAGGTGAGTAGAAAACGTTCTTATTATGTACTGTTTCATACATGCTAACATTCTGACAATTAAATATAGTTAAATATTGAACACTTGATTTGGTATGTTTGATGTTTATAAATAAGGGTTAAATTAACATTTGGGGAGGGGGGCCCACAGTATGGTCCTGCAGTGGGTCCCATCTTCCTCTTCTGCCTACTACGGTATATACTATTTAGTAATTATTTATTATTTATTTTGAAATATTTATACATGGTAACTCCCCTGAGATGTCAAGAGTGACACCATGTTTAAAAAATAGCATATTTTGCCTGGCAGCATCAAATAAAACTAGAATTATATTAATGAATATTGGATTTCAGTGGAATCCATCCACTCCACCATCAAAGAAATAGAATGGATTTAATAGGAAACTGGTCTTCAGAATACTTACAAATGAAAAAGGACTGACCAAGAATGGACAAGGACAAGTATTAAGAAAAACAAGACAGTTCACAGATGTTGAACAGACTGTTTATCTTTGAACACACTGGTTATTGTATCTAAAGTAGGGGACATTAAGGTGACTGATTCGGGTAGTGGAGTTTACTGGTTTGGCTCAGTGTTGAAATAACTGGGTTTAGTCTCTCCCTGGCACTCCACAACAATAAAATGCACAGATTTGTATTTTTTTTCTTCATTTAAATTTACATACTAGAATATGCTCTTTAAAAAAATCTCCACAGTTTAAAGAAATCAATAGACCCTTAAAGAGAAGTACAACCACATGATGGTACTGCAACTCACTGCTTGGTACTATACACATTTACTGCAGGCCAAGCTTATCAACAGAGGTGTCTGAGTTAGGAGATACAAGGATTACATTAGGAAGAAAGAGAATTACAGTAATTATAATAAGGCACCAGTGTTATTAGTGAGAGAGCTAGGAATTGAAAAAGTGAGTGAGTTAACCCGCTCTTTAAGAATGTATGAGGTATTGCCTTAATCTTTAATAAGCAATGTTTAAAATAAGCATAACTGTATAAGGTGGGAACTCAATATTAATGTTTAATTGCAAAACAAAAGATAAATCAGCAAATTAAAAGTCTTTATGATCATTTTAGAAAGGGTGTCTTAGTAATTATGTATTCAGCTAGTTAATACACATTACAGATTTGACTTTACATTTTTTTATCGTTTCCCAAAAGGTTTGAGAGTGTTTTTTTTTTCTTTTCTTGCTGGCGCACAGCATACCATCTGTTCATAAAAACAGACAGTGAGATGTTGTTAGTGAAAATCACTGAGTCGCTGAAGTATGCTTTAATCACAGCCTGTGTGAATGCTCAGTTCCAAAGAGCGATATTGCAATGCTGGAGGTAGGAGCGTAAAACTGCTGTAAAAGAAAATATTTTCTCATCACTCATGTAAAGGTGTGATATGATATTTTCCTAAAGATACATTCTGGTTATTAATAAAGTTCTATTTTTTAATGAAACATGACAGAGAATCATACAATAATATGATGCAGGATGCCTAAAAAGTCGCTTGACCTCAACATGGCAGCTATATTGACACATTCAATCTCGAAATGTATGTAGATATACTGTACAATTATGAAGTGGTGCAGTAAATCAAATGTTCTTAACAAAAATAACATACTTTTAATGGATAATACTATTAGTGGAATAAAACTATTAGTGGATTTTCTTTTTACATTGCATTGCTTTTTAATAAAACTGACTGCTCTATGAATGAAGTGGTGTTTTCTGTTACCATATACAGTATATATATATATATATATATATATATACAGAGAGAGAGAGAGAGAGAGAGAGAGAGAGAGAGAGAGAGAGAGAGAGAGACAGAGAGAGAGAGAGAGAGAGAGAGTACCATATTCGTGTACTATTTTTATAATGCCATTTTTAAACACAACAAGAACATGTTCCTCAAGGTTTTAATCAGGATGGTATATAGACACAACCCACTTTGCTTCTTTATGCAGGGGAGCATATGTTTTATATCAAACCAGGGTCATTGTTATCTTGTGAAGTGGACAATCCACTGAGATACTCATTACTTTTGCAGGCACAGGAGCCCACACTGCGCTGTTATCCTGTCATCTTCTTCCACTCTGTACCTCATTAAATCTTCAAGAGTAGGACCCTAGTCACTATGTGGAGTTTTGTTATCTTGTGTATTTTAGCCGCAATGTTTTGCCTTTTAGGGGCCCTTTCTTCACTGTCTCCACTTGAGACAATATAATTATGTTTCCAGATGCAAAACGAGACACAGTAGCAGGACTATAAGCCACCATGAGGATAAGAATGCTTCTTTATTTGGAGCAATGTTTCCCTGACTATTTAGGACTTCATTATGCATTCCCAGAGGTGTCTTTTCCAAAAAGAGGAAGGATGTCTCATTAGCAGTATAGGGGTTAGATTGCTAAAATACCAGAAACATGCATGCTTAATACCGCCCTACCGATTTGAGTGAGAGGAGTATCAGTGCTCTTTTTGTTTATAAAGTGGAACACCTGAAGCCACTAATGAGGAATTATAATTCCCCTTCAGGTATTTATTTTATTTGCTTTCTCTTACTACTTAAATCACATTTCATCATAAACTTGAGCATGACTGTAGAGCACTTTGTAATCTTTGTTGAGCATGTGTGCCACCAAATTATTGTATATGGTCGACTAATCCTTTTGTGATTTAAACCAAAGATCTTCATATTATTGTGCAGTATGTCAAACATCTGCAGATTTGTGGATCTGGAAGACTTTTTCCTTGAATAAGATGGAAGTTTACACATTGATTTTTGTGCCGCAGTAACTGATTAAGCTCCCACGCATTGTTGAACCAGTGACAGATGTCCACCACAGGCACTGGCTATGGGAGAGTTTGCAGGGCCTCCAACGCTAGCCGGATATATTCAACAGGTGTCCAAATGTATAAATATGTGCTTTTTTCTCCCATGAAATCCTGTCTTATTGTACTGTGACGAGCAGAAAGAAGTAACATTTTTCACTTCAGGACATTCTTTTTGTTTATTTTCTTTTTATTTAACATTCTTATCTCATTAACTGAGTTAACCTGAGTGAATCTGTCTGAACTAAATCCTCCAGCCATGTCTCTCTGCATTCCCCTTCTGTACACAGTTCTAGTTTTTGCTGCAGAATTGATATATGAAAATTGTGGTTAGTGCTAATGCTTCTAAATATAAAAGTATCAGGTCCCTGAAGAAACAGAAACCTCTTCAAGATGAGAGAATTATGCTATACACAGAACATCAACTGCTTTGGTGGCGTATGTACTTTTTTTCCTTTCTAGATACATAAAGCAATTTATGATTTTCCTTTACAGTCAAAGCAGGACAAATGGCTCCATGGGATGTATGCTGACCTCAAGTTTGGGATATTTTGCAGATTGTCATGCATTTCCAGTTAGATAGCCCCTCTAATTATTTTCCATTAATAACAAAATAAAAAAGCTATTCACCCATTCACATAGTCCTGCCATGTATTCTCCCCCCACTTTACATTAGCTCTGTCTCAGGTATGATCCAGCATATACATTACAAAAATTAAACAGTAACTCTGAGTGATCCAACCTTAAAAAAAATGTATGTTAATATCATATACATAAAATACATAATATGTTGTGGACTCTTGCAAGTGCAGAATACTCTAGGGTTGAGTTTTTTGTATGTTTCATATTAATCTTATTATGGTGGATTTAATGTCCAATGGGAACCTTATTTGAATCTTTTATAAATTGTCATATATTGTAAACATGTCATACAAATCTTAATTTTTTATGGGTAATATCCTTGTCTGTAATGTCCTAAAAAAATAAAATATTTAGCAAATGTCACTTCCATTGTTGAATTAATAATTCCAGTTTCAAGGAAAGCATTATTCTTTTTTTTTTTTTTTTTAGGAAAATCAGACTCTATTTTTAGAACATCAGTGAAAGCTTTCAGTCCAAAAGGGGAAACCATTTGAAATCCAACAGCCCCGCCTACTGGCCAAGGCACAGAAAACATAGTAGCTCCAATCACATATGAAATGAGGAAAGTTGCCAAAATAGATTGTGTGCAGTGCCAGATTCCAACAGCAGAGGATGTGCTGGAGACAAATCAAATGCTTTCAAAGTTAAGCCAGAAAATTGAAACTGGCAGTGTTGTTATGTTATATTGGTTTGTAACACGGTAAATGACATCTCTTCATAGTTATAATATACATTTGCACTGTTTTTGAAGTTTACTTTTGAAGTTTAATGTTTAAATACAAATCTACAGTGCTTTCTTTTGAATTACTGGTATTGTATTATTAAATAAAGACAACATGCACAATCTTTCTAGTCTACAGTAGTAATGTTCTGACAACAAGCAACGTGGTTCAGTCAGAATTAGCTTAGCTTTGGTCAAGATGTACCACATGTGTCAATAAATCCTGGTATTAATTACAATAAAAAAAATCAGCATATGTTTAACATACTCAGCATACTCATAGCATTGTACACTGACTAACTATATCTGGTCATAGCTGTTGATTCGGCTGGTAATATTTGAATAATTTCCCAAATATAAACGACTCCTCTATAAAAATGTAATGTGGTATACCATGGTAAAAGCATATCAAAGTGTAGTAAAACATATTAAAAGCATTGTAAACCACAAGTTAGCACACTATGGTACAGCGTTGAAAATAAATCATTGTAAAGGTCATGGTAAAGCACAGTGAATGCATAGTATATGTTTTTTGATAATAGTCCTAGCAATGAATTAGTAACACATTACTGTGCATCACTAGGATTTCAGTGTATGTTTGAGCCTGAATTGAAATTAATGTCTGGGTGGAGAGGAATAGCCGGAAAGGTCAACTCTGTAATGAATAGGGGTGTTCCGGCCAATTGCTTTAGCTGAGCATACATATGAGAATTCACTGTCTTCACTCCCAAACCATGTTGAACTGAAAAATCATTTTATTTTTGCAACTGTATTTATTGTTACTAGTGGTGGTAGATAGAAAAGTCAAATTGCCAATGAAGAAGTACACCACTTAAAAACCACGGACTGGATAAAATAAAATAAAATAAAAACACAGAGCACACTTATCAAACTGTAGATATGTATTTGATAAAAAGCTTACAGAATGCTAACACATGTTTTTCTATGTCTTGAACTTTGATTTAATTTTCTAGCGGAATTGTGCAGGTCATGCTGCATTTTTACATTGAATTTGCACCTCTGAGTACTAACATGTTTCTGTAGTTTTAATCATATTGTAGAATGGTTACCCAACTTACCTTGGGTTGTAAAATAATACAAATTAATATAACATTCATTAATATGTTATGAGAATGGCAATGACTGGTCCATGTTGCATGGTTTGTATAGATCGCTACCAAAATGTCAATGAAAATAAAGAAACGGCAGCTTGTGATCAGCAAACATGTTTATTCAAACTACAGGACCCAGTAAGACATTGATGTATAAACTGGTAGTCATTTTAATGCAAAATAGAAATGGTTATTGCATTATTGTGTCTGAAAGAAAGTTGAACTGAAATGAAAGCTAACAATGAAACAACAGACTTAAAGAGAGATTAGTCTCACTTTTTGAGACTGAAATGCATTTGAATGAAAATCGGGATATAATGCTTCCCACCGTTATTGGCTACATCCTCATTGAGTTCACCCGTGCCCTGGGAGCAAAACAAATACCTTCGATGTTATCCTTGACTTGCTAGTGATAACATAAAAGTAATATACTGAATTCTTCTTGGCATGATAGTAATAAACCTTGATGATTATTCCAAAATATAAATGTGAAATGTGTACATTTGACTTTATGAGATCAGGATTACAAACATAAACCGCATCAGCTTGATAAACCAGGCACCTCTCATGATGATTGCTATTTTAGTGTTGTTGGTAGAATACCATGTCTGAGCTAAAGGTAGGGTTAACGTTAGTGACGCCCATGCCACAAGGGAGAAATTAAGCATCAAGTTACCAATTAGTTTTCAATGGTTTATTTCCTTGGGATTTAAACCTGACAGAAAAACTGATTCTCATTTTTTTTTTCTAATTGAGCACATGATCTGAGAGAACTCAATAAATAGTCCATGCTAGTTAAAGGCTGGTAGTATCACAATTCATATTCTATCATGCAATGATAGTATGTTAGTCATGCACCATTAAAATGTATTTAGTAGAAATTAGGCATTTCACTAACTGTATCAAACATGACAGTTAAGATTTAAAGTATAGCTGCCCTTCAATTAAAAATGTTTGCCAGCACCAGTTTTAAACACATCACCTTGGTGCCAGGTGACAAGAGTGTTTCAGTTATTAAGTTGACTCCATGGAAATTGTTTTCATACAAGATTCAGGACCAGGTCACACCAGACATGTACAAACATTTTATTTTATTACAAACATTTTATTATGGCAGCAGTGTGGAGTAGTGGTTAGGGCTCTGGACTCCAGACCAGAGGGTCATGGGTTTAATCCCCAGTGGGGGACACTGCTGTTGTACCGTTGAGCAAGGTACTTTACCTAAAATTGCTCCAGTAAAAACCCAACTGTATAAATGGGTAATTGTATGTAAAAAATAATGTGTAAAAAAAATAATGTGATATCTTGTAACAATTGTAAGTCGCCCTGGATAAGGGCGTCTGCTAAGAAATAAATAATAATAATAATAATAATAATAATAATATTCCTGATTTCAAAAATGTATCTTTTTATAAGGAGCTATGCCTGGCATTTATAACCAGTAGATGGCTTAATATATGTTTGGGTGAAAATACACCCTATGTATGGCCCAATTGTTAGCGAACAAAATGTATCAACTTGGGGCCCACGAAAATATAAGTACAGTCTGAAATGGCTCAATATGTCAATTTTTTTCAGAAATAATGTCAGTGTTACAGGGAGGCTGGAAAAGCTCTCTCAGCCACAGCTTCACTCAAGCAGAGGTCAACTAAATAAATTAGCGTCATCCCATCAACTGCAACAATTACTGTCTGCTCACATTACCCAGTCTCTGAGCAGGAACAGAAAGATGTTGTTTGCAGGTTCAGTGGCTGCTCTCACTTGCTCCCTCTGTCTGAGGCATGAGGTTGCATGGAACCCTTCATCAAAAGCCTCCTGCCGAGCAGAGGCGTCCTTTCAGCTCCATCCTTCAGTAGACCGACGCTGAGGCCTCAAGTGTCAACCAACGGCTGAATAAACACTACACTTAGAAGGGTTGGGTGAACAATTAGAAACACCTGTGAGATTTTAGCACTGCCCTCAGGATTGATTCTTCTGTTATCTCTAATTCCATGCCTAACCCTGAAGAATGTGTAAACCAAACAGTTTAACTGTTTGTAACTGAACCCAAACTAATCTGAAATGGTAGGTAAACATTAATTGGGAAACTAGTAGATTGAATCATTTCATTTGCAAGGCTGGAGGTAAAGAAGAGCAAAGATTGCAAATCAACTGCCTTCCCTTGAGACGTAGCCTGTATAACTGAACCTGATGTGAGTATTCTGAGCATTAAATCCATCCATACAGACACTGGACACAAAGCAATTTAAACTTGCGTTACACAGATGTTGGAGCACATGTCTGCAGAAATAATATATATGACAGTTTGGAAACACTAAAAAACAGGACATATATACTGTACGCTTGCAGACTGGAAGTGAGTTTAAATGTCTACATTTATAGTGCAGGTTTCAATAATACTGTTGTATGTATTATATGTTGAATTAAGATTTAAACACTAATGACTTTACTTGTAAATAGTTAACTGGAGTGATCTTTAATTCAACATTCCTGTTGGATTTACGGTACATTTTTAGTTCCTTGGCTAATTATAACCGATGCTTATAATTATAATTGTACTGGGCGGGAGAGAGGGTTTTAGGCTAACTCTTCATCAATTGTAACAAGCATCTCAAAGATAGATGAGTTATTGCTTCCTAGATTTAATTTTTGAGGCTTTAGTATAATCTGGAAATAAGCTTTCCGAGTTTTCGCAATCACTCTGTACTAATGAATACACTTAATCTACTTAAAGCAAATTCAGCTTGTTTGATAGATACTTTGCGTGACAAAACATGACATGCTACAATGTGTTTATATAGAAGACCATGTGCCCAGTTTTCTAAACATGTTCTCCATTTCTCCAGCAAAGCACCAAAAAAAAAAAAAAAAAACTACAGTAGACATAAACAAACCTTAATATTATTTAAGGGCTCGCCATTTGATTAAAAACCCACAACCATGAAAATAAAAAATAAAAAATTGCAATTGTGTTGGAAAAGATGTGCAGTATATTGCAAAGGTGGCAATGGTAAGTAAATTATAAAGTTTTTTTAAACTCTGCTCAATAATGTCTCAAAGTCAATAATGACTTAAATTGTAACTGGAATGAAATGTCACTTACCTTTTGTCTGCATTTCTCCTTCTTGTACCCTCCGCCACCTCTGATTCTTGGATGAAAGGTATGTATTATTTTATAATTTTACATTAAATAAAATGTATGCATGCTTTTGGCTTTGAGCTACTTTTCTGGATAATCCTAAGTGCCAAGACTGAACAGCGTTCCTCGTTCCATTGAAATAAATGTAACAGCGCAACATTTCAACTCTGCAAACCCCTCTGCATACTCTATATAAATGTATAATGGGCTGGCAGAATTGAAAGCTCAGAGCAGCTTAAGTAAAGGCACATTTCCAGAAAAATTATAACATTGGAGCAACATTACTCAGAACATAAGAATGAGAGGAGGCCATTCAGACCATCTTGCTCGTTTGGTTGTTAGTAGCTTATTGATCCCAGAATCTCATCAAGCAGCTTCTTGAAGGATCCAGGGTGTCTAGCTTCAACAATATTATAGGGGAGCTGGTTCCAAGACCCTCACAATTCTCTGTGTAAAAAAGTGCCTCCTATTTTCTGTTCTGAATGCCCCTTTATCTAATCTCCATTTGTGACCCCTGGTCCTTGTTTCTTTTTTCAGGTCAAAAAAGTCCCCTGGGTCGACATTGTCAATACCTTTTAGAATTTTGAATGTTTGAATCAGATCGCCGCATAGTCTTCTTTGTTCAAGACTGAATAGATTCAATTCTTTAAGCCTGTCTGCATAAGACATGCCTTTTAAACCCGGAATAATTCTGGCTACCTACTCTTTAAAATATTGTGGAATACAAATTGGATGGAAAGATTTAATTAAGTGAATCAAAATAACCTGTCTGGTTCTAAATAGACATCCTTGTCTACAGTCAGAGTATTGGTTTTCGTCTCCACGTTTGCCCATTTAGTCTATGCTGGACGCTCACCTCTCTGGTTACCACACAGACCACAGTGAAAGTTGCTTGTTTTTGTCTTGTACCTCAAGGGCCTGGTTCTGAATACTAATGAAGGGTGACATATCATTCAAACATTAATCTCTAGCCCAGCTGCTTAATTTGTGTTGAATGATTGGCTAGTGTCCAGGGCAATTATACCGTAGTGCAGAGGTCACTGTATATCCCCACTGGAGCACTGCATGTGTGTTCATAATTACAGGTCTCATATTACTCTTACATAAGTATTGGGTATTCCTTACACCAGGTCATAAAGAGGGGAAGGGCATCAGCGATAACTGTTGCAGCACTGCCACTGTATCAGCAAGATAAGCAGAATGAGATCAGTTCATATTTGAATAGACTTTTACATTCCACAGATAAGTATCATTATTCACATATATTTCACACATATTTTCTGTACTGTGGTCAAAGTAAAAAAAAACCTGTCTGAAATCATATAAAGGATTTCCTGCTGGATGTTTGCCCAGTTTTAATCTGATTTCATTGAATTTATTATAGCAGTATCTAAAGATAGAAATCCACACACCACTTTGTACACACAGTGGTGCTTTTCAGTAGGTTAAGTAACGGAACAGCTTAAGTGTATGCTTTTGTATAACATACAGTAGGGTTCACAATTATGAATCTACCTACCAAATAAAAAGACAAAGATGATCATCAGTCAGAACACATCAACTCCTAAATCTTATCTGCACACCTTTATATGAAGAGTCATCGCTCAATACATGTTGAATTACATTAATTTCATGTTTTGGAGCAAATATATCAAGAGAAAACTCCTAGATGAATTCCAGCCTGCTATATTGCATAACAGGACAAAGTCAAATTTAACAAATCTGCCAATTGGTGGTTAAACCTTCCAGGTTGACAAGTCATTACACAACTCAAAATTTGAGATACAGCAACAACCAAGCATCTATCAGAAATAAATCTGTACTTTTAGCAACTGGCTACTTATAAGACTGCTGCAGGTGGGTTCATTATTTCTAATCCTAATCCATGTACAGTAGGCTATTTGTGATGCTGAAGGATGGCTATATGTCATAAGGTTTTTTTTTTTCTGATCTTCCATGTGTAGAACAAAACAGTCCTACTTATAACTCTGTGTTTCCAAATTAGCTCTTCTTTCCTCAATTCTAAGATATATCTCATCGGGTATCTAATCTCCCCTCCTGGCAGCCAAATCCCCACTGGAAAGCAGTGCTCTTAAATTTATAAACAATGGTGCAGCATTTCATTTGTACCTAAATGTATGCAAGGTTTGCTTAGACTCTTTGACTTGAAGTTAAGTGTGTTTCAATGGTAAGAGCAAAAATATCCTCAACCAACCAATCAGAATTTCTAGATGAAGGCATTAGACCTACATCCAATCATATTCACATTACATGTCACAAGGCATGTCTAATTGAGTCAATGTTATGAAAACATGAAAAACATCACTCCTCTGCATTAGGAGGACGCAGTGTAATGCTAAATTAGACTGCAAATCTACCATGTTAAAGTATCATGAGTCTCATTTTCCAGACATAATTGGACATTTAAATGTATTGAATGTCTGCAGGTCACAGTTATTTTATTGAATAAAATTACTTTACTTTTGTTTGTCAAACATGATCTACCATAGACAGCAAAATACAGTGTACATACTTCCATAAAAATGTGCGTGGATTGGGTTACAGATTAATGGGGAAGTGTTACACTTGTTAACTCAAGCAAGACCATTTAATTTAAATACAAAGTTTATGATTTTTGGTTTTCACTTCTGGGCTCTGTCCATCTAGTTCCCTAATGTCGAAATAAAGGCAGTAATCCTCCATGCTTAAGTGAACTGTTTGGAATTGAAATCATTCTTTAAATGACAACTATTGCCTCTAGCTGAAACGTTCAGTGCTTCTAACTGGAAAAGGATGAACATTTTAAAATGTTTTATAATACTGTTACTGTACTGTGCATTAGATACACAATTTTCTGGATAGGTATTAAAATATTGAAACTTGTAATATAGCCATAAAAAAAGACAAGCTCAGTTTTTCAGTCCTTAAACTACATAAAAGCACCACTCAAACAATATAAGCATGCTAAATATATCATCTAGAAATGTGTTCTAAAGGTTCTAAACAACCAGAGGTGACAGCACTGTATATTAGCAGCAACACTACTGAAGCGTTTTATCCCCCAAATGCAACAGATTTTCAGAAACTATGGCATTTTTTAGCATAAATGTAAATATTTGAATGGAAAACTATGATTTTCAAAGTAGAAATGTATCTTCAAACCTGATTTGACATTACCTCTGGCAGTTCTCGGACAACCTCTGTCCAATTACCTTTGGAAAAACAAAAGCGAAGTACATGCAATGTCATTAAAAGCAAGGCTACATATCATCAATCAATATTTCTCATGTAAGTACAATAATAAGAACATAAAATGATGCCATTGCACAACATTGCTTTTATTGTATTAAAGGAGAAAGGAACTTTTTTTTTTTTTAAAGAATAATTAGGCTCACATGACCAACATGTGTAATGAGTGTAGTGTTTCTCAACAAAAAAACAACCAAGGCATATTTTGCCTTCTCAAGTACAATAATTATTATTTTGATTTTTTTTTTTTAGCATGTACATACTATTATATTTGAGACAAATTAACATTGTATAAACACTATGGAAATAACTTATATACATAATGGAGCATTTGCTTATTATTTATTCGTCTGAACTTTCTCCCTTATATTTAGTGCGTGTGATAGATTAATGCCTTTTCTGTTAGTAAATTTAGAGCGCACGTTAGGCTCACTACTTAACGCACAAGCTAAATCTTTAGTGCCCTTAGTAAATGAGGCCCTTAAACTACAAAACAACTAAT
This sequence comes from Acipenser ruthenus, assembly GCF_902713425.1. Classification (NCBI taxonomy): domain Eukaryota; kingdom Metazoa; phylum Chordata; class Actinopteri; order Acipenseriformes; family Acipenseridae; genus Acipenser; species Acipenser ruthenus. Next base: position 29,774,134 of record NC_081199.1, read on the forward strand.
AAGAACAAGGATTGTGTTTGAGCTTAAGACACATTCCATACATAGTAGTCGCAGGAGGCCCTGAACATACTATTCAAGGGTGTGCTTGTATTTTGCTTAGATTGTGCATGGATACATTCCAAAGCTGATTAATAACCCAGGGCATGTGAATAATTATATATATATATATATATATATATATATATATATATATATATATATATATATATAAAGTTTCTTATGTTAAAAAAGATACTGAATGAGTATACACAGCACAGGCTAGGTTAAGTACTGAGCATATTTCTTCTGAAACAGTTTAAGATGTATCTAAAGTAGTTTGTAGCAATGTACCAGGCATTACCATCTAAGGTCATCTGTAAGCAATTTGCAGTCATTTGCATACCTTCACTACTCAAGGCATTGTAAATACATGTCTTCAAACTACGGTACAACAAAATCTTTATCCTGTTAGTTTACCTTCAACCTGTTAGTTTGTTCTGCTATATAACTCATAAATAAGGGACAAATTAACTGCAGTGAGGTCCCACTTACCAGAAATTATGTATCTGGAAACCTGTATTATTCCAGGTTAATTTGAGTGAACCCACATGCAGGAGGCCAGAACTTCAGTTACTTCAGCGACATGTTCACAGTTCACCTTAACTGCCTTTGTCATGGATAGAAACTGTAACTACTGTTTTATTTATCCACATTGGAAAGTGAAGCATCCACGAAAAACAGAATTTGATAAACTGGCGTTGACCTTTTTTTACTCCAACTTGTAATTTTGGTAGAAGGCTTAACTTTCCTGGCTGTGTCCTCTCTGTTTTTTTGGATGAATTTTACATAAGTAAGCTGTAATACATGACAGGGTGTGCAGTAGTTATAAAATGGCCACACTCATCGTGTGTGTTGGGAGTTGCGAGGTGAAGCATCAACAACCCAGAAATGTGGTAATTTGCACATCCTCTGGAAAGTATGATTGTCACCATAGAACAGCAAAATAGCACAAGTCCTGCTTTTTTGTGTGTAATTAAGACAGAAGGATAAAATGCCTTTTATGTTTTGGTGTTGTTCCCCCAAAATGTTCTTTCAGTTTCAAATGAGTTTATACCTTTCAGATACAGTCATGTCAAACCTGCCCTGTAAACCCTACCCCATTAATTTCCTGTCTCTGAAACATAATGCTGTCCTTGCGAACCCAGTGCTGCTCTGGAATAGCTCTCTGCCTCCTCTTGTGAGCCTGCCAATAAAGTAGGCACAATGCACATTAACTAATCAAAAAAGACAGTGTTCCTTTTGTGTATCTTTATATTTACTATTATCAAAAAGCAATGACTGGTGATTTCTAAGCCACTGTAATCACTATGACTTACAGGAGCATCCGATTTCTCTGCTGTAAAATTAATACCCAGTACTGTAAATGTTACTGGTGATTACCAGAACAACCACTGTCACAGAAATATACTAGGAACTGAATGGAAATTAAACCTCGGTCTGTGGTTATTATTCCCAGTTTCTAAATAAAACATTTATATCACTCCATCAAGGATGAGACATTTTGTTTTTATATTTTCAGAGGCAGAGGCACACTAAATTTTTGTCAGTAGGTGGCACCGTGGTATGCCAGCATAAAGTGATCTTGTGATCTACTCATTGCAAGGACAGAGATCTGTTTCAAATACTGTAAGACAGTTGACAGAAAACAGGACAGTTCACAAATACATTTTCTAGTTTCCACCTAGGTTGTATCAATCTGAAAAATTACAATACATCTAAGCTACACAGACTAAACAGTCTTTAGATGTAATAATAATAATAATAATAATAATAATAATAATAATAATATATTGTTAGATTACAGCTTCACAATAAAAAATGCATTTTTAAAGAAGGTTTAATAGAGGTACTGTATTAGTAATACTCATACTTCACAGGTCTTCATTTGAGCCTGTAAGGAGGCTGTTTCATGATTAGCCGCTAGCTATGTGAAGCTTGAACTGATATGAAGGAACGTGCCTCAGGCCTGACCTAAATAAAAAATGTGTTATAGATCCTGTGTTGCAACACTATATAGCCATTAAATTTGATTTATAACGATTACATTTGTTCACTTGAATAAACCAACTTTTTAAAAAATATGTCCCTTTACATAACAAGCCCCTATAGTCAACATCATGGATCTAGTAGTGCTATAGCTGTCCTTAAACCATGTCAGCACATCAAGGGAGTTCTGAAGTCCCAGGTCTGTGATGTGATAGGAGAGGAAAGGCACAGCTGGCTTTGGTGCATTTATAATCAAGGACAGGGATCTTGTTGTTATGAGAAGGCCCAACCAATGTGATGACTGATTATAGACAGAAGTTAAGTAAGAAAGTATTACAAGCTGTGAACTGAAGAAAATACTATTTGAATGGTTTTCAATATTGCTTAATAATGCATCTCAAAATGCATTTGTGTCTAATCAATTGATCTTAAAAATAGGGTTTAAATACAGCCACAGTGTAGATTATAAAAACAGGGTCAGTTGTGCTCCAATATTATGAAAGCCAATATCTCTGACAGTGGATATGAGCCATTTGTGTATTTTGACACTAAATACCACTTACAATGTTAGTACCACAGTGATAACTGGTTTTTAGTATGTTTACAGACCAATGGTATTTGTCTACCACAGCATAAACACTGTGCAATTTTGCTCCAGATCTGTGTTTCCCCTTGCTGGTAATGACATGGTTTTCAAATGGCTCTGGCAAGCTTTCTTTGGGGTAATACACTGGTATTGTAATGTTCCAATGCAATTTCATATAAGGGTTTCTTCAGAGAAGGAGCCTGCAAAAGCAGCACAATACAGCTGTAGAAGCACAACAAGATCTCATCACAGGAGCCCTAGGGGCACAAACTGGAGTTCAGTGAGCTGACACACTTTAAGCACTGAACCACTTTTCCTGCATTGGTTATTTTCTTTTAGTACACTGTAATTAAGGTTAATTGTCTTTAGAGCAGCTCTGTGCAAAATTATTTACAAGCTATTATTAACACTGCTCACTAATAATAATAATAATTATAATAATAATAATAATAATAATAATAATAATAATAATAATAATAATAATAATAATAATAATCTTGTGTAGCATTAGTTAGGATTCATAATCTTCAGTTGTTTGGTCTAACATAAGTAAATAAACTCAACGCAAGATGTCAGAAGAAATCAAATGTTGTTTTCAGTTTAAAAAAAGACCTGTTTTCTGTTTAAAAAAAGACCTGCTTTTAGCACTTTTCAAATAAGAAGAATGACATTTCATAATCAAAATCACGCATCTATGTATTATTTCATTTTGCCTGAAAGCTTGGACCCCATTACAACAGACCTCACCAACAGACCTCAAATAGCCTGTTTGCCTGCTATTCTGTCTTCAGAGACCCCTTAGAGGCGCACTCAAACTCTGGTACTGTATTGGCTTTGTTGTCTATTTTTCTCTTTACAAGTTGCTAATCAATAAATCAGTGATGGTCATTGTTATTGACTGTGCAAGAATTGTGGAGGTAGAGGACTGTGCACATTGGATGTCTTCACAGAATTCACATCATTGCTCCCTTTCACTTAACTGGTAATTGGAATGTACATAATAATGAGAATGAAAGAAAATGTTCTACCTTGAAAAACACGTTTGGGATACTATTATAATAGCAGCATAATACCTTACACGAAACCTAACCCAACCATTAGCAGACCACTGGCATCACCAGCAATGAAAGCACAATGAATTTGGAACACATATTGCATACCCATGCTGATATGGAACAACAGTGTTGCCTTAAACCATGTACCATTAGTATGACAAAACACACCAGTCTACCAATGTATCACACTACAACAACCACTTTGCTTTAGAATAAAACAGACCACTGAATTCCCATTTAGCGCTGCTGCATTGCATTGAAGATCTTTTAACAAAGGAAGGTTCTCTACAACAGAGAACTATATTCCTTTAGGTATTTTCTGAACTGTTACTGTTTGCCTGGCATCATTTCAAATTTAGTAGGTGTTAAAATTGGAGCCTGCTGGTCTAAATCCTAATGGTATCTGCTGATCAGCTGTTGTAACGGTATCATCCACTGAAATATATACAGTAGAAACCTGACTGTACAGACTGTACACAAAACTTCTATATAGTCTAGTTGTTATTTTACAACAGTATCACTTTAAAAAATCTAATTTCCACATTGGACAAAATAAATAAATAAATAAATAAATAAATAAATAAATAAACTCCAGACAGCACAGTGTTTAGCAAGACTACTTCTACTAGTATAAAGTGACAAAAGCTTACAGGATAGTATTACTTGAAGAGGTAGCTCTTGAATAAATAAATACCGTGAAAGGAACATTCTGTAAACTAATTGTAGGGTGTTAGATCAGTTAGAATACTTTAGATTATTCTTTTTAAGGTTGTATATATTACTGATTAATTTGTGTGGCAAAGTGGCTGAGTGGACACAGGTGCAGGAGTGATACAGTGTGTTAATGAAGCAGACAGAGATGGTTATAATCCAGTTTGGAAATGGTTTTATTGTAACTTTTTATATCCAGGTCTGGTGACCAAACAGTCTAGTGCACAGAGTAAATAACAACGGGGTTGCAGTCCCAAATTATATATATATATATATATATATATATATATATATATATATATATATATATATATATATATATATATATATATCCCTCCCACAATATACCAACACGGTCACCAGTTCTGGGTGCGTGCAATAGTGCTCATGGTGGGTGATACAAGTTTATTAGTGACAGTAGTGGAGTGCTGTTCCAGCTTTTGTTCTGGCCTTTGGCGACAGCTCCGGAATGTGTTAGCCGTCTAATGATCACAAACAAGACAATTACAGACAGACAAACAAAACACTCACGGTACGTATAGTCACAGAGTCTCTCACGGTCCTTTAAGGTTTCAAATTACAAACCAAAGCGAAGGAACAGATTGTGTCTCTCCGCCCCCTTTTATGCCATCACACATGACCCCTTGGTAAACGAGTGCAGCCGCCCCTCTAATCTGCAACTGCCATGTAATTTCCCTTCCAATGCGTTAATGGAACGGAGTCCCGTCCTCTTACTAGCTGGCCGACTTCCCTTGAACCCTGGGAAAGAACTGCCAGGCCAGCCCATCCAGGGAACTGTTCTCACTGCTTAGCACCCTCACAGGTCGGGAGGGAGATTTACAACCAAGAATCATTGTATTTCTGTCACAGTTTGTCAGAGAATTCTCCTTTTAAAGAAGAACATAGAGTAACTGCACAATAAAAGAAAATATTAAATTGACAGGAGAAGACAACGGTGATAATGTTGCAGTGACAAAGTTGCTTATACAGTAATATAACAGATTTTAACATCATGGTTATCATTCTTTAAATCTGGATAAAAAAGGAAATAACAGAAAATTCCAGCAACAGCTGGTAATCTGATGACCAATAATGAGTTGGGAATTGGAAGAAATATTTACTCACTTCCTACTTAATACCTATAAATGATGCACAGATTTATCTCTATTTGATTGACTTACAGATATAGACATTGACTGATTTTAGAATCTTACAGTAAAGGTACATTAAATTGACTTAAAATATTACTTTTTTCATTTCAGTCGACAGTTGACAATATGCCATTCATAGAAAATAATAATTTGATGCTTATCTACAGCAATTTGAATTGCACTTGTGCAGAATAATTTTAGCTAAATAGACAACAGATGCCTAACCCTCAGTCTTTTTGCATCTGTCCCTACGGTTGTTGCTGTCTTATAAGGATTATAATTCAATTATATTTGTTACATTTATCCGTTAGAGCTCCTGAACTATATTGAACATCAGCATGATAAAATGGTTGAAATTTCAAAGTAAACTAAACATAAAATGAAAGATATACGTTTTAATCTCTTGTATTCCTTAGATAATGGAAAGAACAGAACATTCTTAAACCACTTAGGAAAAATCCTTTAGAGCAGATTTATACATAAAACACAAAGGGGGAATTGCATTTGTATTCCCATTGGGAAAATGCTTGTAGCTAGCAATGCTTTCTGAAACGAAATTGTAAAAGATGATTTGCAATCGTCTTGATAAAAGATAGGATTGTGAACAACAGACCTTGTTGGTGGGCTCAGTATCCAAGCCAATGGTGGACACAGCTATTCATCAGCTATAAGAGATAAGAAATCCTTTCTCCACCCATCTTAATGATTTATAATCCACTTCGAGCTTTGTGGATGCCACTGTGTTTAAGTGTGCTGTGGCATGTTCAAGAAGATATTTGGAAAATAGTCAACGCCTTGGATGAAATTATTTTATCTTTGTCTACCTGCTAACTACTACAGCTATTGTCAAAAGTTTTGCATCACCTTAGAATCATCTAATTTTGCTTCATAAAGTCGAATGAAAAAATAATGTTTCGTCAACATGTTAAATTACATTCCGCTTTGAAGTTTTCTATGTGACATTTAAAAAAAATGATTTCCAAAAAGACGCCACAAATCTTGACATGTGTTACTCAATTAGAAGTAATCAATATATGAAAATTAGAAGTGGTAATGAGTAGATTTAAACTATATAAGCATGATTTTTACATAGATTTTGTAACTTCAGAGCAAGCCATGGGGTCCGTCACTGCACTTCACAAGAAAGGCTTTAGCAGTCGTCACACCTTCACATTCTTTTATGAAGAAAGAAAGTGTGCTGCATTATCCATTGCTGTATAATTTAAGTTTAAAATGTTGCTTTACCCCATTTAAAAAAACCCTCTCCCAAGAAAGGTAATCCTGTGAATGCACTGCTAATAAATTGTGTAAAGTTACAAAACACACAAAAAAAAGATATCCATCCTTGAAATTCAGTTACCTTTTTTGTGGTGAGAGAACATCTGATCATGTATGTCCCTCTCTAGTGAGCCTCTCTAGTTCCTGTGGGCTTTGCAGTGACAGTCTGTCAAGGAATCCACCTAATAAAAGTCCCTCCCCAGAGACCCAGGCTAGCACAATCCCTGGCAGTGTGCTGAATCTCAGTGACAATAGCGCATGTTATGGTAACTGTTTGCAATGATGTGGCAGATGAACTGTTTGTTTACAGGGCCATAACACAACATTTCTAGATGGAAATGTGAGCAGGTCATAGAGAGAGGGAAAAAAAATGCATGGATGAATTATTTCAGCACAAAATATGAGCCGCTGAGCCATGCATAAAGCTGAACTGGAGAGATGATGTGAATAAAACACTTAGATACCATACAATGAAATGTGCAGCACCAGTTAAAAAAAATTGACATGGTGATGACTTAATTTTTTTTTTTAATAATTCACTCTATTAAAGGTCAATAGTCAGAAAATGGTGTTGGAGCATTCATCCTGATCATTTGATCTTTTCCTATGGCACTGTATTGCTGTTACCAAAGGCTATCCTTAAAGAAAACGTACCATTGGGATAATCAATAAAACCATGTATCTTCTACATTAGCTATTACAATAAAAATGCATACCTTTTCATCTCTATTGAAAGTGTGTCTTTTGTGCATAGTTATTGAGTTAATGTGAGAAGGTTGGGGTACGTTCTCCATACAACATTTATTTGAAATCGATATTAACACTTACCATTAATTTGGAGAGGGGCTTATGTTTCACATGAAGTGAGATCTACTGTTCCATATAAAAACAACTATAAAACCATTACAAGAAGACTGCATGCGTTGTTTTGATTAAAGGGTCAGCAGAAGGATAATACCAACCTTAACTACAGTTAGGAGTGACAATGAGGGTAAACTGAGTTGCCAGAAATTCTTCACAGCCCATTTGTACCTGTTATAGAAGAGTGAATGCAGTTGTAAAAGGATGAGGGTTTCTTAATCTGAAGATGACTTGTCTGTCTCAGTAGTGGTTTCCCTTGAGGCAATGTAATACATGAGATAAGATGGTAAAACAAAACAATAGCATCTCAGCCTGATACCGACTGCAGGAGGTTTTTACTGAATTTTCCATAGATATTACTGTTTCTGTTTGTGGCCTCTATCATCAACCAACAACATGCCTTTAGTTATTTATCTTTCTGTTCGTGGATACAATACTACAGTACTCCATCCTTGTTAAAGGCTAATAACTTTGTGTCAGCCTTTAATTGTTCTTTATGAAGAGCTATACTTCCCAGCACAGAACATTGTATACAATACAATTTGTGTCATGCATTGTATGAATCCCAAGGCGTTTTTATAGATGGTTGTAGATGTCAAAACGCATAGCAGCAGGCATGGTCTAATAGGGATTTGGGCAAGGAGCCTGATTTGCAGGTGTCAGAAGAAATCTAATTCTAAACAAGAATTCAAATAGAAAAATCATTATCCGTATAGACTTAACTGCCAATGCAGTCTTTATTTTTAAAGCTGCTTATTACATTTAGTACTAGTACAAATTTGATACCTTGCTTGCGGAGGTGAGCACTGCATATATAGTAATTGTGGATTCCTGAACTTCACCAACTGAGTGTCTTTTATAAAAAATCTTTATTGTGAGCACTGAACATGATGTCATATTGAAAGCATGACAGAACATCTGCTTGTCAGGTTGTGGTTACACAATTATTGGCCCACATTAGTGTTTTATTATTTGTACCTCATTAATATTGGAATCAGAATTTGAGATGTAATAAAATGCTCACTGGTGACTTGTCTTTCTTCCTCCGTGTGGTTGACAGAATTGCGGTGTCTGTTAATTTTTTACAGGAAGGCCTATCCATTGAAAGAAAATACACTGTCAGATGAAATAGTAATGATGGCAGTGTTGTGTACAATAACCCTCAAAACCCACCTTCACAAATTATGGAACTTCATGGCTGGCAGCTATTTTGTCACCATGTTAGCTGAAACACAGTATTGAAAGTAAATGTAAATGTGCAGTTTTGCCATGATAATAACATGCATTAAAAGTAGTTAAGCATAGTTATGCTAGGTTTCTGCAGTCCCAAGTGTTCTTCTGGGTAACAGTACCTCTTCTATATGAGATTGGCCTATATATGACTGGGCGATGTTACCTGACTGGGTCATCACTGAATAATACTGAATCAGACACAGAGCAAGCCGGCCAGATTTAATAAACAACACAGGCCTAATGATAGGGTACCAACAATGGTAATCCTAGTGCCAGATTTAATAAAGAAAACAAAGCTAAAAAAAATTTGCCACAAGATGAGTGCTAGCCTCACTAAAAGAGATGTTCTGCTCCAGGAACCTACTGCACTATGAAACCCTCTCTATACTTAGTTTGGGATCAAATAAACTTACCTACTGCTGTTGCTCCTGAAGTCCTGGGCCTATGTTTGCCTCTGTTTAAGCTAAATCTGCCACATATCTACTCTGCCACATATCTACATATTTAAAAACTAGCAGGAAAATTGCATAGTTGGAATCTATTATTATTAGAAAAATATACACAACAGCCAGGAACCAGACGAGTTGATTCAAAAGTAGCTTTGTTATTTGATAGAATTGAATGGATAATGTATTTGTTGGGTTGTCCATTCTGCTATGATCTTCCTGTGATCATAATGTGTCTCTCCTAAATGACTGTGTTTGGAATGTCATAAGCAGCATTAAACCACAAACCCCCAAATTCCTATGAGCACTGTTATCGAAAGCATCTGGTATCTCTCCAGATGTGTTATATAGTCTATTTATAAAATGAAGCACTTATGGGTTTTCTTTACTGTAGTTTGAGATTAAAAAAATAATATTCTTTAGTAAAATACAGAAGGTCATCTTGCCTTTCATATTAGATTTTTGGAAAACTAGTGAATATAATATTTTCTCTGTTTGTGGAATGCACTGGGAGTACATGGACTGCAATGTGTTTTAATATATTTAAGCACATCAACAAGTGTAAGTGCAAAAATTTCAAGAGACTGAAGACAGCATGAGCTGAAATATGAAGAATAGTATGATGGCACAGCTGCATGTGAAGTAATTTATTTTGAAATAATGGCAAAAACAAATCAGCCTGTTTACTTGTGGTAGAGTAACTCCTAGTTATGCTGACATTATATGCTGACACCAGTTAACTTTTTTTTTTTTTTGCTGTGAAACTTCTTCAGATAAAGGAAGTGAATATTTATTTTTATTTGATTAACACAATTAAGTTGGTTTACAAAAGTACAGCAGTCAGCCATCGGAAGATTTTAAACAAAGATGTGTGTGTGAGTTTTAGTGCAGCAGTGTGGAGTAGTGGTTTGGACTCTTGACCAGAGGGTTGTGGGTTCAATCCCAGCTGGGGGACGCTGCTGCTATACCCTTGAGCAAGGTACTTTACCTAGATTGCTCCAGTAAAAATCCAACTGTATAAATGAGTAATGTGTGTAAGCAATAATGTAATTGCATGTAAAAATAATGTGATATCTTGTAACAATTGTAAGTTGCCCTGGATAAGGGCTTCTGCTAAGAAATAAATAATAATAACTTTTTTGTATTTAACAATACAGAGATTTTCTTTTTACTGGATCTCATTTTTTAATCTACCTTACACTAATTAAAATGCAATGATGGAATGACTGGGCAAATCAGTGTTGAAAATTACATTGTTGAAAAGCAAGTCATTCAGCTGATTAATTTACGCTTCCACATACTGTTTTCTCATGAGGATGTGGAATAAATACATGAATGTTGTGACAGAGACAGAATGATTCTTGGTGATAAATCTCCCTCCAACTTTTGAGGGCGCTGTGTAAAGGGAACAGAGTGCCCTGGACTGGATGGCATGACAATTCATTCCTAGGGTTAGGTGGAAGTCGGCCATCTAGAAAGGGGGCGGAGCAAGGGTACACAAAATCATCAACACGGAAGGGAAAAGATGTGGCAGCCGCGGATTGGAGGAGCGGTTGCAATCGTTAACCAAGGGGTCATGATTGATGCTCTAAAAGGGGATGTAGCGAAGTAATCTGTCCCTTTGTTATGGTTAACGCTGAACTGGAATGAGAACCGTATTGTCTATCGTGAGTGTTTTGTTTGTTTTGTTGTGTCTAATTGTACTTGTTTGTTCTTATTAGACAGCTAACACGATCAGGAGCTGTCGCTACAGGCCAGCACAAACCCCGGACAACACCACTTTGTTTCACAATAAATTGTATTTGTACCATGAGCACTACAGCACTCACTTTGGACTGGTGACCGTGTTTGTATATTGTGGGCATGTTAAAGACTGTATTTATTGTTTCGGGACTGAAACCCTGGGTTAAACTGTGTAGTACACAGCTTTGTGTACTACCATTCATTATTATTTACCATTTGTCATCAGACTTTGGATTACAAATAAAATACCCTTGCACATGGATTATCATTGTCTGTCTGTTATTGATCACCGCATCACTCCTGCACCCTGCACACTGCTAACCACTTTGCCACAATGTTCATGGAGTATCCTCTATATACTGTATCTTCCATGGAGAAAGCTCATTCCTGGACAATAGTTTTAACCTTATAAAGCATGGATCCTAATTTAAGTAATTGGATAGGTCTAGGCATGGCATCTACAGTACAAGATATCATGGTTGAGTATCACAGTTAATTTTCCACTGCTTCAGGCAGACAGATGGGTCAACTCACCTGGAGATATCGTTCAAGTTCCGAGAATATCAATCATTTACCATAGTCCTCTGGTGATTTAGGATCTGGGGACTGGGCTGAACAAGGCTACTGCACATTCTAGTCACATCTGATTATTGTGACAGATGTAGTTCTACCTGAAATTAGTCATTCTTTCACTGAAGATTTTACTTAGAAGTATGTTAAGCATGTATTTATTACCACATTGTAGTGATGGCCTTTTGTATCTAATTCTCTGTTGTGTGTATGATTTAAACTTGACAGAAGTATTTTCTCTGAGGTACTGTATGTGTCTGATTGCATTTCTAGGCCATTAAAAATGTATCAGCATCAATATACTTTAAGTAAGGACATATGTAATCCCTAACCTTGTAAACATACAGTACAATTGGTTTGTAACACGTTCTTCCTAATGTTTTTTTTAGAGATAGTGTAAATGACTAGGCTATTAATACATCCTCACTTCAATGAAATTACTTAACCTTGCAGGGTAAGAAAATTATAAGACTCCAGGCTTACCTTATACCACTGCTAATGGGCAGTGGTAAGTTGTTACCATGAAACAAAAACCATGGACAGGAAATAATCAGTTTCTGGGTGAATGCTATGCATGACCTATGCCATTATCATATCAACGATGAACAGCACATTAGCCTTTAAATGAAGTCCCATTCATTCTAAATTTAAAATCTAATTACCATACAGTTTAGTACATGTTGTGGTGATGTGTGGTGTGTATAATGGTCTTAGACTGAGTTTCAGTGCAGCACAAATTTTTACTAGTAACACATGTATTTACAATCAAACACTGCACACACATATTTACAAAAATGCCACGGTGTCTCTTGCCGTCTTCTCTTGCCTGTCCAGGTCTGGGTTTTGCTCCTCGGCCATTCTCCGAACCCCCTAGTTTCTCTGGTACTTGGCAACGTTAGTCCTCCGGTGAGGGCAATCAGCAAACTGTAAGATAGCCATGTTTTGTTTACTTTTGGTCCGCTCCGCCTTGCTCCCACACCAAACTCCCCTGACTGAACCATTAGACTCAGCTGCACAGTTCCTGTATATGTAGGTGTGCTTTCTTACTCGGGGGGGGGGGGGGGGGGGCTGTCAGCTTTGCACCTTGAGAAGAATTGTTCTCAGTAAATTATATATACTGTATCTACAGTGTAGGAGGAATCACGTATAACTTTATAATGTTAGTCAATTTTCACATTTCTGAAAATTATATTACAAAAACAGGTTGCCTGTAGTGGAAAGTATGGTACATAAAAAAAAAAGTTTAACTTCTATTTAGAATAAAAACATGTAAACAACAGGATTCTAGTGCTTAGCTTAAAACAGCAACCATGCCCAGAATTTGTGATCTGAGCATAATCAAGGTTTTTGTAAAGAGCTCCATATTGGTTCAGGTACAGTAGTTCTTATTATGCAAATGTCCAGTGATCCTTTAAAAGACTAATTAGATTAAATAGCAGATTGTGCATTAAAATATCATTTAGACCTCATAATGACTGGGATTCAAAATGATTACTAGAGCAAGAGGCATCAAGTAAATGTTCCTCAAAACAAAGGGGAACATTTACCAGGTTATTTACTTTTTCTGTTTAAAAAGTTCTTAGGAGTGTCATCTCTCCCTGCATATATTTGCATTGACTGTGTGTTAATATTTCATCAAAATAGCTCCAAACAGAAAATGAAAGAAGGATTACTGCAATACAGATCCTAGCACAATTATGCTTTCTAGAACAATGTTGCTCCAATTGTGTAGGCTTTCCTAACAATAGTTGAAAATAGGTAAATGGCCTGTAAGGACTATTTTATTGCAGAATGATTCCTATTACTAAAAATAGGTGCTTGATAAAATCCAGGGTGATTCCCCAGTGTTTTAAAATATTCCATAAAATCCAGCTGTGGCTGTTCCCAGTGTGGTAAAGAGGTTGAACAAATCAAACTCTAGGCACAGTAATTTATGTTCTGGCAGAGCCTTCTTTGTTGTTTTTATAATATTTGCATACAAACATGATGCTGGCTCCGTGTGATTTAATTCTCCGTGCAGAGCCTGAATTCGAACAGTGTCTGACTCTTTAACCTACTTTCCTTCATCATGTTTGCCAGCTGTTGACATTTAACAAAAGCAATAGGTTGAAATGTCTGGCCAGGTGAGTGTCTCAAGGGATCTATCAACGAGAAATGTTTTAGATATGTATAATACAAATGTCCTGTAACTTCTATCTGCTAATAAAAAGTTAAGATGTGCAAATATTATTATTATTATTATTATTATTATTATTATTATTATTATTATTATTATTATTATTATTTATATGGCAGACACCTTTATGCTTCAATAATAGAAGGATAGGGTGCTTTGTTGAATAAGGACCCTTTAAGAGAGTTTACCCATTTTGTTTGGTAGTAATGCACTCTTCATAATAAACATATGGTAAATAATACTGGCAGATTATTATTTTTATTTATTATTATTTGTTTATTTAGCAGATAGTTGATGTATGGAAGAATTTGCACATTGAAAACTCAAATAATATTGGCATCCGCTTATTATGGATAATAATAAAATAACAAAATCTTTGTCCTTTGGTCTTTGTGCCTCCTGTGATTCTGATCCTGTAAAGCCAGAAGACTTCTAGCAGTGGAAAACCAATAGTCGGTTAATTACATACTGATGAAATGGCAACACATCGTACCTACTTAGATTACTGCAAAAACATACAATGCAAACAAAACCAGATGACAAAATGAGCAAGCACGTTGGGATTCAAGTTCTAATTCTTACACAAGAACTAAAAAATAAAATGCTTAAAACTAAGCCCAACTCAGTAAAGCATTCCTAAGCCGTACTGATATCTTCCAGTGCTCAAAACCAGTACTAAGGAAGCACTTTGAGCTCAGCCAGAAGTGATTTGGTGACAGACTGCAGTCATGAAAGGCCTAACTGAATGTAAAACCCTAAACCCTTCCCTGAAATGGCACCATCTGAGGGATATTTGAAGGAATTTGAATAAAGTGACCCCCAGGAATTACATGTCAAGTACCTTCAATCTGTTTCTGGAATATGTGTGGGTGCAGTCAACACCTGCTCCTGAGATTACTAATGTACCACAGCTGCTTTTTTCAGCATAAGTGAATGCCACATGCCTCCATTCTTTGAGCTGAGCAGCATTTAATACTCTGAAACATAAACATATGATGACAGTAACAAGGTATTGCAATCAGTTTACTTTCTAGATTTAGCTGAACAAACAGTTTACACTATCAGTCACATCGTTGAGTTATATTAGTGATGGTGAGTATTGTAAAACTGACAAAGGGAAATAAATCCTTTCATCAGAAGTCAATAATGTACCGGATGCAGGCTTCCACTTGAATTTCAGCATATCACAGTCATCAAATTGGAACTGATTTTGTGGAATACATTGAACTGTGTTGTAATCTACATACTGTCAAGTAAATAATTCTTCCTTTAATACTTAAACATTTGACAAAGATCCCCCTTGGTATTAGACCATTAAAGGAGATAGAGGTGACCAAATAATTAATGTCTAATATGATTCAATTTGTAGATCTCACATTTCCCTCAAATACGGCACGATTGTTGGTATTGCAATGATTGCAGGTATTGCAAGCAAATCTTCAGGCATGTCTACAATCTAAATCTGAGTACTAATAACTATTCTGTCTGTTATATTCTTTTAGTATATGGACCTGTTTGCTGTTAAGCATGTAATGGTGCATTGTGTCAGCTTTAATGACTACTTACGTATTGCAGTCTGGGACCTTACCTCTGAGTCAAAATATATTATAAGAACAGTAACCTATAACAAAAAGTAAAAACATCTTACATTTCACAATATTATTGGGTGTTCTGGGCACCAGTTTCCAAATGAATTAGAATAAGCAGAGCACTGCGTAGTACATTAACATGGTTGTCTGGTTTGGAAAACCACAAAAATAGCAGGAATCCATATGGGCGGGTATGCCTTGGACCAGCATTGAAGTCAGTCAGAAACATTTTTCAATAATTCAGAATAATAATATATTTATTATACAGGGGCTGTATAATTCAGTAGGCCTACCTTTAAGAGATGTGTTAAATCAGTATTCCTTTTTTTAGACAAAATACACACATATACCTTTTCATCATGTTAACTACAAAAAAAAAAATAAAAAAAAAATGCTACATTAAATTGTAAGCTGTTTGTACTGTGCCATCACTGACCTTGCTTTCAAAGCCTCTGTATGCTACCACATTCAAGTAAACCAAGGTCTTCCATAAAGCACTTCTCCACTTCAGTAACTGTTGATTGTGTTACTCTTACATATTCACATGAGGAAATATGATAGGATAGCATTGACAAAGCAATCCGCTATGTAATTTAACTGTGAAAAATGTGCTCCATAAATGCTTTTTTTTTTTTTTTTACAGGATGAAATGTTCGCATGGGAAGATGTTTTGTGTTCAGGGAAGAACACCTACCACAACAAAGCACACATACATACAAACGTTATCCGGTGGCATTTTGCTCATTAACTAACAGAAGTTAACAGCAGGTAATGATACATGTTTGATTAATTCAACAGATCTGTTCTGGTAGTGAATATTTTGTCAGCCTGTGCTAAACTGAAAAAGCATACAACCAGCTGTGGCATGAAATATTAATGAATATCTGCTGCTGTATTTCCCCTTAATAATTAGACCCTCATTAATATTTCAATTGCGATACCACTGTAAGCATTGGCATAATTAAAAATGTGCTTTTTAACCTTTAGGCACATCAGTTTCCTGTAGATTGGTTTTGTAATTTTCCCTTTAAGTGATACACAGGATTTCATCCTTTAAAGAAAATACACTGGTTTATGTACAGTGCATGTATCGCTCATTTGCAACTATTTTACTCTAACTGGCATTTACATATGCAGTATGCAAATAAGCAATGAAGTCTAATTTTCATAGAATTACACTATTAAATCATGCATACAGTTATGACATTTGGAGAATATAGAACCCATCTATAAATGAACAATACAAAATGGGAAATTCTCACAATCCATTAAACTCTATTAACATCTATCTTTCCAGAGAATAAGAAAAACACATCTACTATATATACAAACTTGTAATACATACCTCTTAATTATACAAAAGGATACTGATTAAAGGGCATTACTGCCTAGCAGTTGACTGTGTCAGGAAGGTAAGTAGTTTGGGAAGGTAAGAGGTCAAATAGTTAATGGTGTAAAACCATACTGTTATTGGGATTATACGCTGGTTAAAAATGATGTCATTGTTATTTTTAAATTATTTAGCTCCCTTTAAATGTTTGTCTTTCTAGATATTCCATCTCACTGGAGTCACCTACCATGCATTAGAAAATGATTTAGTACCATCTGCCAATCAGCTTCCAGCTCTAACGGGCTACTATCAGACTCTGTGACCTCAATGTTTTATAGTTGCATTTAATTGTATGACATTTATATTACTATGTGAAGGGGGGTTGAAGTTAAAATACCTTTATAATACAAAATTATTTGAATATCAGTAAAATTGTATGCATCTGTAAATAAATAAATTGTGAACAAGGCAAGGAATGTAATGAAAGACCATGTCCAGTGTCTTTGGAGACCATACCTGCTGCAGAGGGTATTATTGCTATCATGTAATGGATCACATTAGGGAAGAAAAACTAAGCTGTTGTTTCAAGGAGTTTAAAGTCTCTTAGCTTATGATCTACATTCACAGCATGTTGGAAAAACTCCCAAAATATAGCCTTCAATAGCCCAGACTACACAATGTACATGCAATTGTACTAAATCCAAACCAAAAATACTGAATTTGAAAACTGAAAAGTTCATTTCTGTCACTCATTTTAAAATCACTTTAAATCAAAACACATGTCCTTAAAGCCTTTATGTGAACAAACTTCAGTTCTGAAGGATTTGCATCAGTATTAAAGTGTATCAATTTGGTTAACTGAAAGCAGTCGGCTTCACTTAAAATGGATTTTGAAAGAACGGCAATGGTTTGAATCTGATTCAGCATCACCCCCAGCAAACATGTTTTCTGTCTTCCAGCTGTATCCTGCGAACATTCCAGTCAAGTGCATGGCAAGCTTCCTATCTGACATCTTTTCAGAACGTTCTTCAGTTTGCTAAGAAACTGGATATCCCAATTTTATCAAGCTTTGCTGGTCCCAATGGTTTCCCACTGCACTGTTAATAGTTTTGCCTCATTGAGATTGGGCAGTTTGGTCTCTGTGTGTGACTGCAGGATAACAAACACATGATGACAGTGCTAATTCAGCCAATGGAATTCTAACTTTAAATTCTATAACTGAACTGGAATGAACAATTTTCAGAGAGAGAGAGAGAGAGAGAGAGAGACGCTTATCCAAGCAATCTAGTAGTGTCAGAGATTCATGGAAAACCCATTGCTGATGGAGCAGTCTGTGACAAGCAGCTGTTTTGAACCATTAACATATCTGAGTAAATGAAAATTATAATTAATGGATGAGCAGGGCTTTGCAAAGATAAAAACAAAATACAAAAAAAATACATGAGGATTCCGGGATTGCTTTAATGATTATGTATAATTTAAAATGAATAATCAGCTATGGCTTACTTAAACAACAAATTCACAAAGGCAGCAAAAACAATGGCTTATGAATACAAACACTTTTGTAAGAAAGAAAACTGTTGTGCAAGTTCAGCCTACTGCTGCATGGCACCAGATACGATTCAAAATTAAAATAAATGTTTGCCAACGTGATTATTACGAAATTGCACATTTACGATATATAGCAAATGGGAGGTACAGTAACTTCAGGTAAGAATGTGCTATTCTTTACTATAAACCGTTTAGGTGGGTGCTTAAATTAACTGTTAGAACACGGTAGTGCAGTTTGAATTGGAGCAAGAAGCTTGATGCTGTTCCTTTATTATATATTCTATTTTGTCAAGACATTATCACTGGCCAAAAGCATAACGAACCCCCTGTAACATGATATACCATTAGTACAGTGCTTTTAGTAATACTAAAATAAACTAATAAAGCATGACAAACGCTGAAGACATTGAGACATCATTCTAGTTTAGTTTAGTATTACGTAATCCACCAGTGAGTGTTTTATAGTTAGGTATGATATATTGTTTGTAATTATGGGTTTGGTTTGGTACATTTGGACTGTAAATAAATTTGTAAATTATAGATATCAACGTATTTAAAATTTAGTATTGTGTGTGGAAAAACAAGTTCTGGCCCTTTAAACAAATAAGTGAATGGTTTGGATGGCGAATGAGCAGGTGGTTTGTTCACTGAATCAGTGTAACAGTTTCAAGGATGTATATCATCCCAGGGTTAAGAAATGATTTGCAGATTATTCCAGATGCTTTTTCCAACCATATAAAAGGCACTTTATCTACACCCTAATATCCCCTAACGGTTACGGATGTAACCCCAGTTCCCTGAAAGCGAAGAGGACCGCCAAAACAATACTTTTGGGATATGCCTGCTTGTCAGGTATTTTCTGAGCATTTTATATCAAAGCTGCTGATAGGCCCCTCCGTGGAGTGACGTCCTTGGTCCCGCCTCCCAAGGTAATAAATAGTCACCGCACGGAGACCTCAGTCTCTTTTGCATTGAACCCGCGAATGTGAGTGATGCAACCTCGCAAGGTTGGCAGTCATCTCTTTCAGGGAACTTTCAATTCCCTTTCAATCCGAAGAGGACCGCCAAAACAATACTTTTGGGAAAGTATACCAAAGCCGTCCTGAGGGAGAATGAGCGGACAGCATATCGCTACATATCGTGTTGGTGGTGTGAGCGTGCAACCTCGAGGATCCAGGTGCCTATTGAAGTCATAGAGGGATCTACGACATTAACTCGGTAGAACCTGGTAAATGTATGCAGCGTAGCCCAACTAGCCGCAGTACAAATATCGGTCAATGAGGCACCTCTAAAGAGGGCCCATGAGGTAGCCAAATCTCTAGTAGAGTGCGCGTCCACCCTCGCAGGTGGGGGTAGGCCGGCATTTTAGTATATGCAGTGGAAACCGTGTCCACAATCCAATGGGACAGTTGCTGCTTAGAGAGGGCTTGACCTCGGGTCTGTTCACCAGGGGTCGGGTCAGACGCAGCGCTCTCGTTCTATCCACATAGCATCTCAATGCCCTAACCGTGCAGAGGGAATTTAATCTCCGATCCGACTCCTCCGCAAAGGGAGGGGGATGGAAAGCCCCGATTTAACTGAAAAGCTGTAATCACCTTGTGGAGGAAAGCAGGGTTTGTGCACAATGACACCCTGTTTCCATCGTCCCAAACACGCATTCAGGAACTGTGCACGAACAGTGCCTGTAGTTCACTGACCCGCGTAATGGAAGTGATAGCTAATAGAAAGGCTGTCTTCATAGAGATACTTCAGCTCTATGGCATGTATGGGCTCAAATAGGGACTGGGAACAGATCAATCAGTTGTCCAGGTAGTTCATCACCCTGATCCCTTGCAGCTGCAAGGGAGCTAGGATGGCATCCATGCACTTTGATAATGTGCAGGGGGCTAAGGAGAGGCTGAATGGCAGCACAGAAAACTCGAAGACGTTCCCCTGAAAGGCGAAGCGGAGATATTTCCTGTGCACTTGATGGATAGGAACATGAAAATACACATCCTTCAGGTCCACTGTGTAAACCAGTCGCCCGGCCAGACAGACTGGAGGATGTGGCGATGTGTGACCATCTGGAAGCTCCTCTCCCTCAAGAACCCGTTGAGGTGTCTAAGATCTAGGATGGGGCGAAGGCCGTCTTCCTTTTTTGGCACCAAGAAGTACCTCGAGTAGAACCCCTCTCTTTGAAAGGTGTGTTCTACGAGATGGATGGCTTGTTTTTGAAGTAGTGTTTCTACCTGTTTGAGGGCCAAGACCTGGAGAGGGTTGTTCACGGATGTGACCATGATCCCTCGAAATGGAGGAGGTCCCGAGTGGAATTGCAGTGTGTAGCCGGTGTGTACGGTGGCGAGCACCCAGGAGTCTGAGGTGCAATTGCGCCAGTATTGCAGCTGGTGTTGTGTAAATGGGTGGGTCTGAGGCCGCAAGCCTTCAGGGCTCCTGCTGGGGCTGCTGAGGCTGTGACGGAGGCTGCCTGGGGAGGTTCTGCTGGAACTGTCTCCCTGAGCACTGGTGTGCTGGGGCCCCATGTCTGGCGTTTCCCCATCCTTCCTTACGTACCTCAGGTCTACCATAGCGCCGTAGGGATCGGAATAGTCGGGTTACCGTAGTGACTACCGGACGCCATCGCCTCCCCCTTCCCCCGTGCCGGGGCATGGGAGGGGAGCATTGCAGCCACCTGTCGGGACGCCTCTCGATCTCTGTGAGAGCGTTGCAGGATCTTCTCTACCGCTGGTCCAAAAGTATGGCCAGGGGAGATAGGCGCGTCCAGTACGGCGGACTTTCATGGAGGCAAGTGCGGCTGTGCTGTTGGAGACACTGGGCACTGAGGCCGGGTGTTGCCAGGAGGCTTTGACCTCCTCCAGAAAGTCCAGGAACACCGGAAATGGCCCGGGGGTGGTCGAAATCTGCGCTGGTCTGAATACAGACCTGTGCTGCTCAGAGACTGGCTTCTAGGGAACCTTGAGGAAGTTTGCGGCTCGTTCCATAAACGCCCGAACCAAGCTCGAGGGCACTGGAACCTCAGGCTCTGAGGCAAGCTCAAAGCTGGGGACTGTTACCTGTGTCAGGTATGGGTCTTGAGTCTCTCCCCATAGGAAGGACTCCTCATCCCAGGAAGCCGCTATAGACAGCGCGTCCTGTTCCCCCTCGCTCATTACCATGTCCTGCTCTGAACCCTCTGGAGCGACCAACGACGAAGCCAGGGTGTGCTCAAAGGCAGGCACTGGTGGTGATGCTGGGGCAGGCACAGTGTGTGAACCCTGCTGCCTGCTTAAGTGTTCGAGTATTTGGGACATCTGGCCCTTTAACTTAGCAATGTCCCTCACCCGAGCCGCGTTCCTCGCTCTCTTACTACCCCTCGAGGGGGATCTACAGCGGTTGCGGGACGAACTGGCTGAAGCCTGCACACAAGGTATACTGTGCGCCAGGCTCGAGGGCTGGTGGCAGGGGGAAGCCTGGGATCCCGAGGCCGAAGACAGCTCTCCCAGACTAAATGCAGAGGTGCTCCAGAACTGCGCCATTCTGTTTTGCAAGGTTTTATCTTTGGATCCGGCGCAAATAGAGCAGAATGTCTTGTCTGCCAAGTCAGCAGAGGCGTGATCTATGCCTAGGCACTTGACACACAGGGTGTGTTTGTCCTGCAGGGGCAGATTCCGCCTGCAGGATGTGCACGGGTGAAAATTGGATGTTGGAGCTGACAAACGCTGATCTTGAAGAGTTGAAGCACAAAGGCGTATAGTCCTCGAGGCACTGAGGGTGTCGAAGCACCGAGGTATGAGGCTATGGGGCGTCGGGACACCGATGCGCAGAGGTTACAAGCCTCGAAAGAGGTGAAGCGCCGAGGCGTATCGTCCTTGAGGTACCGAGGCTCTGGGGCAGCGTGGCACCAAAGGTGCTGCTGTACAGGGCTCAAAAGGCCTCGAGGTGTCGCAGGGCCAGATAGGGCCTAATGGAGGATGCATGCAGTTGTTACTTATTTAATTTTGTAAAACTGGAAAGCAGTAGCAACACAGACACCTGACAGTAAAACTGGAATGTGCTCTTTTTTCTTTTTTTTTTTTTTACTGAAGCAGTAAAGAAGAAAAACAATAGTAATACACAACCGATAGGGGCACTAGTGTAGTGTTTTGGCAGTCATCTTCGAATTGAAAGGGAACTAATTGATTCCTTAAAGCATCCAGCTGGATGAAAAACGGTCACTGGATATTATTACCTACAGTATTCAAATGTATTACATTCTTGAAAATGCCATTGGACTTTGGAAAAAAAAAAAGAATGAATAAATAAATAAATAAATAAATAATAATGTAGCTATTGTTTAGTTCACAGCCAGAATCAGTTAAACCAGGCAGTATCTGTGCTATCTACAAAAAGACTAATTGGGCTTGTTGGTCTGGTGCCACCAAAGCCATTACGAACCTTTGTTTTATCTACAATCTGCAATTTACATTAATTAACATGTGTATGTATCGAGATAAATGATATGCACAGTTTTTTGCAGGTTTTATTTAAAAATGTTACTGGCCTTAAGTTTAAAAAAAAGTAAGGAAATTAATTAAAGGAAAAACCATTAGATATTAAGATTATTATTAATTAATTAATTTCTTAGCAGACGCCCTTATCCAGGGCGACTTACAATTGTTACAAGATATCACATTATTTTTTACATACAATTCCCCATTTATACAGTTGGGTTTTTACTGGAGCAATCTAGGTAAAGTACCTTGCTCAACGATACAGCAGCAGTGTCCCCCACCTGGGATTGAACCCACGACCCTCCGGTCAAGAGTCCAGAGCCCTGACCGCTACTCCACAAGATTATGAATAAAGCAGTTTGAATGTTTGACAATATTTCTAATGAGTGCTGAATGAAGATAGTAAATGATTATACTGTTCTTAAGTTTAGCGAGGAGGAAAGCTGGCAGTGTTATAAAAACTTTCACAGGCTTAGTTGGTCACACACAGCTGCCGCTTGGAAGGGACTCGTTCCTTCTCAGGGTACATCTTGCAAAACAAACAACAAAATTAACGACCTGGTCCAAGTTCTATTCATGTTTCATACCTAACTCTGACAGCTTAGAATCACTACTCGAACTGCTGAACTCCCTGAACACTTGCCTTTTATTCCCGATCCAGAATGTTCTACCATTATCCGCTTTTATGGACCGATTTTCTAAGAGGGTTCCATCAAGTGACCTCCTGTTTTTATTATTCTGGGTGCGCGCGTGGTTCCCTTTGCTGAGACCGCGCAGCAGTTTACCGCTGAGTCTGCTATTTTGCCCATTCTCCTACGGAGGGAGTAATGTAGAAGAGCCACCCCTCCTGTCTCTCTGCTCTGAGTCCCGAGACTGGTTCGCCGTTCAGCGCCACCTGCAGCATCCAAGCCCATAGTACAGTGCCTCCTCTCTTTCCGATTCTCCAATGTTCACAGCTCGGCCGGAGCCTGTCGTCTTCCTGGCTCCATTTCCACAGGATTTTTACCACTACTAACAGCCCCAGATCAGGACAGGACCGCACAAAAGGTAAAGAAGGAGCTTTCAGGTATAGGAAGAGTCCGGGGTAGGGTGAGAAAGATCGTTCTTACTTGGTGTTTTTAGCAGCTGTCGACAGAGAGAGGTAGCTGGAAACTGACTTCACGCATCAGTTGGTACACCATGCTGATACTGGAGTGCCTCCTACCATAACAAACCTCTTCGCTCTACAAAGGATTTAAAGCTCGGGTCTGCACATTTCACTTTGCTCCCAGTCTGCAGGAAATTACTTTAGTTATATTTTCTTATTCGCTGGCGAAATTACGTTCTCTCCTCAAAGTGAGCGAAACATAAAAAGGTTTTATTTTGCCCCACTCGCTGTGTGAAAAGGTGCAATTATGCTTTCCTTGCAGCTCCTTACTCGCCTGGCTGTTTTTTGTGTGTGTTGCTGACGCTGTAAATAAAATAGCCGTGTTCTTTTAAAATAAATAAATAAATATAAGACTAAGCGCTTTGGGTCGAAAAGTCCATTAGCATTAATATAATTAACAATGTCTAAATGCAAAACGATTTAGCAGTGTTTTGCTAGCATGTGAAAGTATACTACATTAGTGTTACCGATGCAAATGCACGGTATCTAGTGTAAATATTTACAAGCAGTTTATTGACTGTTTAGTTTTGAGTCACAATGATTAGTCACATTGGGCTGGATATTTATTTACATTTACTGATCATCTTTTGCAAACATACTTGCGTCGTTTGTCCTTGCAATAAGAAGTATGTCTAGATTTGCGAAATGAGGTGCAAGTTCCTTCAAATGCAGCACACCGTTACTGTGTAACACTAACATTGCCGCACTCTATCAAGGAACAAAATAAAATAATACAGAAGTTTCAAAATCAGTAAATCTGGGTGGCACACAACACCTTTGTATATATTCAGTGATTAGCATATCACCATACACATCACCAGCAATGTTTCCTATTTAAGTACAAATTATCCATCACTTTCAAGGCATCTCTTTGGTTTTATAAAGTTCATCGTACAACATATAAAGCCTTAGGAAATGTATACATAATAACATGAAATAGCGTTTATTGTTAAGCACTTTCAGGCAGGGCAGGAAGCATTGAAGCAGACTGATTGAAAACAAAACAGGGATCAGTGCCTTCCAAAGTTAAGAAACTATTTTCCTGTTGTTCAGGGGGGGATAATGTCCAGTGACAGACAAAGATCAGATGATGAAAGTCCAAGCACCAGCAGTGGCAGCTCGGATGCGGATCAGAGGGACCCGCCAGCACCAGAACCAGAAGAACAAGAGGAGAGAAAACAGCCGACAGCAGCCCAGCAGCAAAAGAAAAGTACCAAATTGTCCAGTAAAACTACAGCTAAATTGTCGACCAGTGCTAAACGGTAAAGCCTATTTAGTAAACCCATAACTTTCACTCCACTCTCTCAACTTGACCATATTTTCTTAACTGTAAAAGCAAACAGAACAGGTAGAAATACAGTAGACTCTCCTTTACTCTATGTCCACTTCTCAACATTTTTTTTTTTGGTTTCATACTATACAGCAATAATGAAATAACACAGTTCCTATTTTTCAGTTATTTTACATTCAATATTTATTTATTCTAAATATTAGTAATACAATAGGTTTCAGGAAAAGTTCATTTTTTGTTATTAAAATGTACTCTCAGTTCACATGAAATACGTGAACTGACAGACACATTAATAGCCAGATTTTAAACATTTGGTGCTGTAGTTCAAGAAGAATAAGTGTTATTGTTGTTTAGAATTTGGATAATTTTAATCCGCTTAATTGGTCTGATAGATAAAACTGGAAACTATAAAAGGTAAACTAATTAACAGAAGGTATGATACTACAGGAGCAATGAACAGGTGTCTTCAACTATATTGCTTGAATTTAAATGTCAGTGTCAGTCATTTCACAAGAAGATCTAATTATCTTAACTCATGCCCTCTTTAGTTTAACAAAAAAACTTAAAATATAAATACAGTACTTACTGTAATGAATTTGATTGTGTGAAAAAAGTTGAACTAATAAACATATTTAAAATCGCACGGCCCTAAATGTTCAGAACTGTATACCTTAAAAACAAATATATATATATATATATATTAAAAGGTAGAATCTGTCAGAAAGAGAAAACACTTAGTCTTAACTGATGCAAAGAAAAAAAAACTTCTTTTCTGCTATCTATATCGTGTTAATAATGCTTCAGTAACGGCATTGTAGCACTGGTTTAAAGTCCTTGTCAAATATGCCAGTACAACCCCCTCCCTTTCTGTCTCATTTGCATATAAGCTTTAAAAGAAAATCTTTTGTGCCAAAAGTGACTATAACCTGCAAATTGCAGATCTGCTAGGAGCCTATTAACGAGGGCTATCTGCTGGTGGCGAAAGTGGCATTGCTTGGTGAAGAGAAAGGGAGAATGAAATGCTGCAAAGTTTTCCTGTTCAGGGATTTGGGTTATGCCTCTGAGAACAAAGAGGAAGCAGCCATGTTAGCTTTACTGAAGGCACAGCCTGCCTTGCATTTAACTGCATGGTGGTAGAGGGCAGTGTTACTCCCCAACTGCTTTAAATGCTCAGTGTCTTTTTTTTCATTTTCTCATAGAATTCAGAAGGAGCTAGCTGAAATTACTCTGGATCCGCCTCCAAACTGCAGGTACTGTATGTAAAGGGTTTTATTATCTACAGGATGGTGGTGTGAATTTGACTTTGAATTTTTTTTTTTTAATTAAAATATACGAAACCTGGCCGTTGCATCTTGTTGTGATACTTTTATATGCAGGTAAAGTTAGCAGTTATTTTTGTGTAGTATGTAAATATGATTTGTGGTTTCAAAAGGCTGCTCTTTAGGGAAATTATCTGCTGAAATGTGCCTTTTTTGAATGGTTTATTTTCTGTGTAAAATACTGTCCATAATAAACCAGTTTGAGAGCTGGATTTGTGTTCAGTGTTAAATGGATACTATTGCAAACAGTGTTGTAAATGTGCATGTGGGTCAGTGCTATGTATTTATTTGTGAAGTTATCTAAAGTTGAATTAAGAGGATATTGTAATAGGCTTTTACAGTCAATAATATTGTAGTAACATGATTTGAAAAAGATTGTCTGAAACTTTAGTCCTGTGATGAAAGTTCAAATAGTGTGTTGATCTGAACATTTTAAATAGGAATTTAGACACTGTTGAGGATATTGTTGCTTTGTTTTCCTTATGACATGCATGCAAAGTGAATCTGATTGTATTTTATAGTAGAAAAATGCTGTTCTGTGCTTGTTTGACTGTATTGGTTTACACATGTGCTGGTCCAGTAACTCTGTCTCTGGATGAAGCTTTATTTATGTGTATGCAGTACAGTATTTCTATCCATCTATCTAAAATCAATGCTGAATAAATGAATAAGCAGAGGGTAGTTTTGCATTGGTGACAGTAGCAGCCTTTAATAAAAAAAAATAATAAAATGATAAAAGGATGAACAATAGTGAGATCCTGCTGTATTTATTTTCTTATATATGTGGTTTTTTTTACATACAGTAACATTTACATGTGACATTTACATTTACACTATCACAAGTACTGCTGTCCCAGTACTTGTGATAGTGTAGCCTGTATTTTGTAATATATATATATATAGTGCTGGGACGAACACAGGATTTTCATGTTCGGATGTTCGCTCATAATTTAAATATTTGTTCAGATATTAGTTCTTTTTTCAAAAAGTAATAAAAGCCATTATATTGCTCACAGCGCAGGCAGAGATAGCAAAGTGGTAGTGGGGGCGTGGCCGTGGCCTCTGTGTGTGCCTTTATTTTCCAGCAAGACCTTACAATATGTAACACATTAAAATAAAAAAAATATCCCAGGAGTAAAGAATACCCCAGTGAATTAACTACAAAACAAAGGATGCCAAATAGAAGTTTGTTAGACGTAGTTTTGTTTATTCCAGAAATAAATAGTCCATAAAGTTGACAATGCATTTGATTTTTTTCATTCCTTGCCATTGCCGTTTCTTCACAGTAAACAGTGGCCATAGACATGTTTCCATAAAGTAATAGCATGAGGTTTACTTGTGCCTTTTTGTAGCTGAACAAGCAAACGAAAACTGAAATTTAACTTTAAACACTTCAAATAAAACAAACGTGGAAATGGCATTGTAAAGTGAAGGGGAAAAAAAACTCATCACTTTGGTTCTCATTTATTACATTCCAAATAACAGAAAGTCGCAACAAAATGTATATGATACACAGTCTATGTAAAAATCACTACACAGCATTTTCATGAAGCTGGGTGCTGTTTAAGCGAGACATTTCAAAGTGTTTGCCTTTTTTCTGTCCCATTAGATTCTGACTCGCTGTAAATCAGTGCAGTGCATTTCCATGGCTTTCCATAGAGATCACTATGTGTGCGCTCGCATAATCTGGATTGTTTACTTTTTGCTGTCTAAAACTTTTAAATAGAGGCTCAAGAGCTGCTGTGTTGATTCTGTGTTTTTATATATATATATATTAATCTCACCTATCACACAGAGCTCTTTTTCATTTGCCATTTTTTGAAACTCGCATAAATTCTGGTGAGATGGTAAATAAGTGCAAGGTATTTTTGTCATTTTTAGCGAATACAAACATCTGTTTTTTGTATCCAAATACATGTAAAAAAATATTTGTTTCCTTAATCTAAACTTTTGCCCAATGTTTCTAAGATAGTTTGGAAACACTTGCGGATTCTACATAATTCAGAAAAATTGAAAAAAGTATTTCTTAAGGCCCCAGATGTAGCATTCAAACAAGAAGCTAATTTAGGTGATATTTTAGTTCACAGTAAACATAAAAGAATATTTGATAGAATAGGTTCTACAAATCCTTGCAGTACATGTAAAGTGTGTAAATACATGGACAAAAGTACAAAGAACAAAACATATCCACTAAAAACTAATACCTACTGTAAAAATAGCAATGTTGTTTATGGAATAGCCTGTGAAAAATGTGATGAAATAAAATATGTTGGAGAGACTGGAACAACGTTATATAAAATAATTCAGAACCACCTTTCATTAATTAGAAATAAAAAAAAAAAAATGAATGAACCAATAGTACAGCACTTCACCAGTCAAGGACATGACATAAAATGATGTAAAGTTTGTAGTACTAGAACAGCTAAAATTAAACTAAAAATAAAGAAAAACAAAAAAGCATGTACTATAACTAGTCTACGGTATGTATCAATTTTGCGTTTACCCTTGTTCTTTGTGTCATAACCTGAAGTTACATTATTACCAGAGCAGTGAACTGGATACAGTAGTGGAAACAGATGCAGATGTGTAGCATGATGAATTGCTTATGGTGAGGATTTAGAAATGCAATATACACTATATCCATTTTTTCATGTTTGCACACCAGCAAACAATGGAAAAGTGAATAGTGCAGGGCTTTTTTTTAGTACCTGCAGTGCACACGCCATGTTTTTTTTTTTTTTTTAGCAGTTTTGAACAAATACATTTTTTATTTTATAAAAATGTTTAAAATTTGAATACATTGTAAATGGCAGTTGGCGTGTTTTGATAAAACAAGTTGATACTGTAAAAGCAGTCCAGTAAAATAGAAACTATTTACTGAATGCTGGCTGTCTGTCTACCCCGGGCTGGGGACCACACAGGGATATAGTTGAACTGCTGGGCTACATGCTACACATACAGTATGTCACACTTTGTAGCTTTACCTATTAGTTGTGATGAAACTAGGATAGAACATCATGTTGCGCAGGTTAGGTCTTTCAGAATATGGGGATAGAAGTATAGAGGTGCTTGCCCGACTTATTTGCATATCGTGGTCATGGTGATCTTTTTCACAATAGCTCTAATCTTGTTCTTATGGCTATGGCGGAGTACTATATGTCACAAACATGTAAGTGTAAAAACTGGGAGAAGATACATTTTAAAGGGTTTTCCATTGTTTTATGGGTCTGAAAAAGGTGATTATAACACAGTAACATTTATGAATCAGTCACACGCCTCTTTGGCACAGACTCTTAAATGAGGAATAAACCAAGTGTGTCACAAGCTCAGTAAATGGGCATTACGTTTAGTAATGTGAAAAACGTGCTACCTTTTTTCCATTTCCATGTCTCATCAGTTGTTTTGCTTTCAGTTTTGGCTTCAAAAATAGACATTTATAATATGCAGGCACTGTGGTCCAGTGGTTAAAGAAAAAACTGATTCTGAATTACCACCTGGTGTCCATACAGTCTTTTGACAGTTTTATATATGATATTGTTAATTTCGAATGTAGGTTACAGTTGAGTAATTTGTGGTCCAGTGGTTAAAGAAACAGCCTTGTAACCAGGAGGTCCCCAGTTCAAATCCCACCTCAGCCACTGACTCATTGTGTGATTCTGAGCAAGTCACTTAACCTCCTTGTGCTCCGTCTTTCAGGTGAGACGTAATTGTAAATGACTCTGCAGATGATGCACAGTTCACACACCCTAGTCTCTGTAAGTCACCTTGGATAAAGGCGTCTGCTAAATAAACAAATAAGAATAATAGTAATAATACAAGTGACAAACCTGGTCTTTATTTAGTTTTGACTTTCTGCCAGCTGTCCAGATCCATGGTGGGGGTATGTTGTGTTACAAAACATGCAGGAGACATTTATGCTGTTGAAGAGATGTCTGAAAATATTTCAATGTGAATTGAATGGGTGCCAGATAGTTATTGATCAACAGTGTGATGGAGATGTGATGAGCATGTAACATTCAGTCAGCATATCGGAAGTCTAGCAGTGCCTGTGCTGAAGATGGGCTACCCTTTATAAAAACTGTAACGCTTAAAATTGGTAACTGCCTTCATATCTTGGACTAATGGTTTTGGGTAGGTTACGACCAGCCAGTCTTTTCCTAAATTTGGGTATGTATTTTTGTTTGTTTGTTTGTTTTATGCTCTGCACAGCAGTCATCCAAAAAGAATGACACATTGTGATCTCTGAACATTGAAACTGATTCTGAATTACCACCTTGTGTCCATACAATGTTTTCACAGTTTTATATATGATATTGTTAATTTCGAATGTAGGTTACAGTTGAGTAATTTGTGGTACAGTGGTTAAAGAAAAGGGCTTGTAACCAGGAGATCCTCGGTTCAAATCCTGGCTCAGCCACTGACTCACTATGTGACCCTGAGCAAGTCATTTAACCTCCTTGTGCTCTGTCTTTTGGGTGAGAGATTGTTGTAAGTGACTCTGCAGCTGATGCATAGTTTGCACACCCTAGTCTCTGTAAGTCACCTTGGACAAAGGTGTCTGCTAAATAAACAAATAATAATAATGCAAAACTTTTTTTTTTTTCTGTTAACAAGTATAAATTAAGGTTGTATACTTTGTAAATGATTAATACAGTAAATACTTTTTTAAGATTAATTGAAAATGTCCTTTGGAGGAATTAGCAAAAATGTAAAAAAAAAAAAAATAATTCTACGTACTACAAGCACTTTAAGTTTCCACATTCAAAACGTGGCCCCTTTTGCACTGATTAAGCCTTTGTTTTCTTTTCGCTCTACATCGTGAAAACATTTACTGCACTTTACAAATATTCTCTTTTATCATAGCCTTGCTTCTACACCGTAGACCTTTCAGACTCATTTTGGTTTAATCTGACAAAAGGTTGATTTTATGTAATTTGTTAACATACAGTACAGCAGATCTGAGATTATCAGGACCTTCCATGGTGTATGTGGACTAGTTTTGTACTAGTATGGATTATTTACAAATGTTTACTGTATTAATCAGTGTGTAAATACGGTATCATGTCCTGGTTGTGAATTGGAAACAGCTGATGAGCTCCCTTGTCCTATTTCATGTGATTTCAGTTGCACTTTCAATAACCGTATTCTTGTTCACATATGCATATGTTCAGGGTTGGTTGTTCCCTGCTGAGCCCATCAGTCAAAGCTGATAAGAGATTTGAGCTTTGTCATGGTGTGGCAGTTTGGCCTCTTCCTCAGATAAATATACCACAATTACATTTCGCATGAGTGATACCATTTACAGCTGCCTGCGTTAAGTGCATTACGCAAAGGTAAAAATAAATAGTTTTCTTCATGCTTTGTATCTGTGGCTTACAAAGTAACTGGCAGAATTTCATCAGATAGTGCAGCGATAGCACTAAACAAGATGTGGAATTTATTACTTGCATCTTATGATATAGCTGAACAGGATGGGGTATTGTGAAATACAGTAATGAGAGAATTATTCTCTCAATACTTGTACACTGCATTTACTTGAATTGATTTACAATATTATATCTTTCGGTATTGGAAACAAATCACCACAGTAGCTTAACATTGGATTTTGAAAACGTACCAATTAGTGTAGTTTAATTTGATCTGCCTTACTTGTGTTCGATTATTACTGCATTGCTTTATTCATTTACAATAATTGGTACAATTGACTGCTGATACTGTATTTAGTAATATGTAGCCTACCATGGTGTATAATTTAAATAAGAATGACATTCCACTGTACTTTACTGTATATGCTTGCAATACATAGCATAGTGCTGTAAAGTTGATTGCAGCCTCATGCAATTATGCTAAAACTTTATGCATTTAACCCATGTTGTTGTTTTTTGTTTTTATCTCAAATGCAAGAAGCCCTGTTTTGAAGCAAATACACAGGAAAAAAGCATTGAGAACAGTATCAGACTCTTCGGGTGACTATCACTTGGCTCGCCAAACCCACTAACCAGAAACTCACCTTTTTTTCAGTTTTAAACATTTTCTGTGGTTGTGTGTTTACACTTCCGGTAAAACTCAGACCCGAGCTGGCTTACAGTTGATTAGATTAAAAGACGTATCATTTGAGCCACCCGTTTACAGTTGTGCAGAGCTCTAAACTGTCTCTGAACATGTAGTATTATTATTTATTTCTTAGCAGACGCCCTTATCCAGGGCGACTTACAATTGTTACAAGATATCACATTATTTTTACATACAATTACCCATTTATACAGTTGGGTTTTTATTGGAGCAATCTAGGTAAAGTACCTTGCTCAAGGGTACAGCAGCAGTGTCCCCCACCTGGGATTGAACCCATGACCCTCCGGTCAAGAGTCCAGAGCCCTAACCACTACGCCACACTGCGCGTGCATAACCCCAGGGGCCGGTTGCATAAACATAGACTAACATTTTTGGCTTAGTCTAATGTTAAGTCAGACTAACGATTGACACACAGGAGGCTGAAATCCCACCTTAGCCACTGACTCATTGTGTGACCCTGAGCAAGTCACTTAACCTCCTTGTGCTCCGTCTTTCGGGTGAGATTTAATTAGTTATTTATACTTCAGTGTCTATACAATTAGTATACTATACATTTAAATGTGATTACACCTGTCATAATGGGAGAATTAACATGAATGCACATTTGCTCTTACCTTGCAATGTTATGCAGGACTACAGCAGCACAGATGATGTTACAGGCTCGCTCAGGCACCATCCTCAATTCTCCATGTATTATTATTATTATTATTATTATTATTATTTATTTCTTAGCAGACGCCCTTATCCAGGGCGACTTACAATCGTAAGCAAATACATTTCAAGTGTTACAATACAAGTAATACAATAAGAGCAAGAAATACAATAACTTTTGTTCAAGCAAAGTACAAGTGTGACAAACCACAATTCAATAATACAGCAGATAATAGTGATAGTTACATCAGGATATGATTAAATAGTGATAGTTACATCAGGATGTGATTAAATACAAAGTACTACAGGTTAAACACTTGGCAGATTACAGTATTCTGAAGTACAGGATTAAATGCAGAAAAATAGGGGGCAGATAAGAGCAAAATAAAGCACATTTACATGAAGGGTGATAGTGTCCCAGGATACAAACAGAGGAGTTCTACAGGTGCTCTTTGAAGAGGTGAGTCTTAAGGAGGCACCGGAATGTGGTCAGGGACTGGGCAGTCCTGACATCTGTAGGAAGGTCATTCCACCACTGCGGAGCAAGGGTGGAGAAGGAGCAGGCTCTGGAGGCAGGGGAGCGTAGCGGAGGTAGACAGTGGAACCTTCTCTTTAGCACACCAAAACACCTCTTTATCACATTTCTTGATTTTGTGTGAGCGTTGTTGTAGCAAGTATGGGCTTCATTTGTTGGGTTGATGAATCATGTAAGTAATCAAGGTTTCAGCTGATATCCACTGTCTCCAAGCAGTATTACAGGTATTGCACCACCTTTAAAAGCTTCATGTATAATTGATTGCCTCAGGATGGAAGAATCGTGGGTTGAGCCAGGCCAGCGTGCAACACATTTGACCATTTTCAGGTTAGCATCACATATCATTTGCACATTTGTGCTGTGGTAACCTTTCCTGTTCACATACAGGTGTTCATCAGCTGAAGGAGCTTCTATCTTTACATGAGTCCCATCAACTGCTCCCACAACATTTGGAAATCCAGCAATAGAAAATAAGTCAAACTTCATTCTGTTCAGAATAGTTAACTCTACAGGAAACAGTGGCAGTCTTGTTGCAAGTTCCTTTGACACTCTGTGGACGATGCGTGAGGCAGTGGATTTTTGCAACCCCATGAAATAACCCACAGAATTTAATAAACAACCCGTCGCATAAATTCTAAGTGCCAAACAAACCTGTAACACCTCAGGGACACTGGTTTCTGTCTGGCAGGCCTCAATTTATCCTTTAGATCATCATGTAATGTTAGAATGGTTTGCCTTGGTAAACAAAGCCTTTCAATTACCTCAGTACCAGAGTACACTTCCAGTGGATTGTTTCTGTATTTAAACACTCTCTCCTCAGACAGTGTTCATACAGCCAAAGATTACAGTGGGAGGCCATTATTTCTTTCTGGCAGTTAATGATTTCCATGGAAACATAGACCTAAATTCTAAGTTAGCCTGGGGGTGAGGAGGCTAACTTTTTAGGCTAAGACTTAGTCAGTCTTAATTTTTATGCAACTGGCTAACTTGCATTAGACTAGTCTAAGTGACAAAACTAAAGTGCGGGATCTCAGATGTCATATGTATCTCCAATGGCGACCTCATTATACACAGGACAAAAAATACAGATGTGCATTGTGAATTCCTGAGTTGACAAATTATTGCAATCCTTTTTGTAGTTAACATGGCCCTTATTTGATCACTAACAAACATATTGTATTACACAAGTGTTTTCTTTCTGATTAGCTACAACCAGAGGGCCTAGAAAAAGCACAGACCATGCCGAAGTACAAAATTCAATCTGTATAATCTGTATACATGGCCCCCGCATGTCCTATGTATTACAGTAGGTTTTATATTAATTTTACCTCCTTGGATAACAAGATTAATCAAAAACTTTTAACACAGGACAGCAGTTTTAATTTAAGACAAAAAGTATTTTTACACATCATATATAATATATATAGGGCAGCAGTGTGGAGTAGTGGTTAGGGCTCTGGACTCTTCATCGGAGGGTCGTAGATTCAATCCCAGGTGGGGGACACTGCTACTGTACTCTTGAGCAAGGTACGTTACCTAGATTGTTCCTGTAAAAACTGTATAAATGGGTAATTGTATGTAGAAAAATAAAATAAATAAAATAATGTGATATCTGTATAATGTGAAATAATGTATAATGTGATATCCTGTAACAATTGTAAGTCGCCCTGGATAAGGGCGTCTGCTAAGAAAATAATAATAATAATAATAATAATAATAATAATAATAATAATAATAATAATAATAATGGGGGAATCGGGGACAGATGCGCTCACAGTAGAGCGAGAAACAGACCAAAACTGTCCCAACGCCAGCCTCTGGAGCAGGCCACTTTTGAGACGGCTGGAATTAGGACGGCTGCATTTACACTACAAAAAAATAGCTAAGCTGCCTCAAATCTGGCTTTAAAGTGGCTTGTGTAAATGGGGTGTAGGAGAGTTTATTTTTTTTGACAGTTTGCTAACATTGATCTTGAGATTTAACACAGCACCTTAAGGTGTGTTGCAGCACTTGCTTTTAATTTTAATTAATACTTCCTACTGTATGTGCTGTCTTGACTGTGCTAGGAAATTACCACACAGTAGGGGACCCACCAGTATTTAGAATGATTGATTCCCTTTAAAAGGGCATTTTGAAATGAAGATACTTCATGCTTATAACTTGCTTGTACAAATATTAATTCTGTGCTATTCTTATACTTACAAGCTGGAAATGCCATTTGGAATAGGT
The DNA here is from genome assembly GCF_902713425.1 of Acipenser ruthenus. NCBI lineage: Eukaryota > Metazoa > Chordata > Actinopteri > Acipenseriformes > Acipenseridae > Acipenser > Acipenser ruthenus. The sequence continues at coordinate 29,810,149 of NC_081199.1, forward strand.
AGCATTTACTGTATTTGTACTGCTTAATTCTGAATGTGTTCGCGGTTGTTAAAATTCCATATAATATGGATAAGAAATGTGTTATTTCTCCACTCTGCCAGCTCTAGTCGTAAGGTTCAGTAGTTTTGAGATAACACCCTTATGTAAAGATTTGTGAGTCTTCGCCTTTTAGTCTAGCTCTCACATACTGTAGGCCACTATAAAGTGCCAGAGGCAAAGAATCTTGTGACTTTTTTTTTCTGTAGAAATGGAACCTGCCAAGACTTTTGGGGTATGAAGAAAGGGAGCCAGAAAAAGCAATTTAAAAAGTATGTAGACACTTTGTACAACAGTGCTTGTACGGCAATCATGGGCATGGTTTATCATTTTATTTACTTTAGTTAGTTTTAATGTTGTAGGCAAACCGTGATGTGCTACAGTAAACAACATTAAAAGCCAGATATTGGACTGTCTTCCAGAAAATGAATGCTGCATTGTATTAAATTGCCTTACAGCATGAAGAGATAGAACTGTGTAGTACAGCACCAAGAGAAATTGTATTGGGTGATTTAAATGTAAACCACATTAAATACCACTTCCTGACACACGTATCTTTAAATAGAGCAGAGTTGCTACATTACCTTGCTGAGTATGTGGCTAAGATAAGGATCTATCATTGTAGCGGCAGTCCTTGTGCTGTCACAGGGTAGAAATAAGATGTCTGTAACAGTATGTGTACTTGGCACTGTTGGGGGAAAATGGTAAGTGGCAACTGGCAAACATTTAATTGTCATTTACATTTTTACATTTCATTTTATATCCTTGTGTCCTTATTCGCTTGACATGCTACCTCCTTACTGTTTCTTACCTTGGTGCTCTTACTGTGAATTTAATAAATAATTGAATTCTAGCTGCAAATGCGTGAAGAAACTAAATCCACAACAACAGATATGTATTTGGTCATTTATTCAGTAATCTATTTGTACAGGTAGTGTAGAATACATCCAGGAATACGATAGCTTTCAGAATAATCATGCTGGTGGAAAAATACCAAACACCAAACCCTTTTAGGCACCATCCCGATCTTACACTGCAAAAGAAGACCAGAACTGCCTACTGTATGTAGCCATAGGTGTATTTACTGTATATCCTACTGTGTTTTACAGAACAGAGGCAGGTAAGGATTGCACATATACTGTGACAGGAGGGTATCAAATTTGTTCTAAAAGCAACTGACCAGATCATTCAGTTTCTCGTTGACTGTGCTAGTGTATTTTACAACAGGGACACTGAATTGCCGCTGTAGTAAGAGCTTTTGAGTTTTGTTAATTTGTAATTTCTTAGTAGTTTATATTTTTTAGCTGTAATGCAGTAGACCTTCTTGCTTCCCCTGCCCCTCTTGGTGTCGGCGTTCTAGCACTTCTGGATTTTTAGACTGTTACTCCTCAAATAAATAAACAAACAGAAATTACAATGGTAGGCACAGGGTTGAATGGGGTGTTATTTTCTTAATGGTTTTGGATGAAAACACAAACAACTAATTTAAACTTATCAGGACTGATTTTCCCCATCCTATTTAATGGAATCCATGCAGTGAAATGCTTTGCTGTAGAGGTCAAGACTTACATAAACCCCCCACAGAGACAGTTTGCTTGAAATGTAATACCGTCTGTTGATAATATTGTTATGTATTATGCCTTCATATGGGTATACTGTAGGGATGTTGTTTCTCATTATTTTCTTTACTGAAGAAGGAAATGGACTTTTAACCCACACCATGATTGTAAGGTTCCATTTTCATTACTCTGACACACACTGAACAGCAGTCCCTATACCACGGGAAACCTAATGGCTTCTCAAGGGACCCTCACCATATTACTGTGAAGACGTTTTTTGTTACTGTAGCTCAAGACAAGCCAGCCATTTTAGATTAGAATATAGACCTTGCAACATATTGCATTAGGTCCTTGACTTTTGAAAGTATAGTAGATCATAAGGTTTTAAGAATTTTTGCATAGTGTCACCTTATGTCGCCTAGATGAAAATATCAGTTCTGTACTTTAGATGTTTCCTGTAAAATGGTACACCAATACCTTTTTTATTATCTTATTTATATAATTCCACTGCTACAAGTGATTTGTAGCCTTTTCGAAACTGTGTTAAAATGTTAACCAACTTGTAAAAGGTCCATGAACCAGATTTGTTGTCAATTATTTATATACACCCACCCCTTGTTATATCGCCCCTCGCTATTGATTCGGATATATCGTTGTCCTGAAGTTGGCGCCCCATTTTCACTGTCTAACTGCACATGCCTTAGCTGCACTATACATAGACAATTTCTCTTAGAATTTCATACTGCTCATCACAAACAAAAATATACAAAACAATTAAAAACAAAGCATTAATGTCGTACTGTTATCATATACACACGCATTGCACAGTAACACAAAGCAAATTAAATATCTACTGAAGTGTTTTTTTAAGCAGTGCACTAGCAAAAGTCACGGCAGTGACGTCAGCACCCTAGCAACAAGCCTCCTTGCTGGGAATGGATTCTTTCAATGGAGCGGGTTTGGGCATTTGAGAAAGGAGAGGAAGACTCATGTAATTAATTGGAGTCTTAGGTTGATGAGAAGCAATTACCCTCCGCTGTACAAATTAAAACGGTGTGCTGCTTTTTATACGAAAAATGAGAAAAAGCAGGTTGCCTAGAGGATTTATATTGGACCCTGACGCCCACGATAAACTGAGGGAGTGGTTGTACAGTTGTTAACCTATTTGTTTCTCTATGGGTCTCTCGCTATATAGCAGCCCTCGATATATAGCGGATTTATATTGGACCCTGACAACCGGGATATATCGAGTGGGTGGTGTATTCAGAGCTGTATCATAGATGACCTAAAGCAAGTTCAAATGTATGGAAAAATAGCCTTTGGAAAAGGTGCTAGCACTGTTGACAAATCAAGACTTAGTCACACATGTTGTGGATTTCCATTACTGTGTTCATCCTTAGCACATCCCTCCATAAATGCTGACCATCTCTATTAGGTATGCAAGTGATATTTTGTAAATCTGCAATCTCCACCTCTCACCAATATCTTGCTGTAACTTGCTTTTCCATTAATACATATTCTAGAGGCATTCATTACATGGGAAAAAGCTTGGTATGATAAGATTTGGCCATACAGAATATGAAAGCAATACAAAAAAAAGAAATACTGAAATATTTTTGCTTTTTTTAATGATCTTTTTTTTTTTTATTGCGCTTGTTGTAAGGAAGTTGTATACTACAATTATAGTGACATTTAAGTTAGGATTTTTCACAAAACTGCACATTAAAATCAGCAACAAATGTATTTTGGGGAAAAAAGAAATCGTGTCACACCATAACCTTTTTCTTTCCCACCCTGTCTGTAGAAAACACCCAGATTTTAAGTGTGTTTTATTTAGGCAAAACCTTATTTGAATGTACAGAACTTTTATCATGGGAGAAAGTGTTGCTGCCTTTGTTTGTTTTTTTTGTTGTTGTTCAAGCCAGTAGTAGAAAGTCAATTGCCTTTTACACTGGTATGATCATGTTTGCCACCTTTACTTTAAGGTTAAGATATTGAATTGAAAACACTACACACACACACTGTGCTTGTTTCAGTCTCTTTTGTCCCTGCATTGTGACCCTTTATTTCCTTTCTCTCTCATAGTCTGTTCATGAATTCCACCCCTGCGTCCCTTGTTGAGAAATTACTTTTATCAGAAGGACGCTACTACTATTGCATGCTAGCCACCTCAAACTCAGTTACAGTACCTATTTACTGTCAGGAGAGATGAAAACTTACATAGTTTGAGCAAATTCAACAAGGGCTGCAAGCCGACAGTAATTGCTAAAACTCAGAATCCATAGAAGGTGCAGTACAATCGGCAGCTTACTGAAAAGGCAGCAGTGCGTGTGATATGTAAGTATTGAATTCAACATCTCCCTCACGGTGGAGAAGAGCTGCTTCATTTCAGAATCCAGTAACAGATCTAGTCAGATTTTGGGCTGTCAGTTTATAAAAGCAGCCAGGGTGACATTGTTTGCTCTGATCTTTTACTTTTGTACATTTACACACAACTAAAATGGCAAACAACTTTAACCACCTATTTATTTTATTTGACGTGAGCCTTCTTTAGTCAGTTAATTTTGTCAAAACATATGTTTCCTGTGGTGCAGATTGCAGTTTATCATGTTTTTGGAGCTTGAAACAGCACATAAAAAAACAACATGCTTAGCTTTAACACATTTTATTTTTGACAGGGTGCAGTCCTTTTTAGTGACTTAACTGTATCAGTGCAAGCTCATACTGTACTGTTTTTATACAATTTCTTCTGTAGTTTGAATGTTCCTGTGAAAACATATGAGGCAATTTAAGGCATGCATAGAGTTGTGTAGTAGTTTTGGCATGGACAACAAAAGTGCTGTAATATGCTATTTACCAATGCATAAATGCTTCAGTGAAAGGAAACACTATTTGGTACTGACTGAACCCTAATATTTCAAGGCAACGCAGAGAAACCACTTCCTATTGTGAACCAGCTTTTATTTGGGATGTAGAGAGCTACTGTACAGCATTTGCATTAAGCTTCAGAAAACAGAGCTTGAGGTTTTTATTTGAGGTATATATATTTTATAATGTTTGTACAGTAGGTATTGTAGAAGTCTCGCCATTACTATGTACAGTACATTAATACTTTGTTAAAAGAAAAAAAATGGTACAGTACTTTACCAGCCCTGTGATTTTTTTTTTTTTCCACTCCACTAGCATGTAGGGCTCTCTTTGGACACAGATTTGAAGAGGAGCAGTATTCTGTGTTCCGTGAACTCAAGGAAGTGTCTGCCTGCTTGTGAACAGATCTCTAACAGTTATGCAGTTATGTTCAGTATTTCACTTGGGATCTGCACCAAGTTCTCAAATTCAGTGCCTGTATTCTGTGCCCCACACACACCGACGCTGTTCTCCTTTTCAGACTGGTTTCTTGTACTACTGGTTCTTCAAGTCCACAGATTGATTTAAATAATACATATTTTTCTAACCCTGAAGGACGAGATGGCCCACTCCAAGTAAAAATCCTAACACAGCATTTTACTCTATAAATAGTTTCATACTGTAAACACACTTAAACATTTTTCAAAAGAAGAAAATTGCATGTGTAGTATGCAAACTATGTAATGTTGGTGGAACAAAAGCTTTAAGGAACTTCTTTCTATACATTAACAGTTGCAGTAAGTGGAAATCTGCTGACCTGAATTAGAAACAGTGTGCATGTTTTGTTTTCAGTGATAGTGCTAAAAGCAGATCTGTTATGTTTACTTGCCTCAGCTCCCTGAAGACATTTACTGTAGTGTTTGATTTACCTTGATAAGTGGAATGATTCTGACCTTGTACAGCTTATCCTTCTCCATCAACTTTCCGTCTGAGCATTAATAACACCACTCTGCTTTTTAAAAAAGCTGTAAAGTTCACCAACTGCTTCAGCAAAATATAACAACCATGTTGATCAGTGCAAGGTATAGTACATTTCAATTTAGCATTAGCATTAATTATTCCATAATAACCATAAGAACACTTAAGAACAGAGCTTTCCCGGTTCTTAGTACTGGAGCTGGGCTATAAAGGGTCCTAACAATTCGGCATTAACAACATGGCTACAGTAGGTAACCCATACCCTCGCCACTCTGAGTAAAGATGTGTTCTGCCCTTTTGTTCTAAGTCTGTCTCCACTTCATTTCCAACTGTGTCCTCTGGTCCTGGTTTCAAATTACATGTACTGTGCTAGGAACCGAGCAAACTTATGGTTGTTATGGAGTAATGAATGCTAATGAATAGTGTAGCATTAATTAATACCTTATTGTAACACATTTCAATTTTTTCATGGAAACCTATTACAAGAATGTATTGGAAATACCATGTACTAGTCATGTGGAGTTTCACACAGCAGGAGAAGATAATTTAGGGTCACTGTTTTTTATAATGTTTCAACTTTACAGGGAATTGTACTGCAAACAAGGCTATTATCTGTTTGTTTTTTTAATTTATGAATTGAGATTTTCGGTATTTAACACATGGGGAAAGGATGGTATGTGTTGCATCTCAATTAAGGTTCCTTACCAAAGGTCCTTGTTCAGTAGCTCAATATCTTCAAGGTGTAGGCGGACGGTGTAATTAAATGTGATACTTGTGATTTCACTAATCCATTGCACTTGATTACATTTACATTAAGAGGGATTGGCTGCAACCTACAGTATTATTTCCACGAGTCGTATACAGTGCACGTGTGGCATTGTAATCAACAGGGGATTGCACTGCAGTTCAGGTACTGTACAGTAACTGATGCTGATCACATTGATTCATGGGAACTGTAGTGTTTAAACTATCTAAGACATTTATTCTAACAATAGTTACAGTAAATCAATAGTTCTATTACCTGCAGTCATTGACCAGTAGAGACAAATTGAATTGTTACAACAACAACAAAAAAAAACCATAAAAAAGCTCCTTGTCTTTTTGTAATCCACAAACCTTGTACTATGTACAGTACATTAACTTAATGTATGCTGTAAGTACAAATGATAATAAAATATGGCACTTAATTCAGCATAACGAAAAGCCGAAATTGTAAAAGCTTCTGTTTGAATTACTCAGGAAGCTACACTAATGACGCTTCTTTGAAAGTGGTTGCCTGTATGTAATGGATGATTCCAGAGCAGGCAGTAACGTTTTTGTTCGTCATTTCTCAGGCAGTCAGTTACGTTCCTATTGTTTATTCGGGCAGTCGTGTCTTATTTTGCATTTTTTTTTTTTTTAATTCGAAGTAATATGGTATTTGTGTAATGTTCTACAATGTGATGATAGATGGCTTCTAAGGCAATTTTACTTTCATATTTCTTAGGTTGGCGGTTTTATTTATTTAAAATATTTACCTTGTATGTGGTAAAATAAAATTCTCTCTGTGTGCTGTCTATACAATACATTTTTTTTATTTCTTAAAGGGTTTAATACAAACTGGAAATCTTAGTTTTAGACTGCTAGTACTATACGACTGTAGACCTTGAAGCAACTGTTAGAATATTGTCTCAACCATTGATCCTATGATGCAGTAATTCTGACCAGGTTAGTATATTTGATAAATAAGGGGTTATCTTGCTGCAAAAAAATATATACTTGCCATGTACAGTATTTATGGCTGACATTTTTGGGATAATGGAGCTGCTTGATGGAGGTGTATTTTGAGCAAATGTTAGGCCCTGTATTCTAGAAGTACAGTGCATTTATCACTTCGTACTGCCAAATCATAACAGCCAAATGTGACATTTTCAGAGGGATTATAGCATAGCCATTATCTAATGTCAGTGTAATTACAGAGTAGACTCTTGACTTCCCTCAAATTGTCAGATGAAGAGGCCGAGCCATATCCTGTCATTTGATTATGGAGTTGTTTGCCAGTAAGAGGGAAATCACCCAATAAATATCTTTTATACCATGCAGGTTTAGAGGTAATCATTTATAAATAGCTGGTTTTACAATTCAGGATAAAATATTTACTGCTAACAAAATCTTACTCCTGCTGTAGGACAGGAGTATCAGCCCTACCACATATGGATATTGGATGTTTTTGTTTTAGAATTATTGTGATCCCATCAACACACCACCTCACAAGTCTCCAACACTTGCTATTTTCTAATTTGTGGTTCATCAGCTAATGAATCACACATTTTGTGATTCATTAGTTTTTGTGTACGGCACTGCTATAATTATAGCAGCTAACAAACAACAACAGTGATAAAGATAAACTTGAGGGCTTTTTTTCATTTTATGCAATGTTAAGGCCATTGCACACTGGATCTGTTCCATTGCTGTTTAGTGTCGGTTTAACATCGGATCGAATCATAAACGATTCAATTTTAATGCATCGCTATTATGACCCAGTCAAGACTGCATCATAATGTAAAGTACTGTAAAAAAATGATTCTAAGGATTTTTATTAATAAAGTAAGCTATAGTGTTCTTTGGGTATTAGTAGTTTATGGGCCCTTATCTGCTGCCAGAATACAAGTAGAATGCTGTGAAACCTACTTCAGCATGGCAGTTCTTGAATATCAGGCGGACATGATTTATATTGTCTTCCTGGTCTCATGGTGCTGCAAATAACATACTAACAAAATTCTGGTCAGTGATTGACAGAAATCAAGACTTTCTTGCAATAAAGTGACTGTTCATATCTGCATCAGGCTTATTTCCTGGAGTAATGTATGGAACTGTGTATTAAAACTGCTTTTATTGTATGGTGAGAGATTTGTATTTTTTGTGAAGCCTAATAAATATTTAAAAAGTTGAAAAAATAAGCAATATAAAATACTGATTAAACACACAGTACTAAACATGTTGAAGCAACATCGAGAGAAAGCTGCTTTATGTTGAACAGGACTGATCCAGCTGTAATATTGTATTTGTGAATTTGCCTTTATTTGTTTATCTTCAACTCTTTCCATACTGCCGTCATTTATAAAATATCCAATTTTATATTTAGGAATAATAACTTCCACTTTTACTATATGCAACATATTATGGTACAGTAGTAGAAATCATTTGGTAACTGCTTTTCTTCTTATTATTTTCTTTGTATTTTAGCCTTATGAGTTTACTAAATTCTGGTTACATTTAGAAACTGAAAATATTGATGGGAAATACCAGTAGAAGCTAAGTGGGGTTAATGCTATGTATGGTTTTCATGGACTTCTTAAATAAAGTTTTTATTATTAATGCATGTCTCGTCACCAAAATCATATCCTTCTGCATGCACACTGTACATACTGCTTACAGAATTACATTTTGTTAGTAGGTAAATGGAGATTAACATTTCATGGGGTTATTTTCAGCCCTTACATTAAGCAGGAGTAAATGTGAGATGACATGATTAACATCACAGTTATGTAATTTGAATAGCAATCTCCAAATGATGGTTAGAACCCCAGAGTGTGACATTAATAATGTCACAGAGCAGTGTTAACACCTCATGGCAACAGTGTTGTTAAACCAAAACAATGGAGATTTTTGAATCTTTTGAACAGAGTGTAGACTTCCCTTTTCTTTCGAGTTAAAGCCTACTGTACCACCTTTTAGGTGATGCATATTGGATTCATTTTATTACCAACCGAAATAACAACCTAAGTGGCTTCAGGATGTGTCACCCTGCTGTTCTTTACAGACAAGTCCACTATTTATAAAAGATAATTGCATAGCACTGCCTGTTAGGCCAGTGGGTGAGCAGAGTACCAAATGGAGCACAGTTGCCTACATTATTTAGTGCCTAACACTTTTTTTTACAGCCTTCTTGGGTATGCTGGTTGTACTGGATTGTTGAAATCCAAATTCTGCCTCACAGATGTGATTTTTATTTATTTATTTTTTTAATTATTTGCCATCAGTGTAGTAAGAAATGCGAATTAAGGACTTGGCATCAGTCACGCTTTCTGACATACTTTACCTGCACTTCAATAACACAGTGTAGTGAACTATTGTCGTATTGATGTATTTAGAGAGATACAGTTCTTATCAAGAAGTTGAAACAGGAATGACATGAATGCTACTTTGGTAAGCCTCTTGGAGAAAGCTTGAGCCTAACCAAGCCAATGAAAAGTGTGATAAGAATCATTGGAGTGTGACGTACAATACCTGATCGTTGTCACTAAAAAGAGTACTACATATTGGTAAGATAGTCAATAATCCCCCCCCCCCCCCCCTTCAAAAGGTGGTAAATCATGTGTGACTATACACTAAGTGGAGAGGCTCAAGTCTTACAGTATATAATGCAGGTTTTATTAATTTCTAACTGTTTTTGTAGTTGGACTACTGGCTTTTGTGATCTAGGGCCTACACTGTATGCTTTGCATGTATGTACTGTATGACTTCAAGAGGTGATACAGACATTACCTTGCCTTAAACTGAAAATAAACAGTAACCCGGAACAATCAGAAATTAGGAATTAATTGCATTCAGATCTCAAAATAGTGTTTTATTCTCAGTTATCATCAGGGGCTCATTTGAATCTGACGAGGACAATATGGACACTTCACTTCCATTACCCCTTGTTTGTTTGAAATCAATTTACCACCGTCACTTCAAAAACACTGAATTATGAATTGGGAGTATAATAGACAAGCATTTCAGCTAGTTAGGCATTGGTCAGGTATCGTGGATGTTGACTTTCGGTATTTACCATTTACAGTATGAATGAAGGAAATAAATGAATACATTTTTTAATGAAACCCTATCTGTAAGGTAGTTGTTTATATGAAAGTATATAGTATGCATTCTGAATGCTGAGTCCAGTCCCATTTCTTTATCATTTTATTGTACAAGTACACATACTGTATAAGTGCCCTGGATGTTTTATCAAAGGTGATGTGAAGTATTTATTTATTTATTTATTTATTTATTTATTTATTTATAGTGCTGGTCCAAAAGGAGACAATATATATGAATGGCGGTCTACCATCCTAGGGCCCCCAGGTTCAGTGTATGAAGGAGGAGTTTTCTTTCTGGATATTACTTTTTCCTCTGACTACCCCTTTAAACCACCAAAGGTAAGTACAGAACTGTCTCCCCATTGTACTATATTTTGATAAGCCACATAGGGCTTAGTTGTATAGTGTGCAGCTTTGAGCTTGGGTTCCTGTTTTCACACAATAGCTTAGTTTACGCTCATTTTTTTTTATGCTGTAATTTTGTTTGCAAGCCACACATGATCTCAGTTAGTTAATTAGTGATTCAATCATTCAAAATTAAATATCAACATAGTCATCATGATGTTTGCAAACAATACTATTAAGATACAATACAGATATTTGAAAATATTTATTTTACTTTATAGTCATACATTTCAAATCAAAATTTCTATTTTCCAAACGTATTTTAAAACATATAATTTAACTAAATTAGAAGTGTAACTGATGTGTTTATTTGCTATGAATAACTAATTGAAAACACAGTTGATGATAGTCCTTATGTTGCTAGGATATATTTATCACCTTTTCAGTTTTTCAGGAGTCTCCCACACCATTCCAATTTAATTAGAAGGTGATTTTGAAATGCAGTTTTGGGGAATACTTTATCTCTGAGCTTTGTAGTTGTTGAATGAATGTATTAATATTAATTTAAATTTAAATTTTTAAACAAACCAGATTAGGAGGTGTCGTATCAAATTAAACTGTAATAGCAAAATCCTAATACTGTAAGTGAGTTTGTAGACATCCGGGAATTGAATACTCTATAAAGTGCAGTGTTAAGGAGGCATTAATATTTTGTTTATGTACTGTAATAACTGTAATATGCGTTCACTTGTAGTGTATTCTGCTTTTTAGTTTAACTACATGTGTTATGGATCATTAAAAATAATAATAAACTACCAGTGTATAGATTGACAACAGAAAAGCATAACAAAAAAACCAAAAAAAAACATTGTGCACTAATTAAATGTATTCTTGGCACTTTTTTAAAGAAATGGATACTTTACATGTTCCTATTTATAGCATCATTGTATTTTCCCTTAAAGGGGAACTGTACTCAAAATAACAAGGCTGTCTAAATGCTATGTATAAATAACAAATGCGTCTCACTGAGCCAATTTTGTTAAAAAGTCAAGCGTTTGGCCAGTATTTAAATTTTTTTGTCAGATTTCTGGGTCAGCTGGAAATGCAGGCCGCCGCCATATTGGAACCTTTCTGGCGCCGCTGTTCCGTCATATCGTTGACAGCCACCCACACCAGTGAACCCCAGCAGGGTGAATTATGTCGGAATGCAAAGCGTTCGGGTGCAAAAATAACAAAAGGAAAAACAGAAACAAAGTATTTTTGTGTGCCTAAGCCTTTAAACCAACAAAGGGCAGCCATAACAAAACAATGACTACATAATATAGGAGTGGGACATACGCTCAATAGAATACTATGTGTGACTACAGAGCGACGTCACACAGAAATGACAGAAGAGAGCTCCAAAACATTCAATGTTAATTTGTTTTAATGGTTTTTATACGATATACTGCTCAAGGAGAGGCTGAAAATGCGTCAAAAGCTTTAGTTTAACATGTTTTCTATTGAAATGGTTATATGTTCATTTTCATTACACTTCCCCTTTAATGTAATAAAAACCGGGGGAAAAATGCTGACTTTCTTTCATAGTTGGTCCCTCCTATGAAGGAAGTGTTTCATCAGAAATTACATACTAAATGTGTAGTAGCACTTTCTAAATTCTGCTTAAACACCATTTGTTTCTAAATTGCAGCCTCCTCTGAATTACTGAATTAACAGTGATTTATATATTTTTTTAAAAAAGCATTCATCTTAATAATCACACCATTGTGTAACTGTTACAGACTGCTGTATATGGGCTGCTTCTTTCTAAACCATGTGAGTTCAGTTGTCTTGTTTGCAGCAGTAAGAATGAGACAGAAATGAAGACCACAAACAACATCCCCCTTTATCCTCCAAAGCTGTAAAAGCATGACCCAGTGACTAAACTTACAGCTTTAAGAACTTGATTTCCTTGGCCACAGTGCAACATCTCATTTGCTGTTAAAACAGGGTCTAAGCGGGATTAGAGCTGAGTGGGAAGGAGGCACTTAGAGGTTAAGAGATGAGTCCGTGTTTACAGCAAGTCAGTGGGTGAACTGGGATTCAAGCCCAGGATTTTATGGCTCACAACCTCGAGCCCAAGTTGTGTCTCTCGCTTGATGTCATCAAATTGTGTTGGTTGTTTTTAAGTCTTTTGTTTTTTAAATGTGTCATGAAACCAAAACAAACATAATCAAAAAGTCCAAACCGGACATTAAAAAGAAAAATATGATAAAATACAACTATACGCGTAGACCAGTGTTTTGTCAAATTCATCTGATTTGACTGTTTTGAAATTACAGATGAATAATTTGGGCCAGCTACAGTACTGTATAATGCAACTTAGAGCACATGAAATAAAGTTACCTCACTGGAAAGGGACATGATCTGTCCAGCAGTGTAAACTGTGAACTTTGTCAATTACTTCTTGGTTTCTTCCCAAGTATAAAGGCTGCCATAGGATTCCCCCAAAGTTCTGTTCTACACAAACTGGTCTGTGTTTTTCTTCAGGTCACTTTCCGCACTCGGATTTATCACTGCAATATCAACAGTCAGGGAGTCATCTGCCTGGATATTCTGAAAGACAACTGGAGCCCAGCTCTGACTATCTCAAAGGTTCTCTTGTCTATCTGTTCCCTCCTGACGGATTGCAATCCCGGTGAGCAAATCATATTCTACTGTGTAAAACATAACTGTGAATTGTTTATCTGGCAGCACTTTTATATATTGCTGCATCAAGCAGTTTTAGTCTAGGGCTTACCGGTTTTTCATGAACATAAAACAGGTTCCAAGTATACAAATCCTCATAGTTGTTTTAAAACATATAGATCTTATATGGCAGTTGAAACAAAAGACTTTCAATTCAATTACGATTCCGCTGTCCTTAACAGAATTTTTTTAAAGTATCAAATAACTAAAGGTGTTATCGTTAAATAATTGCACACAGTTATCATAGGTATTTTTAAAAGTCTTTTATAAGGATAGCGGCACCATAATTTTAATGTAATCCTAGGGTAAGTGTATACTTACTAAGGCATTTTCTCTTTGACATTTAAATTACTGCAACTACGAATTGCAGTACAGTGAAGGGTTTCTCCATATATGATTTGGTTCCCCCTACTGGTGAAAAAAAAAAAGATAAAAGATCTGTTGGCTGTCTTGTTTTGTCCCAGTGGATATCATCTATAACAAGTGCATTGCTTTTTAATGAGATACTTGCTTTTTAATGCAAGTATTGTGTGTTTCCAGTACTGAAAAAGGTTACACAAGTCTACAGATATGAAGGGACTAATGTATGTGTACTATATATAGTATTTAAATATGTATCATGCACTTAAAACATTAATATATGTTTTAAAACATTAACATTAATATAAAGATATGTGTACCCGGGTATTTTTCACGACGGGTACCCGGTTCTGGATTTTTTACACATGTCGACCTGTAATAATTACTATAAAATGAAAGGAAATCCATTGACCTGCTCCTGTGGGGATCGTCCTGGATGTAATAAACAGTGAAAGCTTGTATTTGTATGTATTACGGGATCAGCTACTTGTAACCAGAAGACCATTTAAGGGCCAAATGGCCTCCTCTCATTTGTAACTTTTCTTTTGTTCTTATAGAGAGCAGTGTGGAATGGGTTACCAAACCATGTTGTTGGAGGCCTATGTCATGGGAATTTAAAAAGTGTGTTTTAATATGTAGAACTGCACATAAAAACATATATACTGGATAAATGTTTACTTGTATGCTGTGCATCAGTTCATGCAGTTATCATGAAATGTTGTGAGAATCAAATGATACATTTTTTTACGCGGTGAAGCACAGTAAAAGCTTCTACAAATCTGACTTGCACAATTTTGTTAAATTGGAAACTAATATATTGTCTTTTTTTGTGTTGTGTGTTGTTTTTTTTTTTTTTTTTTTCAGCGGATCCTCTGGTTGGAAGTATAGCCACTCAGTATTTGACCAACAGAGCAGAGCATGACAGAATAGCCAGGCAGTGGACCAAGAGATATGCAACATAAATAACAGGACCTCTTGTGCAGTGTGAAGAATCAGGAGGCAACTTTACAACATGCAACAAATCTTTATAGCCTTTACAATACGGACTTCTGTGTATATGTTATACTGGTTCTACTCTCTGCTTTTATCCTATGAAGACTGGGAGGAGATCCTGAAAAGGTAAATGCTGTCAGAGTAGAATTTTGTAGCTGTAGATTTTAGTTATGTTTAAATGCCTACTTGCAAGTCTTGCTTCTTTGGGATATCAAAATGTATTTTGTGATGTAATAAGGAAACTATTCCTAAAGTCAACCAAATATTATGGTGCATTTTAGCCTAATCCATTATCTGTTTGAAGTTAAATAAAACAAATAGCTGTAGATTATTAGGAATTATGTCATTTATATTAAACCCAGATCCATTTCCAGTTATGTGGTACATGCTGTTGTGAACTCTGTTTTACCTTTGTCAATTTGTAAGAGATTTCATTTAACCTTTTGTAGCTCAAAAAATTATGAGCAACCACTGTAACATCCCGAAACACAATAAACTTGTTCCGCAGGGTAATGTGTTGTTACTATACTCAAGATATACAGTAGATATTGACATTTAAACATTAAGTGAACATAATGATCATTTGAAACTAATTGTTTTTGATAATACCGCAACCATTAGGGTTGAATTGAGCATCTTATTAAAATGATACATGATATTTAACTGTTACAGGAAATTAATCATTTAAAGTAGCTTTTAAACTGTAACATGTATGGCTTGTGGTTGTAAATTACTTGTACCCCTTAGGCCAAAATAGGAAATAAGTGCTTTAAAAATGTCTTTATTTTCTGGCAAGTTATAACCTAGTTAATTCTTCTGAACTCAGGATTTTATTTATGTAAAAGGCCAAAATAAATATACATTTGTATTCCCTTGAATCGCTTATAACTGCAGTGTCTTCACTTAGTTAAGCAGTAACAACTAACCAGTTATTTTCTGTGTAATTCTTGGAATTAACTTGATAGTGAAACCTCTATTTATTCTCTGAAGGTACAGGAATACAGAGCAGGTCGTTTCTATATCTGTGGTGTGCTGTAAGGCTGTCGTCTTCAGGGGAAATATTTATCTCTGTATCATTCACCTGTCTCGCAGGGTTTGTAAAGCAGGATGGTATCTGGTAAAGTTATTGTAGCTAACAACTTTTTCCTGTTTTGCCCTTGCATTAATTAATAGTCTCAAATGTGCAGTTTTGAAAGAGACACGTGTTATAGCAAATACATATTTATATTTTAAAACATGATTAGGCCTTATTCTTGGATTATCTATTTGCACTTGGACTTCCTGGGTCATTTCACCAGTGTCTTCTGGGTTAAAGCATGTTACTGGCTGAAAGCATGTCAGTCAATAGGGGAAGAAGCTGGTTGGTTAAAAACAGGGAAAAAGTCATTGAATGGGTGGAAACACTAACTGAAAGCATGGCTTGCCAAACAGATTTCTTTAACCTAGTTTATTACCATATGTTATGTTTCAAAATAAAAATGGACTATAACGTGCCCTATACATCGTTTTAAACTGCCGTTTAGTTTACTGCAGGTAGTTTACACGTTTACAAAAAATGTAGACGTGGCAGCCATACACGACTCTTCTGGCAGATTGTTCAAATGCTTGTCGAGCCCCTGTAATAAAAGATCATATTTGCAAGACCAGGCTGAGATTATAACACTCCTCTAATAAAACAGTCAGTTTCTGCATCTTGATCACTCAGGGCAGAAAGGTTACTTGCCACTGCGTTAAGGAGAAAGTTCCCTCAAGGGGAAAACAGTCACAAAGAAATCTTTCTCTTCGAGCTGCAGGACACTGTTAACTATAAATATTACTGTTTTTTTTTTTTTTTTTTTTTTTCCAGAAAATGTTATGGATCCCGTAAAATAGAGATCAATAAAATACATGTTATGTTGAGTGTCTGAATTCCATGTTTATGTTGAACCTGGCTGAAGTATGTACAGTAAACTGATTGATGGTGATATGTTGTGGCAGTTACGTTCTGTCAATTGCTTCAAAACAGAGGGAAATGCATCAAACTATAAAAACCACTGCACCTGGCTAGTCCTCGGGATGCTTAACAAACATCATCTATGTCTGTTGTTGATCTAGTGGGGTTATTGTAACGTGCTGTGTTAAGGAGGCAGTATTAAATCACAATGACAGACACTAAAGATGGTTCAGCATTAGAAGTGTTTGGCGAGTATTGACAGAATGCTCTTTTAAATATTAAGTGTGGTAATTGTTAATGTAGGTCTATAATAAAGATTTATGGTGTTTTCCTTGCTTTAATATGTGCCATTTAAATCCAAATAATAACTTTGTTTGTATACACAAAGAGCTTCATGATATTTTAACATTTTTTGTAAATAATTTTAAAGGGCTTTTGTTGACATAAGAATTATCCATTTTGTTAAATATAGTAATTTGTTACTGCTAAGAAATTTAGTTTATTTAATTATTTTATTATTGCGGACCAATGCTAGTGTAGTTTTGAAAAAAGGGACATATTTCTGCTTGAAGTAATGACATTCACGTTGACTTGAGAAAAAGGCTGGGTGGTCTCTGCTAGTCCCAAATGGACTGTCACTAACATCACACAATCTGCCACACAACTCAGCACAACACAGAGCCATTCAGCTGCCTTTGCAAGAAAGAGGCCATGTATTCAATCAACACAGAAAGGACTCTTATCCTTCTTTTATTGAGTGGTCAAGGTTGGGACTTAATGAATAAGAAGTGTGGAGAAGCACTGAACTCTCATTGTGTTGTTAGTCAGAGAGATGATGTTTCTTGTGCAATTAGTTTCACTACTTCAGACATTGCAAAAACAACTTACAGTAAAAGGCACCTGTGAGATTGTGTGAATGGCATCACACACTGATGAAAACTAATCCTCTTTTACTTATAACGTTGCTAGTTATAAGCTTTGGATCTCAGTACATTGATGGAGTACCTTTCTACACCTTTATTTTACTGTGTTAAATCGCTTTTTTCATGTCTGGCTGAAAAGCATCTTCTGGTTCTCTTCACAGTAATACCATAAACTAAGGAGCAACAATAGTACATTTACTGGAAAATGTAAAGGCTAATGATGTTTAGCTGCACACTGTTTCTGTTTGAGAGTTCTAGCCTTATAAAGCTATTGAGATCCAGACATTTTCCTGCACTAGTGAGGTGATTGTTCGGCCAGCAATCCAGTGAAGGTTTTGGGTCACTGACTAACTCACTAATTTAGACACTATGGGGCTGATGTAAGGATAGGCGTAAAGCAAACAATTGTGGCTGCAAAATCCAAGTTGCCTAGCGGCCAGGCAATTATTTTGCACTGCAGGGTTGCAATGAGCGCTGCCTGTGCATCAGGCTATTTAGCAGCCACGCTTACAGCCCAGAGGTGAAGTGAGTTAGGAGTAGGCACTGTATGAGATTTGTGGAGCGCGAAAATCAAACCAAACAAAAAAATATGTCGGAGGAAGGGCACCACAGTCCTCTTGGCACACAGAAAAGAAAAGACAAGTTTTCTGAGGAGCTGAGAGTCCTTACGGCTGAGGTTACTCGGCATGAAATTTAGTTATTTGGAAAAGCTTCAGCTAACATCAGTTATGCTACCAAAGAGGCCATATGGTCCTCTATAGTGGAGAAAGTCAATGCTGTCGGTGTTACCAGGAGGGCAGTCAACCAGGTGATGAAAAGGTGAAATTCAGCTATTAGGGCTAGGATGAATTGTGGAGTGAGATGATAACGCCTTACCAATGCATCCTCCGGCATCCCAAACAAAGTGACACTGGGTTTGAATGTGCAGCCTATTCCGTATTGCTCTTCTCCGAAGGTTTTCCTACCTGTCCTCAACAAGAGCCAAGCGTCACCGAATCAGGAAGTGTACCACAGCAGCCATCCTGAGGCCAATGACAGGTCTCTGAAGGTGGTTAATTACTGGCTTCTAAAATGGGTTTCCACTTGTAAGCGGAGGTGCAAAGTTTTTGGAGGGTCAGCAATTGCCTACGTGCAAGGCAAAATCCTTGCATCTCATTATGTTTGCTCCCACTTGATAGTCCAGATGCTCGTCCAATTGTGATGGATGGCTGATGGGTGACGTCAGACCAAGAAATGCAGGACACAGTACTGGGGTTGTAATAAATAAAAAGGTTGAACAAACAAAACAAAACACTTATTACCCAAAACAAACGGCACAATGGCCAAACAAAACAGACAAAACAAACACTGACCTAGAACAAGTATCGTGCTGAACTGTTTCAGCAAGAGTAGCAATTGTTATTTCTTTATTCTGATTCCTCCTGACTCTCTCGTTCTCTCCTCACCGAACACCCAACCCTGAGTGCGAGATCAGTGACTATATATATACAGCTGTGCCGGGACTCAATTGCTAATCATTCAGTCTGGCCCCGGCACAGTCTACATGAAGTAATTGTGACGTTCCTGTGCCCACATACCAACAAACATTTTAACTCACCTGTGCTACACAACCCTAACTATACAAAATAACTCAAATACACCCAGGGACGGGGGTTACCCCATCACATGATGGCAAAGTGCTAATTTAATTTAATTCCAACGCTTCAGATGGAATATACTTCACAAAAAGCTTGCATGCACATACTATATAACCTATTTCCAATATTTAAAAAATATATATTTCATGTTTCCCTTAAGCCCTTCACCTTGCCTCCTTAAAAATTACTCAATTATACATGTAGTTTAAATATACAATAGATGCGTTATTTAAGAAATACAAAAAACATACCATACAGTACAAAGCTTTTGAGGGACACTCATGCTGGGTGAGAAAAAACAAGGTTACCAATAGTCAAGGTGACATTGGTTTTGTGGTCAGAGTGAGTATATACTTTGAGGCTGTGCTTACTGACTGTGTAAGAACTCCCTAAGTTAGCTTTTCTGTAAAGTGCCATAAGGAAAATCAGTCATTTATAACCTACTGTTGCTGGAGTGTGAACACTTGGTACTTTTGTCTCCTTTTGGTTAAAACTGTCTTTGGGGAATTTAAACAAACTGTGAACAAGATCTCTGTGATAAAGCATGAAGCACTGACTAAACTATGGAGGAACATTGTAAAGTAATTATATTATTATTATTATTATTATTATTATTATTATTATTATTATTATTATTATTATTATTATCATTATTTGTTTATTTAGCAGATGCTTTTATCCAAGGCGACTTACAGAGACTAGGGTGTGTGAACTATGAGTCAGTTGCAGAGTCAGTTATCATCCGAAAGACAGAGCACAAGGAGGTTGAGTGACTTGCTCAGGGTCACACAACGAGTCAGTGAGTGAGCCGGGATTTTAACCAAGGAGCTCCTGGTTACAAGTCATTTTCTTTAACCACTGGACCACACAGCCTTCTCATTTTTTAGCATATAAATTGTACATAATTGCTGGGCACACGCAAGACTGGGGCTGGTCTTCTGTGTTCAGGGTAGTTTTTTTCTTAGACTGCATGCGCAGTTTTCTGTTTTATATAGACTTTTGAGGTTTGAAGTGTTGAAAGAGCCCTGATTGACAAATGACACCGCCTTCAATACTATTACTTCAAGGGTCCACCAATTACTGCAATGTGCAGTTCAACGCATACAGAGATTTCACGGCAACCCCCCAGTAAGACTAAAATACTATATAGGACTAAGAATAAGATTAATTTCCCTCTTCCCTGAAAACATTTAAATTATTTAGTAGACGTTGTCCATTCTATTGTAAACCATCAGAGAAACTATAAGAGAATTGTGTTGACAAGAAGACTGGGTCATAAAGTGCTATGTAATTGTCAAGAGCATTGAGCTGGATTATAAATACTCTCGAGGTAAACAATATTCATAGCTCCAGTGGGAGAACAATACAACTGCCTGCAAAACAATGGTTTGTGTTTGATTACTTGAGTTATACAATACCTTGTTACTTAATATTTTCTGGAAAAATAAGTATATTACAATTTATACCATGATCATTTTGAACACAAGGTCTGTTATTTAGCTTTAAATGAAAGCCATAAGCAAATGTTTAATTTTGTTATTGTGTTTTGTTAATTACCGTTTCTTGGTTACAGTTATATTTTCTCCCTTTCTGTCTTTCACTGGTAAGCTGCTGTTTCCTTGTACTAGAATAGGACAGTAAATCAACTGCACACGGATTCCTTAATTCTGCTGTATTTTAGTTACCATGACAGCATCCCTGACAAAGATATTGTGTAGACCTGCAAAGTAGTTTGATCGCTACCTGTTTACATACCATTTCAGGATTGTTCTGTGAGTAAATACCAACAGGTTTCCAGTGACTAGCAGTGTCAAGTCAGGGATGTTCTAGGTAACCGTGGGAACAGTTACACAGCACAAATCCAAACAGCTGCCAGGTATTGCTATTGAAGATGAGTGCATTGTCTCTGTTGCAAATATTTAATCACTGCAGGATTTGTCATCTTGAAAACCAGGTTCTTATGTACCTGTGTTCTCGTCAATTGCTTTTTTTATTGTATCTCTTTATTGTGATCTCTCTTTCTTTTCCTATCTCTATGTATATGCATTTTCTTTTTCAATCCACTACATTTTTTAAAATTTTAAAACAAACAGTTTTATTATTTGGTTGCCGTGATCAGTGGTGTAGTGCTATATTTAGAAGTGAGGGGTCGCTATTATCTAACATGGGAGGTAATACAGCAATTTCATGAAGCATTTTTTTTCCATATCTGTGAAAATCTGTTTTACTAGTGTTTAGAACAGAGCATATATTATTGTAGAATTAGTTTGATCAGTTGAAGAATGTTGTAACTTGATAAGAGTGTGCAGTTTATTGAGGTAAAGATGCAGCTGTCTAATTCATTTGGCATTCAATTTAAAATACCCAGGATCAGAAGCATTTTGTTTAGGGCCATAACTGAAGTCACAAAGTATAAATGATGCTGGAGCAGATGCTGTCTAGTAAGTGATTTGTTCCACTTGTTTGTCATTACCATGAATCATCTGGAGAAAATTCAAAGTCTTCCCTTTTGAAAACAAATCCTGTTTATTGTAGGCATGTGTTTAAACTTCTGGGAGACTGTCCTGTTGCAAATTCATGTCACACAGCAGTGCAATTAAAGAAGATGGAATTATCAGTAACTACAGAGTTTGTAAATGCTTTCAAAATCAGCAGATACCGATGTAAGAGTAAGAATGAATGCCTAAATCAATGGCTATAAAGTGTGAATGCTAGCATGTGTTCTGATTTGTTCTTGCCAAGTCTTTTCTAAAACAAATCTGATCATTCCACAACACTGGTATGTTAACAAATGTATTGGCTCATTGGAAGTTTACACAAATTAAAATATTGCTTTTATATTTACTAACTTACTAAGCACTAATTGCAAATCTATTAGATATATTGTACTGTTTGTTGAACAGTATCTTAAAAGAATAAGTATACATCTTTCATTAATTTAAATTCAGAGTATTGCATAAAGTGTATTATTATTATTATTATTATTATTATTATTATTATTATTATTATTATTATTATTATTATTATTATTATTAATCATAATCATAACCCATCACACATTTTTCAAGGTTCTGTTAATTATCTTAAACAGGGCATGTCAGTTTATGGAGGTTATTTTATAAATATTGTTAACTCCCCACTAGATGTCTCTCTTGCAGTACATTTTTCATCTCTATATGTCTTTATTTAATCTTCATTTAAAAGGTGTATAGCTGAGACAGTTTACTATATTTATATTCTTGAGATGCATGCACAACACACATACTATTTTGTATTTGTTTTTAATTGATCTGTAAGATTAACATGCTATTTGACAGGGTGTAACATACTTTTCCTTTACACATCTATTTTTACGGGTATGTTTCAACACAAATGTATCTTTTACATCCAGATTTATTTTGTTGGATGTTTCTGTTCTGACCCAAGTTAAACAGTGGGTTCTTAGCAGTATAAGTGTTGGAATATAGAATCAGTTATATTTTACTGCACAATATTGGAAGGTACAAGCCTTAGATTTTCTCAGTCAGTAAGGGAACAATCTTCTACAGGAGGGGAAACCACCCATCTCGAAGTTTTCATGCCTGTGGGCTTCTTTAAAGTAAAGGCTTCCAGTAAAGTGAAAATGTGTGCTTCTTTTTTATTTACTTTTAACAGATTCTTTTTCATAATAATGAAATGCTGGTTTAAAATAATTCTCTGACTGTTGGAAATATCTGGCCTGCAAGTTGTTTTTCTTGAATTATTATTATTATTATTATTATTATTATTATTATTATTATTATTATTATTATTATATAGTAGTATGCCTATGGCAAAGTATTAATTTTGACATTGAAAACTGGATTTTGTTGACATTCAAATGCATTCCATAAAAAACTACCATCTTCAAATTAGCTTGAAATGAAATAATTTATAATGCAAAAGGATTCCTTAACTGTATTTACTGAGGAAGAATTACAACAACTGCAAAAAAGAGTCATATATTGTGCTGGATTTTTTCTTACGCCACACTGACGCCAAACTGGATTATCACTTTGTATATGGATTATCTAAATTTGCATAATAGCAGGAAATGAAAGGACAGAAAGTCAAGATGAAAAAGTCTTCTGAGTAA
Source organism: Acipenser ruthenus (assembly GCF_902713425.1). NCBI lineage: Eukaryota > Metazoa > Chordata > Actinopteri > Acipenseriformes > Acipenseridae > Acipenser > Acipenser ruthenus. The sequence goes on from NC_081199.1 coordinate 29,833,442, forward strand.
GGCAGCTCTATCTAGAGAGAGGGTTGTGTGATGGGGTTCTCCCTTGAAAATTACCTCCGGGACAATACCCACCCGCAACGAAAAGATAATCATTTAAAATCCCAGTGCCACAATTAGAACTGCTGGGAACTGAAGCCATCAACCCCACCTGAAAGGTAGTCATGGGCAGGGTGTTTGTGTGTGTATGTTTTTTGGAAAAGATATGTCTTTGGCAGTGATTTGGTACTATGGTGGCAAAGCAATGTTTTAAAGGCAATGGAAGTGTCTGGGGACCTAATGTGCCTTTTGCTTTTGTTGAAACACACACTTACAAACAGATATGATCATGCCCTGGTACATAGACCATGTCACTCATAAACAGCCTACAATTGTCACCATATAACCATGTTCAAATGCTGTTAGGGACCACTTCCAGTACCAGAACAGAGCCACCACAAAGACAAATAATGTTTCACAATGGTATTTTTGGGTACCTTTACATATTCAATACAATGGTTTAAGCAGTGGTTACCCACCAGTAACATATATATATATATATATATATATATATATATATATATATATATATATATATATATATATATATATTACATTTTAAAGGGGAACCAAATCAAGTGAAACAGCACTGAGAAATAGCTATGCAGTTTTTGGCTGTTATCTTATAGCAGGTGTTGTGCAAATTCTCACTGGGTGAAAGGCTCATATTAAAGTAGGCCATCTTTCCAGAGTTGTGAGAACATTGAAGTACAGCGTTTATCTCGACAGTTAGTGCAAATAACCTCAAAAACATCAGCATTATTTCTCGGTATTGCTAGTGATTTGGAAAAACAAAGTTTTTCACAAATTAGGAAATGTACATTTGTAACTACCAAATCTATTTTGTGCTTCAAATACAAAAATATTACCCATTATACCATCCAATTCTTATAAGTACCTATGTAAGCAATCAGAGCCAATGAAATGGGCACTACAATCTGGTAATGCCCGCTTTAGGCAAGTAGACATCCTGAGGCAAAACCGAGGGCACTTAACGTACCAAGAAGGGAATTACCAGATGGTACTACCCTCTTCAGAAGACCTTAATTCAGTTATAACTGTATAGTACAGTTGTACTGTTAAATGTATAAAGACAAACTTACATTAATTATGTTAAATATATCTGTAGTGAAGAATTCTTATGACTATATCTTTTCAAACAATCTCCTAAGTAGCTATTAAGCTGTTTTAAGTATATTCTGTGTTTATTATTATTATTATTATTATTATTATTATTATTATTATTATTATGATGATGATGATGTTACATTTATTTTCAAGGACTGAGATAAAAAAAAAATCCAGTCAGGGAAAAAAGTGCTGCAGTATGTCAGAATTTTGTGTGGCGGACAATTACGTTTATTCCTCCTCAGAACAAGCACAACACAAACTGTGTCAGGGCAGGCGTGCAGCACAACACTGCAGGAAAGGACAGTGAGAATGTTTTGCTGATGCCACACAGCAGAGTGCAGCTGTTAATAAGCATGTATGGGGAAGGGGCCTGTGTGTTGCAAATCCCAAAGAACTCAATGAATAATGATCACGGTTTCATTGTCCGACTGAGCTCAATTCTGTGGAGACACAAGACTGCTCCTTTGGAAATAAACTGCTGGCCTCGTATGGAGAATTTTCTTCCTAGGAGCTAATACCGGACCTGTGATTAATGCTGACAGAATAAATACTGGATTACCTGTCAGGCTGAAAAATTAGACTGTATCATATTGTCTTTCTCCCAGTCTATATCATTATATTTCAACCATTCACAGTGTTCCTCCAGAGATTGCCTTTTTTTATTTTTTGTTTTTTTGTTTCTTTTCATTTAATGGTCCCTATGCTCAAAGAATGTTATAGTTAATTAATTTCCATTTTCACTATCTTAGTAGCAATGCAGTGGTTCTGTACTAATGGTATCAAAACAGTAGCTGTTTTTATATCTCGTGTACACATTATTTTAAACAATGGTTTTCCCTCCAGTATTTACAAAATAAAGGTGTAAATGTGAAGTAAAATCGAACTCATTGTGAAATAAAATAATTGCTCTATGGTTTATTTATTTCCGTGTGAATATCCAAAGAGCTTCTGGCATGCAATTTAAAATATGAAAAGTGAAGATGAAAGCATCCAAAGCCACATAAACAGAACCCGCAAGGGTACTGCAAATGTCTGCAATGCTCAGATGTTATTGCAATTAAGAAATTACTAGTGCACTGTTTTTATCAGTGTTAAAGTCTTCTTGTATACATCCTCCGTCTTAAATGTGTGACAACTCACACTGCCAGCTAGTCCAGTGTACTGTGTGTCCTTTGAAAGAAAGGGTTTGTGTTAACGCTGTGTAAACAAATACATGTTTTTGTTCACAACTGTCATTAACCACGTATTGACAGGAGAATGTATCCCATTGTTGACAAGTAAGATTGTTAAATCAATTAGTGTTGAGATTTTCCTCCTGGGGTGGCTGGAGAATTTTAAATGGACAGATGAGCAGTGCACAGGATAATAGATACTGTAGGTCTGTTTTGAAAAATACAAGTGTATTCAATCTGAAGCTCTTGAAGATGTCAGCAGTCACTCAGGCACCAGCTGCTCACTGTATCCAAATGCTGTTTTCTATATTTTAAAGCATCCTTCTGAGATACATCTGTTTTACTGAAATGGGAACATGGATTTCCAATGACATGCTATTTTGGGGGTTGGGAGTTATCACAGTAAACAACTGTAGGTGGCTTGGTGGTCCAGTGGTTAAAGGAAGGTGCTTGTTACCAGGAGGTTCCAGGTTCAATCCCAGCCACTGTGTGTGACCCTGAGCATATCACTTAACCTCCTTGTGCTCCATCCTTTGGATGAGACATAAAACCAAAGGCCTATTGTGTTGTTTAGCCCACCCCCAAGTCTCTGTTGCTCTGGATAAAAGCATCAGCTAAATAATAAATTTATGATTATATATATATATATATATATATATATATATATATATATATATTATCTGAATCATATGTTCTTGGCAATTATAACTTGTGTCTGAATAACTCATAATGAAAAATGAAAGACGTTTCATGTCCAAATACCAGTTGCATAATGCATATACCAGTTGAATAACTATTGCACATGGAGTGAATCTACAGTAGGATGGCATGTTAAAGTGGAAATAAGATCTAGAAAACCAAACAATATCATTTTCTTTAAACTTTACAGAACTGTTGAAAATAACTTTCTGCAGTATGTTGTACAGACATTTTTATGTCTGCTTGAAAACAGTGAAAACCCACAGTATATTATTTCCGTTAATGAATCCCAAGCATGTTTTTCAGGGACAGACTTTATTTTGGCATTGCGACAATGAGGGAGTAGGTCTGTTTTATTTTCAACTGTAGGCATTCTCAGTTTTCCCCAATGATGTTAGTGTTGTTACAAGTGGCTAACACAATTAACAGATTCAGTTTAAGAGATTTTTTTTTTTTTTTTTTTTTAATTTAGTTGTTGCCAATTATTTTTTATTATTTTCTCCCAATTTAGAATGGCCAAATATTTTTTAAGCTCAGCTCACCGCTACCACCCCTGCGCTGACTCAGGAGGGCAAAGACGAACACACACTGTCCTCCGAAGCGTGTGCCGTCAGCCGACCGCTTTTTTTCACACTGCGGACTCACCATGCAGCCACCCAGGAGCTACAACATCGGAGGACAACGCAGCTCTCGGGCAGCTTACAGGCAAGCCCGCAGGCGCCCGGCCAGACTACAGGGGTCGCTGGTGCGCGGTGAGCCGAGAACACCCTAGCCGACCTAACCCTCCCTTCCCCCGGGCGACGCTCGGCCAATTGTGCGCCGCCCCCTGGGAGCTCCCGTCCACGGTCAGCTGTGGAATAGCCTGGACTTGAACTGGCGACGTCCAGGCTATAGAGCGCATTCTGCACTCCACGCAGAGCGCCTTTACTGGATGCGCCACTCGGGAGCCCCACAGAGAATTTGTTTCTTACATCATTTTTTTACATTATACTTTTAACTATTACCTGTACTGGCCCCCAGCCCCACCTGCCCCCCACACTTTCTTAGCAAAGACACTCATAATTATAAGAATTCCTGATTATTATACATTTGTATTGTTCCCTTTAAAATAAACATAAAAAAAACTAATTACAGTTTAAAATAGTTTCATACCAAAGATCACAGAAGTATGTAGGATCCTAAAGTCCTGTGCCGAAAAGAGAGATCCATGGTTCAGGTGAAACAGCAGTCGCATATGGAGTGACAAGGTTACAGTGGAAATGAGTTCTAGAAAACAAAACCATGATTGACGAAAGAGAAGGGACCTGCAAGAAAGTTGCTGTGCTAATAAAAGGTCTGACTTGGCTAAAGACTATTAGCTGTTTAGATAACGCATGAGATTCCACTGTTTCATATTGAAAGAGTTTTTGGATTCCTCAATATGTTCCTTTTAAGCATTTGTAAACTGAGACATTTGAATCAAAAGGAGAAAAGGTTAGAGACAAATGGCACTTGTTAGGTACGGTACCGTTGTTCTTGGTCATTTAGAGGAAACTGTGTTCATTGTTGAAAGCAATTGGGATGATAAACCAATCAACTAAACTAGAATGGTGAAATCAGGCTTTCAGGAGTATATGGATGTAATGCATTGCAAACATTGATTTCTTACACTGTGTGTGTCTGTTTCCATGCAGAGAAAAATACAAATCTCAGATCTGAATGTAAGGTTTTGTGAAAAGCACTTAAAATACAAAATCAGTTTATGAATGTATTTTAGTATGTAATGTATTGTTTAAAGTCACCATGGATGCAAAGTAGTACTTGCTTGCTTACATGAGATGGCGATAAAGGAGTACTTAGACAGTCCTAGCTGCGACCGGGTGGCTTTGCACATGGCCTGTTAAATGCATCCTCTGGGATATCATTGTGATTGCAGTTTAGCAGTCAAACACTAACATAAAATAGTCACAGAGCATCACAACAGCTGTTGCATACAGCTTTATAGCATCTTTATGACTTTAAAAAAAAAATCCCTATAACCTTCTGTAACAACACTAAAGTCTTCAGGGCAAAGCTACTGTATCTGTATTTTAACTGTGTTCTCTCAAATATCCTGCTTTTTTATTCATACATTGTACCTTTTTTTTCTATGTAAAACATTGAGGTTCACTGCAAACAAGGGGTGATATTCTAGTGAACAGTTAAGTAAAACCTTCATTTTGTAAGGGTTTAAATTACTTTTGGAAGCTTAGGTTGATTCCGGGGGTGGGATTATTGAATAATTACACATTAGATCATTCCTATATAAATCTCAGGTAAACTCACCCGGGCTTTGCTGTCGCAGTCCCAGTTGTAATACTACTCCACATCCACATGCAGGCAGTCCCCTTGACAGGGTGTGGGGGGGGCTTCATCATGGTCCAACCTGCTGATCCTGGCATCGTCGGTTGCTTCTTCTTCTCCCCTTAACAAGTGGGACCAGCGGCCAAATAGTCCGTAATCACCTCTCACCATACCCATACAAGCAGTCACCCTGACATTGAATAAATTGTGTCATTAAGTTTACATTTTCAACACATCTGAGTGCTTAAACTTCTGTTTATTTGTTTTTACAGCCACTAGACAGTTTATGTAGGTATACATTTGGGAGTGTTGAGTATAAATTATCACTGTGGAAAATGCAAACAGATTCTTCCTTTAGGATATCCCAAAGGGTTAATCTGAAGTTATGTTTTACAAGTCACAGGCACAGTAAAATGATCTGGGCTACTAGTTCTGGAAACAAAGGATAAACAGTAGACTATTAGTAGCCTGGATTCAATCTAAAAATGTAGTGCCACTTTATAACACACTTCTAAAAATGCATTTTGTTATCATTTGATAAACCCCTACATATACTGTTCTGCCTCTTCAAAAACTTTGATTGATCACCACTATCATTATTATTATTGAACACAGGTTCATGTTCTATGTGGGGAAAGGAGTAGCAGCCTTTCCTAATGCAAGAGGAGAATATGATGAGAACTTAAGATGCATGACCTTCATCTTCATCTGCCTTGTGTCTTAAGAGAGAGTTCCCAAATGACAGGAATACTTTCCCACAAATGTAGAATTTCTAGAAGAACGGAGTACATTTCATTGAAATTTGACCTCCCCTTTTTCTTTATGGAACTGCAGCGATTGGATTATCTGTTTAATTTCAAAGCTGTATGAAATGTCTTCAAACTCATAAGGGCAGAGTGTGCGTAGTTTACTCATCTTCTTCCCACTAACTCCTTTTGCTGTGTACGTGCTCTGACACAGCTTATAACCTTTTGTTCAAGAGACTTTGTTTGCCTCTCTTCACATTATCATCTTCTGTAAGTGGCAAACTAGCATTTTGACAGAGAAAATGTGGCAGCGTCCCTATTAGCCTTGCTTGTAGCCATTTCAGTGTGCCATCTGGAGGATTGATGCCAAAGTCATGCAGCAAAGTCTTGTCATATTTTATATGAAATTTTGCAACAGAAGGCCCTGAAAAAAAAAAAAAAAAAAAAAAAAGGCTTCAGGTTCATTTGTCTGGATTTCTACCGCTCTTGGCAGAGGTCACAACCAGTGGTGGTTTTGTTGAATTGCTGCATCACAACTAATTAAGTTAGTGCCTTCACTGGCTATGGTCCCTGATAATGACATTGACACCCCCAGGCACTTGCCTATCCCATTAGTTCTCAAGTGCATTAGTTCTTATTGCAGACTGGTTGGCTTAAGAAACACACACATATATATATATATATATATATATATATATATATATATATATATATATATATATATATATATATACAGTATATATATTCAGTACATATATAACATAATGCTGTCTTGTTGGTTTTGTGGCATTTTAAATGTATTATATGTATTACTGATTAAACCATCATCAAAAATGCTCTGTGTATCATCTCACATTAGGTTTGAATACTCCACTAAATCTTTTGGCCGGCTAACCTTTGGGACAGATGGCTGAAAATGATATACCAATAATGATATATAACTGATAATCACCGCTTCTGAATGAGTTTCATGCTGAGTGTCTAGTTTGAACTCAAACTAATAGAGCTTCCAGAGCTGCCAGTAAAATGATATGTTTTCTAGGTGCATGTGTATGAACAAACAATAATATAGAACTCTTTAGTTCCATAAGTAAAGTCAATATATCCATGCAATAAAATGAAAACAAATAATTGCACTGGCTCAGGAGCCTCTCGTGCTCTGAACTGCATTGCAACAAAGTTAGAAAAAACTTCAACTTTCTCAAAAGTGTATCTCCTCTCCAGTAGTAGGGCTACTCTCTATGGCATTTCTTGTCCTGACCAAAGACAGTAGGATTTCCTCTGCCTTCTGGGCAGACTGCCAGCCAGCCCTGGCTCATATCTGTTGGATAAACCCCAGCTGCGTTAGCTGCAGCTTCAGGGCTGAACCCACACAACCTTCAAATCATCCGGTAAAGAAATAATGAACTTCTGCAAGCCTTATTTCAAGATAATATTAATTGGCTGGAGCTCATAATAGCATGTACAGAAATGCAGCAGTTTTCTTTTTACATGTATTTCTATTAAAATGTCTATATCTGATGGTACTATTCTTGTTTCTGATAGGTATTTATAAATATAAGAAATGTTACGGAGGACAAGGGACCATTCGTCCCATCTTCCAGTTCCTAGTAGCCTCTTATGAAAGTTTACCATAGTAAAAGCACAGCAGAGTGTAATAAAGCACAATACAAGCATGGTAAAGCATAGGTAAGTTTTATAAAGCCCAGACAGGTATAGTAAAGCAAATTTAAAAAAGCATGGAAAACCATTGTCAACTATGGTAAATGCACAGTTTAACCATAAGAAAGGCATAGGAAAACTGAAAAATTACTGTGCAAATTTACTGTGAACTTTTATAAGGGGATGGTTGTTCTCAAATGATCCACCATAAAAAAAAACATTGCTAGGTAACCCATTCCATACCATGTTCAAAGTATAAAATACCTGTTGTTAGAAGGTTTGAATGATTCTGTTTTATTAACTTTCCCCTTATCTCTAAGGAATTAAACTCAATCAAGGATTATTATTTTATGGACACAGACTAAATGAAAAATATAGCAAACTATAAAACAGTACTCACATCCAGAGGTCAGATCACCTGGTGTGCAAAATCATATACATTTCAACACCTAAGTTATACATGTAAAAACTGTCCCATGTTTAGGGTTGCCAATTCGTCACACACTTTGCAATGACCTTCGTGTGTCCTGCTATGACCTTAATTAAGTTGAAATACAGTACTGCTTTGTACTAATCAACAAAGCACCTACACACGTGTAAAAAAACAAAACAAAAAAATAAACAACCCGCAGATATTTATCAAAATGGACAAAACCAGCTAAACAACTTATCCAATTCCGTATCCACAAGCAAAATCCAGATACAATAATTAAGCATAATTCGACAGTTAAAAGGCTAAAGATTTGTCCTGTTCTCTCCATGTGCACCTGCATACTCTACAACTAAGCTAAATTTTGTACTGCAGCATATTAGCTTGAACCAAGGTAACTGGACTTAATGCTGGGGACAGTTTAACATGCTGTGATTGAAACAGGATTTGATAGATTTTTCACTTGTCTGTAAGAACACGATATTCTCTAGTTTTGCTAATCCGTTCACTTTTCTTTTACGATGCAGCCATGTTACGATCTTGACCAAACAGGGCGGTTTTGTGGCGGTACACAAATGTTTGTTTTGTTGTTACACACAGCAGACAAATAAAACCAATATACTGTAATAATTAATAAAATAAAAGCAGAGGTAGCCAATTTGATCTAATTTCATTAAACCACACCACACTAGTTCACACTCCAGTTTGTGGCATTTCTCAGCTCAGTGTTTACTGAAAGCGGGATGAATTTTACTTGCACCAGTTCAAACAGGAACAGAACAACTCAACAAAGCCTCTGATAGGCTACAGTGAATGTCAGTCTCAGTGATTATTTGTAAGTGAGTGGAGGGAATTCCTGTCAATCAACCCATGATAACTCAAGTTGTCAACTAAGTTGATTCAGGTAATTCTGTTGATGGAAATCAATAGTAAGATTTTATATTATTTTTTTATTATGTTTTTTATTTTGCCGGTATACATACCGGCGCATACCGCCCCACATTAACCACTGACTGACACCCTTCACGCTTACTATAAAGATAACACTTCCCCAGGAGTTCCCAGGGGCGGCGCACAATTGGCCGAGCGCTGCCCAGGTAAGGAGGGCTTAGGTCGGCAGGGCAATCCATGGTTCACCACTCACCAGCGACTCCTGTGGGTGATAGGGCGCCTGTGGGTCTGCTGTGGAGCCATTCAGATCTGTGTTGTACACTATAGGTCTGACGGCTTCACTGTGGATCCGCAGTGCGAAAAAAGACGGCTTGGCAGGGACACGTTTCAGAGGATGCGTGTGTCAGACGCCGTTTCCCAAGTCGCTAGGGGGTTGCAGTGGTGAACTGGGATTAATGGGGTAAAAATCATTGGCAACGACTAAAAAAAAAAAAAAAAAAAATAGATAACACTTCCCACGCAGTACTGAAGACAACTGTAGTTATTTTTTTCAGTTCAGTTTCAGGTATCGTTTGCTGAAATCTAGAGGTGAAAAAAAGGCCACTTGTGAGGGGAGAGGAAAGAAGAGACTGGTATTGTTTCTCGGCAAGCCAAGGAATTGCAAGAAAGATAGCTGTAGTGTACCAAAAAAATAAAAACACAGTTTAACAGCTGGGGGCTGGTGACAGTTAACATTGTACTCTTTATTCTCACAGCAGGAAAGCAGCAATGCGGATCAGATGTGATCTACATTAAACTTGAAAAAATGTAAAATATTACAGTTAAACCAGATGCACAACAAAGAATACTTTGCACCAAAGCAAAAACGGAATATGACAACCCCGAAGATGACTGTCTCACTTCAATAAAAGCTGCTCTGTAATTTATATGCAGGAGTCTCGCTTCCTCTCTGCCAAACAGTTCCTGCTTTCTCTGTGATTTGTGCCTCTGGGGCTGTGCCTAGTTGGAGGTTTGATCAGTTTCAGCACTACTGCTTTTTATAAAAGAGCGATAGAGGCATGTAGCAGTTGATATTTGACCAGCTTTGGAGAAAGCGAGCCAGCTGCACTTGCTCCTGTGTTAAGTGTTTCTTTTAAATAGATTTAGACTTTCTTTCCATGAGTTTTTTTTTTTTTTTTTTTTTTTTTTTACCCACATTTAGCTATAATCAACACACAGCAACTCAAACTGAAATCAAAGCAAAAAAAGTGCAGAATCTGGTCGCTTGGCTATAAGAATAATGTAGCAAACTGAGCCTGTTTTTAGAAGCCAACAATGCATTGCTGTGTCTTAAATGCCCTAATAGTGGTCTAAAGCTTCCGTTTAACATTGGCCACAGTCATATATTCATTATTATTTTTTATTTTCATAAACTGACCACAAAAGGTAGTTGCTAGTATTTCAGTTGAAGAACGTGGTTAGCTGTTAGTCCTCCAGCTAGCATACAGTTCAGGAAACCGTTAGAAAAGCAATTAATCAAAGTGTAATGTTCAGAGCCAGGGAAATCAGCTGTGGACATGCATGACTTGCCTTTTGACCCTGTAATGCTTGAGCCAAGCCAGAGTAGAGACCTGCTTTATTTGTCTTGCAGGTTTTGAGTAATTACAAAAAAAAAAAAGAAAAAACTAATTGCAGTTCCCTTCCTTTCAGACAAAGACTGTTTGCCAATGTATTACCTGCTGATAAACTCTAGTGGGTCTAATAGGGCAGGAATGATGGCAGAGGTAAATACATAGGACACAGTTACTATTATATCTGAAATAGTGGGGCATACTATTGTAATAGTGGAGTATAACCTTGGAAACCAAAAGGAATACAATATTATCTTAAACTGGTGCACAAAACTGAAATACAAATAAAGAAACATACCAAATTGGGATTAGTCTGGAACCCTGGGTATTGTCTATTCTATCCAATCCAATTCCAGTTCTCTTTTGTGCCTTGAATTAACCTGAGCGTGAGTGTAGGAAGCTCAGGAAAATCACTTGTCCTACAGAGAAGTGAAGCAGTGCTCCTTTTTGTTTACAAAATTTCAAATAACCATATTCCTCTTGAATGACAATTATATATCAGTTGCCTAAAAACATGCAGGCTGACTGTTTAAAATAATAATTTCCATAATCTCAAGAAACCTCCAAATGTACTTTTAGAACACAGCATAAATGTTAATTAGTAAAAAGAGTGCTTTTCACACCTTTTTTAAATGAAAGAGAAAACCACTCCTTATTAAACTGTGCAGAGACATTTAGAAGATGCTTCATCGGGTCTGACTGTAGTTAATAATGTTATTTATGATTAATTTAGCTTCTTTTTAATGTGTAAGTTATTTTAATTGTTGATTCCTGATGATTTCCTCATCTCATCACTCCTGGAGTAGTGTGTGTGTTAATTTTTAGTTACTGTTTGTAGAGTCTGTTTGGATTACTGTACGTTTGATATCATACACAGGGAAGTTTTTAAAATCTGCTACCCTGCAATAGTACAGTTAAAGTATACACTACAGACCTGGTGTCCCAATTTGTCCCATTACTTTTTGTATTTAAGGGAGTTAAATCTTTTTATAAGTTATCCTATTAATATCTTTAAAAGGGAGTTTTTCAAGCACTAAATAGATGCCACAGCTAATATTTAGCTGAGTATGGGAAATGCATGATGTCATTAGGTTTGTTTGGCTTGGCAGTCTGTCCTCTGATGTAATTTCATTCATAATTATAATATAGATCTTTATGAAAAGTGAAAATGCATGCTTGGTTTAACATTGTGCTCCTTTAAAATCTCTATGAAACCTAAGCTTATATAGCAAATGGATGTGCATAGTAGGTACGTTGTATAGGTTTTAATAGCTACACTCTTGTTAACCTCCAACTAAAATGGCAGCCAATTACATAGTACTGTACACTAGACAATACAAAAATATAAGCAGACACATTTTTAATTTTTGAAAATTGCTATCAAAGATGCCACTGATATACAGTGGTAGAGAGCACAATTTTTTTAATTTTTTTTATTGCCTATTATTTTTTATTATTTACTCCCAATTTAGAATGGCCAATTATTTTTTAAGTTCAGCTCACCGCTACCAACCTTGCACTGACTCGGGAGGGCGAAGACGAACACACACTGTCCTCCGAAGCGTGTGCCGTCAGCCGACTGCTATTTTTCACACTGCGGACTCACCATGCAGCCAACCAAGAGCTACAGCGTCGGAGGACAACGCAGCTCTCGGGCAGCTTACAGGCAAGCCCTGCAGGTGCCCGGCCAGACTACTGGGGTTTCTGGTGCGCAGTGAGCCGAGGACGCCCTGGCCGACCTAACCCTCCCTCCCCCCGGGCGACGCTCGGCCAGTTGTGCGCCACCCCCTGGGAGCTCCCATCCACAGTCGGCTGTGGAATAGCCTGGACTCGAACCAGCGACGTCCAGGCTATAGAGCGCATCCTGCACTCCACAAAATTCAGAACTACAAAGTTTTACTTCGAGCTCAGTGAGATATTCTACTGCTGATATCAAAACATATCCTGTGTTGACACAATTTACTTTTTAAAGTAGATATGTTGACGACATGTAACATTGCTAGAATTGTAGGGCTGGTTATGTGTAACTTGAAAATAAAAGTAATTGCTTAAATAAACTAAACAATAAATTAAGCAATGTGTTTTAAAAACCATGCAAAATACCTCAGTTGGGTACTATACTTGTTGTGCTCTTTTTTCAAGGCTGTAGCCAGTGTTAATGATGTTGGCTTATCTGGTTGTCCTGTTTTTGTTTTCAATCACATAATTTAGTGAGTAGGTGGCAGTGTTTGTATGAGAACAATATAATAATATAAAATAGAGTGCCCCTTTATTTTTAGCCCTTCCATGGTGTTAAGATTTGATACAGCTGCAGCATAGCCTTGAAATCTCCTTGGTCCAGATGTGCCCAAACCTATTATTTTGCTACATGCTGTTTTTTTTTCTTCTTGTTTTCTATTAAATCTAAAGGAATACAGTTCACAAAGCTGTACAGTTTTGGCACCAGTAGAAATTCGGCAGGTTTTCAACATAGTTTAGTGTTTTCACATCAATTGAATTTGACAGTACCTGATAGATTGCATTCCTGAAAAACAGCATTTTAAAAAAAAAAGAATCAAATGAACAAATGCATTTTTATTTAGATTGCAAACTCACCGAAACCCATAATGTGATCTTGTTTTTTTATATATAGCTTCTTTATATAGTTTTAAATAAATTTATATGCATTCCGTTCTTGTGTCAAAACTATATGCAAATAGGAATCTTTTTCTCTGCTCTTCATAATTTGGAAAGGGTTTAAATAGATAACAAAAACAACACAATATATCACAGGAAAACCATACATTCCACAATTAAAATAATGACCTAATTGATGCTGATATATAAAGGGCTGTTAGCAAGAACTGAATGTGGTGTTAGTTAGTGGAACAGGGTGGAGGCTGGGCGTGAACCATCGACCACACACTGCAAGCATGAGCTTGGCTGCATTCGTAGTTATAGAGGCTTTAACCTCATCTCATCTCACTGAGGTGTTAACTGCTATATCTGTCCATATGAAGGTGGCTCAGGAGTACTGTGTTTCTCTCAAGACATAGATATGGTGTAAGCAAATCGAAGCTGACAAGATAAAGTGTACATTTCTCCTCTGAATGACTTATTCACTCAGCTAAAGACAGGGCCCAGAGCTGTGTTCAGAGCAGTGCCTGAGCTTTATGTTCCAACTAACAATACAATACTTGAGTATAACCCTCTGCTAGGGAATTTCAAACACAGCCACTTAATAACAATTAAAAGACACACAGTCCCAAGAAATGTTGTGATAGATTGGCTCCTAACTGACTCTGACTAATGGAATCATTTTCATTCAATTTACCTAGATACACTTTCTAGAGGTGAAAGGCCAAAGACCTAATTAGGAAACCAATATTACCTAGTGAATTTGGTGTGTTACTTTAGTTTTTTTTTATTATTATTTACAATAAAAGCAGTGAAGCAGTAATAAAGAGCTTATCTTTCCAGACTAATTAAAAGGTATACACATGGGCACCTTAGTGTAGTTAATATATTAGTATATGGAATTAAAACTATACAGTCCGACTAACTTTGTGGTTATATATATATATATATATATATATATATATATATATATATATATATATATATATGGTTTATCCCGCCTATAACACGGCTACCTGTCATTTGTGGGAAGAAGAATAATTAAAATAATTAAAACACATTTAAATTAAGACAAAACCAGAAAATGTTATTGTGTATATATCCGCAGTGTAATATAGGCCCCAATTTTATTTCATTTAATTAATAGTTGGCTTATTAAAAATAAATTGCACATGTTCATTTATTGTGAATTTCTGCATCGAAAGTCCCATCTCACTAGAAACTAGAGGACTGACCACAAGCTGTGATGATGGGCGGAGTTTCAAATGACACTAGGAAGTAAGGAGAGCAGCTGCGATGGAGACTGAGGCCGGATCTTGAAGTGAGTTTGTGGACTCGTTAATGCGAGGCACACATATTCTAGTACGTTTTCATCCTTTTCGATCTCAAAATATGTTTTTGTTAGTTGTTGGACACCCTCGTGTCCAAGTCGTGCCAGATTAAGTTGATGATCGAACCAGATTTTACGCACCAATCCGACCGCGGTGTCAGGGGACAGCACCTCAGTTTCCCGCAGACACTTCAAATCCAGGCCAGTAATTCAGGGGATGGTGTCTGGCCTTGTCTTTACCTGCTTTTCAAAGAGTTTTCCTGACTGACAGGAATACATTATTGATGGTTTTAAACTCACTGTTAGCAGAGATGTTAAAACTTCTACTGTTAAAATATGTATTTAGTGGGCTCCCGAGTGGCGCATCCAGTAAAAAGCACTCGCTAGAGTGCAGGATGCGCTTTATAGCCTGGACGTCGCGAGTTCGAGTCCAGGCTATTCCACAGCCGACCGTGGACGGGAGCTTCCAGGGGGCGGCGCTCAATTGGCCGAGCGTCGCCCGGGGGGAGGGAGGGTTAGGTCGGCCAGGGTGTCCTCGGCTGAGAGCTGCGTTGTCCTCCGACGCTGTAGCTCTGAGGCGGCTGCACGGTGAGTTCGCAGTGTGTAAAGAAGCGGGCGGCTGACGGCACACGCTTCGGAGGACAGCGTGTGTTCATCTTCGCCCCTCCCGAGTCAGCGCAGGGGTGGTAGCGGTGAGCTGAGCATAATAAAATAATTGGGCATTTCAAATTGGGGAGAAAATAATAAAAACTAATTGGCAACGACTAAATTAAAAAAAAAAAAAAATGTATTTAGTCCAGCTCAGAGTTATAAAACTGGAGACTGAATACTGGTCTCCAGTTGAACTTCTTGCACTGGCATAAAATTCCCTTAATGTTGTTGACATTTTGTGGACTTATTTCCATAACATGAATGTCCGTATTTTTGTGTGTTTTTTTCAATATTTGTTTTCTTCTATTTCATTTAGCTGTTCCTCATCTACTGTTATGTGTCTACTCTTGCTGGTGCACTTATTTTATTTATTTATTTTTTTCAGATGGACTGCTGTCTTCACTCAGAAAGTTGGTGTTGTACCAGTTATGTGGAGTTTCATCCCCAAATACATTAAAGGAAATAGGTGAAATGCCACTCATTTTTGGCTGTGGTTTTGTAACTAATAACAAATAAAATGGCAGTTTGTCATGGAATTTAGAATGTAGTGGTGCGTAGTGATTTATTCCGTGTGAAGCAGCTCATTAGTATGCAAGCTGTGCTATACACTATATATATGCACGGTCATGTGATGCTGTTTTTTTTTTTTAATCAGAGGTTGTTATTTTTCTAAGCCGTGTTTATATATATATATATATATATATATATATATATATATATATATATATATATATATATATATACTTTGATCAAGTTTCGAATACTCGTTCACTTCTAAAACAAATAGAAAAATGCACAAACTTAAAAGGAATTTAAAAGTGATTAGCCACTACAATTCTTACCTGACTGATAATTGACAGGGAGGCGGGCCCCCTTCATTACCTAGCTCTGCTATTGACTAAGGGAGTACATAAGCAATGAAAATGGCATCTTAAAAAAAAAATATGCAGCTTTTGGAAGTATTTTTTAAAAAGTTAAACGAGACCACCATGCAATGTAATCTCTGCAGCACCAGTATTTTGTATTATAAATCAACGAGTTAAATGCTCACTAATCTAAAATGCAAGCACCCATCTGCTACTTTGGAAGAAAACACAGGGTGTTAAGCCTTTGTTATTTGAGTTCTGTTATTATTGGTCTCCAACTGATATATTCAAACTTTTTTTTTTAATTATTATAATTATATTATGTAATCATAAGTATTGGTACAGTACATTGTAGCATATATGTTATTGAGCAAACATATTTTGTTGTGCTTTGTTATTAAGGAGTTAGTGTTGTGTGAGTTATACAAGTTGTCAAAGGGTGTTAAAAATGCAGTTGAAAGTTTTGAAGGTCCTTTTTAGAAAGTTCTGCGTTGTATAGTTAAAACGTTAGATTACTTACCGTAACCCTGGTTCCCTGAAAGAGAAGACGACCACCAAAACATTACATATGGGATATGCCTGCCTATTGGTAGGTATTTTCTGAGCTCTCTATACCTGAGCTGCTGGTAGGCCCCTTCTTGGGATGACGCCCTCTGTCCCGCCTACAGAGAGATTAAATAGTCAAACCACGGAAGCCATGTTCTCTTTTTGCATCAAAGCTGTGAGGGCGACCGATGCGACCTCACTGGTTGGTGGTCGTCTTCTCTTTCAGGGAACCAGGGTTACGGTAAGTAGTCTAACGTTCCCTTTCAATTAGAAGACGACCACCAAAACGTTACGTATGGGAAATGTATACCAGAGCTCTTGTTCTATCCATGTAACATCTCAGTGCCCGCAGAAAATGGAGGTGGATGGAAAGACTCCAGTTCCACAGACTGATTCATGTGGAAGGCTGTCATCACCTCGTTGCTTGTGGTCGTTGACTCGCTTGCAGCTTGCTTCCTCGTCTTGAGTCCCAGAGTTGCAGCTTTGCTTAGCAGAGTGACAGCACCTTGTTTAGCATTCGATGTGGAGCGCAAAATGTTTTGTTTGGCTTGGATATTTATAGTCTGTTTTCACTCTGCTAACTAGCCACTTTCATGAGATCATTTATGTATCTTGCCTTTTTTTTTAAACTCCCAGTCCTTTGATGTTTTAATGTCCTTTTCCACTGGGACATCGCTAGTTTATGTCTTCCTTGCGTCAAAACGATTGTTGTTGCACTTGTGAATTATCTGTACATAATTCAGCTGTCTGCTCAGCCTAATCCAGTTCAGGCACCGGTCCTCTAATCAGTAGGTCACATGGTACAGTATGTCTGCCAGGAACCAAGGGGCACCCTTCTCAAGACACAGCAGTTTGCCCTGTTTCTCAAGACATACAGTTTCATTAATGAATCCAGTTTCATTTCTAATACGCGTTCATGTATTATCATATTCAGGGAATATGTCCCACAACACAGTATACGCATACAGGAGCTGTGCACCGACAGTGCCTGTAGCTCACTGACCCGCATTGCGGAGGTGATAGCCAAGAGGAAGGCAGTCTTCATAGACGGATGCTTCAACTCTGTGGAGTATATGGGCTCAAAAGGGGCCTTTGTAAGAGCCTCCAGTACAAGCAGTGTGGAGTAGTGGTTAGGGCTCTGGACTCTTGACCGGAGGGTTGTGGGTTCAATCCCCAGTGGGGGACACTGCTGTTGTACCCTTGAGCAAGGTACTTTACCTAGATTGCTCCAGTAAAAAACCCAACTGTATAAATGGGTAATTGTATGTAAAAATAATGTGATATCTGTATAATGTGAAATAATGTATAATGTGATATCTTGTAACAATTGTAAGTCGCCCTGGATAAGGGCGTCTGCTAAGAAATAAATAATAATAATAATAATAATAATACAACATCAAGGCTTCATTCGGGGAGAACAGAGCACCTTAAAGAAACTGGGTAAAATGCGCACCCGGCGATACCAAATCTACGGAGACATGGCATGCAGAGATAGCCGCTAAGCACAACTTCAATGTGGAAGGTGACCTACCAGCATCAAGCAGCTCATGCAGAAACTCCAAGATAACTGGCAAGGGGCAAGAAACTGGATCATGACTTCTAGTCAGACACAATTTCTGAAGAAGGCTGGGAGCAACGGTACTGGCAGGAACGCGTAAAGGAACGTCCTGGGCCACTCATGTGCTGGGGTGTTGATGTTGAGTGGAATGCCTAACCGGTAGAGGGAATACACAGGAGGCAATGTGTCGTCTCCGCTGAGGCAAAGACATCGACCTGCACCTTCCCAAACTGTTCCCAAATGCACTCCACCACCTGCGGGTGGAGTCGCCACTCTGATGGATGACAGGAGGTCCGCTTCCCAGTTCGCCACTCCAGGAAGATGTGTTGCCTGTAGGGACAGAAGGTTCCATTGTGCCCAATTCAGGTTTTGGTACCGCACAAAAGGGACCTGCGATCCCTTTTGAAACAGGGACAGGCAACCCTGAATAGCTACTACTCTGTCGGCTGACAGGTATGCACGCATCGTACTGGAGTCCAGCCGGAGCCCCAAGTACGTCGTGCACTGCACCGGTAGAAGCCGACTCTTCATTGTTGATGGTGAGCTTCAGCCTCATCAGATGCTGCATCACAATCGCCGTGTGGGCCACTGCTCCCTCTCGCGACTGAGAGCAAATCAGCCAGTCGTTGAGATAGTTTAGTACTCTGATCCCCTGCAACTGCAAGGGGGCCAGGATAGCGTCCAGAGGGCAGGTAAAGCAGCGGTGCCTACCCTAACCGCGTGTAGTCACACACCTGGTCAGCGCGTACCGTATACCAGGGGACACACAGGATGAATCTGTGGACGGAGTACAACACAATAAAAACAATACAAACAATACTACTGGGGAGCACACTGCAGTTGTTGTTTGATTTTTCAAAGGCCCAATGCACCGAGGTGGATGGGCCGAGGCAGCCGACGAGATCTACTCTACAGTGGGTCTAGTAAAAATACAACCCGTGGAGAACAAGGCCTGCTGTTTTTTTTGTTTTTTTTACCTAGCTGCTGCACAACACAGGCACGTGGGAATACTGCATGTGCACTGCAGATGTGCCAGCAAGGGTATTTAGTCAACAACAATAACATATGTATATATATATATATATATATATATATATATATATATATATATATATATATATATATATATATATATATATATATACATATATATATATATATATATATATATATATATATATATATATATATATATATATATATATATATATATAAACTGCCACGCGGCAGCTAGCTTAGTCGCTCGAAAGCGGGGGTATGGCAAAGCCTAGCCCCGGTGGAGGACGTGCTCCCACACGAGTGAAGGCTGGAAATAAAACAACAACACTCACTCCTTTAAATCAATACTGCACAGGCGGTCTTCAGTGCAAGCGCACGCAGGTTGCTAAAGAAAGATAGAAAGAAAAAGGCTGAATCAGGAGTCACTGATTCCATGAAAGCGGCAAGCCAGCTTTTAGCCTGAAAGGCAAGGGAACTGCAGTTGACTCAAAAGCTCTTTTTCATAATATGCTCAGATACCAACACAGAGGGTCTTACCTTACCGTCTTGAGAGGCAAAAAGAGAACATGGCTTCTGTGGTTTGACTATTTAATCCCTCTGTAGGTGGGACAGAGGGCGTCATCCCAGGAAGGGACCTATTGGCAGCTCTGGTAAAGAGAGCTCAGAACATACATCCCAATAGGCAGGCATATCCCATATGTAATGTTTTGGTGGTCGTCTTCGAATTGAAAGGGAACTCCTCTGCTCTGTATTCTTATTTCTTACTTATGGTTTAAATATTTTTTTACATTAGATGCCTTAGATGTTTCTTCTCTGTTACTGTTGATGTATTTACCTATGCATCCCTGTGTGTGGTTGCTGCTAATACGTTCTAAGGACCTGTCAATGTTGTGTAATTAGTGGTCGAGTATTCAGGTATTCAAAACTTTTATTCTTGGTATATTCAACTATCTATATATTAGTGCAGGGACAAATATCCGAATATTTGAACGAATATGTTTTGACCTGTAAAGTTTTTTGGATACAAAAAACAGATGTTTGTATTCACTACAAATGACAAAAATACCTTGCACTTATTTACTTTCTCACCAGAATTTGCACGACAGTTTCACACCCCCTGCCCCTGCTGCTATGCATCTCTGCCTGCGTTCAGAGCAATATAATGCCTTTTAATACTTTTTGAAAAACAAATGAATATTCAAATGAATAGTTAATTATGAGCGAATATCCGAACAGAAAAAGCATCCAAATCAGCATACCAAATGAAGTCATGCTGTTTGTTCCTGCTGTAATAACACTGCTAGTTAATAAAAGAGTGGTAGACTATTTCACCACCTTACATTTTATAGAGCTATATTTGGTCATTTGTCAATTACCACCTCAAAATATATTTCACTCCTTCATAGGTTTGAGATGATAGTAATCCGTGTTGAAATGACTGTGGGAACCATAGCACCTTGCTGTGAAAGTAAAGTGAAGAAAGACAAGCATCTAAATTAAGATTTTTGTTGAGGTTTTTGCACCTTCGTTTAGTTTCCTCCTCAATACTGACATATTTTGACCTTTTTTTCTAAATTTTAACACCTCTGTTGTCACCTCAACATCAGTGCTGTGGAGCTTCCATTAAAAAGGTGAAGATAATGTCGATAATATGACTGGTTAGTGTAAATGAGCATGAGCATCAGACACCCAAAATGGAACTGTCTTTGAAGATGAAAGATTTGCCATCAGAAGGATTTTCTTCCTTGAAGGGGGGTCTTATATGTGTGAATTTTATTGGTGGTGTGAAGTTCTTCATTAGTGCAGTCTGGGAACTTGGTAATAATTAAGACAGTGACGACAGTGGGAAGTAAAGGAATGTCAAAGCAAACCGCCGGGGCACATTAGATGACTAGGCCATGGGAATTGGCAGCCCTTCCATGCTCCACAAACATTATCATAAGGTTTCTATTTGCAATCAGTGTGCCTGCTTGAAGACATCATTAAGGCTACACACTGCCTTAAAAATCCCTGATGCTTTGTAATCACAGGAAATGCCTTGCCGTTGAATATTAAGGCATTTAAATCATATTTATTGAGGTTGAAAAATGTAATTTTAAGAAAAGACACAAATTCATAATTTGGAAAACTAAAAAGAGTGAGGTAGACTTATCAGTGTACTGTATGTTCTTGGTTTTCTTGTTTTTCAAACTCTCTTTTGCTATCGTGGTATATCCTAGTAAGCTCAGTTCCAAATACTTGCTGTATCCCCTAATCCACAAGAGACTGTGGCAGGGCATTGACTACAGCCACAACCTTTAAAGAAGATAACATTTTCCATTTAAATGTACATCTGTGTTTGTTACACCCCCTCAAAAATTTGGTCATATCTTACTAACTAACTATTACATAGTTGTGGTACTGTGAATGAATTTTGCTTTAATCCATGGCATTTTTGCTCCCACACACTGGCTACCCGGTTTGCCAGCATTTCTATGCCTGTTACTGATTATTATGATTTTATGCTGTTTAAATTATTAATATTGAGTGTAAAGTCCATGCTAATATTAGAGTGTGTGCTGTTTGTATTGCCCCAACATGCACTGCAAAAGGTTTTATATATGAGTCTGTGCCAGAAAGCAATAATCCAAATGATCAATATTCTCATTCTCAATATTTTACCACTGAATTTAGTCTGCAGTTTAGTTTTGGATCTATTTTTAACACCATGTCAAATTGTGACCCAGACATTTCAATATCACTATCCCACATCCTGCAGCCATTGGCATTACCAACACAGGAAGTTCTGAAAGGTCAAGGGTCATGACTATTTCATTCATGAGCCTGCTGAAACATCCCCAGAGGGTATCAAAGATGATGTTTCAAAACACAACATATGGTATCAACTATGTTTGTACTGGAACTGTCTCAAAACATACAGCACTTAAAAATCAGGCATTATAGTGATTATAGTGAATATATATATATATATATATATATATATATATATATATATATATATATAAAAATATATATATATATATTTATATGCTGACCTTTTGGATGGCATGTTCATGTTACTCAAACATTTATATTGTTTCTTTTAACTAGAGAGGCTATTCAACCAATAATAACGTGCAATTTTCTAAATGTAAAACACAAACAAGAAACCATGTAAATTATAGTGGGCTACAAAGTTAAGCAGGCTGCACACCAGACTGGAGTTTGGGTACTGGTGACCAATTATATTGC
Organism: Acipenser ruthenus; assembly: GCF_902713425.1. Classification (NCBI taxonomy): domain Eukaryota; kingdom Metazoa; phylum Chordata; class Actinopteri; order Acipenseriformes; family Acipenseridae; genus Acipenser; species Acipenser ruthenus. Next base: position 29,855,938 of record NC_081199.1, read on the forward strand.
TGGCACACTATCCATCCGTGTTGTAGAAAGTAAGTAACCTAACAGACCATTTGGGGGTTTTGCTGGAAATAAATGAACAAACATGTAAACTTGCTACAGTAACTACATATCTTGTAAATGTAATAATGGATTCACGCTTGTTTAGTCATTTTGCCAAGTGTCTGATATTTTAAACCAGCATCTCCTCTTTCCATATGTTACGCAAGTCAGAATTAGGAAAACCTGGGGCATGAGTACACCACATCTATACAATACACTGAAATTCCTGTTGCTATGCATGCGACAGAGTACTGATGCACCACATGACAAAATTGTGCTGTGGTTAGATTGATAACGGTGCACACCCAAGGTGTATTTGTAAATATTTTCAGCAATTACTTACAGCTGTAGGCTGCATAATAGGTATTTTGGGGTATTTCCTGGAGTAACTATTAAGATGCAGATGTCATTTTGACAAGAATAAAACACCAGAAAGTTAATTTGAATTATCTCCATATCTTTAGTTTGTTTAATTTGACGTATTGTTTCATTTTGGTATGAATGAGTTTCTTTACTGTTTAATATTCAATAATGACTGTTATTAATTATTTAATTGTATGCATTCAGCTCCAATCTATATTCTCTGGGTTATTAGTATAACTCTTTTAACCTTTGTTAGCCTAAGTATGATATAAATATATTGTTTGATAAATAGACATTGTATAATATGCCATTCATTTTTTTGTTCATGTAACGAATGACAAGGATTATTTAAATGTAAAACATGTCATGTTATATTGAATATAATATGTTACTGATTGTAAAATGATTAACATCTCTCATTGATTAATTATACATACTTAAAAGGTCCCAGTATCACAGGCACTGGGATAAAAAAAAAAGTTTTTAATTTAAATAAAGGAAATCATTTCTAATTTCTGAGTGCAGACCTTTTTTGGTTTTCTTTATATATTTCTGTCCTGAAATACACAGCATAGGCCTGTCATTAAACAGCAGGGGGACACATGCAAAATTAAGAGGTATTGAATCACTTGTAAGGGTAACTTGGGCTCTTAAATAAATATTGATATCCGTTCATAAAACAAATGGGGTTTATTGGGCTAGGATGACTAATAATGGAGCACTAAATAAATACAGTAGAAAGGGAAAATAATTACTGTAGGTTCCTTCAACATATAAGAGGTCATGGCAATTGGTAATACAATGAAATGCTATCATAGACGTTCCAGTAGTTAACCTACGGCAAGTATATGCTACTCTTTGATATGAGTTTCACTTGCTCGCTATGAACTTTTGCTCATTCTTTTTAAAATGTGCCACAAGCATACAGGTTTTTTTATTTATTTATTTATTTATTTTTTCTGGTAGGTTACTGATTTTAATCTTAATCTAATTTGTTTAAACCTTTGTTTTGGTTTTGGGTGGTATAAGAACTTGCACACAATAACAAGTATATCATTTCCTATTGCTTTTAATGATTTATTCAATTTTCTTGCAGAATGAATAGTCAAGAAAACTTGGAATTTCTTTACCCCATCCAAAAATATAGCTAATTTCTGTGTTAAACCTTAAAACCAATATACAAAGCAAATAAGTTGGATTGGGTTATTGTAAATACATTAAAACCAGGGTAGATTTTAATTGCGACAGAATGGGAGTGGTAAATAAATATGGAATGTATTTAACTGACTTTACATGTTTGATAATCACAGTAGTTTATCCTTAATGCTTCAAGCATGTAGCTGATTTAGCAATATAGTAAAATACACATGGATGTTCACGGTCCCTTTAGTATTTATACATTTTTCTATGCTACTTCTGTACAGACACCAAAAGATCTGAATATATTAGACACCTCACCAATATGAAGTATTGCAGAAAATCTTGATGTAGAAATGGAAATGCAGTATGTGCAAAACGTGGTGTAAAATCAACCACCTTATGTCTCTTTTTTATTCAAATTGAAATATGAAGTATATTTCAAACAGCTGAGCTGTGACAAAACTGGGACATGGAATACACAATTATAACATCTAACAAAACCGTGTAGATTATTTTTTTATAAATTGGACCCGAGTATCTTGCATGACATTATGTAAACATTATTTCCATTGTTGTACTAGCAGCATGAAATATAAGATATTCTGTTGTTGTTACTGTAACATACTGTGTGTCTGAAGTTTGAGTTTGAAGGTCTGATAAAAACCTTATCCTTCTAATATAACTATTTAACCCTAATAGGCTTTTGACACAATCATACGAAAAGCTGGATACCTGTCTGTTGTACCACGACTCAAATGTATCACAGATATAATTTCTATTTTTTATTGTAAGAGACAAATGTGCCAGAATTGGGATCTTTCATGACTTTAAATGTATGCGCAAACTCGGTTTAAAAATGACCTTTCTCTTATTTTAAAATACCAAAGAGGTTGCAAATACAGAAAACCTATTGCCGATGAAGAGTATAGTAAATGTGAATATTTTAATGCTAGGCTACCAGCTGTGACTTTGAAATGACCTGAAAGGATGTATGAGGCATTGTCACCTCCCTCCCCGCCCCTCCCCACAGCTTTTAGTCATTGAAATATCAATGGACCATGGTGGCTATCCCATTGATTGTAAAGTAAAATAGCAGTTTTCTGCATACCTTCACATTGTTATCTAAAGCAGGGCTTCTCAAACTCGGTCCTGGGAACCCCTGTGTCTGCTGGTTTTCATTCCAACTGAGTTGCTTAAGTCAGTACACTCCACAAAGACAAACAACAAACAACATGCCCAGCAGCGAGTATGATGAGAGAAAAGTACAGCCTTGGGACGCTGACGAAGTGCAGGCTCTAGTTTCTCTGTGGGCAGATAGAAGTGTTCAAGAAGATCTGCAGTCGTGCGTCAGAAATGAGAAAGTTTATGCCCAAATTACCGTAAACCGTGGGTGTGGTACACTTAACTCACACACTCACAAACACCAAATTCTACCAAATTTCTCATCCTTGACCTTTATTATATCAATATAATTACAAGCTTATTTACAAAAATGTAGTAAAACAAAATACAGCTGTACCATACATACAACTAAGGCTCTAGTTGACCTCGCGCAGCTTCTTTTTTTTAAGACCCAGACTTTTTTAAGCACCCAGACTAAAAACAACTAGAAAAAACAGTCAACTGTTAAAAATGGGGTATCTTTGGCAAATCATATTTTTAAAACCTTCTTTTTTCCCCTTCACCAGAACTAATTGAACTTTATTAAGTCGATATAATCAGTAACATTTGTGGATTATAAAGAAATTCCTAAATATATTTACAAAATATAGCGATACAAGATACAGCTGTAGCGTTGGTCTATTAATTTTTGAACACCATTTGTTTGCGCATCTTTTGGAGTTAATTAATAACAACTGTCTTTCGTTGCGTGTGACGTCAGTAGCACGGCTCAGCTCTGCAATGGAAAAACAACCCAGGCTCCCCTTAACTGCACCGCGAGGGCTCGGTACAGCCCTGGCGCGGCTTGGTTGTACAGTGGAAAAGAGATATTAGACTCTTTCCCCATTTACCCCTTTTAAAGCTTTTTATACTGATATCTAAATCACATCAATACCAGTAATGGCAACCATACAACGAGTTTGGAATAAAAAAAAATATCGCACAATAGTTGTTGGTTAAAAACACTAGTAAATGCTATGTTAAAACATGAAAACGTTACCATTCTACCAGGCGCTCAATTGTAGCTCTTCTTGTTTTATAATTACCTCATAATAGAGAATCACTGTAGTGCCAACATTTTGTTCAGGTTTTTTGTTATAGCCGCAAATGTGATTTAATTTACACTGAACCACATCTTGGGGAAGGAAATTGAATCTTCTTGGGTGTCTGGGTCAATAGCCCTGCCCTTCTTTGGCCACTGTCTTGGGATTTTCTATTACATCCACATCCACAGAAAAGGCTAATCTATCTTGCACCATGACCTCACACACTTGATTGTGCAGTTGTTAAATAAAGCAGCAGATATAAATGGATGGGCATGATCACTGTGTCTGGAGACCATTTTAGTACTTACCACTATGCTATTGTACCAGCACTTGTAAAATTACAGAATTACACAGTTTTGCTCATATTGTTCCTTTTTCTATGTTGCAACAATAAAGTACGTAATGCAATTTAGCAGTATGCATTGGCTATTTTGTTTTTTTTATTGTCTTAGGTACATAAATCACTTCTTCCAGTTGACCACACAGATACAGTGTGTTTCTTCTTACAGTTGACCCCAATCCATACAGCCTACAGCAACAGCATATGTTTTACCAAAAGGCCATTTTGATTGGTGTGCTTTTGTATTTTCTCTAATACAAGGAGTCTATTTTACTTAACATCAGTTTATTTATATTTATATATTTTTTTGAAAAAACAGTTGTTGGCTAAAACCATTTATTCCTGATAACTTCAGTCGCCCTGAAAAAATGTAAATCGGGGTTGGATTGTATTGAATATTAAACTGTGTACAGTAGTTTTATTGATAGTGATATTTAAATTTGAATACATTTAAGTGTAAGCATCACAGATTATCATCACCAGCTTTAAAATTACACGGGTAAGGTAGTCCACAATTAGTGATACTTGGTGTCTGTGAAACCAGCCAATAAGAAGTCAAGTTGACTAACATAATCTCTATTCAAATACATACTGAAGTATCATTTGCTGTAGGTATTTTTAAACACTGATTCCATGTCTAGTTTGCATTTCGTATTGGACAATGGTAAAGTAATCCTGATATGTTAATGCATTACTCATCTGGTAATGTTTTCTTCTTTGTTTGGTCTTTCAGAGGGTCTGTCATTTCAGTTGGTGCCACCAGAAGCATCTGCCAGTTCAGATGCTTACAATTAAAAAAAACTCACTTCAAACAGTTTCACATATCATCCTTCTCTCTGGAAAGTATATCAGTGAGCCAAGTAATAACATGCAGAGAGGGTTAAAGTAAACAAGCTCAGTGAGAGAGATAAGATAGAAAGACCATCCCTGCAGGGAACCTGCCTGCAGATCATCAGGGAGCTACAGTTTACATTGCTGTGCACTTTTACATGTTGTCAAATTGGGCATAATAAGGAAAGCGGACATGCATTTTTTTAACGACAGGATGTATGCACTAATATCAAGTTAATTAATGACTTTATAATGTATCATAATACTGTGTGTGGTGTGCAGCCTTTTTATCCTATTATTTACCCATGGGTTGCCAAACTGATGTGTACTAACTGGCTTCAAGTTGGCTCAGCATGGCTTTAGTATTGCTGAAAATCTTACAGTTGAGTGTTTAAAGGTATTGAGGAGCAGTTAGATGGGACTGAGACAGGGATAAGGTAATGGAACCCAGAGTCCTCAGATTGTCTGTCCAATAATCAATGGAAAGTAATCCAGTATAACTATGCTATACTGTAACCTGATGTTGGCTAGACAGAAAAAGGCACTCTCTGTTGCAGAATGTGAGCAATAAAAATAATTTGTTGTTAAATATGTCATTTTATTAAGAAGAACTCATTTGGCTGACAGATACCATGCCTGTGAGTGAGTGAGCCAAAGTTGCAGAATGATGTGTCCTAGCCACCTTTCATTATTACATGAACGTTAATTAACCTTTCAGTCAAAGCCCCCTGCCTAATGTGTGAAAGCTGTTAGTATTGACAGGACAGTGTATAACCAAAGGGAAAATTAGTCATTCACAGAAACGATATAGTATCTGATTAATGCTGTTAATCGTTGATCAGGAAATTGGTCTGTTTGTTTTCTGCATTGCTTGTAAATGTGTGTATTCAGTGGAATGCACTGGTTAACCATTCTTTTTGAGCAACATCCTACAATGAATATCCAACCCCAGCCAACAACAAAATATATTCAAGCCAAGAGGACATTGATATCTATATTACTTAGCATTTTATATACATAGTACAGAGACCTAGGGCAATATTTAGTTTTCTCATTTCTCGAGAATACAGAGCAGTAAAAATATCATGATGCAGCAGTTGTTTGGAGGTAGCACACATTTACTGACATGCAGAAAGCAGGGCATGCGTACATCATATAATCTCTTATTATAATCTCTTGATCTTCTTAAAAATGAATAACAGGGAGGGGTGACCTTTTTAACACTTAGTTACAATATCCAAAGTATGAATAATTAAGGTCTGTCACATTCGGTAGTTGGAATATATGGGAAACACGAAAAGGGAAATGATTTAATACAAGTTGAGATGAAATAAAAACTGTAAGCTGCTAAACAACCAGTGAATCATGTGAATCCATAATGCAGCAATACAATCGCAACTTGAAATTTAGAACTGGTGTGAACTACTGTGGAATTAGGTTCAGGAAGGCAAAGGACTTAACAGTACTGACAATGTTGAAAACTTCAAGACCGGGGCTCCCGAGTGGCGCATCCAGTAAAGGCGCTCCTCGCAGGATGTGCCCTAAGCCAGGAGATCGCAGGTTCGAGTCCAGGCTATGTCACAGCTGACCATGACCGAGAGTTCCTAGGGGGCGGCGCACAATTGGCTGAGCGCTGCCCGGGTAGGGAGGGCTTAGGTCGGCAGGGGAATTCACGGCTCACCGCGCATCAGCGACCCCTGTGGCCGATAGGGCGCCTGTGGCTCTGCAGCGGAGCCGCCAGATCTGTGTTGTCCTCCGGCACTATAGGTCTGGTGGCATTGCTGTGGATCTGCAGTGCGAAAAATGACGGCTTGGAAGGAGCACGTTTCGGAGGACGCGTGTTCCAGCCTCCGTTTCCTGAGTCGGAGGAGGGGGGGGGGTTGCGAGCGGTGAGCCGGGGATACAGATACTAATTGGGCATGCTAAACTGGTGTGAAAACTGGGGTAAAAATAATTGGCGACGACTAAATTTATAAAAAAAAAAAAAAAAAAAAGAAAACTTCAAGACCACCTGGCAGGCGTTTAATAGGAGACAGGTCGTGTATTGTAGGTCCCATTGCTAATATGTCCTGGGTGTCATGATTTGACTGCCTCCCTGCCTCTACGTTGTTGCACGAGAGAAGAATGTGCATGTCTGAAACCATGTCTATTATATATCAAACACTTTTAAGACAAGCCAGGATACCTATGAAACCACAATTTAAAATCTAACATACAAAAAAAAAAAAGAAAAAGATTAGAAAAAAATAACTGCAGGTGGGTGGATTGTGTGTAATGGTGTTGGATTCTGTGAGTGGTACCCCAGTTATTTCAAGTTGTGTGTTTCATGTGGAGTTGTATGCTTGCTTACAGGTATTTCTTAAGAATGATCAGTAAAGCAAAGTTCTGGAAAGCTTTACATCCAGTTGCAGACAAAGTCTGCTGGTATCTGGATCTTATTAACAGAAATAAACTGTAGGATAATTATAGACAGAGATTGTAATGTCCTTCTCAATATGACTGTTGACTAATGACTTTCTCGGACAGAACCAGATATGCTTAAAGCCACAGGAAGCATAATACTTTATTATGAAAGACAGAACAGTGTGGGGTAACTTTTTATTATCGATTTTTTTTTTAGAAAACATAAACCAAATGCACAAAATCATTAGTTTGGTAAATAATAGCATTAATATCCTTCACAGGGGTTAATACTTGTAGATAATTGACCCCGTCCTTCATTAAGCACCTTCTGGCTCATGATTACCGAGCTGCATCAGACAATAATTCTTAACAATCTTTTGTTCAGCATTATATGTTGTATGGAGTAGATTGTCAGATTATGTCTTTTAATTCTCCACAAAGGCTTTGGGTGGCACATACTGCATGCTACTGTATTTTAAATAAAAGAGGTTGAAAGTGCATTTTTAAATCTCTGTTAGGTTTGGAGGTCATCTACTGTTAGTTGAGTTGATCAGTGAGGTTTATAGTTATACATTAAATACTATCTGGAGTTTCTGTTAAAAAAAAAAGTACAGCTGTTTCAAAAATATCCCTTTGTCTTAGTAGTAAATATCAAATAAAAAATGACTAATGATTTCTCATTTTACAAAGACAGTTACTGTATGGACTCTGAATTTAATGTACAGATGGAAATTGTAACTATCAAACTGCAAACCATTTTTGCAGCTGGTAAGAGGGAGGATGTTGTCATGGAAAGTATGAGGCATCAACTTGAGGCCTGCAGTTCTATTTATATGTTAAATGTTTCAAAGCACTGGGGAAATCTGGTTTGCATTCCCTTCTTTACAATTTGAGGATCCCAAATAAATGTGTCCATTGATTCCCAGGCACCAGGGATGTTCGTGGAACAACAGAAAATACAACTAACAGCTTCTAAAATAACAAATCTAACTACACATAAACACTAATTGAACTTTTATAACTATAGTATATACAGTTCACTTAAAATGAACATGTCTGCACACAGCTTGAACACAAGACTTAAAGAAAGGTACTGATAGAACGAAGTGCCATACATTTACTTGGTGTCCAAGTTATCGAACAAAACAGGAAAAAAAAATGTGCGCAACAACTGTACTTATTCACCAGACGATGAAAGGTGGTAGCTCAATATACTGTTTGTGTCTTGGGGGCACTTTTGTCTTGCAGTCTATGTTTTAAGAAATATTATGGTTTATATCTGGTTTTGACAAAATACTGTGTCAGTTGTTTCCAAAGTCAGGAGACCAACTTAATTTGCATACTGTACATCATATATCATGTCATCATCCTGGAAGGGTCAAGTACTTTATAGTGTGTGGCAGGACCACAGACTCCAGGAGACTGCAGAAGAGGGAAAAAAGAAGCTGGAATAACTTCTCACAGTGACATAGCTGATTGGAATTTTTATATTTGGGCGATAATTGATAGGCATGACTTTCAGCCGGAGCTGTAAAAATATTCCCAAAGTTAATCATTTTCTGAAAGCATACAAAGCATGTGCTGGGAGAGAAACATACCACATACCTTCCTGAAATAGTATTACAACCACCAGAGATGTCACTTTTGTCCGAGTTTATAATATTTTACTTTTGGTTGTGAAAAAGGATCCTGTTAGCACACATTTCCTTTCCAGCACATGGGAGAGTATGGAAAGGCAATGGAGTGTCAACAAGTTCGACTTATTTTTCTCAGTGTAAATGTTTAAAACCTTTCTTGGGTCTATCAAGGAAGGTCCTTTTTGATTAAATGTGTTTATCAGTAAAGCATATTGTAATAGTGTATATCATGGGTGATAACTGGCAAATGATAGTACAATACCACTTACCATTAAATTAAAATACAAATCATACAAAAAGCAGTGCAATCTCTACAAAAAAGCGATAGAACCTCATACATTACTGCAGCATAGACAAAGCTTATTGAAACCTGAAAAAGAGTGTGCTACATTTTATCATAATTTTGGACGACCCTTTATTGTTGAGCTATCCTAGCTGCTATGAGCCTTTTGTTTTTGTTATCTACTTGATTTCCTGGTAATTTTGAAAGAACATAATACATCTGTGGTTTTGCAGTATGTCATTTGATAACCTCCTTGTTTTAGTAGTTCAGCAACTTTTCTTAAAAGATGCCATGAATCTGGGACCTGCAGGAAACTGTTAAAGCTGTTTAGACACAAGCTAATCCACAAACTGCCAATTTTTAAAAAAAATATTTCCTCCTTTTTGTGCATGTGCAAGTGGCCACAACCTATTGTGTCTATGCGCTTCCCCTGAACTCCATTGCTTTATCGTAAATGGTTCCTCTTCTGATATGTATTATGCTTTGCAATTGCAAATACAGTAGGGATTGTACCATCTGCAGCCATTGTTTTGAAGATGGATCGGATAGTACCAGCTGCGTTTATCCCCTTTTAATTATGGCAAGAAAATCACATGTAGGACTGGCTCAGAGAAGGATTGTGTGCCACTTAGCTTTGCTATTCAAAGTCTCACAGGGATCACTCAAGTGTTCAATTCTGTATTTTTGTATTTTCTGTAAGACCGTCACATAAAATGAATTTGTTTTAGCTTGTTTGCCACCCCAGTGCATTAAATGCAAATACACAGTATTCAGCAATAAAAAGAAGAACTGATGTGGAAATAAGAACATTTTTGCTGAAATTCCCCAGAAAATGGTAAATAACCACAATTCTGTTTGGTGAAAATAATAGTAGAATATTTAAATATTGAAATATGCCCTGTATGTGGTCTCATACCTGTTAATTGTCCTGGAAAAAGTACTGTTCTATATGCAACCTTTTGCAGTAAGCCTTTTCATATAAGGCTTCCATATACAGAATGCTTTATCTACAGTTATTCTGCAGATCTAGTTTCTTACCAAAAATATCAAATAAGTAGCCTTTATTTGAAAAAAAATTAAGCAAATAAATAAAATAAAAATAAAATAATAACATTAAGTAAGTGTGCTTCCTCCTTCGAATGAAATGTTTCCTTGGCAGAGTTTGCAAATTCTGTTTTCTCCTGCTTGGTAAAGAAATTCCACACAGTACTTTGATTGGATGCCATTTTTATGTATTCACAAGACAGAATTTAGAGATCAAGAACGACACTTAACTGTTACAACCAAACAGATGCAAATGTTTATTTTGCGACTGCCATCAAAACCCAGCTCGCTCAATTTACAGTAGTTATTGTGACAGTCCATAACAGTGGTGCTGTACTACTGCATTAGTTTTAAAACTGAACATAACAGCCATGTTAAAGACAACAAGAAGAGCGGAATATGGGCAATATATGTCACAAAGAATCCCGCAGCATGATGCACATTTAACATTAATAACTGTATTTAAACAGAGATGTTTTAATTATTATTATTATTATTATTATTACACTGTGTAACAAATTTTCTTTTTTTTTGGTTCCTGGGTAGTAAGTGTTGTTTCCTAATTGTTTATGCCTCAAAAGTATAGAAAATGGCTATTATTCCCCACAAACTTTGCTTTTGTGACCAGGACAGTGATATTTTGAAATTAACCTATTTTCCAGAACATTCCAGATAGATTCAGTGCTGAAAGATCTGGGTACCCAGGTATTTTTCACGGAAGGTACCCGGTTCCGGATTTTCTACCTGTGCCGATCTGTAATATATATATATACACACAGTACACCCTCGCTATAACGCCCTTCATTATAACGTAAATACCAGTGTTTCCTGCTCTTGCATGGTAACTACAGTGTAATTACAAAATGTTGGTCGTTAACCAGTTATTTAATATTTCATTACATGGTTAAAGTATGCCCTGTTGTTATCTAAAGTGCTACTGAATTGTCCTGTATAATTTTTAATGCTGGGAGCCTAGTTCTCTAACTTTTTATTTACTTTTGTGTAATGGCTGGCTTTACCATCATATTTAATCTCAAGACCTTGAAGTTTGCAGCAATTTTGCAAGAACAACATAAAGCATAAATTTAATCTTTATATTTTATTTTTCAAACAATTATGAGCCAGAAAACTGTGACACGCATGGAACTCTTGTGGTCAGCTTGACTTCAGAAAAGCCTCGGTCCTTGCTTGTGGGTGCGAACTTTAGGTGTGTCTTCACAAACAGTATCATCTGCAGTTATTTAAAACATTTGGCATTCAGTATGTTGATTTGTCACTCATGCAATAATATTTTGTTTATCATTTTGAAATATAAAACTTTAGTCCGGAAAACAAAGTCAGCAGATAAGCACGGCAGTTTGACAAAAAACAAAAACAAAACAAATAAATAAATAAATAAACACATATATAAATGTACACACCTTTGAAACTGTAAATAAGATGTTATTATTATTATTTATTTCTTAGCAGACGCCCTTATCCAGGGCGACTTACAATCGCAAGCAAATACATTTCAAATGTTCATTAATTCCCAGTAATGTATGTTAATTTGAAGTATGATGGTACTTCCTCTGAGGTCATTTAGTTTAATGGAAATACAACTAAATACAACCAAGCATGTCCCCCCACCCATCAATGAGAATTACATGTATTACCAGCTGTGATTTAGTACCCTTAAGAAAAAATGCTATAGAACGTAGTTAATACTTCAGGTGGGACTTACATTAAGTTACTGCTGGTATGCTGAAGTAGAATTTGATTTTTGGTCTTAATTGGTACTTTTAAATAGAGGTACTAGAGTGGTATGATTAAATACACATTTACAGGTTTAAGTTCCAATTAACCCTCTGTTTCTGTTGAGTATGTTACTGTAACATGGGTATTACATTTATATTAAAAAACAGCAATGTGGTGGTATTCAGATTGTGACTTAATTGGAATAATAATTAGGTAATATGAAGACACTTAAAAACACAACGAACTCTGTCAGCTATTTCTCAATCAGAAATAGGAAATCTTCGAGGATGTATGCATCTTTTAAACACTTCCATCTCAAAATATTCACTTTTGCATAAATGTTTACTAAATATGTGTATGACTTTTACCAGAAGAAATCATTGCAGAAGCGTTATATAAGCAAGGAAGCCTTACGGTTTTAGAGAGAGTCCGGGCTGCTTTATATCTATTCCAGGTTAATGTTTTCATTCGAGGAGTATGCATCTTTCAAACTCTTCCATCTCAAAACCTTCACTTTTGCATAAATTTGAAGCTGTTGTGTTGTTTTCTGGTTTGCCTCAGCCAGGGGCGTCATTTCAGACAAAATTGGGGGGTCACAAATACCGACTGGGGATTGGTCAACAGCTGTTTTCATGTTGCTTTCGGCGGTCCTTCCTACTCCTGTGAAACTTCTCTCCACTCCTTTCGTGGTTTGGAAATGGTTAGTTTTGGTTTCGGGATGAAGAAAATGTGATATGGAAACTAGCGATATTATCGCATAAACACTCTTTCGCAAGAGCGATTGGGGTTTGATTTGGTCCGACCCTTAGTCTCCTTGTATAATAATAAAGTGTGTAACGTTACAGTTCTCGTTTTCACTGAAACCTTTGTGTTTTAACAGTGGGTAAAAGCTTTAATGCTAACCAAACTGTTCTGCTGCCAGCTTCCAATATCCCAGTTAATAAGGACAGGGATCGTGTTAACAGGATCATACTGAAGTGGGCTTCTAGGACCACGATCATGTTAACACGATCAAAAAAACACACTTCGTTTTCATGACTTGCAGGGCCACCATACTTTACAGTACAGGCTTGAAACACATAACATTGGATAGGGGAGGGACTGACGTTCACTTCCTGATTTTGTCGTGTGACGTCACTGAGAGGGGCATTTAGTGTCTAAATGACGGAGAAAGTTTTGGCAGTGCAGAGACAAAAGACATCACAGTCTGCTTCAGAGAAACAAGTAAGAAAGGTAAAAAAGACATGGAAAAACATTTCCCTTTGTCTCATGATGATATCAGATATATTATTATCATAGAAATAATAGAATGCAATGTAATTCTGTGTTGTCGATATAATCACTGGACAACGGTGAACTATCACTCAAAAATAAATGAATGCCACCGATGTCTTAAGACTCTGAGTTCGAGCAAGTACATCACATAGCAACTGTTGCCGACTTCATTCTGGATACAGGTTAGATTAAAAAAGAATGATGTTTGAAAAACATATTTTATTAGTTTGTGAAGAAAACTTCGACATTCTTATATGTGATTATATTATGCGTCTGAGGGGGTTAAAAATTGTTTGGGGGGGGACAAACCAAGGTCTGAGGGGGCACAACTGCCCCCCTGCCCTATAGCAAATGACGCCACTGGCCTCAGCCCATCCGCATTTAAATGACTGCCTCCTTGTTGCGTTTTCACAACAAGTGCAGTCATTTCACAACTCCCACCATTGTGTCTTATTTCCAGTTCGATTAAACAAGTCAAAGGGAAATAAGTCAGTTGCCTTCACACCTAGATCTGCCATGAACTGTAAAATGACTCATCAATTATAGTTTTGTTTTCCTTTTATTGGATAACAACAGGTTTAAATTACTCAATCTGAAGAATAATTATACTAATCTGTTAGACAATAAAAAGCCATACAATCTGAAAATTATAGAACTGTGATTGGGATACAGCTGCCCATAACTCAGCTTTGACTTTGCCTCAAACTGAAAAAAGGGAGGACATTCATGTTTTTTAAAGATAAGAACTGGGAAAACATGAACACACCTCTCTAAAATGCCTAATACAGTTACTCCTATATTCTGATAATCCTTCAACTACATCATTGTACACTGTACCCATTTTTACATGGCACAGCTTTTTTTTTTTTTTTTAAATAATACATTAATGTGGCTCAATCAGCAGAACAATTATACTTGTCAGTTATAATTAACAAAATATTTCCTCATTTTCAAACATTAACCATGTATAAAGCTAGCAACTATATCATTATAAAATTATTATAGAACTTTGTCATAATTGCTGTGCTGGAAAGAAATATATTTTTCATTTCATGACATCACAAAACCCCCTAGAATTCCATGTTAACAGCCTAAACCATGTAAGGAATTTCTCTGCATTTTAAATTAGAAATGAGTAAGATCTCCCCGTTCCTGTGGCACTCCTCTCTCTTGTCTCACATCAGTAACATAAGGTTTTATTTAACATCAGAGCTCAGATAGCGAATGACAGAAAAGGGCTGTTTGGTTCACTTCAGACCCCCAGCTAATAACCTACAGCTGTTGGTACAATATCAGCTAAGAGGCTTTTGAAGGGACACAGCGGTTTTCTGTGGCTTCCATATGTTTCTTTTGGTTTTTCTTAGAATCCTTTCATTAGTACAGCTGTCAGTGACCTGTGCATGGGCTTTATTGATTGGTTACACTTCTTACCCTAGGCCCTTATGTGTTTGTACTATCTGTCAGGGAGCACAACACATGGAGAAAAGGAGGACATGTATGTTTTCTAAAGAAAATAATCTTTATAGAGTAACTACTACATTCTGATAATCCTTCAAATATACTGTTGCACACTGTGGCCATATATACACAGCACAGCTTTGGAAATGTTCTTCTTTTTGGTCTGTAGGGTTTCTGAAGCAGCTACTGCTATACACATGTACATAAGCACTCCAGCTGTTGCTATGCATTTTTAGGATGTATTTATGCTATTGAAACTGGGGATTTGCCTTTGTATAAACACACCTTTGATGTGGCCTGCTGCTAGGATGTCCCCTTTCAATTCGAACAATAATTTTGGGATATGCCTGCCACACGCCTCGGTGCCCTTGGTGCCTCGACGCCTCAGCGTCAGACACATCTGGATATCGGTGTCTTCAGTGCTTTAGCACCCTTGGGACCTTAGAGCCCCAGCGCCTCCATTTCTGGATGCCCTCAGTGCTTGGACAGGCATTCTACTCCCTCGTGCCTCGATACTAAAACCACGTGCACGTGGTGTAACCATGATGGTGAACATGCAAAAGTTCCATGCTTGCACATCATGTGGCAGGAAGTTTCCTCCAGAGGACAGGCCCCCCCTCTGTGTCTGATGCCTGGGCATGCAGCACACCTCTGCCTTTGGAGATCCTTCCTTTTGCGAGATCTGTGCAGCATTTATCGGTGCGGTTTCCCAAGCTAGCTCGACTGAACCGTCCGCGCCGCTGGGAGCCCTGGTCTCCCCCATCCCTGAATTGTCCCAGAGCCCCTCGCAGAGTATTCCCTGCACTCAGGCTTCGGCACCTCAGGCTAGCAGTCACTCTAGGTCTCCTGTGAGGAGCACTAAGGTGAGCCAATCGAAACAGACACAGGACATCTCTGATTTAAAGGACCAAATGGTTCGGTTCCTGGAGTATTTGGCCAGGCAGCAGGCCCAACCCCCTGCTCCGGCTCCCGCCCCGGATGCTTCTAAACTGGACCTGGCTGTGGCCGAGGAAGACTGCGATGCGATATCAATCATGGCCTCCTGGGAGGGTAGCCCCTTCCCTCAGGATGAGGAGGAAAGAGACACCCAAGAGCTGACCTTTGAGACAGGTCTTAGCTCTGAGACAACCTCGGATGCTGGGCTCTCCCCTCTTCCGAGCTTGATCTCGGCACTTATAGAGCGAGCCTCCAGGTTCCTTCAGGTACCTTAGATGGCAGCACCCGAACCACGCCGGTCGGTCTTCAGGACGCAGGCAGCGTCGGTCTTCAGGACGCAGGCAGCGTTGCCCCCGCCTTCAGCCCTGTGGACTTGACCATCGTGGCCCTGGTGCGAGCCCCTCCAGTAGGGGGTTTACCTAAGGACTCTGCATGCCCTAACATCCAATGCAGAGTAACAGAGGCCCATTTAAAAAAGGCTTATGCGGCTGAAGTGCAGGTCACACACGTGGCCAACACGGCAAGCCTCGTCAAGGCTTACCTAGATGACATACTGCAATTGGCGCCTCTCCCTGAACCGATGGCTTCGGAGCTGCGCCTAGTATCAGGTACGCTGCTCCAGATTTCCGGCTGCCAAGGACAGGCCCTGGGCAAGAGCCTGGCAAACCTGGTAGTAGCTCGCAGGCAGCTTTGGCTGTCCCAAGTGAGGGTCACTGATGTGGACAAATCGGCTTTGCTGGACGTGCAGATATCTCCTTGCCATACCTTCGGGCCAGCGGTGGAGGAGATACTACAACGCTCCCTCCATCGCTTCGGCGGTCCACTAGGCATTGACACCCTAGCCCACGAGTGGCCCAGGACACCCTTGTACGCATTCCCGCCAATACCGTTGCTCCCGGCCTTCCTAGAGAAGGTCCAGGGAGATTAGGCGACAGTTCTTCTGGTGGCCCCCAGATGGATCAGGAGAATCTGATTTTCGACTCTTTGCAAGCTACTACAAGGCCAGCCCTGGGAGATTCTGCTACGCTTGGTTCTCCTCAATCAGACGAGAGGCACTCTCTGTCACTCAGAACCGGGCAGACTCCAGTTATAAGTCTGGCCCCTGAACGGGGCCATCTGTCTGCATTAGAGCTTTCAGACACAGTCGTAAGTACACTACAGAATGCTAGGGCCTCCTCCGCAAGGTCATTGTACGGCTACAAGTGGAGGTATTTTCAAGATGGTGTCTGACCTGGGGTCTTGACCCTATCTCTTGCTCTATAGCAATTATCCTCCAATTCCTGCAAGAACTGCTGGAAGCGGAAAAATCCCCTTCTATGCTAAAAGTGTACCTGGCAGCTATATCTCCATGCCATGTCCCTGTTGTCTCGGTGTCCCCAGGCACCCATTTCATGGCAACCCGGTTTCTGAAGGGCACTCGGCGGTTACGTCCACCTAGAAGGGACGTCCTCCCCGAGTGGAGTCTAGACCATGTATTGGAGGCTCTCACTAAGGCCCCATTTGAGCCCATTCATTCCATAGTGTTGAAACACCTCTCTATGAGTCTTTCTAATAACCATCACCACCGCCAAGCGGGTCAGTGAGCTACAGGCTCTGTTGGTGCACAGCTCTTGTATGCGCGTCTATGACAATGAAAATGGTATTGCTACCCATGAACCCCACATTCCTCTCTAAGTTGGTTAAGGCTTTCCACTTAAATCAGTCAGTGGAGCTAGAGGCTTTCCACCCCCCTCTATTTTCTTCGGAGGAGGATCAAAGACTAAACTCCCTTTTCCCGGTTTGGGCATTGAGATGTTATGTTGACAGGACGAGAGCTCTGCGTCAGTCTGACCAGCTCTTTGTCTGCTATGGTGCAAGGACCAATGTTGTACAATTCATTATGGTGCCATCTTTTCAATCCATGTAAACCAACCTGGTGTTTTTCCCATCTTATTCCATACCTGTACATAGATAGAGATGTACTATGAAACTAGATTTTGAGGTGACCGGATGGGGTATTTGCAGGTACATTTTTGTTCAGCATTACAAACAATAAAGCCAAAAAATGTAAATTGATTATTTAGTTTTACCTTTGTGGTTAGCCTTTCATCTTGTATCCCATTCAAAGAACATGGTTCTTGTTTGTTTCAAATTGTTCTAATTGTAAGGTGAGTATCCTGTTATTCTTGGCAGAGTTGTATTTTATTTCTTGAGAACTGCTGTATATGAGTTTTCTCACTGAATGCATAAGAAATGACTGGGACTTGCATTAAGCAGCAAACAGAAGCGGAAGTGAGATGGAATCTTCTTCAGGTACATGCTAGACCAGCTTTGAAAATGCACCACAGCTTGAAGGAAGTTAACACGTTGTTGTTTTGTGATGAGAGACTCATTAACATGGGGCCCTGTGTAGAAATTAGATCACAAGAGGGCTATATTTTAAAATGCAACAGCCTGAGAATACAGCTTTTTGTCTGCACTGTGTGTGTGTTCACTCCTTTTTCTACCATCCTTAAGTCAACCCGTAGCTTTCAACTCCACTGATGCATTTAAATGTCTTGTTTCAAGTTAGCATGAAAATGTATTTCCTTTTGTTTTGTTTTTTATAAATGTATTACATTGACAAATATGAAAATCTACAGCCTCTGATGTTTTATTTGTTTAGAGTAAGATACAATAGGACCAGGATTTACATGATTCCCCCTATTCTGTTATTAGGGGCAATGCTTTTGCACCTCTGATATCAAGTAATCTTCCGCATCTCTCTGAAATTCCCTATTGGAATCCTTTAATCACACAGTCAGCTCATTACTGTACCGCTTGATAAGGTCCTAAAAGTGCAGTGTACATATTCTGAAATGAATGCCTTTACTGCCTACGCACTGTCCGTGTATAGACATGTAAAGCGTTTCCACACCTACACAAGCTTTCACAAAGCACTATCACAGGGTTTAGATTAGCTGCATGTTATACTCACACTGACACTGGGTCCACAGTTTAAAAGATTATAAATAGCAAAAGTGAAGTAATAGATTCCCTTGACATTTTAGGTTTAGTGTCATTTTTTATTTTTTTTGTTTCTCATATTCAAGAATAATACTGTTTTTTAAATATATTTTAGCAATTTCACTTTCTTTGAAGTTTCATGATGTTTACTTTACCTAACCACAACTACATATAAGAAACCTTGACAAGTGTCATCTCGCTAGGGTGGCCCTCAATAGTGCCAAAGATTATATCGAGCATTCAGAGCTCAAATAGACTTTAGAAAGCTGTAATAGAGCAGATCCTGTAAATTAAAAGCAACTGTATACAATAAGTATAACTGCAAATACTTCCAGAATGGTCTAGCTGCTTTTGGTTGGTGAATATTGTAATATTAGCTTCTAAGACAGCACTTCTTATTTATAAGCATACTTGCTTCTGAGTCCCTGGCACCCTATTCCACACTGCAATGGTGGACCTGGATGGAGTCTTTTGTCCTTATGAGTGGAGCAATTAACCAACACCTGTTAAATAATCATGTTAAAATGGTTTGAAAGGGCTTTGTCCAGTGCAAAATCTGTTGGAATAGATAACTAAACCACAGCACACCAGTTGCACAACAGTTGGTCTGGTTGCTAAAGCAAGTCTGCACATCCAAAAACGCCCAAACTGTTTGAAAATTGATTTTTAAATAACATATAAGCCGTTTAAGAAAAAAAATTAAACTTGCCTGAGTTGTGTTAACAAGATGGTTTTTTGTGTTTTGTTTTTAGTTTATTACACTATGTAACACAATTTTTGTTCCTGGGTAGTAAGTGTTATTTCCTAATTGCTTATGCCTCAAAAGTATACAAAATGGCTATTATTCCCCACAAACTTTGCTTTTGTGACCAGGACAGTGATATTTTGAAATTTACCTATTTCCAATGAGAAAACGGGCAAATTTGTGTCTTTTCGTTCACATAAAGTCAGAAAAAAACAACATATTGTTACCTCCTGCCCGTCCATCTCGGTCGGCTTACTCACTGGCTTACCCCGGGCAGGTCGCTGCGCGAGTCTCGCAGATCGTTGGAGGGTGGATGGAGACCAAAGGCTTGCCTTATCCGGCGGCAGAAAATAAGGCACTGACTCAGCCAGTTTAACTGAAACCAACCGTTTATTAAGAAAACAATGTAACAGTACAGAGGTTGTATTCAGCACTGCAAGGCCCTCCGTGTAGTACACTCATACCGCAGCACAGTCCCGCAGTACAGTACCTCACCCTAACGCAGCTGGGAATCAGAGCGCGCCAATACTCCCGCTCCGAGTTTATATAACAAGGCTCCTTCCCGCCACACAAATGTAACAATTTCAGAGACAGAGGAGGGAGTGCTTGGGGGTTTCAATACATAAAACACAACCAATACATACAGTTGACAATACAAACACAGGAGATATTCACATACACTAGACCCCACTAGTATAATAATACCCCCTCCTTAAGGGTCAATCGTCCCGATGACACCAAATTGCATTAACACCACATTGCTCCAATTTGTATGGGTTTATTTATTTATTTTAACCTACAGGGCTACTCCCCATTGTACCTCCAAAGGCGGTCCTGATGAATAATTTTAGGTGTGGACCTGTTATCTTTCCTAATGCCATACACCACCTCATTAACTTTCTTACACACTGTATATGGCCCTTCCCAATCTTTTTGCAGTTTAGGTGACCTACCCTTGTACCTCCGTGGGTTATGAAACCACACTTTGTCTCCCACTTCATAAGTGTCAGCCACAGCTCTTACATCATAACGCCGCTTTACCTGGTCAGCAGCTGATTTTAAGTTTTCCCTTACGAACCGGTGAACCCGCTCGAGAGACTGCTGCAGGCAATCAGCATAGTCCAGGGGATCCTCAAAGCTAAGAGACGCATCGGGAGTTCCATAAACCAGCCTCACTGGTGAACGGAGCTCCTCTCCAAACATCAGTAGTGCAGGTGTGCACTGTGTCATTTCATGTTTAGCCGTTCTATAGGCGAACAACAGTAAGGGGATGTGAGTATCCCAATCCCGCTGGTTCTGATCTACAAACAGGGCTAACTGGTTTTTGAGAGTGCGTATGTACCTCTCCACCATGCCATCAGACTGAGGCCTTAGTGGCGTGGTGCGTGTTTTCCGCACACCCATCAGCTGACACACCCTGGAGAAAATCTCTGATTCAAAGTTGCGGCCCTGGTCTGAATGCAGTTCACCGGGCACGCCAAACCGAGTAAACATCTGAGAGACCAGTGTCTGGGCCACTGTGTTGGCATCCTGGGTAGGAATGGGGAAGGCTTCCGGCCATTTAGTTAGGTAGTCCATAGCAACCAGCAGATACTGATTGCCAGACTCAGACCTTGGAAATGGGCCAGCGATGTCGACTGCTACACGCTGGAGCCGGTCCCCCACTACATACTGCTGCATTGGAGCATGGCCCCGCCTCCGCCTTCCTACACCACCTCTCACAGTCCTGCCGACACTTTACCCAATAGAAGCATTCCCTTACCTTCCCCAGGGTTTTGTCTACCCCAAAGTGCCCACCGGCTCGGGTGCTGTGGGCCAGGGTTAGCACTTCACTTCGCAGGGACCCTGGAACTAACAGCTGATACCTGCAGCGCCCACCCGAGGGAGCCTCCCACTTACGATACAGTAACCCGTCTTTTAGTTCTATACTATCCCAAATAGCCCAGTATGCTCTGACGTCTGAGCTGAGGTGTGACACACTTTCCCACCGTGGACGACCCCCATTCTCTTTCCAGCCAAACAGAGGATGAAAATCAGAATCAGCTTGTTGTGCAGCCCTCAGCTCTTCTGCACTGTGACCCTCAATAAGCTGCTCGGTCTGCCTTGCAGCAGCTCCACGTGTTAACCGGCACAGTGGCTCTGTAGCTGTATTACTTTCGCACTGGCCCTTCTGGTAGTCCCCTTTTCCAGCCCCTCCCTCACAGTCCTTCTCAACCGTGGCAGCATGTTCCCCTCCCACCTTGCTACACTCACGCTGCTCTACTCTCGAACAGAAGCTGCAATTAGTAACAGAACAGGGCCGCCTAGAGAGAGCATCAGCATTGCCATGCTTTACGCCCTGCCGGTGTAACACCTTAAACTCATACTGCTGCAGGTGTTGCAGCCACCTTGCAATCTGGCCCTCTGGGTGCTTGAACCTGAAAAGCCACTGTAAAGCAGAGTGGTCAGTACGTACAACAAAAGGTCGGCCATACAAATAATGATGGAAATGTGTGACACCTTTTACCACAGCTAGCAGTTCTTTGCGAGTGGTGCAGTAGTTCCTCTCCGGTGCTGTCAGGGTCTGGCTGTAGTAAGCTATGACCCTCTCCACTCCATCCTGGACCTGTGAAAGGACAGCTCCAACTCCCACGTCGCTGGCGTCTGTGTCCAGGGTGAATGGGAGGTTAAATTGAGGGTAACCTAATAAAGGGGCAGAGCCTAAAGCCTGTTTGAGGTGAATAAAAGCACTCTCACATGCTTCACTCCAGTAGAACATCTGTCCCTTCTTTGTCAAAGCATGCAGCGGCTTAGCAATGTCTGCAAATGACCCAATAAACTTCCGATAGTAGGAGCATAAACCCAAGAAGCGGCGTATCTCAGTTACATTTACTGGCCTAGGCCAGTTGCTAACTGCTGCTATTTTGTTGGGGTCTGTAGCAACACCCTGTTCACTAACTATGTGTCCAAGATAAGCCACCTCCTTTTTAAACAGCTCACATTTAGCAGGGTTCAGTTTTAAACCAGCTTTCTTGAGTTTCTCAAACACTTGTTCTAAATTACTTAATGCCTGTGAAAATGTGCGTGCGTGCACCAGCACGTCATCAAGGTAAACAAGACAGACTTCCCATGGCAGGCCCACCAGCACCCTCTCCATAAGCCTTTCAAAGGTGGCTGGCGCATTACAGAGACCAAAGGGCATCACATTGAACTGGTACAAGCCCCGCCCAACTGTGAATGCCGTCTTCGCTCTATCAGCTTTGTCGACCTCCACCTGCCAATACCCACTCTTTAAATCAAGTGTGGAAAACCACACAGAACCACTCACTGCTTGAAGTGTGTCATCAATCCTCGGCAGAGGGTAAGAATCTTTCTCAGTAACCTCATTCAGCTTCCTATAGTCTACGCAGAATCTAGTGCTGCCATTCTTTTTCTTCACTAGTACTATAGGCGAGGCCCATGGACTACTGGAGTCCTCAATAACCCTCTGCCTCTTGAGGTCTCTAACAATGCTTTCCACCTCCCCTTGTTTAGCTATTGGGATCCTCCTAGGGGCCTGTTTAATTGGTGTTGCATTGCCAGTATTTATTTTATGTTTTACCAATGCAGTCCTACCAAAGTCATCCTCATCTTTGCAAAAAATATTGTGGTGCTCAATCAGAAATGCTTTAAGTTGTCTCTGTTGTTCCTCGTTTAGCTCAGCTCTGCTGCTTTCCCACAAACCTGTTAAGTAGTCAGGCAGTGTTCTGAGAACCAAACCACTTTTTAGTCTACGGCAATTCTTAAAATCACCACTGGGTGGCGGCTGGCTGCGTGAGCAGCACTCTGCGCTCTCGGCTTGTACAATTGTTGCTGCTTCCCATTCAGCTAACACTTGACCCTTTTTAATCACTTTGTCGGTGTAGGAGATATTTAACAGCCTTATGGGCACCGTTTTCGACTTTAGATCTACTACAGATCTTGCGACTAAGATGTCAGGGTAGTCTTTGTTTTTAGGATCATTTTCGATTACGCCCCACTGCGAGATACAAGCTCTTTCGCAGTCTAACTCGGCCGCTACGAGTATCTCAGAGCCTGCAGGAACAGTAAGTCTACGCCCCGCTACAACACGCCCACAAAATGAGGGTTCTGATTCGGTCTGCGTGTGGTTTAATGCAAGCTCTGTGCCATTCAGTGACAGTACATTTCTTTGCATATCTAAAATCCCCCGATGTGCCTGTAATAGATCCAAACCCATTAACAACTCGTCGGTAATATCAGCTACCCAGACCCTGTGATGAAAGGAGTATTGTCCAATCAGAATGCTGACGTAACATCTCCGGTTACAGTCTTAATGTTGCAAGTCTCCGGAGCACTACAATCTGATACTTTTGGTGCTATCTTCTTGAATAGCTTGGGACTCATGACAGTCAAATTTGATCCGGTATCTATTACGGCATCGACATGCAACCCTTCTATGACACAGCGGATAACCAAACCACACGCAGTCCCCAGTTTCCCAACCTTAAACACAGTTTTAGAGGCCTCCTTTACATTATTTCCCAGGTTCAGCCCCGCAACCTGGGAACTTAACAGTTTCCCTGATCAATTGCAGACATTGCTTTGTCCCCCGTTTCACCCTCCTTATTTCGATCTCTTTTGAATTTCTGACAAAATCTTTTTATGTGTCCTCGCTTATGGCAATAGTGACACTCGCCATCAAATTTAGCCGTTTTAGAGTTGCCCAAATCAATTATAGCCTTCCCCATGGCGTCCAGTTTTTCAACCAAATTTGCCAACACCTCCCCTATAACCAGATCATTGTTACCTCCCATTCCCTTGCAAGCAGACTCACCAGTTGTCGAGTCATTCTGGTTTTGAGTGCGGCGAACGATGTGCTGAACCGGCTTCTTTTCACCAACGGTTGCGTAGATGCACTCTAGCTGAATCGCTCGATTGAGTACGTCGGTGAGTGTGCGAAAAGACCCCTCCCTCAGTCGGATTTTCAACTCCCGGTCCGGCAGCAAGCTGATGAATTTATCGATGAGCAAAGCATCTCTGCAGCTCTCCGGCACGTCAGCGAATGAAAGCGCGAAGAGACGTTGTAGATCCTGAGCAAAGTCAGCAAGGGACTCGTCTGGCTTTTTCTTCCTGGTGTCGTACTGGGCTTTGGCAAGTTCCTTCTGCGATCGCCCGTAGCGCAGAGCCAGGACATCCACCAGCCCCCTATAATCGGACGCAGCCTCCGTTTGCAGCAAGGTAAGTGTAGTCATAGCATCTCCGTCTAGACTGATAGCAAGCTGGGCACGCTTCTCACTGTCATTCCAGCCATTTAGTGCACTGACCGTCTCGAAGTGCTCGTAGTATGCTGCCCAGTCCATTTTCCCGTTAAACTTGCTTGGTTTAACTTTCTGTTGTGCAGACCCTGAAGCAGCAGCAGGAAGCGAGGTCCGCGGGCTCTGTTGTGCAGCGGGGTTGGAGAGCGCTGTAGTCGGCAGTCTTTCTAGCTGCTCGATCCTCTCCTTCAGCAGGTTCTGTTCGCCAACAGCGGCATTGCGAACCGCTTGTAATTTGTACTCGAAGCCTTCCAACTTCTCCCCGATTTTTCTGTGACCCTCTTCCATTTCGTCGCGGAGTTGGCTTGCAGTTTCTGCAATTTCGACTTTGCAAATCTGTTGGACCGCCTTAGTGCTAGTTTGTATATCAGATTTTAACTCGTTCTGACTATGTAGCAACTGCACCAGCATAGCCTTTAATTCGTCCATATCTCCCCTCTCTGTGCGATCTCCACTTCTGACACCAGTTGTTACCTCCTGCCCGTCCATCTCGGTCGGCTTACTCACTGGCTTACCCCGGGCAGGTCGCTGCGCGAGTCTCGCAGATCGTTGGAGGGTGGATGGAGACCAAAGGCTTGCCTTATCCGGCGGCAGAAAATAAGGCACTGACTCAGCCAGTTTAACTGAAACCAACCGTTTATTAAGAAAACAATGTAACAGTACAGAGGTTGTATTCAGCACTGCAAGGCCCTCCGTGTAGTACACTCATACCGCAGCACAGTCCCGCAGTACAGTACCTCACCCTAACGCAGCTGGGAATCAGAGCGCGCCAATACTCCCGCTCCGAGTTTATATAACAAGGCTCCTTCCCGCCACACAAATGTAACAATTTCAGAGACAGAGGAGGGAGTGCTTGGGGGTTTCAATACATAAAACACAACCAATACATACAGTTGACAATACAAACACAGGAGATATTCACATACACTAGACCCCACTAGTATAACAATATGAATCCAAATTAACATGTATTTATACTAAAGTAATACAAAAATGACTACAAAAGATTTAGAAGTGAGTAGTTTTTCGAGATTTACGATTATACTGTAAATCACTTTCACGAATCAGCCCCCAAATGTAGTCTCCCATCATGTTCTCGTTATACTGTCCTTGGTAGCGACGTTCAAAGTCCAGTATGTCCTGGTGGAAGCGCTCGCCTTGCTCCTCCGAGTACGCTCCCATGTTCTCCTTGAATTTATCAAGATGAGTATCAAGGATATGGACTTTGAGGGACATCCTACAGCTCATTGTGCCGTAGTTCTTCACCAGAGCCTCAACCAGCTCCACATAGTTTTCGGCCTTGTGATTGCCCAGGAAGCCCCGAACCACTGCGACAAAGCTGTTCCAAGCCGCTTTCTCCTTACTAGTGAGCTTCTTGGGGAATTCATTGCACTCCAGGATCTTCTTTATCTGTGGTCCGACAAAGACACCGGCTTTGACCTTTGCCTCAGACAGCTTAGGGAAGAAGTCTTGAAGGTACTTGAAGGCTGCCGACTCCTTATCTAGAGCTCTGACAAATTGTTTCATAAGGCCCAATTTGATGTGCAGTGGTGGCATCAGCACCTTCCGGGGGTCCACCAGTGGCTCCCACTTTACGTTGTTCCTCCCCACAGAGAACTCGGTCCGCTGTGGCCAGTCCCGCCTGTGGTAGTGCGCCTTGGTGTCCCTGCTGTCCCAAAGGCAAAGATAGCAGGGAAACTTGGTAAAACCGCCTTGGAGACCCATCAGTAATGCCACCATTTTGAAGTCTCAAAATGCATCTGCCAGATGCTTGCAGCCTCTTGATGCCATCTCAGAAAAATGCAGATATGTATCCACTTAGGCAGCTGGAACTAAACTGAACTGGTGGGCTTAAGGCCCCTGTATTTATACTACTATTTATATTACTGGAAAGTTCTAGAAAGTTCTAGAAGTTACTCCAAGTTTACTCAGCACTGAATCTATCTGGAATGTTCTGGAAAATAGGTACATTTCAAAATATCACTGTCCTGGTCACAAAAGCAAAGTTTGTGGGGAATAATAGCCATTTTCTATACTTTTGAGGCATAAGCAATTAGGAAATAACACTTACTACCCAGGAACCAAAAAAAAATAAAAAAAATTGTTACACAGTGTTATCAGGAATTTACCCTAATTAAAAATGTAATATTGTAACTGTGAAAATGACTTTGAGTTAAAAAAAAATAAAATCCCCTAAATCAACACATATCTTAAAGGGATGTAATTTCTGGTCAATAATTACACAAGTGTCCTGACTATTCAGGAAACAGTTCTTTCCCATACTAGCATTAATTAGTAGCAGTACTAGTAGCAGAGGTCATAGTCATAGCAGTAGTGTCATGCTTTGTTAAAAACTTACTCTGTACTGTCCCCAATTTAACCTTAGCTGCTATACCATGCAAGGAAAGTAATGATTCATTATGCAAATGAGAGATTTTAGCACTATCAAAACTTTTTTTTGCAAAGTTGAAATGTTTGCAAGAACAGGATTGAAGCAATAGGATGTCTCCACCTCTTGAATTTAAACCACTTCTCCTATGCCAGTACTGTTCTGATTTTCAACACTTTTTCTGAAACTGGGAAAAAAGACAACTGTATAATGCAAAGGTTTTCCTATACAGGGTTCCAAACCCAGTTAATTTATTATTACAAACAGTAATCTATACAAGTGTTATAAGAATTATATTATTATAATGACAGGTTATAGAATGTTGTAACTAAGGCATTCACATAATAAGCTTTATGAACAGGACTCGAGTCATTCATTTGTCATTAAAATGTTACATAATAAACTGTCACCAAAACCTATAATCATTCTGTATGAACTATCTTTCATATTTACTTCTATTGGGGGTGTTAATCGTTCAGAGTTTAAACGTTTAAACGTTAGTAAAGTGTTAAACTTTTTAAATTTGGCTTAACCGTTTAAACTTTGTCAATAATGTGCAGGTACAATATTAAGAACAAGAGGGTGTCTCTGCAAATAACAACTACTAAGAGTTTTTATGTTTTTATGTTTATGTCTATTTCTTACCTTTGTCATGTGGCATCATTGTCACTGGATATTCACCTCCTAATGTCCAACATGCTTTTGTTCACATGACTAGCAATGTCATCTTTGGGAGCTCAAAATAAGCAAAGCCCTGTCTGGGCATATTTTGATAAAAAGGGAGACCAAAAAGTAACATGTAGGCTGTTCTCTGCAGAGTTCAGTTACAGCATCAGTACGGGAACAGTGTTAAAACATATGAAAATAAAGTATCCTGTACATACGATGTCTGCTTCTACTACTGGTGCTGGATCTAGCGTGGAGGGGGTGGGGCCCAGACAAACAACAATGCAAGCATATGCTAGTAGTGCAGGAAATGCTATAAAACAGCCTGAAAACATAACATGATTGATTATTGAGATCATCGCAACTGACATGCAACCAATTTCAATTTTGTTGAGCCAGATTACAGTTTTTCTAGTTTCTAGTACTGGGAGATGACGGTGTGGTGTCATTTTGTGGTACGTGTTAAAACGTGGTACACCGTGTACTGCGCTTGCCCGGGCATGTGCAAACGATTTTAGTTCAGAAAACAAGGAAAAGCCCATCTGAACGGGGTACGATGTACTGAGTTTGTCCCTTAAAGTTATTTTTAACATAATTTGTTTCACAACTCAGCAAATGTATGTGACTTTAACTTATGAGCAACAAACTGGGTTATCTAAAATTGTAAACATATCCGATTTTGTGGGTGATTCACAGTCTGTCTGTTCATAGTGATTTGTGCAGTCATCAGTCACAGAACTTCCACAATTTACCCTTAATTAGAGCCTTGTATGGCTGGAGGTGTCAATATAACTTTTGATTTTTATCATAAGAGATGTATATTTTAAGTGAAATAGGCTTTAAATGTATGGGGCTATAAGATCATAACGATAACTCTGAGCAGTATTTTTGTTGGTTTGTTTTTGCCGATCGCTTACAGCCCTGTGTTAGCTAGTTAATAAATGCCTTGCATGCCATTTTTCTTGACTGTTCTAACCATCACCCCTGCATGTCTTGGATGGTATCAACAAAGGTGTTTATTTTTTATTGTTTATTTAATTTACTTATTATACTGATAAATAACTGCAATTTACAAATGAAAGGTGCTCTGAGTGTATTAAACCAAACGTTGTTTAAACAAAAGTCAAATCCAAGGACAAACTAAAGATCTGCTGATAATATTACTATTTTTGCATTTATTTTTAATTTTAAATAATGGTAATTACCTTTTATCTATTCGTGGCATTTCTTGCAAACGGGCATAGAACCATAGTTCCCAGGAATTCCCCAAGTGCAGTCCACATGTTTTTTATTTTATTTTATTTTTTTAAAAATAATTCTCACAACTGATACTGTCTTTGGCTTTATGGTGTTGTGAACAGGTTGTGTCGGCAACTCAGAGACCAGCACTTTACAGTTTAAGCACTCTCACGCATTTATTTACACAACACAAAACAACACAACCACACCGCACAGCACAGCACAGCACAGCACTGCATAGCACAGCACAGCACAGGACAGCACCGCACAGCACAGCCCAGCACACCATTACTGTTCTTCACTAACAACCGTGATCACCCTTTTTATACACTTGTGGCTAATTAATCATTTAATAATTTACTCAATTTACGACTCCAGCCACATACCCACGTGATTTTGCAGAGAGGAATTTAACCCTCTCCCTGCCACACAATATTCCCCCCACACACACCTGTACACCAGCAGGGCTTTCACTCTGCCGCACTGCCACAGGTGTAGATTATGATGTGTGTATCAGAACTATTGTAGAGGTGTTTTCGTAGTGTTTTGGTATTCTGGACTGCAGTGAAGTTCAACGGGCAATCAACATGATGATTAGGCTTCATAAAGTGAAGGATCTTGAAAACGTCAAGAAGGAGGGTAATTTGATTTAGTGTCAAATTTCAATGACTTGCATCAGTCACGTTAATGACATAATCTTATGTGAGGGGTGTCAGGAAATATACCCACTGGACTTCCCTGATGAAAAACGAATGGCACTTCAACACACTAAATGAGACTATATACCATTAGAGCAAGGGTCAACTGTGCATATTACCATTGCTTATATTTACATGATAACACTCCTATACAGAGTGAATAGGTATACTACAAATACAATTTTAGCGGCAGATGTTATTATCTAGCTATAGCAAACATAACATATCCAATGTTGAGTCCCTGGTATACAGTACACACAGGCACCATGCATCTACACCTCAGTTAATACAATTATTATATATTCTACCCAAATGTTTAAATGAGGGAACACGATCATATGTAAAAATATGAAAACAATGTAGAGTCCACAAACTTAAATCTGCATATTGTTTTAATGCAGAAAGGTCTGTAGCAACTTATGAACACAACTAATGGTTTTGAAATGTATATATTCAAAGTAAGCGTGCATCAGTAGCCTATTCAGTACTTTCTTGCTTCACATTGTTCTGTAGACTATACCATTATCAGTGTATATATTGAAAATGAAAAAAATAGCTAGTACATAAACTGGCACATGCATTAAAAGACTTGAAATACAAACGTACCACTTTTTGACAGGTACCATTTTCTGACCTTACACAGGTCACATTTTGGTGCATGTACTCTGTTCTGATGATCTATCACTTTCTGGCCCTACACCAGTTTAGTTTGTAACTGCTATTCTGGGACTGAGACACAAGATGTTTAATAAGTTTTAAAAAAAGAAAGAAGATTGCACATTTTTGATCTTTTTTTCCTACTGCTGCCAGTCAGACAAGTACAAACTATTGCTATTTGTAAAGGACTTTCTTTTTTTTTTAACATAATATTGATCCTGCAAATGTCACGTGTATTTCTTTGAATTAACGTGATACTGTACTTGGAATAAAGTCAGTTTGGTTGGAACATAACTAGTTATTGTATATTTTATATATAGTAAGCAGGATAGACGGGGGAGGATCCTGCCTGGAGAGGAGGTCTGCTGCCCAGTTCACCACTCCCGGGAGATGGACAGCCTGGTGGTATAGTAAGTGCCTCTGTGCCCAGATCAACAGCCGAAAGGCTGTGCGGTGTAACCCTGGGGACCAAAGCCCTCCCTGGTGGTTCACATACGCCACTACTGACATGTTGTCCTTGTCCGCATGGACAACATGTCAATGTCTGTTCTGTAGCACAGGAAGGAATTGTTGGACCACTCTAAGCTCCCGTACATTTATGTGCAGGGATGTCCAGCGACCCAACCAGTGTTGGATGCGTCTGTCGTCACCAATTGACAGTTGTGTATCACTCCCATCCTTACGCCTTTGATCAGGTGAGAGGCTTGCCTCCACCAGCTTAGGGCTTACCAGCATAGGCGAGACACGATCAGCCGACGGTGTCTGTTGCGCTTTGCGTGTAGCCAAAAGGCACTGAGCCACACTTGGATCAGACGCATGTGGAGTAACCCCAGTTGGGTGGCTGATGAAGCTGCGGCCATCAATAGTTTTTAACACAACACCAATTGTACTGTGGACCCTTGTTGAACAGGGTAAGACAGTTGCGAACAGCAGCTACTCTGTCGTCCGGTATTAATTGGCTGTGGCATCATTGAGGGTGAGACCCAGCCTCAACAGATGCTTTGTCACAATCGCTGTGTGGGCCACTGCTCCTTCCTGCGACTGGGACAGATCGACCAGTCGTCCAGGTAGTTCATCTAGGATGGCATCCATGCACTTTGAAAATGAACGGGGGGCTAAGGAGAGGCCGAATGGCAGCACATAAAACTCGAAGACACTCCCCTGGACGAATAGGGACGTGGAATACGCGTCTTTTCGGTCCATTGTTGTAAACCATTTGCTCGGCCAGACAGACTGGGGAGTACGGCGGACACCAGCGTCTTGTTCTCTTCCATACCAGAGTACAGGAGGGGAGCATTGAGGCTACGATGAGAGCACTGCAGCAGTTCCTCCACCGCTGGTCCAAAGGAATGGTCAGTGGAGGTAGGGGCTGCTTCTGAAGGAAGGAGCCACCTCCCATGAGGCCACGATTGAAATTGCATCATGGTCCTCCTCAGCAATGCTGACATCCGGTTCTGTAACATCTGGGGTGACCACCAGTGCAGGCAGGGTCAGCTCTGGGGCCTGCACTATCAGCTGAGCTGGGTCCGTAGCAAGGGCTTAAGCCTGCTGCCTGACCAAATACTCAAGGACTTGGACCATTTGGTTTTTCATAAATCAATACTGCACAGGCAGTCACACACATACGACAGACAGTAAATACAGACAACCTGCAATGCAAGCGAGGCAGGCTGTGAGGAAAGGAGCAGAAAGAAGCTCAAGTTTAGAGCCGCTGATTCCACGAAAGCGGCAAACCAGCTTTCGATTGAGAATCTTTGGAGAATCAGCTAAATCCGATTGAGAATCTTTGGTATGATCTTCAGGATCTTCTTTATCTGTGGTCCGACGAAGACACCGGCTTTGACCTTTGCCTCAGACAGCTTAGGGAAAAAGTCTTGAAGGTACTTGAAGGCTGCCGACTCCTTATCTAGAGCTCTGACAAATTGTTTCATAAGGCCCAATTTGATGTGCAGTGGTGGCATCAGCACCTTCCGGGGGTCCACCAGTGGCTCCCACTTGACGTTGTTCCTCCCCACAGAGAACTCGGTCCACTGTGGCCAGTCCCGCCTGTGGTAGTGCGCCTTGGTGTCCCTGCTGTCCCAAAGGCAAAGATAGCAGGGAAACTTGGTAAAACCGCCTTGGAGATCAATCAGGAATGCCACCATTTTGAAGTCTCCTATGACCTGCCAGCCGTACTCATCATACTTCAAGGCGTCCAGCAAGGTCGAACAGGTCACATTGTGGCAGAAGCAGAGCCCATCTTGACTGGTGAAAAAGCTGGAAAAAGGTTGGTGACGCTTCCTCTGATCTGCGACTTGCACACTTTCATCCAACAAGTTCCACTGCTTGAGCCTAGACGTCAAAAGCTCGGCATTGGACTTGGTGAGACCAAGATCTCTAATCAAGTCGTTGAGGTCTTTTTGGTTGGGGTAGTATGGGTTTCTCTCCTCAGCTCCACCTCTGAAATTGTCATCTGGATCTACAACGTCTTCCTCGCTCTCTGACTTGCTGCTCTCTTCTAAAGACGGCTGCTCTCTCTCCAGAGTAGTGGGTACGGGGAGCTCATGGCAGTGTGGCACCGGGGTGATGGATGAAGGAAGGTCCGGATACGTGATAGCAGGTGCATTCTTGCCAGTCCGACGTTTGGAAGGGTCCACCATGCAGAAGTAGCAGTTGCTTGAGTGGTCAGTGGGTTCCCGCCAAATTCTTGGGATAGCGAACTTCATGGCTCTCTTTTCCCCTCTGTACCATCCTACAAAAATACATTTATTTCACTCATGACTAATGTGTAAAAGATTCTCGCAACATTTTTCATATACGATATATTTTTCCAATAACATTGAAAATTGTAAAACATTTTAAAATTAAAAACTTTTACAATTTTAAAAAGTTTAACAAATTTTATAACATAAAATTCCGAGCAACAATTGTCCATCTTACCTTCCGGAGTTTTTCTGCAGGTGAAATGAGGTGCCCAGGGTTTGTCTTGATCCCCGACAGGCATGCTGAAATATGCCTTGTAGGCCTCACACATCTTAGCAGATGCTTCCACAGAGTACTTTTTCACTCTTGTCTTGATAAATTGGCCGCAGACATAGGAAAATGCGTCTGCCGGATGCTTGCAGCCTCTTGATGCCATCTCAGAAAAATGCAGATATGTATCCACTTAGGCAGTTGGAACTAAACTGAACTGGTGGGCTTAAGGCCCCTGTATTTATACTACTATTTATATTACTGGAAAGTTCTAGAAAGTTCTAGAAGTTACTCCAAGTTTACTCAGCACTGAATCTATCAGGAATGTTCTGGAAAATAGGTAAATTTCAAAATATCACTGTCCTGATCACAAAAGCAAAGTTTGTGGGGAATAATAGCCATTTTCTATACTTTTGAGGCATAAGCAATTAGGAAATAACACTTACTACCCAGGAACCAAAAAAAAAAAAAATTTGTTACACAGTGTTATTCACAGTTGTCTGTTTTCACACAGATGCTTATTCACACAGAAACTTTAAGATAATTGGGCGTATTTACACTTTAATTTTAACTTTGTACAGGAAAACCACAAACAAAAAACAAACAGCACACAATCATGACTACAGTGGGTATTGGTTTTCTTTTGAATAAGAATGAAGAAACACATACTCATAAACTACCAGCTAACTGACAAGCTAAGATGTCACTAACATGTTTTTTTTTTAAGAACAAAAATATATATCTACCAAACTTGCAAAATCTTTGAGTTATTTTAAACAAACTTAAACCCATTTCAATGATATGATCAGCTTGAAAACACATACAGACGTGCTCAAATTTGTTGGTACCCTTACAGCTCATTGAAATAATGCTTCATTCCTCCTGAAAAGTGATGAAATTAAAAGCTATTTTATCATGTATACTTGCATGCCTTTGGTATGTCATAGAATAAAGCAAAGAAGCTGTGAAAAGAGATGAATTATTGCTTATTCTACAAAGATATTCTAAAATGGCCTGGACACATTTGTTGGTACCCCTTAGAAAAGATCATAAATAATTGGATTATAGTGATATTTCAAACTAATTAGTTTCTTTAATTAGTATCACACATGTCTCCAATCTTGTAATCAGTCATTCAGCCTATTTAAATGGAGAAAAGTAGTCACTGTGCTGTTTGGTATCATTGTGTGCACCACACTGAACATGGACCAGAGAAAGCAAAGGAGAGAGTTGTCTGAGGAGATCAGAAAGAAAATAATAGACAAGCATGGTAAAGGTAAAGGCTACAAGACCATCTCCAAGCAGCTTGATGTTCCTGTGACAACAGTTGCAAATATTATTAAGAAGTTTAAGGTCCATGGAACTGTAGCCAACCTCCCTGGGCGCGGCCGCAAGAGGAAAATCGACCCCAGATTGAACAGAAGGATACTGCCAAAGAGATACAAGCTGAACTCCAAGGTGAAGGTACGTCAGTTTCTGATCGCACCATCTGTCGCTTTTTGAGCGAAAGTGGGCTCCATGGAAGAAGACCCTGGACTTTTGACAGAAAAACATAAAAAAGCCAGACTGGAATTTGCTAAAATGCATATTGACAAGCCGCAATCCTTCTGGGAGAATGTCCTTTGGACAGATGAGTCAAAATTGGAGCTTTTTGGCAAGTCACATCAGCTCTATGTTCACAGACGAAAAAATGAAGCTTTCAAAGAAAAGAACACCATACCTACAGTGAAACATGGAGAAGGCTCGGTTATGTTTTGGGGCTGCTTTGCTGCGCCTGGCACAGGGTGCCTTGAATTTGTGCAGGGCACAATGAAATCTCAAGACTATCAAGGCATTCTGGAGTGAAACGTACTGCCCAGTGTCAGAAAGCTCTGTCTCAGTCGCAGGTCATGGGTCCTCCAACAGGATAATGACCCAAAACACACAGCTAAAAGCACCCAAGAATGGATAAGAACAAAACATTGGACTATTCTGAAGTGGCCTTCTATGAGTCCTGATCTGAATCCTATCGAACATCTATGGAAAGAGCTGAAACTTGCAGTCTGGAGAAGGCACCCATCAAACCTGAGACAGCTGGAGCAGTTTGCTCAGGAAGAGTGGGCCAAACTACCTGTTAACAGGTGCAGAAGTCTCACTGAGAGCTACAGAAAACGTTTGATTGCAGTGATTGCCTCTAAAGGTTGTGCAACAAAATATTAGGTTAGCGGTCCCATCATTTTTGTCCATGCCATTTTCATTTGTTTTCTTATTTACAATATTATGTTGAATAAAAAATCAAAAGCAAAGTCTGATTTCTATTAAATATGGAATAAACAATGGTGGATGCCAATTACTTTTGTCAGTTTCAAGTTATTTCAGAGAAAATTGTGCATTCTTCGTTTTTTGTGGAGGGGTACCAACAAATTTGAGCACGTCTGTATGTGCCCTTTAAATTAATGTGTGATCCAGTAATTAATAAATAAAGAATTGCACACTTGTTGTGTACTGTAAAAATAACAGTTTACCTCAACCTTTTATTGCATAGCATTTATCTACTATCTAGAAAGGTGAGGTGGCTTGATTGTCAAGGTTATAAAATAAGGTGAGAAGGCTTGACACCAAGGTGGTGAGGATCAGTTGATAAAGAGAGGTGTAAGATCTGCTTTACAACTTGAGGGCTGTTTTTGTTAAAGATAAAAGTGCCAAACCCCACACTTAAAGATGATATCTTGTGGGAGAGTGTCTTTCCTGTTAAAGAACCAGCTTGGTTGTTCTCATCAGCATTCTGTCTAGAAAAGGTCCTTTACTTCAGCAATTACAAGAGACTTGTTTTCCGGGCACTGAACTCTTATTTCTAACCACATTTTACATTCCTTGAAGCTTGCAATGCATGTTTGATATGGTAAGAGATATGATAGTATCTTACCACCTATACCTATCCTGGCCTCCACAGGTACATGTTAACTTGGCATAGTACAAATGTATTTGTCTACAATTAACTAGTTAAACAAATTAGATGTTATTTGTTAACTGGAGTACGCTTTATCCTTATTATTTTCCTATTCTGCACATTGCACTTTGGAACCAACCATTTTAAGTTTATTTTCACAAATTGAATTATTATTATTTATTTATTAGCAGACACCCTTATCCAGTGCGACTTACAGTTGTTACAAAATATCACAATACAAAGTATCACATTACAAAATATCACATTATAGAATATAACATTACAGAATATCACATTACAGATAAGAGCAGTTATAAAGTACAGGAAAATTAGTAGAAAATAAGATCAATTTCAAATAAGAGCAAAATAAGGAATACAGTAAATAATTACATTTAAGTGCGAGTTCGACTTAGAGCAGTTAAACTTATAGTAAAAATATTTGCTTATTCAAGTAAAGTCCATTAGGAGCATGTAGTAAGTATGATAGATAGATAAGCATGATTTCAGAAACAGCAATTACAAAAAGCGTGAATACGGATACCTATAAGAGTAAAATCAAGTACAAGATACAGGAAGTAGATATAATTATTGTAAAGTATTTCATGCAGGCAATAAAAATGTGCATTATAAATATCATATGGGAGATATTGAAATTGAGGAAGGGAACTATGAAAAAGACCTAGGAGTTTATGTTGACTCAGAAATGTCTTCATCTAGACAATGTGGGGAAGCTCATAAAAAAGCCCAACAAGATGCTCGAATATATTGTGAAAAGTGTTGAATTTAAATCAAGGTAAGTAATGTTAAAACCTTACAATGCACTAGTAAGACCCCATCTAGAATACTGTGTCCAGCTCCGGTCACCTCGTTACAAAAAGGACATTGCTGCTTTAGAAAGAGTGCAAAGAAGAGCGACCAGAATTATCCTGGATTTAAAAGGCATGTCGTTTGCAGACAGGCTAAAATAAATGAATCTATTCAGTCTTGAACAAAGAAGACTATGCGGTGATCTGATTCAAGCATTCAAAATCCTAAAAGGTATTGACAATGTCGACCCAGGGGACTTTTTTCACCTGAAAAAAGAAACAAGGACCAGGGGTCATAAATGGAGATTAGATAAAGGGGCATTCAGAACAGAAAATAGGAGGAACTTTTTTATTTTTACACAGAGAATAGTGAGGGTTTGGAACCAACTCCCCAGTAATGTTGTTCAAGATGACACCCTTGGATCCTTCAAAAAGCTGCTTGATGAGATTCTGGGATCAATAAGCTACTGACAACCAAACAAGCAAGATGGGCTGAATGACCTCCTTTCGTTTGCAAACCCTCCCATGCTCCCATGTAGTTTAAATGGCCTAGGAAGGACAGAAGATTGCGTTTGGTAGGAGGGGGAACGGACAGAAAAGCGGAAATGGAAACAATACGATCCCCCGAGGACAGGCATGATTTTGGGCATGATTTTAAATGTGTTTGATATATTAGCTTTAGCCAACCATGCGGTTTTCCCAACAATTTTGATTTTGATATGGCGTGGTCGATTTTTGCATATTGCAGGGGGAAATCTTCGTGAGGGATTAAACTATTGATGCTGGGTGTAGTGGAGTTATGGTGAGCAGAAATGAAGGAAGTTACAGGCGGAATAGCACAGGTTCCTTCATTGAAGTTATTACAAATCTGGCGGTCTCCAGAGTATGCAGTATTGTGGCCCTGACAGGTATTCTAATAAATGGGAACTGTTTTGAAAGTGTTTGAATAAACTGCCGATGAGCTGAAAGAAGAAAAGCATCTCACAGAGAAGGGGCCACTAAAGGGGGCCTCCTGGAAGCTCATAGTGGCCAGGGAGGTCACTGCAGGGGCCTGCAGTGAGGGGAGGGTAACCTAAAAGGTTACGTTTGGAAGACCGCTGGGAAGGGCGGAAGAATGAATGGAAAAGCGGGGCCCTGCTGGGCAACCGTTTGAGGTAAGGAATAGAAGGGGGCTGCGGGGCCCTGTTGAAGCCCGCAGCTGGAAGAAAACCATTTGAAAGAGAAGGGAGCACTATGGGGGCCTGCTGGACGCCCATAGTGGCCAGCGAGGTCACTGCAGTGGCCTGCTGGACGCCTGCACTGACGGTAGGTAACCTGAAAGGTTATAGTTGGAGGAGAAGGGAGCACTATGGGGGCCTGCTGGACGCCCATAGTAGCCAGGGAGGTCACTGAAGGGGCCTGCTGGATGCCTGCAGTGATGAGGGGGTGTAACCAGAAAGGTTACAGTTGCATGTTGGCAACAGTGGCGGCTGTCGAAACCCCGGGATGTATCACGGGAGCAGCCGCTCCTAACTAAACACAGATTCTGTATACAAATGCTCAAAACTGCTGATGAGCAGAAAGAAAGGCATTTCACGGAGAAAGGATCACTATGAGAGCCTGCTGGACACCCATAGTGGCCAAAGAGGTCACTGCAGGGGCCTGCTTGACACCTGCAGTGAAGGGAGGTAACCTGAAAGGTTATAGTTGGAACCAGAATGCTCAGGAACTGCTGAATGAGCGTTGGAATTTATAGAAACACCCATATGGACATGAGCTGGGCTTTTTTTGTTGTGAGACTTGGCAACACTGGGGGCAAGCTGTAAAGCAATGATCTGTGCTGACGTCATAGCGCCTGAGACGGGAAGGATGCTACAAAATGGAGAGAAATAAAGTAAACAAATTCTCCTTACGTGCTGTAGATTTGAATGGGATGTTGTTGCTACGAAGATAAAGCTGGAGCTGGGAGATCGTCCAGTCTCTGATGTCAGGAGTTGCTGAGGAACGAGTGGCCAGGCGGGAGCCACGGCAGACAGGAGAAGCAGACATCTGGGCAGAGAAGTTTGGAGTGGTAAATGCTGCCGACCGAAGTTGTCGTGGAGTTGGCCTGGGAAGGGCTGGTTAAACTGGTTGAGTGGATCTCGGCTCCAGGGAAATGACAAACAGATCATCATCCGCCGAAACGGAATAATCCAGAATACTGACCATGATCAGTGCATTTATGATGAAATCGAAACACAACTGAGAGGTAAGTGAAGAGGGTATTTATAGTGCTAACAATCTTAATTAGCTAATGTGTAAATTGAATGATTCAATTTGGTGACGCGGAGATTGGTGTCTGACCCTCCTCCCGAACTTTAATTTTACATTTCATCAAGACATGCATCTTTGTGATTTTAGGTATATTTTATATGCAAACATTAATATGTATATTTTTTGAATACCAGCAAACTGTTTTACTGGTTATACTGAAAACATTAGGAATCCCACATATGCATATACTGTGCTATATATATATATATATATATATATATATATATATATATTGTAAAGGACTCACCCTCACTCGGGTTCGTTGCCCCTTTAAGAACTTGACCCAGGAACACAGGAATGGATTTTTCAAGCGCTGACGCGCTATATTTTTAATAAACACAAAAATAACAAATACCAAAATCAAAATAACACCTAGCTCCTCTTGAGCACTAACTCGACTTGCAGGAACACCCTGACTAACGCGGGACAGCTATGCTGTTTACCCGCCCTTCTCCAAACACACAGGTTTCACACCGCACTTACTTTTTTCCTTCCTCTCTTCCTTTGGCTACCTGGAGACAGCGCACCTCTCTGCCTCCTTCCACTCTGCAGCCCCGAACAGACTGCCTGCTCTACCTTTTAAACCCCGCACCTGGGCCTAATTTCCAATAACGCCCAGGTGCGGATGATAATTAAATAATAAAACAATTAGCAAACTAAATGAAACAATTAAACAAATAACAAAACAATAAAGCAACACAAAATCAAACCAGTGCATTCCCTCGCAGGGAGGTTTTAACCCCCTCCCTGCTGTTTCTCATAACCCGCTACGTTACACATCCTCCCCCTTGTCTTTACAAGACACAGGCCACGAGACGGCCACCTCCTCCCCTAAAACATAACCACCCACCCTCAAGTCCACAAATGTCCCTTCTTGCCCTCTTCCACGGGCAGGCTTGAGGGTGGATCGGTCCACGTCCCGGCTCAGCCAGGTAAGGACCGCGCACCGGCGACAAGGGGACCCAACGGTTCAACAGGGGCGACCGGAGCGTAGACCGTGGCACTGGAGGATGCAGCAGTGGGCAGAGATCTTCCCCTGGGAACCGGCGCAGTGATGTCCGATCACCCAGGGGAAGCGAAGCAGCGAACAGGGGGAGCAAAAGCGACGTCTGGCAGCAGCCCAGCGACGTCTGGGTGCTCGGGAAGAGCGGAGTAGGGAACCAGGGGAAAAGCTGTGGCCAGTGCTGCACACTCCTGGGCTCAAGGTCCAGTGCAGGAAGGTCCGGGCAGACCGGCCGGGTGTCCTGGAGCAAAGGGTGAGGGACTGGACGCAGCGGTGCCGGACTGGACCGTAGGGGCGGTGGTCGGGGCTGTGGTGGAGGTAAACTTTTCACCTCCCCCCTGGGCTCCGGAAGCGGCGGCTCCTCCCCTCTGGGCTCCGGAAGCGGCGGCTCCTCCCCTCTGGGCTCCGGAAGCGGCGGCTCCTCCCCTCTGGGCTCCGGAAGCGGCGGCTCCTCCCCTCTG
The DNA here is from genome assembly GCF_902713425.1 of Acipenser ruthenus. NCBI lineage: Eukaryota > Metazoa > Chordata > Actinopteri > Acipenseriformes > Acipenseridae > Acipenser > Acipenser ruthenus. The sequence goes on from NC_081199.1 coordinate 29,896,747, forward strand.
GGCTCCGGAAGCGGCGGCTCCTCCCCTCTGGGCTCTGGAAGCGGCGGCTCCTCCCCTCTGGGCTCTGGAAGCGGCGGCTCCTCCCCTCTGGGCTCCGGAAGCGGCGGCTCCTCCCCTCTGGGCTCCGGAAGCGGCGGCTCCTCCCCTCTGGGCTCCGGAAGCGGCAGCTCCTCCTCTCTGGGTTCTGGCAGCGGCGGCTCCTCCCCTCTGGGCTCCGGAAGCGGCGGCTCCTCCCCTCTGGGCTCTGGCAGCGGCGGCTCCTCCCCCTCTGGCTCGGGAGGCTGCGGCTCCTCCCCTCTGGGCTCTGGCAGCGGCGGCTCCTCCCCCTCTGGCTCGGGAGGCTGCGGAGCTCCGCTAGCCTGCTCCCATTCTTGGAGCAGCAGCTCCAATTCTGTTGGCTCCCTTTTCTTCAATGGAGCCAACCCCATCTCTTTCTCCCATCTCTCCAGCTGCTCTATTTGCGCAGCAGTATTGCGGTTGATTCGCTCAATTAATTGTTCAATGGTCTCCATTTCCAGGGTCGTAGGGGCGCCCACACTCTCTGCCACCATATGTAAAGGACTCACCCTCACTCGGGTTCGTTGCCCCTTTAAGAACTTGACCCAGGAACACAGGAATGGATTTTTCAAGCGCTGACGCGCTATATTTTTAATAAACACAAAAATAACAAATACCAAAATCAAAATAACACCTAGCTCCTCTTGAGCACTAACTCGACTTGCAGGAACACCCTGACTAACGCGGGACAGCTATGCTGTTTACCCGCCCTTCTCCAAACACACCGGTTTCAAACCGCACTTACTTTTTTCCTTCCTCTCTTCCTTTGGCTACCTGGAGACAGCGCACCTCTCTGCCTCCTTCCACTCTGCAGCCCCGAACAGACTGCCTGCTCTACCTTTTAAACCCCGCACCTGGGCCTAATTTCCAATAACGCCCAGGTGCGGATGATAATTAAATAATAAAACAATTAGCAAACTAAATGAAACAATTAAACAAATAACAAAACAATAAAGCAACACAAAATCAAACCAGTGCATTCCCTCGCAGGGAGGTTTTAACCCCCTCCCTGCTGTTTCTCATAACCCGCTACGTTACAATATATATATATATATATATATATATATATATATATGCAAACTGTTTTTTAAAATATAACAATTTTAAAAATAGCTGGGTGATTTTTTTTCTATTCTGCAAATTAAGTAGGATATCTACAAAAACTATTTATCATTAGTAAGCTGTATGAATTTGCTTTATAATCCTGTAGAATATACTGTATGTCTAATGAGTCGTTGCCTTGGATAATACTTAACCTTTCAATCTTATTCCAATATTTTTGGGGGAAGGGTTAAATGCCACCATGTTGCACCATGTGTAATTAATAATACTGTAACAGCAGATCCCGAGGCGGGCTGGTGAGATGGGTGGGGCGGGCATGCTGACTGCTTGTTAACACCCGGAAGAGTGCACCCCGTGGGCTGGGGGCATGCTCAGCACGCTGGAGTGAAAGGGAGAACTCAGCCTGTACTTTTCCATCCAGTGAGATTACCCGCGGTCAGGTTGGGGCCCTGCCCCTTTTCATCTAGAGTGTTCCGATCCCCAGACTGAGGCACCTGGGCTGAGGGATTTCCATACAGCTGTCATTCTGGAACCTTCCAGCAGGGTGAGGTGCCCGTTCTGGATTGGCTGGAACGTGCACCGCCTCCCTCCAGCTCTCCTATAAAAGGAGAACAGAGTGGAGAGAGAGAGCTAAAGAGAGAACGAGCTAGAGAGAGAAAGAGCTAAAGAGAAGAGAAAGCCGACTTGTAGAAGCGTGAGCTGTGGCTGACAGCAGCTTTGTTAAAGCGATTATTAAGGTTAAAACAAATAAAAAGTTTTGCCTTAAAACTTTGTCTTGTGTCCTTCTTGGCACTGACACAATACTGTACAAAGGGTCATACCAGCATTATATAAAATGAATGAATACTCAATACCATATTTTTTATTTTGAATTGTCTGAGAATAGAAAAAGACAAAATCTGCATTAACATGCTGTGACAAAAATACAATGATGCTTGGTTGTAAATCTCCCTTCCGACCTGTGAGGGTGCTAAGCAGCGAGAACCAAGTTCTTTTGACGGGCTGGTCTGACAGTTCTTTCTCAGGGTCGGGAAGTCGGCCAGTCTGGATGAAGGCGAGACTCTGTTGCAAGAACGCATTGACCCCGAAGGTAAACGATGTGGCCGCCACAGATTGGAGACATGGTTGCACTCGTTTACCAAGGGGTCATGTGTGACAGCATAAAAAGGGGACGGAGAATTGTAATCGGCTCCTTCGCTTGGGTAAATGTTTGTGGATACAGGAAGGACCTGTGTTAAGTGTATTGTGAGTGTTTGTCTTCGTTTGTCTAAGCTGTTGCTTGTTGCATTGTCAGACAGCTTAGACACAAATTTCCAGAGCTGTCGCCAGAGGCCAGCACCCACCCGGAACATCACTGCACTAGAGCACTACTGCACTCACTAAAGGACTGGTGACCATGTATGTTTTGTCTATGTGTGTTCATTTACTGTGTATTTGTTTATTCAGTCGGGACTTCCCCGTATATTATTTATACAGAGCAGTACCCACCATTTGGTACTGCCTGTGTTTCATCATTGTTTTTCTGTTGGTCAGTTTCGACCTTTGTGTTATAAATAAAAGAAACCATCATATCACAAGTACCGTGTTTGTCATTGTTTGGAGCCCTGCATTACCTCTACACCTGCACACTATAAACCACTTTGCCACACATGCATTACAAGATAGTAATCAGATTAAACCTGTAGATCTTTGATCATAGTCAATTAAATACTGCTCTACTACTTACATTTTCTTAGTATAAAAATAGGTTCTCTACACAAGCCCTCCTTTCTTTGCATTTGAACGATTGCTTCAATTTGTGGCATCATGAACAGTTTAATTAAGGCAACAAAACAATTGACACAGAATCTGCTATAGCATTTATTGTAGAGTGCTCTGTAGTTAAAACTGACCTCACACAACACAATGCAACAGAAAAATGGAACCAATTAATAATAGAAACCTCAGAGGAGGAAATATCTATTCGTTAATGCCAAATTATTATCAGAGAAAACTGTACCAGGAAGCAAATGTACTGTATACGACATAAATTAAACAAAGGCAGTATCATATAACATTGCCAATGCAAGAATCTGTATTATCTGTCTGAAACGCATAGCAGAAGATATGGTGTGTCTCATTGCTGTACTAATTAAGCTGGTAAGATAAACCGAGTAAAACTGGCAAGATTGCAAATATTTACAGTTCCGAGATAAAGTACAGGACTGTCTCGTTCTGGTATGTGTTTAAAATAAAGACAAACTCACTTTGATCCAGTATCACATTTAATTTTCCTCTTGGTTTCCTCCCTCCAGAGGACAAAGCTGAGTTTCTGAACATCAGAAAACAAACAGCTGCAATTTTCACTGTGCAGACTCAAGCAAAGCCTCATCTGCTTCTTCTTGTAAGTACAGTGGAATACACACACTGCAGAGGAATAGAACAATTTCAAACCCGGAATACTAAAATAAAACATCATTCTGAATGACTCCGACTTTTATCATAATTCAAATGTGTATCTCATATACTGTGGTAGTGATGTCTGTTGCACACAGCGATGGCTAAAAGTTTTGCATCACACCAAGAATATTAGAATTGAGACATAATTAAAAAAAAAAAAACTGTATGAACATAATTTAGATTAGATTCAGAATTCCAATCTTTTATTTAACATCATGTCATCAAAGAAACTACAAAATGATACCACAAAAGTCTACCGGAAGCCACAATAGTAGTACTTAGTACAATTTAGATTTTGAAATGTCACATTTTTCCATTTTTGTCAGTTTTTCTTTAAGTATATGGAAAACTACAATGCAGTATGTAATTGAATATGTTAACATAACATTATGCAGCAGGTTAGATATAATTCTGTAGGGTGATGCAAAACCTTTGGCCAAAGCTGTAGTTGCACAGTTATCAATACACTCCATGCTGGTGAACACTACCTATAGTGAAGCACAGATGATGGTGGTTGTATTGGTTGCACTGAGTTGTTGGTGGAAACATGTTTTTTGTAATACACAGTCATTGCAGATTTTGACCCTGCAAGTAAGAGGAGATTAAAGCTCTTTAATGGGCTTATTATTTCCTGGCTCATTGACTAGTACCCTTGCCAGGCGGGTCACTGATAAATCCATCTCAGTTACATATGTGAGCAGGAGTATGATGGGAAATGTAGTTCTGAGAGGTCCATGCGGGTACATGTGAAGCCATCTTGAGGCAGGGAATGCAAAGTAAAAGTTTAAAAAAGTGGTCAAAATGTAAAAATAAAATAAAAATAAAACAATACACACACCTTACCTAAACAGTTGTAGCAACACATGGGAACATGTAACACAATAAAATAAAAAGGTTCTTATGTACCATTTAATGAAAGAGCAAAATCATTTCTCAAAAGAAGATTCTTCAAAGTAACCTTCAGACAAGGGCATATGTTTTCATAATCAGAAGGTCAAAGGTTTTTAAAATTATTGAACGGTTTTTGAAGTTCTGTAGGTAAATTAAATACCATCAAACAATATGGAACTGTTCACCTCACCTAAATCAGTGTAATATTAACTTTAGTTTCTTTAGTTTCTAAAAACTGACATACTAACAACACACAGATATCTCGCCTGTTCTGTATTCTGCAAAGGAATTCATGTAAGGTCTTATTTTACAAATAAATACTTGACATATTTTTGTTTAGATAAACTGGTCTTGAATTCCTGGTGTGGAGAGTAATTTTTGGAATGTGCATTTTATGTCTGCTCTAGTTTTATATTTGATGTGCTTCATGTTTCTTTGTCTTCCATCATTTTCTTGTATTGCATGAGAGCAACTATTTGTGACATTGTGACAGGCCTTAGACCCTGCACATATACATCTGAATATATTCTGTGATGCGTGTTAATAAAGTGTTATTTGAATTTGGCAGGGAAGTGGTTAAAATGTCAGTTCTGGTTCATTTATTGAGTGAGAGTTATGCCTGGTCACATGGTATAAAATAGCTGCTGGCTGGGTTCAGTTTGAGAAAGGACTGAGACCCGCAGGTTGTGCTTCCTCAGCCTGCACTGAGATAACAGTAGCTTGGATCTGCTTTAGTTTGTATTTTTGTTTGTTTATTTCATTGTTTAATAAAAGTGTGCAGAAAGTCCTCATCTGCAATATACAGTGTCCTGTGTTTGTTATTCTCGCCACTAGCTACCCTTGACCACAAAGCTACCCTTCCACAGTTAGATTGTAATGGATTGGGCTTCAGAAGGAATTTGGTGAGACATTACCATCACCGTTTTATGGGATGTAGAAATTAAAGTAAAATAGGAAGTGAAATTAAAACCATTTAGAAATTAACTTTGAACTAAGGGCCTTTGCAAGAACTGATTTACAAAGGGTCAAATTATATATTTTGCAGAAGATGAGGAAAACAATCCTGAGGAAACAGGAAGGGTGTATTTGTTCAGAAATGTAAAAAAAAAAGCTCAAAGAATATATTTCTTAATGTGGAAATAAGCATGATGGTTCAACCTAGCAACACATGTATAAAAATCCCCATACTGACCGTTCCCTCCCACTTCTCTGCTATCAAAATTGTTTGACAAAATCATTCCTGATTTTTTATTTTTTTATGAATTTCATAAACCTGTAAGGTTAAAATGTTGTGCATTGAAATCTACATGGGCCAGGACAGGAGGAGCATGTATAGTTCAGTGCCAGTGCTACAAAATTTGACTGTAGCACTAAAGAATGTAGATTTAGGCCTTAATGGGTAACACTTTCTATTAAGTGTCTCTAATTACTGTTTATTTGCATATCAGTTACTTATTAAATACATGTGTACTTACACATAATTACAGTTTTATTATGCAGAGTTACAATGTACTGTGTAATTTGTTTTGCAAGCTATAACCCTATCCCTATCCCTAACCCTAACCCTAACCCTAACCCTAACCCTATCCCTAACCCTAACCCTAACTCTAACCCTAACCCTAACCCTAACCCTAACCCTATCCCTAACCCTAACCCTAACTCTAACCCTAACCCTAACCCTAACCCCAACCCTAACCCTAACCCTATCCCTAACTCTAACTCTAAACCTAACCATAACCGTAGCCCTAATATAATATAGTATTGTGTAACATATGTGCGATACTACACTAAATTTGTATTAGATAATAGTGGTAATTGCGCTTGGTTCCAAAATTATTATTATTTATTTCTTAGCAGACACCCTTATCCAGGGCGACTTACAATTGTTACAAGATATCACTTTTTTTTTTTTTTTTTTTTTTTTTTACATACAATTACCCATTTATATAGTTTGGTTTTTGCTGGAGCAATCTAGGTAACGTACCTTGCTCAAGAGTACAACAGCAGTGTCCCCCATCTGGGATTGAACCCACGACCCTCCGGTCAAGAGTCCAGAGCCCTGACCACTACTCCACACTGCTGCCCTTTAGTCTAAGACCAAACGCGTGGTTTATATACAATCATATTTACTTAAGTTCATACGTACAGTTCACCCTGTCTTGTAAGTTATAGATGCTTCATTAAGTTATTATAAAAAGATGTAGAAAATAGACATTTTGTTACAAATTGTAAGTTTTATACCCAAAGAATTATGATGTCATTTGCTGTAAATCATTTTTGCCATTTAGTTTGTTTTCCAAACACCAAAAACAAAAATGAATACATAAACAAAGACACTTTGGCAAAATGCTGACATATTTTGTGTAACCATTTTCTTTCTTGTACATAAAAGAACTGCTGTTTTGCTGCTGTTTAGGTATTTTCTTGGGTGCTTATACAATCCACTGCACTAGTCAGATATTGCTATTGAAGGCACTATCATGCTCATCCAAACCTGAAGGACTTTGAAGGAAGTTTTTTTTTTTTTTTTTTTTTTAATTATAGTACTGCAGTAAATCATTGTAACTCACTAAATCATTTTGATAAATGTGTACAGATATAGAATTCAAGTAATTCAATTGGTTAATGTAATATTGTGCTGTGTGGGTTGCCTAGTACTACACTACATTAATACAATAATCATTCCTTCATAATCTATGGAAATAAATCTTGTGGAACTTTTACAACAGCCAGGATTCTAGCACATCAACTGTTTTTCTCCACTAACGATGTAAATTATTCTTACATTGACAAACAACATGTGATGTTGAGAAAATATACTCTCCTCTTACTTGAGAAAAAGTCAGAACTCAAGCTTTGATATTCACCTCTGCCTAAAGTGTAGCCCTGTTTTATATCAGTTATTCAGCAACAGTCCATGTGATAACCTAGGTTTCCGGTATCCATCAATCACACATAGAAGAAAGAGGGGCTGATTTATGAGGATGCAAGGAGATGTGTGTAAATACTGCCTTGAGGTGGATTGTGGCTCTCCGAGAAATTAATTCTCATCTGTGAAGCATTCTGTAGATTGTAAGATGATGGGCTCTCAATGTTTTATGGAGAGCGATATAAGCAATAATAACAGAACATTAAAAAACTGTTCATGAAGGATGTTCTTGCTGTGCTGCAGCAGATTTCAGGTAGACCTACAGATTCAAAAATAAATTGACATAATAATTCATAAATAACAGGAAAATGGATGAAAAATAAACAAAAAAAACTTGGTACTTAATACAGAAAACATAAATACATCAGATGCCCTCAAAAATGGTTGTGTGATCTATAAATATACTTTAAATGACTTTTTGCAACAGATGTCCATAGAAAGTTTGATAATGGCCTGAATTTCTAGTGCTGCCATGCTGTACATAATATAATGGATATTGTGGTGCCATAGTTTTGATTTAATGCAGGCCATTGTCTTCATTAGCATTACCATCAATGTAGACTTGATGGATTTCTTCATTTTAACACACAATGAATGTCAAACTAGTCTTGGAATTATAGACACCCATTATTGGTGTAAAATGAAAAACAAATATCCCACCAAGACATTCAAGGTTATATTTAAACCCACCAAGGTTTAGATCACTGAAATATGCATTATATGGGGAAATGTAATTGGATGATTTGGACCTCAACTTAATTCCCCTTTTTGAAAAAAAAAAAAAAATGCATATACATTTTTCTCTGAAAATTAAAATCCATAGAAACAGCCATTGGGTTAGTTGACAAACTGGGTCTCAGAAGCCTTCAGCCAGGGGTACCAAGTTACAGTGCTCTAGGACAATTTCACTCCAGGTTTAAGAAGTAAATACTTTATGGCCTGGAAATATAGTTGGAAACAAGAGCTGCCCATACTTAAGCATGGGCACTGCCAGAGCTGAGGCTGACCTAAAAACAAGATACCAATTAAAGACAAACATTTATCAGCCTGATTAGAGGAAGAAGAAACAATTTCTTCATATTTAGTACTCGTGAGAAAAGTAGTGTGTATATTTAGTTTCAAGACATACTTCCCCTTTTATATTAGGGGATTTTATTTTTGTTACTGCTTATTTATTTGTTGTATCCTTATACAAACATCAATCATAAACACATTAAAATGAATGTATGGCAGAATGTACTTCATCCCTTTTGACACAAAAATCTGTACAGTAGCTGTCTTTACAAATTGCACAGTGATAATAATCGCATGGAGTACACCAGTTTCATCTTACTGTACACAAGATGACAGAGAGCAATGATGGCAATTTAACAATTAATTAACACCCGAGCAAACCCAGCCAGTAGTAATCCATGTAGAATGTAAACAAAAGTGAAGTCTCATTAGCAGTTGTGTTCTGTTAGAACTGATTTACAGTTATTTCAGTTCCATGCATGGACAACCATGAGGCCAATTTGTGTGTCAACATTCAGGTATTATTGGAATAATAGAATTTATCACAGAACAGTCATTTTAAAATTCTACCTCTCTGGGTTTAGTGTTTCTAGCAAGTCTGACTATATTACAATGCTTTAACTTACTGTATGTGCCTGTTATTAACCACACTTGCCTGTGCTTTATTAAGAGTTGACTACATGCTTTTCATATCCTTTCATCATGCTATACAGCAGTACACCTTTTGGAACTACAATGTGTGTAATCCATTACATACAAACCTGCACATTCAACTCATGTTCATGGGTTTGACACCATGACACATGAAACTTTATTTCTACGTCTGCCACTGAAGCCAATTATTGAAAGACACTGATAGTTCCTATTGTTGCTGGTGTATCTGTTTGTGATTTCAACATTTTTCTTGGACAATCTATATCCAATAGATAATTTCAAAAATAGCATGTTAAATCCATAGCATCTGTATTTGAGCATTGAATTTATACGTGTAGGAATAAAGTACTTCTTGTATTGGACAGCCAAAAAAGGCTTCCCCAAATTCAAAAAACATAAAACCTAATTATATTACTTTCCTCCTGGTTAGCCACACTGATATTTAAAAAGTATAATTCATTTTGTGGAATTTGTGAAACAACGTGAACAATGAATAAGTACAGTGCACTGTAAATGTTTAGCAATTATTTCATTTTTCTATGGTTACAACAATGTGAATTCTAGTAAAGCATAGTGGAAGTATAGTAAAGCATAGGCAGTCATGGCATACAGAGATAATTCACAAGTTAAAATATTATAATAACAACAAAATGGATAAATATATAATGAATGCTTTATGAACTTTCTTGAAGTATTGTGTCATGTACCCCATCAACTTTTCACAGTTCTTTGATTTTGATAATTTACTGCAACTTAGCTGTTACAGACATCTCCTTATCTGTAATTCACTGAACTGGAGCAACACACTGATACGTCTCTGGACTTTGCAAACAAAATTACTTTAACATTTGTTTAGACTAGTTGAGCTCAATCAATTACATTTTTCAAAGCATACAAAACTGAGCTTGAGGGAATAAATACCATATTACTTCGAATTAATGCCGCCCTCGAATTAACGCCTCATCTTTTTCATCTTTTTAATAAACACCGCCCTCAAATAAACGCAGCTCTCAATATAGAAATGTAAAGTTTTTTTTTTCTACCCCAGCTCAAAAAATAAAGAAACGCACAACTCTGCCTATGTACATGACACCCCCCGAGGAGACTGCAACCTCAATCCAGCATGTAATACAAACGAATGTACACCCACCTTAGTAAGCAAATGTTATTTTATAGTACAGTCCCGACAGAAAACCCAAGATGAACTACTTATAGCACAGCAGCCCTTCATGTCCCTTTTCATGTCCAGCAGAGTTCAGTGCCAACACAGCAGGGGATAAAACAAGGGTCTGTTTACCTCGTCGTCAGCTTGGATGGTGAAAACTTAAACTCAGAGAACTTAAACTGGTTTAAAATATCTTCTTGTATGGGCTTTAGTTGTATTTTGTATTTTATTCAATTGGAATTTTACTCAGTCCTGTACAATTATATGAAAAAAATGCTTACTATTTATGAGAAGATTTAGTTTTGGTTTCTCTTACAGAGAAATTACAAACAAGCAGGTAAATTACAGTGAGAGAAAAAAAACGAGTAGGATATATTTTAGTTTTAACATAAATCAAACCAATATTATTCAGAGGTAATATTTTTCGTTAAGAAAAACAACTGCATCACTACCGTTCTCTCTCCTCTTCTTGTCCCGCCCCATAGCAACCAATACACACTCCTGATTCGCTGGAACAGTACTCCCCTGGCCTCCCAACTCCCACCTAATAGGCTCCCGCTAACTGTCAGTAAATTAACTGTATTCAAGTTCCAAAAACACACAAGAGTATAGTGCTGCAGATCAGAGGCTCTTATGGCGCAGTTTCTAAAAAGCATTAAATCATTTAATAAAATATTGCAGCATTTGTAAAACATAGTATTATTAATAAAGGCCACGCCACCCTCGTTTAAGAGCTGCAGTCATTTTGATCAATTTAAAATAAATGCAGCGGTGCCAAATTGAAGTAATACAGTATATTTTCAACTATAGAGGAGTTATATAATGTTCTTTTTTCCCCTAATGAGAGGAGATGGATGCCTGATATCTGAGGTTGGAAATTCTATATTTTTATTTAAGTTAATGAAATGATATGACATATGAGTATACTAAGACTGCACAAACAGTAAACTGGTAATATTATAGCTTTGTGGTATACTTTGTATGCTACTGCATATAACCCCCATTGAATTACTTATAATTTAATCTATTTTTTAACTTTTTTCTCTATTGATAATTTTAATATTAATCCTAAAAAGTTATTTTCAAAGGGTATATTATTACAGCGATGGGTACAAAAAAAAGGATTGCAATTTAGAACACGCTGTGTTACTGAAATAATGTTAATTACCACATGTTTCTATCATACCACCATGGTGGCTGCTTTTTATTTCTGTGGTAAACCACTAACCATCTAAACACACCAACCAACACAAAGAGGTCAAACAAGCTGAATCTTCCATTCAAAGTGAAACCTTGCCAACTGTAATATTCTAGCATTAGCATGAATTTTAATTTTAAATAGGACAATAATGCTTAATTTAGATTTTTTTTATTTTTAATTCTGGGGATTTGGGGATATTCCACCTGTGTTTTCCAGGAAAAGAAAAGAAAATACTGCTTTAGCCACATCAGTCTCATTCCAAATATATTTTATATGTACATAGCAGAACCATAGTAAAGGGAATTCAGTCTACCTAGAACAAGGTGTAATGGTAACTGTGAGGGGTACATCCCGCCCCTGTGTGTATAGGCACTGTTTTGTATTTGTATTCTATTATTATTTAAAAATGTATTGTTTAGGGCTCCCGAGTGGTGCATCCAGTGGAGTGCAGGATGCGCCCTATAGCCTAGAGATCGCAGGTTTGAATCCAGGCTATGTCATTGCCGACCGTGCCTGGGAGTTCCCAGGGGGTGGCGCACAATTGACTGAGCGTGGGGATCGGCAGGTGAATCCACGGTTCTCTGCAACCCCTGTGGCTGATAGGGCGCCTGCGGGTCTGAAGTGGAGACATTCAGATCTGTGTTGTCCTCTGGCACTATAGGTCTGACGGCTTCGCTGTAGATCCGCAGTGTGAAAAAGGACGGCTTGGCAGGGACACGTTTCGGAGGACACGTGTGTCAGCCGCCAATTCCCAAGTTGCCAGGGGGTTGCAGCGGTGAACCGGGATTAATAATAACACAATTGGTGATTTCAAATTGGGGAGAAAAAAAAGGGGTAAAATCATTGGCAACGACTAAATGTATTAAAAAAAAACCCAAAAAACCCTGTATTGTTTAGTTTATAAAAATACAATGTTTTCTTTGTTACTGTTTGGCAGCGTGGATGGGGTTAAAAGGCTCATCCCAGTAAACTTGTGTAGAATGTGACCATCTCAGAATTGAATAATTTAGTGTTAATTCAGAGATAGTCACGGGGATAAAAACTTGCAGCTTTTGTTGTTCAGGGTGGAGAGTGTGTTCAGGGAGAAGGAATGGGAGAGAGAAGCGGAAACGGTGTTCTGAGAGATATATGCATTAAATACAATGATTGCAACAACAAGGAGCACTTATATTTACTGGCAATGTAGTAGGTAACATAGCAAATACAACTGATGTAGAAATGTATTTTGCATTCTTGTTTGCTTCCAACAGTGAATGTCACAGGTGAGCAATGCAAATGTGATTTGGAACACTATTTCAGTACACTTGTTCCTTTTAAAACTAAGCCCTTTTATAGAGTAAACTGCGGCTGATGAAATAGAATGTGTTCTGTGTTTCCAGAAATGAATAGATCTTCAGTTTCATGCAGCTTGTGTTCCAAAAGATGTGACACATTTTTAAATGAGAATGAAAACCCAAGCTTTTACTAATTTGCTTGATGTTTTTTTTTAAAAAAATGAGAATGCCTTATATAGCAGTATTTGTGAAATATGCAGGGTTATTCAAAAGTCAGTAAGACTAGGATGTAATAACCCTGCAAACATTTTTGTTGGATCAGGTTCAAAGGGAGCTATCCCAATAACTGCAAGTGTCAACATTGTGGAGTACTTCAGTTTATTACATTATTGCACATGCTTCCTTGATGTTGGCCTTTTTCAATTGGCAGGGGCAGGTTTTTGGTAGATATTTGACATAAAGTAAACCAGAGGTGTCAGATCTGCTGATCAAAGCATGGAAAAAATAAAACAATACTGGTCTTGTGGTAAATGGATCAGAGGGTGCCAGGAAACTACCAAAATAGATCACTGCAATCATTTTCTATATCTGTTCATACAAATTCCACAGTTATCCATTACCTTCATTAATGTTCTTGACTTGTACTAGTATTGACTATTGAGAGGAATGGTAGTTCCTCACGTTAAGTTATCAGCAAGAACTGCCAGAGACACTCTATAGAGCAAAAATAGTTTACGTGTTTTTAGGGCATTGGAACAGCAAAAGTAAATCAGCCAAAAGCATCATTTCACTTTTAATTTGTAGTTCCCAACACTCTTAGGTGAAATATAGAAGAAAAAAAGTAAATGTCATACAGTAAGAGAAATAAGTCACCAAAGTAAGAATGCCCTCCTTCTTTTTTTTTTTTTTGTGCAGATTTTTGCAGACCCCAGGCACATTTATCCACACATATGTATATTACAGGACATCCAAGTTTAATGACAATTAACTTGTTTTGTCAACATGGAAATATACTAGGGAATGCACTTATTGTGACGTCTATATCATATATATTAAATTATTTATTTCTGTTTTAAAATAAAACATTTGCCTGCAAAAATATCTTTTTTTATATAATATAAATATAAAAAAGGTCTAGCATGCATGGGATTTGAAACTATAACCTTCAGTTTGCACGCATATTGTGTTATACTGTCATCAGTGCTACACGATTAGTTGAGAAAGCAAGCAGTATTTTGAAAGTTGAAGTCAGCCAGCTGAGAATTCTCAGGAGACTACATTTTGGAGATTTTTTTGGAGAGTTTTTTTCGAGTCATCGCATCATTCTGAGATTCTGATCTTGATCTCTGAAAGACTTAGGTTTCCTGTCAGTGTAACGCTCATTGTGGTCCTTATTTGAGCAAGGAAGTACGGTTTCCTTTCAATACTGGTTGATGAGAGTAACACTATTTGTGGTCCCCACTGGACAAAAAGAAACATTAATTTCTGAGAATTAGCTATGCTGAAGGATAGCCTGTATATTTGGTAAAAGTAAAACATAAATAAATAAACACATTAATAAATATTGAAATAAATGAATACATAGACTTTTTTTCTTTATCTATCTTGATATTTATTTCTTTTTCACTATCAGATATAAACACTGCCATTTAATACAGTATGAAAAGAAAATAAACGCTCAGCATTTCTTGTTCGTCTCGTTACTTGTTAAAAACTGTAACTTTACTGCTATACTAATTGCAAATGTTGTCAAATGGAAGGAAAAACTTTGATTCCCACACAGGGTTTACATTGCAAACTTTAAAAAAATTAAATGTATTTTATTTATCCAAATGGCGATACACTGCCTCAATATAGGTTGACAATTTTGCTATTCCCATAATGTGTGTGTTATCCATTAACTGAAAAAAGAAGTGATATCTTAAGAAAAACACATTGGAAATGTGAAAAAACAGCAAGTTATCAAAAGTGCTCAGCCATTTAAAGTGGAGATATCAAAAACACAAGCCAAGTTTCAAGAAACCATTGGGGCAACCTTGGCCAGCACCAAGCAAATAGGCACGACTGTAAAACCGATGGGGGTCAAGTTGCCCCAATTGTTTCTACTAACTTGGCTTGTGTTTTTGATACAATTTAGAAGAAACAATTGAGGCAACCTGGAGTGTCTTCAAACACATATACAGTCCCAATTGCCTAGGACCACCTAATCTTTTTCTAGTCTTTGAGATGTTGCTGTGCTGCATGTGGTAAAGCACAACTTGCAGCACAGCCAAGCTGTAACAGTGCTGTTTTAGCCAATAAGGAAATACTGTACATTGCACTGAAAAACCTTCACAATAAGTTAAAAAAAACAAAAAAAAAACAAAACAACTGGGAATATGATTTGCTGCATATAAATTTGCCTTGGTTGCAATGCCTGTGGATATACTAATATATAACTGCACAGTATCTTGCTTGGCTTTTGGTGAATAAAAGGAAGCCTTTTATTAGAATGTGTTTATTGAAAAGGGGGTGTTGTATCTTATTCAGCATTTGGGGAAAAACACTTCAAATGTAACTCTGTTTTATAGAATGCAATGCAGTGTAGTATTGTTAACGTCCTTTTTAACATATGTAGTGTCCCTGCGCCTGGGATTGTGATTTTTTGTGTCTGAGAATATTTTCAAGCACTAGTTTCTGGCCTGGTCTGCGCAGGTCAGTGTGTTTGTTTTCCTCATCCAACTGGGAGTGGGATCCTGGCTTGAGCTCTGGTACCTGTTAACTTTTCCCTGTCATGTTTAATAAAATAACACAGTTCCTGCACTCTGTGTTGGGGGTTTTGTACACAGCAAGCCTTGGCCTTTGACTCCAGATTCTTTTCTTGACTTTTTTTTTTGTTGTGTTTGCTGCAACTTATCCTGGTACAGGAATATGAAAAGGTAATTTTTAGTTTTAGTACTATTGTTAGTTCAGTAAAACAGTGGTGTTCTTCAATTGCAGTGTGTGAAGGTGGTGCACTGCTGTGCCATCAGTTGTCCAAATTCACAATTCCAATCAACTTTGAAATCCATGTTTGTTTGTTTTTTTTAAAGGGCAGAGTGTGGTTTACAAATGCTTTGTATGAAACATGGGGTGCTATTAACAAAGCTTTAATTAATAAGTTACTTAAAGTCTGATTTGATACTGTACAGCTTGATCTCTGATTTGATACTGTAGAGTTTGATTTCTGATTTGATATTGTACAGTTTGCTCTCTGATAAGTTGTTCTGGGTTTGTGTTAGTTTCTTTAGTAAGAATAGTTTCATTAATATGTGTTGAAATGTACATATTTAAAAAACAATTAAAGCTATGTAAATTTTCGCATTTAATGTGCCCACTATCTACAATAATGTTAGACAATTGTTCTGTTTTAATGAAAGTAAGGGAGTTCAGCTGAAGGTTTTATTTAGACTTAGCTTAATGGCAAAACTTCTGTTCTAGTTTATTTTCTCTTTTTCATCTGTCAGTACATAGAGTATAAAACTAGTTCATTTGACACTTCCAGTAAAGAAAAGAGAACAACCAGTCATCCACCTTATTTGGTGTTTTCACATGACTAAATGATTTAGATTCTAGTATAGTAAGCAAACTTGTTAAATTTGCAGAAGACACAAAAATAGGATGAGTGGCAAACACTGTTGCAACAGCAAAGGTCATTCAAAATGATCTAGACAGCATTCAGAACAGGGCAGACACATGGCAAATGACATTTCATAGAGAAAAGTGTAAGTTACTGCACGCAGGCAATAAAAATGTGCATTATAAATATCATATGAGAGATACTGAAATTGAAGAAGGAATTTATGAAAAAGACCTAGGAGTTTATGTTGACTCGGAAATGTCTTCATCTAGACAATGTGGGGAAGCTATAAAAAAGGCCAACAAGATGCTTGGATATATTGTGAAAAGTGTAGAATTTAAATCAAGGGAAGTAATGTTAAAACTTTACAATGCATTAGTAAGACTTCATCTAGAATACTGTGTTCATTTCTGGTCACCTTGTTACAAAAAGGATATTGCTGAGCTAGAAAGAGTGCAAAGACGAGCAACCAGAATTATCCTGTGTTTAAAAGACATGTCATATGCAGACAGGCTTAAAGAATTGAATCTATTCAGTCTTGAACAAAGAAGACTACCCGGTGATCTGATTCAAGCATTCAAAATTCTAAAAGGCATTGACAATGTCGACCCAGGGGACTTTCGACCTGAAAAAAGAAACAAGAACCAGGGGTCCCAAATGGAGATTAGATAAAGGGGCACTCAGAACAGAAAATAGGAGGCACTTTTTTACACAGAAAATTGTGAGGGTCTAGAACCAACTCCCCAGTAATGTTGTTGAAGCTGATACCCTGGGATCCTTCAAGAAGCTGCTTGATGAGATTCTGGGATCAATAAGCTACTAACAACCAAACAAGCATGATGGGCCGAGTGGCCTCCTCTCATTTGTAAACTTTCTTATGTTCTTCTTCTTATTATTATTAATTATTTTTTAACAGACGCCCTTATCCAGGGCGACTTACAGTCGTAAACAAAACTACATTTCAAGAAACACAGTACAAGTATTAATACAATTAAGAGCAAGATAAAATACAATGACTTTGGTTCTAGCAAATACAAGTATATGACAAAATTCAATAACAGAGCAGATAACAGTGTCAGTGATAGTTACATCAGGATATAATTAAATACAAAATACTACAGATTAAATGACACTTGACAGATTACAGTACTCTAAAGTACAGGATTAAATGCAGTAAAATAGGGAGCAAATAAGAGCAAGTAAAGCGCATTTAAGGAAGAGTGATAAGTGTCCAGAGGGAAAAGAGGAGTTCTACATGTTCTTAAGTACTATTAAAGAAACAAGGCTGAGGTAGTATTTTTGGGTTGAATATATTTAAATATAATTGTATATATTTTATGTTATTATTATTATTATTATTTATTTCTTAGCAGACGCCCTTATCCAGGGCGACTTACAATTGTTACAAGATATCACATTATACATTTTTTCACATTATACAGATATCACATTATTTTTACATACAATTACCCATTTATACAGTTGGGTTTTTACTGGAGCAATCTAGGTAAAGTACCTTGCTCAAGGGTACAACAGCAGTGTCCCCCACTGGGGATTGAACCCACAACCCTCCGGTCAAGAGTCCAGAGCCCTAACCACTACTCCACACTGCTGCCCATTTTATATCATTTTATTCATGCTTGTGTTATCTTACAGAGCAGGGGGACAACAAGTGGAGTTTATTTGGTTGTTTCTTTGGGGGTAGGCACGAACATAGCCCCCCTTTAAGTGATTTTTTTCAAAGAAGCAGCTGGATCTTATTAAAACACATTCAACTGCACTCACCATACATTGTCTACAGAGAAAACATTGACCCTCGGCTTTCTGGCCAGTTATGCAGGTGGTCCAATGATTGATACAGCAACATGGCTGTAGTTTTTACACAGAAGATACTGCAGGCTGCAGCTGTCAACGTCTTAACAGTAGTTTCACTTCCAGAAAGTTATTCAGTTATGAAATTAAAAACTAATGGTCAAGGATTCTCACATGGTTTCAGCAGATCAAAATGTTCTATTGAGTATGAATGCAAATCAGCAGTAGCAACAGAATCACAAAATGACATGCTCTGTCCCTCTGCAAGCAGCAGGACAGCAGGGAGTGAACTGCTAGGCTGCTCTGCTCAGCTGCACTGTTTTTAATCAGACACTGGCACATTTGCTGCAACTAATTGCAACTGCATTTCCTGTTGTAATTATTCCATTACAAGTTTGCTGTGAGAAGCTGAAAATGAAGCAGCTCACTAAGGAAAGAATCAATTGTTAATGACTAATCACTCATAGGAAGCCAGTTTCATTATCTTCAAAGATGTAGTCAGGGAGTAACCACAAACCTCTACATGTTGTGCATGTCAGTAAAGTAATCACAAATAATCAAACTCACTAACTTCATCAGTTATTTTCCATTGTGGAGGATTGTAAACCATGTTTGTCTGTGTTGTTTAATGATGGTAGTACTATTCATACTAGGTTGTGTTAATTGCAATGTGTTACATTTGGAGGGCTGTGGGTTATGATTAGAAGTGATCCTGTGAATGAGATGACATGGAGTGTGCACCACAGTGAGACTTGCTCAGTATGTTGCACAGCCCTTTATGTTTCTTTTATCCTTATGGCAATAATGATGCTCATTGTCGTGCATTAAAAAAATAGACATTTGAATTACCAGTAATTTATCTGAAGCAGCAGAAAGGAGCAGCAACTGGATGTGGTTGAGACAGAAAGATTCTGGCTGGGGACCTCAAGCACAATAGAAATAAAGCAACGCTGATGTATGGGTAAGTAAGCTGGGCTAAGTTGAGTGGGGGACAGAGGGGGGTGATGCTGGGACGCCAGAATCCCAGCATCACAGAAGAGGTTTCGTGGGCTAGTAGACGAAACAATGAGGATGGAAGGTGCCCAGTTGAAGACCCCAGAGATGTACCCTACTTAGCTCAGTCCAGATGGTTGTCATGCTGATGCGCTGGGGAGACCACACTGTGGTTGATCCCCGGAGCCAGCATCGCTGCCATTGTGTGTGCTGATGTGCTGGGGAGGCAAAATAAGCTGATCCCTGGAGCCAGCATTACACTTCAGCCATCAACATCAGGCAGAAGGATATCTACATCATCAGATGGAAAAAAACACAAATGGATGGAGATGCAGATGGATCACATTAGTTTACTATAAAGCTACATCTTAGTTGGTGCTTATCTTGGTGAGAGCCGAGTTCAAATCAGCATGGAGTTTTAACATCTACTCTCATGTAACGGAAATCATGAAGATCTGGATATGTCCAGTGACTGCTGTGAATAGTGCAGCTGGCAACAAGGGAAATACCTAAATCTAAGTTGGTGCTTATCTTGGCGAGAGCCAAGTTCAAATTAGCATGAGGTTTTAACATCTACTCTCATATAATGGAAATCTTACAATTTTGTATAACTTCCACCCAACAGACTTCCTCTTACATGGCTGATTTGCGATACAAATGACATCCTTGACATGTATTCTGCTCTATAAATAAAGTATTATAAAGGTTCTCTTCCGTAATTATTTTTATATACCTCTGTTTTAGTTGCCATGACAATGCTCTGAAAAACTAAGAGAAACAAGATGCTGAAAATGCATCTGTGGGATAGCTAACATTTAATCTTTCGTACGTGTGCTTTCACTACTCAGTTAGCATTCAACCAGAGAATGAAACTTAATTACATATTTTTAATGATGGGTGTATGCGCAGCTTACCATATGACTTATATTAATAATACTCTTGGGTATCCCCTAATTTACTTTAGCAGACTAATTAAAGTGCTTGATTCAGCTTGTTTATAGGTTAGCGTCATCAGTCCCTGTTAACATTTTCACCAAGTTAAGATGCACTGCTGTTACTTTCTAACTAATTGCAATATATTTGGCACATTTTTCCCTTTTTCCTTACGTTAACAACATAACTACTCTCACTAACAAATTCTGATAATATGAGTCAGTCACACTGATTGACACCATGAGGGAGTTGGTATTGTGGGGTTCTAGGGTTCAAAGACCTCAGTGTAACATTTTGAACCCCTAAGTAAATTTACAAAAATGTAGCACCACTCACATATTTTTAAATGTTGTTGCTACAGTTTATAACTTGTATAATAGATATACAGTAAGCACCTGGGGTTTGAAAGAACATACTTTACAGCAGAAATCTGATATAAAACAAACAGGTCAAATTCACTATCTCTGCTACTTTAATGATGCATATTTGACATACTCATGCTCATAAGCCATTGTTTTCCTGTATCAGAAAGGTTGCTATTCATTGGCAATTACAGTGATGTTCTTGACAAAAATAATTTCATACAAAAGAGGAAAACATTGTTTTTTTGGTTAAATGAAAGCTTTTGTTTTTCTCTTTTAATTTACATATTATTATTATTTGTTTATTTAGAGGACACCTTTATCCAAGGCAACTTACAAAGACTAGGGTGTGTGAACTATGCATCAGCTGCAGAGTCACTTACAACTACATCTCACCCGAAAGACGGAACACAAGGAGGTTAGATGACTTGCTCAGGGTCACACAATGAGTCAGTGGCTAAGGTGGGATTTGAACTGGGGACCTCCTGGTTACAAGCCCTTTTCTTTAACCAATGGACCACACAGCCTCATATTATATATATATTGTGGCAAAGTCCTCGACTCTGGCTCGTTTCACCCTTTAAAAATACCGACCCAGACACAGAAATTGGATTTTATCGCTGTTGTGCACTTTTATTTACAATAAACAAATAAACAAAAAACAAACAAAAGCCTTACTCCTGAACAGAGTGCTAACTAAACTCTTCTTGAAAGGCCCTAACTAACATGCTGGACGGCTATGCCATTTACCAGCAACCAAACAAGTGTGTGCACAGTACACTAACACAGGAACACACAGTACCTATTGTTTCTGACTCCACAGGTCTCCCCAGAACAGCTTCACAGCTTAGTACACAACCCTGATTGCAGGGTTTCCACCCTTTTTATGCAGGGGCTTATTAACTCTATTGGAGCCAGGTGTTCCTCTCTGGCTCTTCCCATGGCATTCTGAGGAATGTAGTCTTTTATCCCCTCCTGGACTACGTTTTCTTCTCCTCCTCTCCCAAGTCTTAAGCACTTTTGTGCACTTTTATTTCCAAAATACAAATCAACAAACAAAATTCTAAATCTGTTTTTGAGCGTTAACTAAACTTTAGTAACTTCTTTAAACTATGCTCCTGAAAGGCTATACCATTTACCAGTCTCAAATATTTTAACACAACATTTTCATCACACAGGTCTCTACAGTACCTTTTACTTAGGGTCACACAGCTTCACACAGCAGCCTTGACTGTGGGTTTCCCCTGCCTTTATTCAGGGCCATATCAAAACAAATTGGAGCCAGGTGCTTCGCCTGACTCCTCCCCCTATCCTGCCAGAATATATATATATAACCTCAGTTAACTCGACATCCCACAGGGATGCCAATTAATGTTGACTTATCCGAGGCGTCAAGTTATCCACCAGTGCACATGAGCCATGGCATTAACATGCATATAAGTAACAGATCTCACACATTTACAGTATTACAGTATTTACAAGTTCATTTTTAGATTAAAATGTGCTTATGAAAACTGTTGAAAGAACTGCAGTGAATGAATCAATTATAGTATACAGTACTGTACAAACGTGGTACAACTCGTACAGTTTGATTCAAATAAGAATTAACACTAGAACGACCAAGGAGGTCATTTTGACCGTTTTTGAGAAATTTAAATTTAAATTGCGGTGCGTGTGTTTAAGATACTGAGCTGTGCTTTCCTGACTTTTGTTAAATATATGTACTAATTACACTGACAAAGAAAGAATTGTGTAGCTGCAAACATTAGGGAGATAAAATACCGGCATACCTATTCTGACCAGGAGCGGTCAAATTGACCGCTACATATAAAACATATTATAACAATGAAATGTTGATGTATTATTTGTATTTATCAGTCAGGACTTGCTGCCATGTATTGAAGTTTGATTATATCAATCTGCATTCCTCAAGTGAGCAGTCTTCTGACATTTCTATTGTTTCAATGAGCCTCCTGATAGCCCATCAATCAGCCTTCACAGCTCATGGTGCCCAGCTGTCTGATTGTGTGATAGTGTATCACCTGTGTGAGCCACTACTTTTCTCCTCTGATCTATGTTTTAGATGCTTTTTGGTTACTATATAAGTCACTCATTTTTCTAAGAAACTGTGGAAAATTGGTTTGCAGTGCGCAGGTGTAGGGGTGATGCATTGCTCAACAAGGACAAACAACAAAGTACTGGTGAAATGATGGTTTATTTATATATAATCCACAGTCTGATGACAACAGTAAAGAATAAGTGATAACAGGCAATACAGAGCCTGGTGTATCGCTCTGTTTAATCCATGGGTTCAGTCACAAAATAATAGTCCTGATATATAATCACCAACAATAAACACAAACACGATCACAAGTCCGTAGTGAGTGCTACAAATACAATTAATCGTGACTCATGTGCAGTGTTGTCCGGGCTTTGTGCTGGCCTGTAGCAACAGCTCCAGATCATGTTAGCCATCTAATAACAACAAAAAAGTATTTTAGCCATGACAAAACAAACAAAACACTCATGATAACAATACGGTTCTCCTTCCGGTTCAGCATTAACCATAACAAAGGAACAGATCACCTCGCTACGTCCCCTTATATACCATCAATCACGCCCCCTTGGTTAACGATTGCAACCACTCCTCCAATCTGTGGCTGCCACATCGTTTCTCTTCCCTTGATTTAGTGTACCGTAGCTCCACCCCCTTTCTAGATGGTTGACTTCCGCCTAACCCTCAGAATGAATTCTCTGGCCATCTAGTCCAGAGCACTCTGTTCCCTTTACACAGCGCCCTCACAGGTCGGGAGGGAGATTTATCACCAAGAATAATTCTGTTTCTGTCACAGAAACAAATATACAAATACAAGCTGAGAAAGAATGTGATTATTCTCAGCTCCCTTCATCCATCAGTTGAGATCGGGACAGGTGAAAAAAAAAATTCAACAAAGTATGGAGTTGACTGGTTCTCGCAGGTGGCCTGTCGATGTTTTTTTACAATGTTCTGGATCTCGCAGCTATCAATGCCTTCATTCTCTACAAGGAATGCACTGGTGAAAACATAGGAAGGAGAGCTTCACCAGACACATTTTCAGCAAAAGACTAATAACCCGGTACTAGCTGAAGATGCAGATGAATCCAGTGCCAGCCGCAAGAGATGACAATGCCAGATTGCAAAATGTAATGGCAACAAAACTGTTGATAGCTGTGCCAAATGTGCAGACAGTCTGCGATAAGTGCACTGCATATGTTGAAAAGCACAGGATCTGTGTGATTTGTGCCAGCACTAGACTTTTTAAACGATTGTAAATGAAGCTCATTCTGTTCAAATGTTTATTTATTCATGTCATTTCAATTATAGTATGTTTGTGTATAAATGCATTGCTTCGGTATGCACTTTGTTATATAGACAATATAAACCCATTAATTATCATTAATTGATACTTATTTACATTGTTTCAGTTGTACAGTTTTGTATGTATATGATGTACCTGTATATATACAAATGTATTTTCAAATATTTGTTTATTTAATTTTTTACAGTTTTTTGAGGTTGTGCTTTATGTAATATGTCTGTATTTAAACACATTTCTGTTCAAATGTCCGCTTATTTACAATGTTTCGGTTGTGTAGATGCTTTATATCAGGGGTTCTCAACCTTTTATATATATTATACACTGATTGTACAAAACATTAGGAACACCTGCTCTTTCCATGAAATAGACTGACGTGAGGTGAATCCAGGTGAAAGCTATGATCCCTTATTGATTAAACCTGTTAAATCCACCTCAATCAGTGTAGATGAAGGGGAGACAGGTTAAAGAAGAATTTTTAAGCCTTGACACAATTGAGACATGGATTGTGTATGTGTGCCATTCAGAGGGTAAATGGGCAAGACAAAAGATTTAAGTGTCTTTGAATGGCATATGGTAGTAGGTGCCAGGCGCGCCGGTTTGAGTGTGTCAAGAACTTTAACGCTGCTGGGTTTTTCACGCTCAACAGTTTCCCGTGTGTATCAAGGATGGTCCACCACCCAAAGGACATCCAGCCAACGGCTCATTGATGAAAGAGGCCAAAGGTGACACGAATTGTGCAGAGCAACAGACGGGCCACAGTTAGTCAACTGACAGTCCAGTACAACATTGGTGCCGAAAGATCCATGAAAGAATGCACAACTCGTCATACCTTGACACAAATGGGGTATGGCAGCCGACGACCTAACAGAGTTCCACTTCTTTCAGGAAAAAACAAGAAACTGCAGTTGCATTGGGCTAAGGAACGAAAACATTGGACACTGGAGGATTGGAAAAACATTGCCTGGTCTGATGAATCCTGGTTGCTGCTGTTTCACGCTGATGAGAGGACTAGGGCATGGAGAAAACCACATGAGTACATGCATCCATCATGTCACGTGTCAACATTGCAGGCTGGTGGTGGTGGTGTGATGGTGTGGGGTGTGTTTTCATGGCACACATTGGGCCCCTTGATAAAAGTGGAGCAACGTTTGAATGCCACAGGATATCTGAACATCATTGCCAATCAGGTGCATCCCTTCATGGCAGCAGTGTATCCATCTGCTAATGGATTTTTTCAGTAGGATAATGCCCCATGCCACAAGGCTAGGATTGTCCAGGAATGGTTCCACGAACATGACAGTGAATTCAGCTTACTGCAGTGGCCTGCCCAGTCTTGTTCTGTCATGAGTTCAGGAAAGTAAGTATTACATTTGCTGAGTAGACCAGACAGGTGTGCTGCCAGCTGCGGTGTGATTAAGTCAAAGTCAATGTTTCGTTCCTGAATGAAAGAATGTAAGAGCTCAAACATATCAGTATTCCCCCACAGACATGAACTTTCCAGAGTTGTAGTTTTCTTTTGAATGCTTCAATTCTTTCACGCTGGGCAATAAAATGAGTGCTCCCATGTGGAGCATTATAAGGGTCAAAATTAAATAGTTAATTTGTTAATTAATTTGTCAATTCATAAGTTAATATGTTAATTAATTGGTTAATTCAAAAGTTAATTATTATAGTTATAAATTAATTTTAAATGTATAAATTAATTCTTACATTTATAAATTAATTTCTAAGTTAATTAGTCAATTCTTACACTAAATTGTAAATGAGCTGTTTGCCAAATGAACTTTCAATTTCATTTGCCAATTTAAGTTTTTACAGCCTGTGTTTGAACATTGTCAATCACACAAAGGTGCGCCTACAATCAGACACCCTGGGATCCTTCAAGAAGCTGCTTGATGAGATTCTGGGATCAATAAGCTATTAACAGCCAAACGAGCAAGATGGGCTGAATGGCCATCTCTCATTTGTAAACGTTCTTATGTTCTTATGTTCCTACAATTAACATCGCTTCCAGGCTTGTATCATATCCTCTGACATCACCACCAAGCCATGGCTTGGCGTCCTCCCGACCAAAGCGGAAGAGCCTTAGGAAAGCACCCATTCCAGCGAAAAAACTGCTGATTTTCAAAGACTGACCAGTTGCAAGGATGCTGAAAGCACTCTTTGACTCTGGGGCCCAAATCCCCCCCAACGCCAACCATAACACTTTATTCTTGATGCTCTGCAACATCCAGGATGCAGAGCCCATCTTTCCACCTGCTAAGTGCCGCCGCGCTGCTCCCAGAGGCCAGCTTGCCAGCTACTCCATGGTAGCCACCCCCACTCCAGGCCCATCAGTAGAATTAACATCAGCAGCACCTTCCAACAGAGCTTCACACAGCAGGAATACAAGATATCAGCAGAGCAATGCATCTGACTCCGATTTCAACCTGCAAACTCTGGCCAGCGCTGCAGCCCCTTCCATCACTCATCAAGAGATATTTAAAGAGATTAAATAATTTATACAACCATTTGCAGATAGCATTGCATCAATTAACAACCGTTTGGACGCCACGGAAGCCTGGTTCAACTCCTTCCTACACTCAGCCAGCACTCCTGCATCATCTACCGTCACAGCAGAAACAGCACCAGCCTTCAAGCTAACTTCCGCTACAGCAATAGGTATTCAACCAGTCTCCACTACCAGACATTACACCTTATCTGCTGTGCTCCGTAAACAAATCATCGATGGTAAAGACATCAATCTGATATCCATTCTCATTGCAACAAACAAATTCATTGACCACCGTGTTGTGAACTGTGGAGATGTGTCTGTCACTTTAAAATCCAGTGACCCCTTCTGTTAAAAGATCTTACACTGGGTGAATCTGTACTGGCATTTTCTGTTTATCAGGACATTTTGTGCTCTGCATTTCCTCACTGCCGCGAGGAGCTGGACTCATATATGTCATATGTGGTAGAGCTTTCAGTGAGATGCAGAGGGACAATGTTCTATGAATATCAATATCATAAAAGTTTCTCAGCCAAGGCAGCAGCCTTCCTTGCATCGGGCAACCATATCATTAACTGGGGCATAGCTGATCATGATTTGTCCAACCGGGTCTTTGGAGGCCTGCAAGCTCAAGCTTGTGGGGTCTGCGCATCCATTGAGCATTCTACACATCTCTGCCCAAAAACAGCCAGCGCTGACAACACTAGCACCCCTCAGCCTCCAAAGACCCCTCTTCATTTCAGAAACCGGCTTTCATCACCAAACACAATCCACGCATCTGCACCTCCCGCTGCGTCCCGTAACAGGGACAAATACAGACAACCTATTAAATTTGCAGGGGAAAGGCACATTTGTAATTACTTTAATAGTTCATCCTGTTTTAATACAAACTGCAAATACCTGCATGTCAGTAACTTCTGCGGCGATGCCCACTCCTGGCTCATCTGTCCCCTGCAGCACAACAAATGACTTTCCACATTGACAATACACTCACCTATCAACATAAAGGCACTCACTGAAGCTCTACTCTCTCACCCTGACCAGCAATTCACCCAGCATCTCATAGACGGGCTACAAAATGGATTCCATAGCGGCATTAATAGCATCCCTATTTCATCCTATACCTGCAAAAATCTCAGATCCACGGCATCGGATCCACAAGCTGTCTCCACACTCATCAAAGCAGAAATTGATAAAGGCTTCATGGCTGGGCCTTTCCCGTCTCCACCATTTCCAGAATACCTGTGACAGGCTAGCTGCAGGGAGGACCAGACCAGAAAGAATCACAGAGACAGACGTACTGTGTGTAACTGAGTCGCGACAGCAATCAGTGTTTTAATAAACAAACAAAAGGTTTAAACAAAACAGAAGACAGGACACGGCACTTGAGGCCAAATTAAACAGACAAACAAAACGGACTAACACTTAACAAACGGTGGACGGACAGACACACAAACACGGTGAGTACAAATAAACAAACAAGTATCATGCTGGTCTTACCAGCACGCGATAGCAATTGTTATAAATATTTAACCTTAGTTCTCCTCCTCTCTCTCCTGTTCACTACTCACCGAACACCCAACAGGAGTGAGTAAAATGTGCATCTATATATACTGTTGTGCCAGGAATCAATTACTAATTAATTATTCAATTGAATCCCAGCATGTGAATTAATTATGTGCAACCTCGTGCTCACATATTAAATACTTTAAATGCACGTGAAATGATGCAATGCAAAGTGCAATCCCGTGCCTAAATACAATTATACATTTTAAATAACTTGTGCTACACACCCATTTATATCCCGTGTACCAACTACAATACACCAACATTAACACACGCAACATACAACCAACATATAACACATAAATGTACACAGAGGTGGGGCACATTGCCACAATACTGTATATATATATATATATATATATATATATATATATATATATATATATATATAAATAAATAAAACAAGATAAATAAAACACCTTGTTTACACCATGCTGATTTTAAAAAAAACACTAACATTTTTCTTAGAAAACACAATTTATGAACAGTAGGATGGAAACAGTGCAGATTCCATTTAAATCTCTCCTTTATATGAGTGGTTTCATTAAACTTTAACTGCAAAGCCCTTCTGGCTCAAAATCTGTTTTGTTTTGTCCCAAACCTTCCTCCTTTCCCCCACAGTCTATGTTCTGTCTATGACTCCACATGGAATTTGTAGATTCTATTTAAACATGGCTAAGTCACACAAATGCATTTGCCCTAGAGAATTGGCATATTTTAACATGAAAACCTTCACTAACGTTCTTTTTTCATTAAGGTTTTCAATTTGGAAACCTTCCAAATTATCCCCCTATTCCAATCAAAAACCTTAGTAATTACACCCATGTCTTGATCTAAATTGGAAACACAATTGTATGGTGTCCTTAACAAGGTTTTTAGCTCAGTTTTGAATAGCTATTTCAAAATATAATACCAGCAATTAATAATGTTGCTTACCTCCCTTGTTCCTTACTAATCGGGTTAAACCCATTGTGACTGTTTTAAGTCTGGTATAACTGATATTACTATCAGAAATATAAAGATGCATACAAATTTGTGAACACATGTTCTTTAGACAAATGATGAGAACAAACAAACAAGTTATCTTCAGCCACCTAGTATCTGCATTTAACAAAAAAACCCTTTCAAGCATTAGGTGGCTATATATTTTATGTTTATATAAATGTGTAAATGTACATGTTTGTGCACAGATTAGATTTTATCTGATGCAAAAGATTACATTGAGACGTTAAAAATCTTTAACACTTTTAGTATGAATTTCATTATGAGGGTTACGCAGAGTTCAAGGTGAATCATTCTGAATAGTTGCAAACCTCAAACCTAAAAACATACAGGGAAATTGAATGAAAAGCTCTCTTATGATACAAAATAACCTGGCCACCATGGTTGCACTTGTTTGTTTTAAAAATACATTTTCTCTTTTTATAAAAATGTTGAATCAAGTGAAATACATTGTGCTTACGTATGTTCTGTGCATTTTATCCTTTTCTGTGGAGATTCTCAGCTACGTGTTTGCTCAGAATGAACTGGTGTTCGGTATTCAGCATCTTTCATTTATAAAGGCATTGCTTGTGCAAAACATGTCCTTCTTGGATTTTAAAGAAGAAAGAGTGCATTTCTGGTTTTAATGTAGTGTCCAGATACCCTATTTTCTCACTTGAAATGTAATGTTTTTGTTTATGTCTTATTATTTATTAAACCAATGTATTACTGAAATATTAAAAGGCCAAAGCTGTATGTTGCCTCACTAATTTATCTGCAAGATAGCTATGTTTAGTCTCCTGGTGTGCTGTATTCAAGGGAGTGTTTTGTTTAAAAAAGCACAAAGGTACCTTATTAAATAATGTCAGAAACATGAAGTTCATTATTATGCAAATAATGTCTTCTGAACAGATTAGTTAATTGCAACTCATTTGCATAATTAATGAACTCTCAAATGAATAATGCCTTTGCAAATTTGTGCAGCGTTGTTTTAAAATAAATTATAAAATACTTGTCAAACTGAGAGCTCTCTTTGGTTTCCCACTGTATTGTTTGCAAATTAATTACCAAGCACTAGTCAAATCCAAACGAGTTTGTAGTGTGTACAATATTATTTGGAAATCAATCATAAAATAAATGTCAGTCTGCCTTAATAAACAGATCACGGACTTCTTTATGAGAGTAATACATACCAGAGCCCAGCTTTTACATGTTACTACATTTGTTTCAAGTGTCTGCAATATTTTGTTAATTGTATTATCATACACTGGCATTACAAAATTGGCAGTTGTTAGTACGATAATCCTTAAATAAATTGAGATTAATTTTAAAGGTAGATTAGTGGATGAAGATTAATGCAAATGCATGCAAGCAAGGCACAAAGATGCCAGCCGTGTCTTTGAGATGGGTGTGTCCAAGCCAGAGGGTCCGCTGCTGCCGCCGTCGCCTTCCGAGTGTCCGCTGCTGCTGTCGTCGCCTGGGGTCGTCGAGGATCCTGCTTCGCCTGGGGTCGTCGAGGGTCCTGCTTCGCCTGGGGTCGCCGGGCGCTCTGCTTCGCCTGGGGTCGCCGGGGATCCTGCTTCACCTGGGGTCGCTACACTGTGGCCAGATCCCCACAGAGGGGAGCTGCCGGCCATGAAGAAGGGGGGGGAGGTCAGGAGACCAGCTCCCCCAGCCGCACTTTCGCGGCAGGATAGTGTGTGGCAGGAGACCCGGAAAAGGGAGCTGCCAACCACGAAGAATTGGGGGGTGCCGGATCTCCCACCATGGCCACCCCCATGGACACTGTGCTTCCCCCTCTTCCGGGACTTTGAGACTGAGGGGGGAGGTGGCCGATGGGGTCAAGTGTGCGTTGCACAAAGGGGGGGGGGATATGTAACAGGTGCCCTGTAACATTGTTTTGTTTATTTAGCTCGGGGTGGGTTTTGGAAGAAGAGAGTGAGCGAGAGAGAGAGGATTAAAACGAAACTAAAATTAAACACCAGGAACAGTGAAGGCAATTGCTCAGCCTGACCTGGGTTTTGTTTATTACTTTTGTGTTCGTGATTTTGTTTTGTTTATCTGTTTTATTTTCGCTCTGTGAGCACAGTGTTTTTGTTTGAATATTTTATTTATTTTTGCTGAATAAAAACAGCACAGCCTTTAACTGCAGTACTTGCCTGGTGTCAGTACTTTCCTTCCTGCTTCTGTCTGACGTCAGACCAGTCGTCCAGCCTGTCACAAAGCCATATTTATAAGCAATAATGAAACCATGAACATAGGTGCCATGCTTTTAAATCTCAATGTTCCCATTTAGATATATGGCAGCACATTTTCCAAGTCCTATTTAAATCTGTAAGATTAGGTAGCAATTTTTGATTAAAGCAGTTGGTGATACCCCTGTAAGCCACTAAATGTTTACTCTGTTTCTGCATCCGGTGAAAAAAACAAACTTTCTCACAGAAGTACCAAGTGGTGCAGCCACATCTGCCTCTGGCAATCGCAGATCCAGTTACTCCTCTTTTAATAGGGGCTGGCTCTATTATGCTATAGGACTGCAGGAAAGAGTAAGGATTATTTTTAAGATATGCACATTGTAAAATATGTGAGTGAAAAAGAACAGAGAAGTATGGTGAAGGATGGTTACAAGATTTATTCTTTATATTTATCATGTTGTTTTGCCTTGTTTAATTTACAATTGGATAACTTTATTGTGCGTCTGTGTTTAGATAAAAAAAATAAAAAAAAATTATGTTTCACCCGGATTAACAAAACTGTTTTGTAAAAAAAAAAGATATAAATAGAAAATGTAATTAAAACACAAGCTTTGAAAATTAGAAGTCAATTTATAAATTAAACGGAAATATCCCTCAGCTAAAGTCGACCATAGAGGGATTACTGTACACTTATTTGTACTATAATCTTCAATTTACTGTCGCTTCAGATTTCTTTGGTATTAATTCCACTCTATTTCATTAACCTGTAGCAATGATTTATATTTCAATGCATGTTATCCTTGCTTCTAATCTACTCTCTCCGGATTTTAAAAGAGTAATCGTACATATTACTTATTGTGACCTACACATCAAAGGCACTTAAAACCATTTAAGTTAAGGCATCTCATATATTTTTTTTATGAACATAAATCAGTAGAACAGGCATAATGCATCTCCAATGTCATGTGTTACTGCTGTTGCTAAGCAATCTGGAATATTTTAAATTGTTGAGTTCATATCATATAGCAAAAGCAGTATTTTAATATGCATGGGGTAAACTTGCGAATACAATTTCTCAATCTGCTGTGGATGTGAAACTGCAGAGGTCATCACCTTTGACAGCACACATGCAGACTTTTGCTATGATCAGTCGTCTCAAAGATGGATCTTTAGTTGAATAGCTGACTTGGAAATAGCTTATAGTCTTCCACGCCAATGTCTCTAGTTCAAGTCCGTCCATGGTCAGCATTGTTTGGTCAAGTATTAATATTTGGTTTTCCTGGCTTTCTGCTGAACAGACTTCGGTTTGTTCAGGACATAGTGACTATAATGCTTGCCTGTACAGTATCTAAACACATCACTTCTGGCTCTCTGTATCCCTATAAATTCTAGCATGGGGGGCTATTTTAATGATCTAAACAGTGCCCCTCCCAGTAGAATGAGCTGTTAAAACCATTGAAATGTTAATCTGTCCATGATGAAATTGCATGTACACATTTGAAACCACAATATTTAAACGCTAATTACTATTTCTATATAGTGCCTTGCAACCTTGCAAATATTATTATAAAATGTCAGCACAAATATAATAGATTCTTTATAATTACAAAACATATGGTAAACATCTCTAAAACAAACGTTGTGCATGTGAATCAATTTTTAAGATCTCAATGTTCTGTATTTTGTAGCAGAAGTTCAGCTACACAGTTTTGCGCTTGTTTTGTAATGGTTTGATGTGGTACATCTATTTTTGTTTTAGTGCACTCAATATCCTGTTTTTAACTTTTACCATGGAGCCTATTGAAAAAATAGGGCTTGTGCATTAAAAGAATATGTAACAACACAGGTACCAATATGTGTACATTTATGCATAATAAAGGATTCCCCTACAAAATATACAAAAACAAATATTTGAGAGCATGAAAAGCTAATTATTGTAATATTAGGAATATGTCTGGCATCCTTGTTCAAATTGGGCATTTTATTCAGGTTATACAACATACTTCAAGCTTTAAGCTGTGTTTACCAGAATGTATTTGACTCAGTGTTAGATCAGAATGAGAGCCTTATAACTTGCATAACTTTTGATTCATTTCCAGGGAATGGTTAGCACCTTAAAACCAAATTGATCCGAACTTGGGTATATTCATTAAACAATTTTAAACTGTAACAGATCTGTTTTCTACATCAAATCGAAATTATGGCAAAAATAGGGTACAGTAAACATTAGGCCCTATTTAGCCTATTTACAAAATCATAAAACAAAAACACATCTGGAAAAATTAACACATGAGTTAAATTTTGTTTTACAGATGTCTCCAGCAACTGACCAGAGTTCTTGGGTTAGTGTTTTCCTGACTATTAATGGCTTTGGTTTGCAATGCCATTTAGTATATCCCCTCCTGTGAGTCGCTTTCTGTGTAATTTATGCATACATTTTGCCAAGATTTTACAACTTTTAAGATATTAACATAAAATGAGAGATGAACAATGGGTGGCATTAGTTGCAGCTGAAACCAAAAAAGATTAAATGGTTCATGTGAGGTTTAAGAAAAAACAGGGATGAGTGCAGACCTCTGTATATATGAATCCTGTAGGAAAGGCCTGCAAATGGGCCCAACAATTCTTGATTACCACTTAAATTTGCTTGCAAATTAGTGTGGCAATTAATAAATTGCCTTCGTTGGGGAGTGAAACTTACACTTGGAAAGCTGTGCACTGAGACGTGCATTTAAATGAGGTCTCGTAAGTTTGTCAGTGTCTGCTCCACACAAATTGCTGATAGAATGCCATTACAGGCTGCATCGGAAATGATGTGCGTGTTAATAAGCTGGGACATCTGGTAACCAGCTTTTTTTCTGATTCATTAACTGACGCTGCTGCTGTGGCCAGAGGGGTTGATAAGGAAAATCTGGGAGGCTTTTTACAGCCCAAAAGATGGACCCAATGTATGCCTCAATGACTCAACCCTGCTTTAGTCCTGCCCCTGATTCATGCTCTTCAAATTAACAGTATTCAATACGATGAAACCCAACTGAAAAGACATTATCACCTCATAAGCTTGAAGTTGCAGATGAATGATAAAGCTTTGCCTCTGTCCCCTTTAGTTTTTGACAAAACGATCAGATGAAGATGCTTAAGGTGAAAATTCTTCTTTCTAAAGCAGCTCACTATATATATATATTGTTATAAAGTAGAAACTGATAAATACACAAAGGGTTTCTACCAAACCAAGTACATTCTGGAAGCAGAAGAGGGCATTAAAAGTTTTAAGAAATTGAAAAACAGTAAAATGCCTCAGGAATTAATGAGCTCTGAAGCTAGTTTAAAATACAATCATCATGCAACCCCATCAAGTGCTGTTTTTGCTTATCTCACACAAATGAAAGTGCTCTAAATGCTCCAGAGAATGATTGAGCAAAAGAAATGTGACTTGATAGTACATGTTGAGGGATGACATGGACAATGAAGTTTCCATATGTTGTTTTTGCGCAGTAATTAGAAGCTGCCACACACTGTTTTTTTGTTTGTTTGTTTTTTTCCTTGTGCTTATTTGCATGTACGATCTTTCCTTAGAACAAAATTGTGGGCATGAGACTGGCACCTTATCGGGATCCAAGGCAATAGCACCTGGGCTGCTTCCACTTACTGGACAAGAAAGCAGAGGGTACTGTTAACACACTGATCAATCACACAGACGTGGACAGTCACCAGGGCAGCAATAGCTCCAAAATTACCTCACTGTTCATTCCAGCTGTTGCCACAAGATCCTCAGAAGTAGGGGCCTGAATGCTGTTTGGAATGTATGCGTTCAAGCTCTAAATTGGAATGGCCATGAAGACTGGATGGCTGCTGTGAGTTGTAGCCTGTTCTTAATATTAAGGTCAGACATTGACACTGGCCATATGACTGCCTTATACTCTTAGATACCACCCTTTATTGGCCTACACTGACATGAGTATGGGCATAGGCCTTTGAAGACCTCTATAGTATAAACAGTAAAGTGCAATCCAGTTTATGTTTAATCCATTGCCTGCTTTAGAAACAAACTACACTATCTGTACTGTCCATGGTTCCTGATGCCAGTCAGTCATCCCCATAACAACCTTTGAGCTGCTGTCTCTGTAAATGCCAGGATGCGTCTGACACCCATCACAGATTCTGTTAATGTGCATTCACTAGATATGTAAATGTGCATGTGGCTGCTAATTAATATTCACAAAATCACTTGCAGCCATCTAAATACAGTAAACCCTGTTATTCTATGAGATTTAATTTAGCACCTTTCCATATGTTTATTTCAAGAATAAGACCAACTTTAAATCAGGTTTGCCATAATGTTAAAGGATATTTAAATGAACTGAAATGTTTACAGCAGAGAACATCAATTAAAATGGTTAAAAAAGATATGTAAAAATAAATCACACTAAACTATTTCCTCTTCAGTGAGCTGGGGCCCCATGGAGAGAAGGCAGTGGGCTGTGAGACTGGCAGGAACGTCATTGGTCTGTTCAGTTGACAGGATGTCAGTGGTGGTGGCACAGCTGTTGGAAGAGGCTGTGTTGGTATCTGCGGCATGTTGATGTGTGAAGTACAAAAATGAAACCTATTCCTCAGGAGAGTCCTGCATATGTCAAGTATATTGTCCCATTAAGCCAATCCATTTATCAACCCACTGAATGCCAATTAAATTGCACAGGATGGTGCAGGTATATGGTGGGCTGTTGGTGACAAACTTTATTACAGCTGAGCTTTTCTGGCTCAGTACATTTTCACATTTGCTTAAAACAACAGACGAGTAATAACCACTTTTCTCTTGTTTGCAGAGGCTGCAGTGATATAAAATGCCCTTCAATAAAGGACAAGTATCAGAGATTGGCAGTGCCCATGCTGATATGTTATGAGATTTCTTTTTATTCAATTTGCCCTTCAATAAAGATGTCAGGGCTTGGGTCCAAGTGGTGCCAAATGTCTTCACAGCATGGAAATTAAATCAGTGTAATGTCATCAGAATGATAAAACAGGCTCTGCTGCAGTTTCAGCTGGATTCATCGCCACTGCTGACTGCTGATGCTGCTGACTGCTGAGTGGCACAGCTGAGCCAGTGCTTCCATCCTCAAAAAAAATGACAGGGAGGAACAATGTAAAAAACAACTTGACTTCCAATCATTCCCATTCTGCCACCATTAAGCTGATATTAGCAGTCCCAATTTGTAAATAGGGATGAATCAGGTTCAGCCATCGATCATGTGGACACCCGTACAGCCGTGAGATCAGGAATGTGCTCACTGTAACCGCATTCACTATATATATATTACACAGGGTTCAAAATAGACTTTGTTGGGTTTTTTAATCTGTTTTGGTGAATCTGAATTGATTTAACAAAACTGTGACAAATAATCCTTAAAAAACATTTGATTCTATCCTTTGAAAATAGTAATCTGCAAGAATATAAATCCTAACAGTTCTGATGAGGAAATCGCTTAGCCCCTCCTCCCGTTGTATTTTGATCCTTGCTTTCATGTAAGTTTTTTAATAGTGCTCGAATGTAAATGTTAGAGACCATACACATACAAAGGGGGGCTATGTGGTTTCAGGGTATAAGCACACTACACTCACATGCCTGGGTTAGAATCTGGCTCAGGTCATGAAGTGAAATGAATTTAGTAGCCCCTTGTGTTCATTTGGCCACATCACAAAAATACCATATTGTAGCAATCCTGGGGGAGGGAAGGGCAGTAGCCCCACTGAACTACATAGATCATTTTAAGGGTCATAGGTCACAGTGGTTCCTGCAGTTCCGGCACTAGTTTCTATCTGGATTACTGAAGAATCCACAGCCAGCTGGAGGTGTTCGATGGACTTGCAATTAGAAGAGACACTTGCTAAATGAATCCCTGTGGTTTGTTTTGTGTTATTGGGAACGGGCTGTGAACAAACACTGTATGACCTCCGTTATGCAGCCCGCTCGTGTGGTTGTGTAGGGAACCAGGCTTGTGCACCAGTGTTTTAAGAAAAGCTCAGCATTTGTGGTGTGGTGCTTCATGGTGGGGTTTTCCAACAAGCCCTGGCCTCTGATTTTTGTTTTTCCTGTGTGTGCGGGTCTGAGTCCGATCCTGTTTTGTATAATTTTGATTAGGGTCTCTGTCCGTAAGAAGCCCAGGAATAATTGGCAGGGAGAGTTCAGGTCAGTTCTTCTAATGTCTGCTGGCACCATGCTTGATTTTTGTCCCTTATTCTCCCAATTCATCTAGGTCTCTGATAAATGTTTCAATACAATCATAAGAAATTTGCAAAGGAGTCACAGCTTTCTAGGACAGACAGTATGTGCCAGTTCCAATTGGACCAGCATGCCATCCTAAATCTCTGTGAGGAATTGAAGGAAGATTTTAATCTCCTACCTTAGGGATTTGTGCATTGCCAGTTTGTATTAAAGTAACATCTGTTCTTTATTTTATGGGGTAGAACTGGCAATTAACATTCTGCCGCCATTTTTTAATGATTTATTCTCAGATGATAGAAGCATAATTAATCAGAGTATGTATTGCATGAAGTAATGTACAATATTTTGTTAACACTTAATGCACTCCGTACGACCAGTCATTTTATTTCCAAAACTAATTAAATGTGTTGTAAGGGTCATCAATAATGTATTGGAAATGCAGTATATATATATATATATATATATATATATATATATATATATATAGGTGTAAGTTGGCCTGTTCATTTCTCTGGAGATGTTTAAATGTGGATGTGGAGCAAGTTTAAAATGACCCTGCAGTTGCACACTTTTGATGCACACAAGTTAGGGCAATTAAAAATAAAATAGAAGGCATGTATGAACATGCTATTCTCATGTCTCATGAAAAAAGAGGCATTACGATCTGATCTTCTTTTTAAATGTACCACCTATTCGTAACATCACTGTAGTAATAGACTCCAGTGGATGAGTATCTTGAAATAACCACAGACCTGGGGATTATGAGGTAAGAGGGTCATTATCTCTTCTAACCCTGGGGAAATGCTTACCTCATGGTAACCCACCCCCTGTGGTGCCTTACTGCTATTATAAAAGGATTTCAAATCCACTTGAATATTAAATGTACCTTTTTAGTGGGTGGACAATTAAGTTACCTGGGGGTATATTTTTATTGAGGTATTTAACATGCTAAAGACAGCGTGAAACTCTTGACAAAGCAAACACATTTTTCAAATTCTATTTTCACGTTTGATGGCTCACTACTATACTGACCAGAGGCAGCATGAACAACATCTCATAATTTAAAAACCTTGCATCGCTGCACTGAATATAAGATTATGCAAAGTTGCATATATCTTATCCCCAATAAAGAAACAAGAAAACTTTAACTGGAATAGAAGAAACTTATAATCAATTCACAATTGAATTATTCTTGTGTTAGAAATTAACACTGAATTGCTGAAGGTAATGATATATTTTATTTTAAAATATGTGTATACATTTTAATAAACAAATCCTCCAAAGACATGATAATCCTTTATCATGGCTTTGGAACAGTGGTCACAACCGGTAAGTATATTATTATTATTATTATTATTATTATTATTATTATTATTATTATTATTATTATTATTATTATTATTATTATTTCTTAGCAGACGCCCTTACCCAGAGCGACTTACAGTTGTATACAAAAAAATGCCTATCAAGAATTACAGTACAATTAAAAGCAAGATACAAAATACAATGACTTCAGTTCTAATAAGAGCAAATACAAAACACAGTACGATTTGATATCGGGCAGTTCAAGAGCAGATAACAGTGCTGATAGTTACATCAGGGTTAGATATGAGTGCAAGTGAAATACAAAATACTACAGATTGGGTTAAGTGCAGGATTAAATACAGTAAAATAGGGAACAGACAAGTGCAAGTTAAAGTGCATTAAAGGCAGAGTGCTATATTGACCAGAAGGGGAGAGGTGAGTTTTACAGGTGTTGTCTGAAGAGGTGTGTCTTGAGGAGGTGCCGGAAGGTGGTCAGGGACTGGGCAGTCCTGACATCCGTAGGAAGGTCGTTCCACCACTGCGGGGCGAGGGTGGAGAAGGAGCGGGCTCTGGAGGCAGGGGAGCGTAGAGGAGGTACGGCCAGTCTTCTAGTGCAGGCGGAGCGGAGAGGGTGGGTGGGGGTGTAGGGAGAGATGAGGGTCTGGAGGTAGCTGGGTGCAGTCTGGTCAAGGCATCAGTAGGCAAGTACAAGATTCTTGAACTGGATGCGAGCGGTGATCAGGAGCCAGTGGAGTGAACAGAGCAGTGGAGTAGCATGGGAGAAGCGAGACGGAGAGAACACTAGATGAGCAGTGGAGTTCTGAATGGGCTGGAGCGGATGGGTGGCGGACGCAGGGAGGCCAACCAGGAAGGAGTTGCAGTAGTCTAGGCGGGAGAGTACCAGGGTCTGGATGAGGAGTTGTGTGGAGTAGTTATTTCTATTGGTGGTAATGTAATGACACAGACCTAGAGTGGTATGAGTTTTTGTAAAAAAAAGTAATAAATAAATAAATAAATAAATAAATAAATAAATAAAAACCCTCTGAGGACATCATAAGTTCAAAGCAAAACATTGTGAACTTGTGAAAGGGTAATCTAGAAGGATATACTGGTTCCAGTATTTAAACAGCTAATAGTTCATGTACATTGATACAGTGCTTGATGTACAAATACCGCCAGCTTTTAAGTGCTAAAACACTTCTGGTATAGTTTAAGTCTGATTGCTGTCATACATCAGGCACTTTGCAGTGTGACTTTCCACTTTTCAAGTTCTTCACCATTTTTCACTGCCAATTAGGCCTTGGCATTTTTTCTTCTTATTTATAAAACTTCCCAAAAGCATTTTTTTTAAGGCTCTTAATGTTTCTTTTTAAATGGTAAAACTGTTGTGTAAAATGGGGTACAAATAAATAAAAAGATGCAGTTTGTCTCTAACTCCAGAGGTGAATGCTCCTGGAACATCCACAATTCTGGGAGCATCTACAAATATACTTAAAAAAATGCTATTCAGTGCCTCAAAAGATGATTAAAATATGGCTCAGCAGAAATGTGTAGTTTGTAAAACCCTGGAGATCTAAACCAGGCTCCGGGTGATCTTCAAGTCCTGGCTCGTGTCATTCCAGGCTGGGGGAGGCATCCTTGTGAACTTTCTTTGGTTGATTGAGATTTCCCTAAATTGTCCCTTTCCAGAGAATGGGTCCATTCCAGTCATTATTAGGAATGGCCCTCAGCCAGTATTCTAATTGAGACAAGAATGTTCGATGTCTTTTTTTGCCATTTAAGGTGGCAGGAAGGGCTTGTGTGTATTTTGTTTTCCTAAAGAGGTAACCTAATTATGATGCGTCTCCATTTGCCTGGCAATAAACTGACTCCCCCACCCCCAATAAAAACAGGATGGAAAGAGGAGACGGTATGGGCAGACGGGTTGACAAAGAAAGATAGTCTTGCTCGGAACAGCAAAAGTACTCATTAACTGATGACTGATCCCAGGAATTGAAATATGCAGATGGTTCAAAATAAGGTGCTGCTCACATGTGAACCCCTGCTGAACTTGCCAATATGCAGATTTCCGACTGCTAATGCAGAAACTAAGTCGAGCCCACTGTACTCTGTAAACAATGGATAAGTCTAGTTCTAGATATGATAATGATCTAGTCTAGAATTATTTTGTTATACACTAAAATTCCATTGCAAAACCAGTACAGAGGGCGATGTTTGATCTCATCTGGTACGTATGTCTTCTTTTATTGTGCATCCTCATTGGCAGATATTTGCTAAATACATTTGCTTCACAATATATTAATATACACAAGTCTTTACTTCTGCATTGTAGCTTTAAACAACTGTATCTTACATCAGAGAGGCCACTCATCTGGTTTATTATTTTTGTTTAAATGAAAGATAAACTGTGTTTCACAGGATACAATAAACAGTGTTCAACTTATCTGATGCATTATATTATCATCTGAGTCGGGCAATAAGATATTTGGGTTTACTGCAGGAGACTTCTTCTACTTGGTATTTAGTAGAATCGTTTTCCTTGAACTCAGTTTGCTGCAAATAACTCATGAGGTTGTTGTCGTGTGAATTGCAACATATGAATACCATATGGTTATATGAGATGCCATCTAACCAAACAATTCTCATCTCACGAGGTAGTGGGGTTATGCTATTCTAGATATGCTACATTTTTGCAAAAGGTATGGCTCAGGACTTCCACAATATTCTTTCTACTGAAAACATAGCCAATTATGTCCTAGTGCTCTCTATCAAGTGAGCCCTGGTAAGGATAACCCAAGATCATTCCATGAAATTCATAATACCAAATGAATCCAGTCAAGGTGGACCGGTGGAACTGGAGCTTCTATTCCTTATATGTCTTCTGTATTAGGGTTGTATTTACTTATGGGAGTTTGGGAAAAGTGAAAGTGATTTTAATTAGTTCTATAACAAAGAAGCTTCACTTAAACTGAAGAGAAAAATGTTCATTCAAAAATCCCAACTCCCAACGATAAAGGGTTGTTTATATATTACCCACTCCTGTTTACACAGAGCTTGTACAGAAGGGTCCTATAATGGCTCATGGCTCCTGTATTGCATTATCTCTACACTAATATTACAACATTGATATAATTGCAGGATGTTATTATTATTTGTTGTTAATCTAAGTGTCCATTCCAACCTGAACAACACGAATGCAATTCCTTTTGGCAAGCACACACACTACGGACTATAAAAAAGGTCCCTTGCTTGCCTGAATAAAATAAGCTACATTGATATGGAACGTGTATGTATGTGTGGGTGGAGGGCGACAGGAGGGGTCGGCGGTGGGTAAATGAGTCACGGATAAAAAAATAAATCTAATAGCAGCCATTCATTACGAATGGTATACTGCCAAAAAGTTTTACGCATCTATAGTGCAATCTGCAGCTGTATGCCCTGAGCGCGCGTGCCTGGATGGTAAATGCTCCCTCAATCAATCCTGGGTTGTGTAGCTCAATTCGCACGTGACGTCTTCAGCTGCTCAAGTCGTCCTGTTGATGAGGGTAATAAAAGCAACAGGAGAAAAGCGCTGTAACTTTAAAACTGCTGTAACATTTGAGCAGTGTAATGTAAAAATATCACACTGGGTACCTTTTTTTTCTTTCTTTTTTGTTTTCTTTAAGAAAACACGCTTCCCGTACTGTTTTCTTGCAGCAAATACTTCTAGGACATCAGGTGACAGTTTAAAACATGGAACAGATTTTTTTAAGTAAACCTTTTAGGTGGTCTGATATCATGAGGTTGGCGTGCGTTTGTTGTTTCGTTGGCTGTGCGGGTTGCTACAATTTGGATGTGGAACATTCTATGGCTTTTCGCGGTCCCAATGGTTCTTTATTTGGATATTCAGTTTCATTGCACAGCCATGGAAATCAAAAATGGTAAGTTTAAACCTGAACAAGTAGTTTCATTGCTGTAAAATGAATGAGTGACAAAACTATTCTCAACATTCCCATTCAAAACATGCACCCACAGCACAGCACGAGACTTATAAAAGTTGTCTTGTGCAGTGTGCCATAGACGTTACACTAATTGCAGGTTGAATGCAGTAATCTACAGTCTGCGAATATATGGTATCGTTTTATTACATACTGTGTCTTGTTTTTTTATATGGGACATTTTGCCTAAAAAATAATGTTAATATATGGAACTTTTTGTCACGCTTATGTCTAGCATACTCAGCCGTGTAATTGTTGTATCGCTGCTCTATTTTAATATATGTATAAAAAACAACAGCTTCCCGTTTAAAACAGATGGTAGTGCGAATCAAATAAAATACAGTAACTGCAGTAGCGTGGGTACAATAATGCTACAGTGTGTTCGGTGTTGTGCAGCAATGTCACCGTGCATTCAAAATGTATTCGTAATAATAATGGTTCAATCTGTGCCACTGAACTCATTTGAATCCATTTTTGTGCAAACTCAAGTCTGTCACGACTCACAAGCATCATTCTGTGTGTGTTAGGATCTTAGTGGGAGCTCCAGTGGCTAATTCAACTTTCAACCCTTCCATTGCAAATCCCGGTGCGGTTTACAGATGCAACATCAAAAACACGTCTGAGGACTGTGAGCAGCTATCAATGGGTTGGTATTGGATTTTGAAACTTTTGTATTACAAAACTTCATATTGATGTTATATTGGTTTTAACAAATTTGATCGATTTAAACATCTTTGGGTACCATAAACTATCCTCTTATCGAAGCACAAACCGGCACAAACGAATGATATATATGAGTAATCGTTTGTGCTGTTTGTCGGGGGGGCAACTTCACGGAGCCTATAAACTCTGGTTGTTTGGGAATGCCTGTTCATAGAAACTATATTTTTTTCTGCACTTCAGTTATTCACAGCATCATTTTACGACCTACCAAGCGCTGTATAAAACTCACCTAATGACTATTGCGTTAATGTGATGCACTTTCGTCTTTCTATGAACACAAAACATATGATTGCATTGCCCCTAGAATGTATTATTATTATTTATTTCTTAGCAGACGCCCTTATCCAGGGCGACTTACAATCGCAAGCAAATACAAATACATTCAAGTGTTACAATACAAGAAATACAATAATTTTTGTTCAAGTGTGACAAACCACAATTCAATAATACAGCAGATAAGTGATAGTTACATCAGGATATGATTAAATAGTGATAGTTACATCAGGATATGATTAAGTACAAAATACTACAGGTTAAACACTTGGCAGATTACAATATTCTGAAGTACAGGATTAAATAGGGTGCAGATAAGAGCAAAATAAAGCACATTTAAATGAAGGGTGATAGTGTCCCAGGATACAACAGAGGAGTTCTACAGGTGCTGTTTGAAGAGGTGAGTCTTAAGGAGGCGCCGGAATGTGGTCAGGGACTGGGCAGTCCTGACATCTGTAGGAAGGTCGTTCCACCACTGCGGAGCAAGGGTGGAGAAGGAGCGGGCTCGGGAGGCAGGGGAGCGTAGCGGAGGTAGAGCTAGTCTTCTAGTGCAGGCGGAGCGGAGAGGTCGAGTGGGGGTGTAGGGAGAGATGAGGGTCTGGAGGCAGCTAGGTGCAGTCTGGTCAAGGCATCTGTATGTTAACTTGTGCAAACCTTGGTAGACTGGATTTCCCAGCCTTTGTTGTTTCCATAGTAGGATAAACAAAGATCAAGTAGCCTATTGTACATCTGGTGTTCAGGACGGCATTACATGTTACACATGAAATATTATGAGAGAGAGAGAGAGAGAGAGAGAGAGAGAGAGAGAGAGAGAGAGAGAGAGAGAGAGAGAGAGAGAGAGAGAGAGAGAGAGAGAGAGAGAGAGAGAGAGAGAGAGAGAGAGAGAGAGAGAGAGAGAGAGAGAGAGA
Source organism: Acipenser ruthenus (assembly GCF_902713425.1). NCBI lineage: Eukaryota > Metazoa > Chordata > Actinopteri > Acipenseriformes > Acipenseridae > Acipenser > Acipenser ruthenus. Next base: position 29,941,132 of record NC_081199.1, read on the forward strand.
GAGAGAGAGAGAGAGAGAGAGAGAGAGAGAGAGAGAGAGAGAGAGAGAGAAAGAAGTTTACTGCCTTGCACCTTGTTCAAAAGTTCAGTGCTGGTAAATGGACCCCAGGTACATAGGGAGGCTTATAGGGAGTGAATGAACTAAGTTACGTGTCAGTAGTAGCTGTTGTGTAATATAAATATGATTGTTATAGAATCAAATATATAATTACAGTAGAGAGTCAATTATCAAATCTTTGATCAACCCTACTGGCAGCAGTGTGGAGTAGTGGTTAGGGCTGTGGGCTCTTGACCAGAGGGTCATGGGTTCAATCCCAGTTAGTTGCTGTTGTACCCTTGTACCCTTGAGCATGGTACTTTACCTAGATTGCTCCAGTAAAAATCCAACTGTATAAATGGGTAATTGTATGTAAAAAATAATGTGTAAAAAAATAATGCAATTGTATGTAAAAATAATGTGATATCTTGTAACAATTGTAAGTCGCCCTGGATGAGGGCGTCTGCTAATAAATAAATAATAATAATACTGTCTAATTATTATTCAGACCACCAAAACCTAAGATGGAGCATTGTGTGCTTTAAATTGTTGCAGTTAAGCAAATTAAAACAGTCACCTTGTTCTTGATTTTTCTTCTATTTCGTCAGTAAGGGATCGAGATCCTGTCTGTTAAGCAGCTAAGGACTTTTATTTTATTCATTTAAATTGCATGTTATTACAGTTCCTTAACAGCAAGTGTCCACATATCGGAAAATGTTACTGAATTTGTGACGTTTAATGATTCCTAAAGTTCTGTAATGTGTCAAAGTTGAACTGAATTGTATTCTTTGATCTTCAAAGTTTGTTATATGGTACATTTAATTACAGTATTTCATTACCTTAACTGTAGGTGTTAAAGTTTTACCAAATTGCTTTAATTTAATGATTTGTAAAGCTTTGTAATTTTGTATGCGTAATGTGATAGAATAGGTTACTATCTATATATCATCATTAGGTACTTGTGTACTAAGTACTTGTGTGTGTGTGTGTTAACTTTATTCTATACATTATTAAAGATACAGTAATTGTTATTAATACCTGTTCGATTATCAATACAAATCAATTATGCAAACTAGTATCGGCCCCAATTAGTTAATTGACTACTGTATTATGCATTTTTATCTTAATATAAAGTTTTGAATTATTTCGTTTTTTTTAACATATATGCAAGTACTGTGTGCATTTTCCCCCTTCATATAGCCTATACATATGTGACAGCCCCACATTCTATTAAAAGCCAATGTGTAATTAAACTGACAACTGGCCAAATTATAGCAGAAAGACCTCAAGAGGAAAATATGCTGAAATCTTAGGGAACAAAAGTTGTATGTCAGTTTTGTATGCCCTTGCTTTCCAGACGGGAAGATGATGTCACACCAATTCCCTTTATTTCATATAACAGGCATTATGGTTACCATGGTGACACAGAAATTCCAAAAGGAAATGCAAGGTCAGGGTTTAGGTTCAGGGAGGTCAAACACAGCCCTTATAAAACTACAAGTAAAATGTTTAATATTGTGCACAATAATAAAAGATAAGGGTGCTGTTAAGTATCTATGAAAAATATAAAAAGTGTGACTCTTGCTGTGTGTTTACCCCAGCTTATCCAAATGTGAAGCTTTGGAGCTTCAGAAAGAGTTTACTGCTTCAAAAAAGATGTCAAGTCAGATAGTGACTCTGCCAGCTAGGAGGGAGAAAAGTAAGGACAGACAGACTAAACAGTCTCTAGTTCAGGGTTTTCTAGGTGTCAGTCTCTGTTGTGTGCAGCTTCAACTTACTCTACAGATTTATCCTTTGAAGTACGGTATCATTGTGGCGGAGTGTCCTGCCCCTTTGTTTATCATTTATTTTATATTATGATTTATGTTTATATGACTTTATTGTTTTTGTATTTTAAAAAACCTCGTGAGGATGCGTGACTGATCAGCTAGTGATTTATTTAACTAGCTGACAGTCACGCATCCTTATTAAACTCGTGCAGACGGTGACCATCTCCCGAGTTAATTCATTGATTAATTGTTGCTAATCGGGAGATGGTCACTGTATATAAACCTGCAGCTCTCTACCCTCGGGGAGAGTGTCGGAGGCGAGACGTGCTTTGTGGAGAGAAAAACAATTGCTATATTTAAATATACTTGTTTCATTATTGTTTGTTTGGCCAACGTGCCCTTTTGTTTTGTGGTGTTTTGTGTTTGGTTTTAATCTTTTTGTTTTATTATTTAATAAAATAGCTGAGCGCCATAGCGCTCAGTTTCACTACCCCTTCTTTGTTTATGTGTTGCTCCTTCCTGGTCCATGATGTCATCACTGCAACCACTCTGCCACAATCACATACTCACCACATAACATGTTTAATATTAAGTTCTCTCAAGAGGTTTTTGCAGTTCTGCGTTTTCCTATGTTTTATTAATTTATTCCAGAAGCCAGCACTTCAATGCATTTAAGTGAAATCTATGTGAACATTCGGAATGGGAGTAAACATATGTGCCAAGGCTGGCATGACTTCCAAAATTATCATTTTTTTTCTGTTTTACAAAATCCTATACTCGAACAACCCTTTATAAAAGTTTTCCCCATGCTTTTGCCATGGCTTGCCATGTTTTTAAAGATCTTTTACCATAACCCTCTAGGCTTTACAATGCTTTCTGCTTTGACACTATGCTAGCATAAAACTGCATCACAACTAGGTACCAGTGATCTTAAGGCTCCATTCACAACTTTGTGTGAAAGTAACATGTTGTTTAATGGGCACACATTCAAACAAAAACAGACTGAGGTTTGATTGTCTTGTTTGGTGCACTTTTCTAATGCTACATATTGACACACCAAAAGGTGCTGCTGATACGTTCCAGACAAACTCATTTGCATATCAAATAGCAGGTCTAAATTAAAATGCAAAGCTGGGATGAGTTTTAAGAGTGTAAACCTTTCCTCTGCCTTGCTAATTGCTTCCTTTTTAACATCACATTAGAATAAAGTAAACTGTTACTGTGGAGGACTGAATCTTATTATTAAGCATCACTGTGGGCGGAGCTTTAATGTTTTTGTAAACCCACCTCGGGTGTCACCACTATTTCAACTGCTATATCTCTTAAACCAATTGAGATGAAGACTTCATACTTTAAATTTTATGGAAGACTCTACTTGTTCACTTTGACATGTGACCAGTAGGCATCCTACAATGACCTTCTATTGCCTATGTTATGGTCATGTGACTTTTTGGGGTTTCCAGGTGCTGTAGACCTAACACTGTTTATTTGCTTCACATCCAGTACATAACTGTATTCCATGATTCTTAAAGTCAAGGTCGATCATGGGTATTGCACAAGACAAATGACTATTTGAGATACTGCATTATAAATATAGTTTATTTGTTTCTTCTGTAGTGTTGCTTCCAGATCATATCACAAACATGACTGATTATATTTCAGGAAGTGAAAAGGAAGTCCCATGTGGGAGAACATGCCAAGCAGAGAGAGATAACCAGTGGTTTGGTGTTAGTTTATCCAGACAACCCCAAACTGATGGGTATATTGTGGTATGTAAATCTAAAGTGAAAAGAAAATTCTGTCTAATTTGTGTATAAAATAACCAAGTGTTTTCTTCTGTACAGGCTATACATACATCCATAACCATTAAACACTGAATTAAGAAATACTACAATAACTTAATACATTCAATGGCAATTGTGAAGATATTGAAAAAAAAACATTTTTAAAGGCTGTATATAGAGTGAACTCTTTTTTCTCCAATAGGCATGTGGACATCGCTGGAAAAACGTTTTTTACACGCATGGAGATCATCAAAATAAACTACCCCATGGTGTTTGTTACAAGATACAACCAGACTTAAACTCCAGCAGTCAGCCAATGACTCCATGTTATATAGGTAAGCATGGCTCTTTATGTATGGCAGTACTTGCAAACCTGGTGTCACAGCTCAGGTATGTAGAGATGGAACGAAAAGATGGCATCAAGAAGAAAGCAATTGGCTTCTCACTTTTTTATTTTCTCAAAAATAAAACATAGTCTGACAGCACAGTGGTGCAAGATACATCTGTTCAATCCTAGCAGTGCAGGCAATTGAAAAATTAATCAAGTAATCAATTTCCAGGTGGTTGCATTAATCTGAACAATTAAATTGGTTACACTGGCTAAACTATCCACATTCTCAGGGGCATAGTTTGGGTCTGTACATTCAAGATTCTGGGCAGGGAATATGCCAAATAAAACACATCACAGCTGTTTCTTTTAGTTTGTTACATACGACAGATGAATACATCCCTGTACCTGTTGTATACCTGGTTTATTGCGCAATATAATGATACTGTGTAACTGTAACAGGGCGAGGAGCCCTGTACAGTGTTTTGTTTATTAATTTTTAGAACGGGGTTTCCCACTCTGCCCCTGTGTTATTTTGTATTTGTTTTGTATTATTATTATTATTATTATTATTATTATCGTTATGATTTATTTATATATGATGGCGAAGCGCAGCAGGTTTTGTTATTGTTTTGGTATTTATAAAAATGTATTTACGGCGCAGCCGTGTGTTTTGTTTTAAAATACCTCGTGGGTGTTAAGAGCAAGAGCGGAGAGAGCGAGAGGAGCGAGAGAGAAACAAAACTTAAAAAGAAATACAGGATCAGTGAAGGCTACTGCCCAGCCTGACCGGTATTGTTTATTTTGTGTTTGAGATTTGTATTGTTTGAACTTTTATTTTGCTCTGTGAGCACTGTGTTTTCTGTTTAAATATTATTATTAATTTTTTTTTGTATCTGAATAAACGGCGTGCAGCGTCTCTTTGAACTGCAGTACTTCCTGGTGTCAGTTTTTTGGTTCCTGCTTCTGGCCTGATGTCACCACTCGTCCACCCTGTCACAGTAACATACAGATTTACATAGAAACAGCAGTGTAGTGAGGTCCACTTGTTGTATATTTAAAGGTACTAAATTATTTCTAAAAATATATGAATTGTCCTGCTTACATTAAGTATGGATGTCAATTTATTTTTTTTGTTTGTTTTATTTTCAGAAAACCAACGAAAATTTGGTGACAACTATGGCTCCTGTCAAGCTGGGATGTCTAATTTCCTAATGGAGGTATCATGCTTTTATTTCCTATTGTCTCCTTGTAGAAAAAGGGTCATATAGACCACAGTGTCTATTTTAATGAGCTATATAGCGGCAGCCCCTTTATTAACATCACTAAATGGTGGTAATACTTATAATTAATATGTTTAGATCACTAATGTAACTATGGGTTCTGATTTGTATGTTTTATTTAAAAAACATACTCAATGATTAAAAACATTTCTGGTTAAATCTTTTAAAAATAAAATCCCATAAAAAACCCATAAAATCAGAATCCCTTACATACCATTTAGTTGTTGAACATTATTTATTCGTAACTACAAACACAAAATCTGAATAAAACTTTAAAGAAAGATCTTAGCTATGCTTGAACTTTCTGCCTTCCACAGTGTTAAATATGCAACATTTTCTAACATTTAATGCATATTGTTTTGTAGGATTTGATTGTTATTGGAGCCCCTGGATCTTTTTACTGGACAGGTTCTGTTTTAGTGTATAACACATCCGACAACACGTTACATGCATACGTTGATGATGAAAACGTAGTCCTTTATGGAAGCTACCTAGGTAAGAATCTCTTGGTTTCTTTTTTTTTAAGTTATAAAAAATGGTGACGTCACAAGTTAAGGAATGGTCCAGTGGTCTTCCTGCAAAAATACACCACACAATGTAGCACAGTTCAGCACACAATGAAGCTCTCTTGAGAGTGGAGTGGGGCTTTTAGGGCAGGACAGGTCTGCTCACAGAGCTATGAGGGAAAGCTTCTACGCTATGGGCCCTAGTACATACGCTTGTCCCTGTTTATCTGTTTCTCTCTATAAATAATACTTCCATATTTCCATATATTTAGTGAATCACATTTTCAGTTCCCCTAAAATAAACCCCTAGAGCATGTGAAATACTGTTTGTGTATTCTTTGGTCTCAAAAGAAGCAATTTAGGTCATCCTTTGTACAAGCTATATAATAACAGGATGTGGATTTGTAGCTGTGTAGCTTGCTGTCACAGTTTGAACATATCTTGTTTTTCTTTTCTTTTTTAGGATATTCTGTTGGTGCTGGACACTTCATTCACCCCCAGGGCACTGAAGTTGTAGGAGGGGCACCCCAGCATGGGCAGACTGGTAAAGTAAGAATTCATTGTAATAATTCTTTCGGTAACAATTGTTGAGAAAATGAATGTACTCCACTTCCTTAGATTACAGTAATTGTGCTATGTTAACGTTGACAAACATAGCACAGACTCATTCAAGGATGTTAGCATTTGGCTGCAGTGCTTTGTGGCTTGTGATACTGATCTAAATAGAGCAAAAAATGGGTCATAAGCAGATGTGATGTCATTTAACATTGATTTGTTGCATACAATTTTACTCTACAAAGTAACATTTGACAGGAACTTGTTAAGTTCATATATGGTGTGAATTTGGTTATCAGCTGTTAGCTCTCCTTTACACCTGTATAAACAATTTTGCTCCATTGTAACTGTATACAACAATAAACAGCAGTGATCCTTTTATGCATAGTCTGATTTTATACTGTTGGTGCTTGTGAATACCACTTTTCAAAGCAGATGGACTCATACTTTGTACACACCGGATAATAGTGAACCTGACTGTGTCTCAAGTATTTGAGTATTCTGGATGTACTGAAATATTTGTTGATTACTGTGCTAGTCCCATGTACAGCAGGCTGGAAACCCGTTTCCAATGTACTGACAAATGTGCTCTTTTTCAGGCCTATATCTTTACATTTAAGTCCAAGTCTTTGTCAATAGTTTTTGAAGCAAGCGGCAAGAAGGTAAGAACCGTATATGTTTAATTTAATCTAGTTTGTTTTTTGTCTGTTTTGTTTTTACTAAAAATGTTAACGAGAAGTATTTTTTCTTCTATGCAGCTCGGTTCCTATTTTGGTTCTTCTGTCTGTGCTGTTGACCTCAATTCAGATGGGCTGTCTGACTTACTGGTTGGGGCTCCAATGTACAGCACTGTAAGGGAGGAAGGAAGAGTTTACATTTATATGAACTTGGGCAATGTAAGTAAAACACCTTTGTTGTGCTTTGTCTGTTCCTTTTACAATGCATGAAATATGTATGTGATTATAAAAAATAAAACATATAAAATATATAATTGCGCAGTGATTATGAAGGTTTAAATTATGGGTTTCCTGTAATAAAGGGTTTACTGTAAGGCAGCATACCTTAGCAAAGATCTAACCCCCAGAAGTCATACTTTAATGTAATGTGTGTCCAGTGTTTTTAAAATACCCCTGTTCAAGTATGTACAGAGTTCTCAGCCTACCGCAATTTTGAGGTTCATAATGCGTATTAAATGCTTGTTTTAAAAAAGGCATAAAAGGCAATGGTGTAAGAGTGTAATTATCCAGAACATGTTTTCATTAACATTTTCATTCATTTTAGTGTGTAGGTCACATCATAAATCTTAAAATCTAGATCATATATGATATAATTTACAGCAGCATTTTTTTTTTTAGTAATTTGGCTGGAGACAGCTTGATCCTATAAAGATGTTTTAGGAGATAAATGTTATTCTTTAAAATTACAACATTTATGACAAATTTGTGTTTTTCAAGGCTGATATGAAGGAGCTAGATTTTGAATTGGTGGGGAGTGACTCGTATTCAGCAAGGTTTGGAGAAACTATCACAAATCTAGGAGACATTGATGATGATGGTTTTCCAGGTAAGAAGCAGGCCTATACTGTACGCCACATTGAAGAAATATTTAACACTCTCAAAGCAGCTCTAAAGTGTTTCGTTAAATTCATTATTCTTGCAATATTTGTAGGGACTCGGATAATCTTACTAGATACTGGTATGTGCAGTAATTCATATATATTTGTTATTTTAAATATTAAACCTTAGCCATTTCATTGGAGGAATCAAGAAAAACAACATGGAAATCCAGTATTATATTATTTTGTTATATTAATTAAGCAATCTACTAAAAAGAAAAAAAATAACTGGATGTAGTTGTATAATGAAAACATAAAACTGCAGGTATCATATTTTAAGTGTTCTTTTTACCATTACCATTGAAGCTAGAATAAAGTTTTTTTTTAGTTTTTTTTTTTTATATATTTCATGGTTCCTTTAGGTTTAAGTTTGGCCTTTTTGTTCTTGATGTTGTTGAACTTCAATTTACCTAAAGTGCTGACCAGCACCTGAATGACAAATGCATGCAGCTTAATGAGAAGCGTTCTATGCTTTTTTAAAATGGCAATTAAAAAGGCATTTGCAACTAAGCATTTTTTTTACAATGTTTCACATGTTTACTTGAAATCAGGGTGGTGATTTATTTTTATTTAACTAAATCCCTTTCAGATGTTGCTATTGGGGCTCCCCAGGAAGAAGATCTACAGGGAGCTATTTACATCTACAATGGCAGGAAGAAAGGGATATCTCAGTCCTATTCCCAAGTAAGTTTTACAGTTGCCATATGTGCATTGAACAGTAAAAGCCTTGATGGGAATTTGCAAGGTTTTGTGCATCACATTCTGAGGTCAGGACTTCCTTTGTGTGTCAAACTATCTTCTATCCTGTGACAATCAGTGCATTCTGTACAAGGTTTTCTGTCACTGAATGGTTGACTTGAGATTTACAGGGCTTAGAAAGACAATCAGACTGAATTGCTGCTACAGCATTTTGGCAGTATTCTTTCAACACAATTAAGTGTGAACAGTCAGTAAAACTGGACCTACATCATTCGGCTACATCCTAAATATGTGCCCACAATGCATGTTGTGTTGTTGGTAGTGTAAGATGAATCGTAGGCATTGTAAACAAATTGATACGGATTTAGATTAAGGCATAGCAATTTAAATACATTTTATATTACATTTGAAATGCTAGGCAAATAACCTTTGTAAAAATATATATTAAAGTGTAGTAAAATCATGTAATTAAGGTGTGTAAAATCATGTAAAGTTTGGAAAAATAATGGGAAAAATATGGAAAAATACAGTGTAAGATGTAAATTAACTTAAGTTCAGTAGTTCAGGACAAACCTCCATGACACAGAATGATAATGAATGATATTTATTTGATTTTGGAGCATGGTACAAGGTGAAACAGCACTTTGTCAATTGATTTTTTTTACAGTTGACTGAAAGGTGATATGTAATATGTGCGTGTTTGTGTGTGTGTGTGTCCTCCTTCCCGAACTAAAGTTAGAAACTTACATTTAGGGGCAGCTTAAATATTGGTATCAAACTTAGTAGAATATGTCTCCGTTTTTCAGTGATTTACTAGGAAACATATCCTGTCCACAAAAATATACCCCAATTATAATGCGCTTGACTACTAATTGTTGTTTAGGACTTGAAATACAAAATGTTGCGTATAGAAAAGACAATGTACAGTGCTAAAATTTAAGCAGCAGTATTTTCTTTTGCATTTCAGAGAATAACTGGAAACATAAATGGCAATGTCTTCAAGATGTTTGGCCAATCTGTGTCTGGAGGCATTGATGTGGATGGCAATGGATACCCAGGTAACATAAGTGCTCTTTCAACCTTTAAAACTGTTAAAGAAACAGTAAACATGACGTACAGTACCCTAGATCATGGCTCATGCACACTAGTGAATTATTGATGTCTATCGCTATTGGTAGATTACCAGCAGTTAAGGAAGTGTTTCTCTAATCCCAGTGCTGCCAGTGGGAGGGGAGGGGGCACATCGGGGGAGGTGGTATTATAAGCTTATTAATTCATTTTCAAAAGCGCTTTACTTTTCTTAATTATGCACTCATGTTGTTTGGGGTTCTGTTCAGCCTGTGGGCTTTCAACCTCCCCTTACTCCTCTTCCAGTAAGAATTTTAAAGGCAAAATAGGTTGCAATTTGTGAAAGAAAATCAAAGCAGTAATAATATGAAACTAGTAAAAAAGTGGACTTCAGATATGAAATTCTTCACCTGTTTGTGATTACTTGTTTTGTAAACATTATCAGTATTATTTTCTATTGAGTCATATTAAGTGGGATTTCAGCTACCCAGAGTTTAAGTGACCAATACAGATGACCACACAGAGACAACAGACCACATACATGAATTCAGAGATGCCTTTTGTAACGGTTTGGAAGATTTGCTAAAAGTAATCCATATTAAAAGGTGAATTAATATTAAGGGGCTTATGACTGAAAGTGATTTCTTCTGGGTAATTGTGAATTTGTATTTTTCTACACAGATGTAGCAGTTGGTGCCTTTATGTCTGATTCTGCTGTAGTTCTGAGGTAAGACTGAGTCATTAGACTCAATTTAAATTAGACTAATTCTATACAGTATAAGGCTTGGCAGTGACCTTTGTGCACTCTATACTGTTTGAACATCACATACAAACAACATTCTGGTTACTTTAGACAAAACACCTATGTATGTAAACAGCCTAGAGCTTTACAATAAAATCCTATAACTGTATCTGTTTTGGATAGAGAACAATTTATCAATGCATTTCATGACATTGCTTGCAGCAGATTACAGAACCTGTAACGTGCAAAGTGGTAAACTGGTTCGTTTTTTAGAATGATGCCTTTAAGAACAATGATGCACAGTAGTTTACTAGATAAGCATGCTTCATTAAATGAACCTTTGTAAATTTCTTTTCAATTCACTCAAGGACACGGGTCGTGGTGATTGTAGAGGCCTCCTTGATTCTTCCTCCTTCTGTCAATCGCACCAAGCCTGAGTGTGTTGAAAATGGACAGCCCGCTGTCTGTATGAATATCACTCTGTGCTTTAAGATCAAAGGCAGGGACATTCCAGGGCACATAGGTAAGCTACTTAGTGTCTGAACTGAGATGCCAATTAGTTGTGCTTGCTACCTTAGGCATCCTGGAATTAAATGAGGGACTTTGACAGGGTGGAAAAATGGGCAGTTACAGGGCTCATTCCCTTCCTCTAACAGCCTAATCCCCTCATGAGAATGTGTGGAATTCTGTTAGAGACTGGGTCTTCAATCATTCAATTTATCAATTGCATAGCACTCCCAGTATAAATGCAGTTGACTGGAGTGTTTGGCTGGGAACAACAAAGCATTGGGTTGTGTCTGTGAACAGTGCAAAAACAGAAACACTGTCTGATAGCCACCAAACACAGCAATGCCTTTCATAAAGCCTGACAGAAGGAAGATAGTTTGTGTTTAAAAGCTTTTCTTTTTTGGCAGTTTAAGGTAATGTTATGCATTGAGGCAGGGCAAATCTAATTGATGTGGACTCCACCAGAGTCATTTTATTATTATTATTATTATTATTATTATTATTATAAATTTTTTTTTTTTTTTTTTTTTTTTTTTTTTTTTTAGTTTTTATTTATTTATTTATTTATTTATTTATTTATTTATTAGCAAACACCTTTATCCAGGGCGACTTACAGTTGTTACAAAAGATCACATTATAGACTATCCCATTACAGAATATCACATTACAGATAAGAGCAGTTGTAAAGTACAGTAAAATCAATAGAAAATAAGATCAAATTTAAATAAGAGCAAAATAAAGAATACAGTAAATAATTACATTGAAAAGTGAGTTCGATTAAGAGCAGTTAAACTTATAGTACAACTATTTGCTTATACGAGTAAAGTCCATTAAGAGCACATAGTATGTACGATAAACGGATAAGAATGATTTCAAAGTATTGTTAGTATATGATTAGTCTACAGAGGGGAAATCTGCCAAACACTGTGCAGCCATCTGTACCATCCTTTTATTATATTCTATACTGTTATGGTTGAAGGAGCAGACCACAAAGACTGACGTATAAGAAGAACACATTTGGTTAACAACATGACGATGAGTTAATTTTTATTTCATTGCTACAACTCTTCTTATTGTAACTCAGTATCCTTGCAGCTAGCACCAGAATGCAGGCAGTTGTTATCTACTGTGAACATACTGACTTGTGGGGGAATTCAGTTAAAACCTGGCTGAGTGTTCTGCTTCTTTTCTTAGTAAACAAGGGTAGTTTCCAACTGAACATTACACGGAGCATGCTTATTGAGAAAAGGTTTGAGAATTCAAGAAGGTATCTTGTGTCAGGTGTTTGTGTTGTTGGTTACTACTGGGAATCATAGTAACTAGAAAGAGGCAGCTATTGGTCAGCACGCTTTGGGAGATAGGTGTTGTGGTTTACAGGGTCAACTGATGGCTTACTGATTACGGTATACCATGCTTGTGTGCAATATGTCTGTAAATGGTTTCAGCTGTGTGACATACCACACATGGCAAGCAACTTCTTGCCTCAAGTGTAAGAGGCTCTAACTGATTAACAATATAAGCTTTTTGTGCAAATGTGCAGTTCTGGAAATACACAGTAGATGGTGACGTTGGTGAGCTGTGGCGAAAGGGGTGCTTGATAAAAGGTTGAAAAAATTGATATTATTACTTTTAATGTATTTTTTAAATATTAATAATGCATCAAAGGTAAAAACCAAAACCTGCCCTGAAAAGGGTTGTTCAAAGCTGCTTTTAAAAACAAAAGGATTTATTGGTAAGCCTTTCACTTATTTGTCATTTTAGGTACCGGTAATCTTTATATATATATATATATATATATATATATATATATATATATATATATATATATATATATATATAAATATAATATAATATAATATATATATATATATATATATATATATAATATATATATATATATATATATATATATATATATATATATATATATATATATAATATATACTATTGCACAGTGCTCTGTGGTAGAGGGATATACTTTGGAAATTGAATTAAACCTTTTAATACAGAATCAAAAAATCTTGAAGCAGTTGGCATACATCCAGCATGCTACTACATAACTAGAAAGTTATTATGGGGTGATGTAAGGATACTCGCAAAGTGATTTGCGGGTGCAAAACCCCCATAATACTGCCTTAAATCGTGTTAGCAGCCATAAAGTCTGATTGTACCTGCCACTAAAAATGCGGCATATGTAAAGAATGGTGTTCATCAGGCGTTCTGCACCCGCTATCAAATTTGCACTTTGCCATCATTAATCCATTAATTATATTGAAATGCATTCAGATGAAGAAAAGAGTATGGAATTGGGCGGGATCTGGATACTAAGTGGGCGCAAACATTATAATGTGATGTAAGGATTTTGCCTTGCACTTAGGCAATTGCTGACCCTCCAAAAACTTTACACCTCTTCTTACAAGCTGCAGCCATTGTAGAAATGAGTGACTAAGAGCTGTATAAAACCACACACCGGCAGAGACCTGTCATTGGCTTCAGGATTGATGCTGTGGTACACTTCCTGATGTGGCAACACTTGACTCTTGTTGAGGAGTAACAGGAGCACGTTCAGAGAAGGGCAATACGAAGAAGACCCTGCATATTCAATTCCAGGGTCACTTTGTTTGGGATGCCGGAGGATGCGGTGCTAAAGCGTTATCGTCTCACTCCGCAGGTCATCCTTGACCTCATAGCTGAATTGAGGGATGAGCTAGACACCAGTGTCAATCTAGGGAACGCTATCCATAAACATGCGAAAGTGCTGTCTTCTCTGCACTACTTAACCTCTGGTTCCTTTCGGATCACATTTGGAATGTCTGGATAGCCCAATCCACCTTTTCCAGAGTGCTAGGCAAATTTCTGGATGTCATGCTAAAAAGGGCAGGCCAATGCATATCATTTCCTAAGGTTACTAGCATAACTGATGTCGGCTGAGGCTTTTCCAAACAACTCTGTTTCATGCTGAGTAACCTCAGCCCTAAGGACTCTCAGCTCCTTCTTAGAAAACTTTTCTTTTCTTTTCTGTGCATTTTTTTTGGTTAACATCACAAATATCATAGAGCGACTACTGCTCTCTGTCTCCTAACTCTACAAGTGTGACCGCTAAATAGACCGATATGCTCATTGAGACCCTCATTGTCATAATTGCATATCATTATTTGTGCATGTTGAGTAATTTTATATTGCTCTTAAGCTTACATAGGGCGCGGTGCAAAATAATTGCCTGGCCACAATGCAATTTGCATTTTGCATCCGCAATTATTTGCAATGCGCCTATACTTACATTACTTACATCACAGCTCAATGATGGTCTGAACTGACTGTTCTTTTTATTACAAGTTTAGTTGGTGCAGAAGACAAATTAGTTGGTGACATAGGAACATCCTATAGTAGTCCTCCTATTTTGATTACTGCATATTGAAAGCCAAAAGAGAAAATAAAAGCACATTCCTCATCTGTAAATACTTTAAAATGGTTGAACTGGCAAAGATCAATATAACCATAGAATAAAACGAAGACAATAAATTGGGCATGCGTTTTTTTCTCTTGCTATAAAATTGATTAAAGTTCTGCAGTGCAACAGGTGTCCCCCTGTTTTTCAGTGCAATATATCTGTTTCCATCCTGCAGGCTTCCTGTACAATCTGACTGCCGATGTCCACAGAAAGGCTGGGTTTCCTTCTCGGTTTTATTTTATTGGAAATGGAACCTCTAACTGCACATCAGGAAAGGTTGAGGCATCCCACAATCGTGTAAACTGTGTGACTCACCAGGCCTTTATGAGAGTAAGTTCATTATTTTCTGCACCTTTTTACTTGTTTTGAAGTCAATTACAGAATCTAATAATATCAAATTATAAAGAATAATCAGTAAAGCTAATTATTACATTTATTAAAAAAGTTTAGCAGACATCCATAGTTAAATTATTATTATTATTATTATTATTATTATTATTATTATTATTATTATTATTATTATTATTATTATTATTATTACATAATTTATAAAATAATTACACCACAGAGTGTTTGACAACAGTGCTCCTGTTCATAAAGTACACATGGGTATCTGTTGGAGCACTGATTGAAGAAATTGAATACAGTTTGTTTTAGAATGAAAAAGTTATCTTGTAGTGTTTTCTGGATTACAAATTAAACACTGGAACTGGACTGGAAACTGGAAGCTAAACTCATTATCATAAATCATGATTGTAAGCATTGTTATAATGATAAATGTAATCTTAAGAAACAGGAACAATCCTGGTAACACCCAAAGAGAGAAACTGTAGAACTTGCTGTTCTGTCATAACTCACCAGTGGCAGGCAGGATACATTTTGTTTCCTGATAATGTTTCTCCACAGGCATTCAATCAGTATTGATTTCAGAAGCAGTGGGTCCAAGTCAATCTTACAGAAGGAGAGAACAAACCACTGGAGATAGTTTAGGAAATCTTGAATTATATTACTCCTGTACTTTTTAAAAATATTATTATAAAAACTAAACTACACATTGCAAAGACTACATATGTAACATATGCAATGGAAAATAACATGCTATTAGCATTTCAAGTTTAAATACTCAAGTAGCAATACGAATCTGTTGATATGATGTGGGCTAACAAGTGGTGAACATATAAGAGCCTAGCTAATGAACGGTTTACAGTTTATGCACAAGGATAAGAATTTATATATATATATTCTTAAAAGGAAGATAGATTAAGCCGTTTATAACTCTGCTTATGCACCAAGTTGGAAATATGCCAGTTCATTTAATATAGATGTTAACTGTCACCCATAGGAACTTTGAAGGCCACTCTAATCAGGGACATCTGACACTTCCCATAATTTAAGAAAGCTAGGTTTTTTTTTATTATTTTAAACAAGTAAGGAAGTTGTTAGAGATAAGTATGGTTATCCTTCAGAAACAATCCCTACAAGGCTACAGGAAAAGTTTATATATATTTTAGAACTGAATAATTAACAGGTAATTGGAGTAATGAATGTAATGCACAACAGATGCAGCAAAGACCTGATGGAAAATTAGAATGAATTAGATAACATGTGATTCGGTCAAAGCGAGCTTGTAGCTGTGAATTGAAACAGTGGACATGTGGAAGGACAATCAGTGGCTGTCTATCTCCTACACATGGGGAATCATGTAATCAAGTATGCTATTGTAATAGTCAAGGCTTCAAGCTGTTCAGTTTTCACATGCTGTCAACTGGGGATTTGAGCTGGGGAGCTGAAGCATTCCTGTACTGTGTGGAGATGTGATGTCACCATAACTGTTTACAGCACACCTTGTCTCTGAATATCACTAATGCAAATCTGTTATTGAATGCTAATTGGGGAGTGGCTTCCTGTATAAAGGGGAGCAGGAACCTCTTTGTTTGGAGAGGGAGTTTGGAACTGTGTTTGGAATTATAGCGAAGGCAAACATGAATGTAGTTTTGTTTTGTTTAAATCTTTATTTTGGCCCTCATGCCCTGTTGATTTGTTCCTGTGTTTTGTTTGCTCAATTTGTGTCTATTAAACGTGCCCAACATCACTTCATTACAGCTTCTTGACTCTGAGTCTCTTATTCCTGCCAGTAACAGTTTGGCCTTGATGCTGCCCTGTCACACAGCCATTTCAGTTCTTTTGAAATAAGGTTAGAAACTTGTTAAACACTATCGGATTTATTTTTACACCTTCCCTTAACTGCATTTGCAACTTCAAATACAAGTCCTCAATCCTGTCACTATCAATAGCAGTAAACATTACAAAACCTGGCTTAAGTTCTCGGCTTAATATCAGGTGTTTCCTATGCACTTTGACATAGTAGAACATTTTTCTAGCATTTCTGTGTCTGTTCAGAAAGATCATTTAAGGTGCAGAGTTCAGTGCAGTCTGAGGTTTCATTCTTCCACATGTTTTGTCTTGTTTGTGATGTCATCGTACAGATGGTACATAACAGACTGTTTGTTTTTGCTATTACAAACCTGAAAGGCTGTTTCAGTGTAATTGATAGGTTCATTACAGATTCAATACATGTTATGTGTACGCACAAAGCTGTTAATGTTATTTTTATTTAAATATAAAACATACTTGCCTGCTCAGCTGTACAGCAGTATTCATGTATTTCCTTTACTGCACCAGATATATTTATAGATTTATTTTTAATTGTACTTTCACTTCCCTCTTTAAAAATAAAATAAGAGGATACCATGCACACAGTAGCAAAATAGATGATCCGTATCAAACAGAAACCTGGACCTCATCATTGAAATGTTTATTCAGTCGATTTCCAAAAATTGATGATACTAAAGCCAAACAAGTCAATTACAATGAAAAATGTATGTGTCTGGAGGATGTTATATGTGGGGTACAGTACTTAAAAAATAAATAAATAAATAAATAACAGATAACATTACTGCTATAGGCCTTTTTCAGAGCTTTATTTAAGGTTGCCAGTGTCAATTTATTCTTTTTTTTTTTATTTTATTTTTTTATAGAAAGAAATACGTGATATTTTCACCCCCATCCAATTTGAGGCAGCGTATCAGCTTGGAGAGCATGTTGTGAAAAGAGACTCTCCAAGCCTCTTTCCACCACTTCGACCCATCCTACAACAGAGAGAAGAGGAGGAGAATCATGTCAGAAACAAGGTCTGTCTGCAGCAAACTTTCATTTCTCTTGAGTCTTAAGTGCTGTAGAGAAGCTGGTGCTATTATTCATTATCACACTTATCGTAGGTGGGGAGGGGTGTTGGTGCGTACGTTACGTTATCTTGAGAACAACTTTCTATATTGAGATTAAACTATTATGGCACAGACTTTCTTTGTGTCCAACTTACATTTCTACATATATCTAGAGAAGCTCTTATTTTATTATGATGAAGCTTGATCTGGACATATTTTAACAAAGCTATTGAGAATATCAGAATCTGGGGGTATGTGAAATTATAGTGTAAATATACCCTTAGTAATCAGCCACTGACACTTCATTATTCCATATGCATCTGTCTCTTCGTCTATATATCAAAACATTTTACATTGTGCATACAGTGGGTGCAGGTAATGGTTGTCAACACTTCCATATTACTGATGGCTCTAATTTAGAATGTACAGCCTTGGCAGATGATGAATATCACTGACATGCTTGTATGTATTGTATCTGTGTTTTAACAGTCATAGTATTATTATTATTATTATTATTATTATTTATTTCTTAGCAGACGCCCTTATCCAGGGCGACTTACAATTGTTACAACATATCACATTATACATTATTTCACATTATACAGATATCACATTATTTTTACATACAATTACCCATTTATACAGTTGGGTTTTTACTGGAGCAATCTAGGTAAAGTACCTTGCTCAAGGGTACAACAGCAGTGTCCCCCACTGGGGATTGAACCCACAACCCTCCGGTCAAGAGTCCAGAACCCTAACCACTACTCCATACTGCTGCCCTATAGTATGCGCTAGCAGCTCAACACAAACAGAATACAACACTTAATACAATATAATTAGCTTTTTTTTTTTATTGCAGTTCATTTTTATAGTATATATTTTTTATTAGTAGTCTGTGTGGAAATTGCCTAAATATATTTTGACCTTTCTTTTTATTTATTTATTTATTTATTTATTTTTTACAGATACAGTTTGCCCGGTACTGTGCTTGGGAAAACTGCTCAACCAATTTACAGGTTTCTGCAAAGCTTGGCTTGCCACAGTAAGTTGATGTTTCATCCTTTTATCACTTTACATCCTCATTATTAAAACTATTGTACAATGTTTTCTTCATTATTTGAAACTAATACTGTTGTCATTTTTATGCTCAGTACATACAGTCTTGTGTTAAAACGATATATTGTGGCCAGGGGCACCTAACTTTGTTTAATAGTGGGGGGGGGGCACAGGTAAAGAAGAACTGCTGAGCGTAGCGAGGCAAATTATTATTATTATTATTATTATTATTATTATTATATTTTTTTTTTGCTTGCTAAGAAGCTCCGGTAAACCTCACTTTTACTGTTCAATCTTTTCAAGTTACTGTTTTTGTAATAGTAAACCCACAAAATTGGACAGGTGTTTCAACATAAAATATAGAATATTTACTAACTGAGCATTTATTAAGTACAAACACAAGTCGCACCAAATGGCAGAACCAGTTCCAGTGGCATATCTGCACAATGCTGTACAGTAGCTATAATTCTAACATGCAGCTTATTAAAGGGAAGTGCTAAACAAACAAGAACATGTACAACATTTGATAATATGGCTTATTTATTGATAGATATGTTGACATAACTGTTAAGTTAAAATATTCCTTGCTCGGCTTTGTTTTAAATGTAGTGCTGGATGCTAGGGAATGTTTCTCGCGTTTTGTCATCGGACAAGGCTGAGCTGAGTTATCACAGCGAAACCTGCTGCTAAGAGACTTTACCTAGATTGCTCCAGTAAAAACCCAACTGTATTTCATGTTAGATTTCGAAATGTCACATTGTTGGATTTTTGTCCGTATATGGAAAACTACAAAGCGGTATCAATTCAATATGTTAACGTAACATTATTCAGCAGGTTTCATTCTACTTTATGAAGCAAAATCTGTTAATTCTATAGGGTGATGCAAAACTTTTGGCCATAGCTGTATGTCAAAGGCTAAGGTTTAAACGTTCATAAAACGTAACCAAAACGCATGTCCCCATATTAGCTTATTAAATAGCTAATATTAAAATACATTCTCATCTCTTACATTAATATAGATTCATATTCATTAATCAAGGTGTATTTTTTAATTTTTTTCATGAACATAATTTATAGTTTGACCCCAGCCTCCCTCATATTCAAAGTGGAAGGGCACGTGCCCCTTCTGCCCCATGGGTTTTTGCGCCTATGCTTGTGGCTTTCGTCAAGTTTAACATTTATCTGTCAAATACATAACAAACATTTTTTTTAGGTAGCAAAAGTAAAATCGTGCTCATGGTTGCATATAAACACGTAGACATTGACCTGTTTGTGAGCCTAGAGCTACATTAGATACTGTGTTGCGATGAACGTAATGTTTATAAACAGAAGGGAAATGAGAATCCTAACCACAGTTATGGACAAAAAAAACTTACAGAAATTGATATAATTTAGTTTGTCGTTGAGTTTAGGTTGCAAATGATGAAGAAAATCACATTACTGGGAGTAATCTGTTTTAACATATCAGCATTTTATACATGTTTGTACTGGTTTGCACAAAGTATGCCACTGTTAGAGATATGCTTAGCTTGGTGTAACAACAAATCGTTTCAAAGTGATCATCAGTTCATCAGTTGCCATGCAGCTCAACTGTGTGGCTTCATATCTGATTTAAATCATGCACATTTATTTTCATACTGTAGTTTCTAGATTTGAAGAGAGTTGCACAGAAACACAATTAAACCAAAACATTATAGAACGATCTATATCAGTTATAGAGTGCAATATATTTTCATCTTTTTTTTGTGATAGATCTTTTTGGTGATGGATCTTAATATAAATAGAAGTGCTTCATCAACCACTGTCAACAATTTTTCTGTGTTATTAATAATGATTTTTTTTCAATAATATGCATAATTGAATGCACCTCAGAAGCTTAATTTCCATTACGGGTGAGTTGGGGTCAAGTGACCTTGATGGGATTTATTGAGACAATATAATTATAGAGAAATGAACACAGAGCATGCATTAAATAGCATATGCATCATTTTCATCTAAAAGATTACCTTTTAGCATTTCCGTTGCCCTTAGATTGGTCATTGGATTAGCTATGTATGTATTGATTACTCTCTTGGACTATGGGTGATTGCATTGATTTTAGGCATGGCAAAGGTTCTGCAGAAATGAGTGACCAGATAGACCAAATATGGGTATGTACTGTGTTAAGTTTCCTCATATCACTTAATTCAGATCTTATTCAGCATGGTTTCATAACAAATTTGCGTTTGACAACATAATAACTGTAGGAATATTTTCTGCATATTAATAATGTTATTTTACAGTAGGAAGAACTGCAGTTTTGTTCTTCCTTATGGGTAATCCATAATGACAATACACCACTGTATGTACATTGCTTCTTGCCCGTTGCCTGGACTCAGGTGTTGTTGCAGTACAAAGGGTTGAGTATTTGTGTTCTAGCAATTTCTAATGGACAAAAGTTAATGTAGAGGGCAATTATGGAATACTGCCCTGCTGTTCTTTAAATTATGGTAAACCTAGATGTTCTTAAAAGAAAGAAGCAAGCATTGTGCTATTTATGAGTGCTGAATCTCTCTTTCTTTGTAAGATGAAATATGGTTATTTATAAGACAAAAAAAAAAAAAAAAGCTTTTGTCGCCCTCCCAGATGCGCACCTGGTGCTCTGCTCTCTCCATTGCACCAAGCTGGTGAGCGTCTCATCTGCGGCGCCATGGAAACGCGACCACCAGCTAGAAAGCAAAGACAAACCACTGGAAAAAAAAAACAAAAAAAATCAGATAAAAAAAAAAAAAAAAAACAAGTTAGCACAACTTAGCACAATTTAAACTGTAAACTATTTTCATTGTGTATCTGCTGGTATTTTTGCTGTTTTTCCTGTTCATTAGCCGTTACACCTCGCTGTTTATGCTGTCTTTTTTTTCACCTTCTGCTGCTGTCAAAATGCCAGCTTCCTTCCCGAAGGTGTTCAGTGACTAATGGTTTGGTTAAAAGCCAGAAAATAATACATATGATTGTAACCTGTCTGTCTTTTATATATATATATATATATATATATATATATATATATATATATATATATATACAGTTGGGTTTTTACTGGAGCAATCTAGGTAAAGTACCTTGCTCAAGGGTACAGCAGCGTCCTCCACCTGGGATTGAACCCACAACCCTCCGGTCAAGAGTCCAGAGCCCTAACCACTACTCCACACTGCTGCCCCTCCTGACATGTTCTGTATTCACATTTTAAGTCATCATATTTATATCTATTTTCTAGGATTCATGAAAACAAGCCTTACTTTGCTCTTGGGAATGGAAAGACTGTGATGTTGAATGTGACTTTATACAATGCAGGGGATGATGCATTCCAAGCTTCTCTGCACCTCAGATTCCCTGAAACTCTGTATTTCGTTAAAGTTTTAGACTCGGTAAGATGGGTAACATGCACACACTGTATTGTATCGTTTGCACATAGCTTCTATGTACTGTTTTTTGTAAGGTTCCATGCTATTAGTGTGTGTGAGCTGCACCTTTTCAAGGTAAAACAAAAAGTATTACACACTTACAGTACATGTAATATATTGATTAAACCTTACAAGTATTATACATGTTTGTATTAAAAATGATGCTATAGCACTTGGGTTTGTGTTTCCTACCACGCATTTACCACCTAAGCCCTTCATTAGATTTAATGTTAGATAAATATGTTATAAATTCCATGCAAAGATCACAGTTTCTTTCTTTCTTTTATGTTTTATTTACAGGAAGAGAAACACATTAGCTGTGAGATAGCAGAAGATGATCATTCGGTTGTGGGGTTGGATTGTAGTATTGGCCATTTATATATCAACTCTTTGACAAAGGTGGACTACATTTAATTATTGTACAAACCTTATGCCTTACTGTACTCTTCCTAATTAATTTTCATTGTCCAAGGACTGTTTTTGTCTATCTAATGTTAAAATATAATGATGCATTTAAGAAAATTTATAATACTAATACAGCAAAGGTATAACATACAATTTGGATTAGGGTCAATCTGTAAGAGTGTACGTCGAAGTCTTGTGGAACTAAAATGTTAAACTCTTTGCTCCATAGACAGATGTCACTTTTCTTCTGGATGTGAACAAAGACAGTGTTCCAGAGGACCTCAACATCACAGTTAATGCAACCTGGTAAACAGAGTTACATCCAAAATTACATTGTTGGGAAAATAAATACTCATAGCTTTGCGAAATTGGGAGCAGAGAGCTGCATCCTCAAGTTTTGCAACATAGCACATTTATTATATGATCTATTGTGTAGCTAAAGCACAAGAAAAGTAGATAACAGCTTAAATAATGAGTGGGAATAACAAGTGTAATAGATGGCTTCTTGCTGCTGTATGTGCAGGATTATCAAATGCTGTTTAAACCACTAGACCTGCAGACATGTAATTACCTGCCTGAGACATGTGTGCGTTGTGTTTCTATTGTAGTTAAATATCTGTTTTGACATTCTCTTTTTTCTCTCACAGTGAAAGTGCAGAAGGAGCAGATCTTCTGCATGATAATATTGCAACTTTAATATTGCCTTTGAGATATGGGGTTGACTTAAATGTCCATGGGTAAGCTATCCTTTTTATCTCAGGAGAAAAAAAAAATGTAGTATAATGTAGTATTGTTGTCTAGTCTATGTTTTAATAAATCTGTCACGAGTTTCCTGACTGAACCAATGTACACACACTGGGGTCTTTTCAATTGATTGAAATAGTTGCAAATCAAAATATCGTCATCCATTAAATAAGTAAAACAGGAAACCTCCCTGATGTTTTTACTCATTTTTACAGATAGTTTTGCAGAACCTTGATAGACCCTGTCACTGTTTTTATCTATGTGCAATTAAATAGACCCACTGCCCTTCTGCAAGCATTGGTGTATAGCAATATGTGTGTACCAGTTATAAAAACACTGTTGGAGAAATTAGCTTTTTCCCCTAAGAAAAAAGCAGTTGGCTTTTCATTAGTTACAGTTGGATAAAAAAAAAATGCAAGCACATAAGAAAATTGTCAATTTTAGCACCCTAGCCATTTAATTCCTTGCTGCTACCCTTTTTGCTGTGTATACTATTCTTGGGACATTTTGTTTACAGAAGTGCAAATGCACATGAAATATAGGACACTCAGCTTTGGTTCATTTGAGCTGATTTAGAAAAACTGAAGTACTGTGTACAGTGCTTAACGCATTAAAAAAATAAAACTCAGAAGAATGTATATTGTTTAGAATGGTAGCTTTAATGTCAGAACATTTCACAGCTGTTAATATTGTGAAATACAGTAATTGTACATAAGTAGTGTATATTGTATCAGTTACAACATCATACAAAAAAGGCATAAAGTTGTTTATTTTCTTTTTGATTTTAAAATAGGCTTGTGTCACCCTCTTCATTTGTATTTGAAGAGATGCAGGATGAGTCTGATTGTTTTACTAAGAAGTTTAATTATACTTTCACCGTAAGTTAATCTTCTATTTGAACTTTTCCCTTTTATACTGGCCCTGTTAACCATTTATGCGATTGCTCCTGTGATTACTAGAATATGTAACTTGTAACTTGTTGAGGGTCATATCAACAAAAAACAGTATTAGTTATTGAAACTGCTTTGGTATAACTGCACCTGTAAATGGGGACAGTGAGGTGGATTCTGGGGTCTGTGGCCTTGTACAGTAAAAAGGATACCCCCCCCCCCCCCCCCCCAAGGAGCCATATATTATAAATACTGTAAAGTACCTGTTTTATGGGCTTAGTGGTTTTGCTAAAAATGATTATGTGATCATTTTATTTTGTTTAATGTATCCATTTTTAAGTAGATACTCCAGAAATCAATATTGGAAACACGAAGAAATATCTCTTTGAAAGTATAAAATTGAAAGTATGTTTTTAATTCCATGCTCTAAAATACTGTAGTGTACTATTTGGAGAAGAGAGTGAATGTTTTTTTTTTGCCAATCATAATCTTTAAAATATTAAGCCATATGTTTACAGTGTATGACTGTTAATAAATAAATATATTTATCATAAAATGTACTGTGTGCGTAACTAAGCGATTACTCATTTATTTCCAGGTAGTTAATGTTGGCTTTAGCAAGGCCCCTGGCTCTAGACTGGAGATCAATATTCCTAATTCCATTGCACCGCGCCCATTCAAACTGTTCAACGTTTTGGATATTAAGGTATCTTGATTACATTCTTTAAATTATATGATAAATTCTGATATTAAATGGTGATTCTTTAACCATGCATTAGGTTTATAGTTTAATATTCCTATAAATAATACTGTATTATAATAAATCAATTCTGTTTTTTTTTTTTAGACTTCCCTTGGAGAATGTTATCTTCCGAATAATACAAAAGACTGTGACATACCAGATACGTCATTTATTGAGGATGTGGTGTTTTTCTTTTCAAAAACAAGCAGCAGGCAATTGGTAAATAAATATTCACTACCTGCATGCGTAGGACACAAATCTTATTTTGTTACAGAACACAGACACAAATAAAAAACAAAACTGCAAACAATTATAACAGTGACTTAAATACACACCTCACTTAAAGTGTTACAGAGCATCTGCAGGGATGTTATTACCTTTGCTCTACATCTTTTTCCATTATGGATCGTAAATCACTTGGAATACATTTTAACACGATCGTACGGCAGGAGACAGAATTTCTCCTATATAACTATCAATGGATCCTAAGAAGAAATATCTACTGCCTGAGAGTCATACCTATTCATCAATAATTATTGTATATTATAATACCTGGTAAACTATAAGTTTCCTATAAACTCCAGAGTTTTACAGTCTTTTTATTATTTAGCAGGTACGATACTACTTACCAATAATAAGATTGCACATGCCTCCCTGTAATTAATAAGACTGATGTCAGCTTTTCAAAACTAATTCTGTTACTACCAAAATAAACAACAATTGCCTGTCAATTTAAAGTTGTATCTGAAAAAAACAGGAGGAAATGAACACAGGCACTTTAAAAAACAGTAAATGACATAACCTGAGTAAGAAATTACCTCAGAGAAGTCTGTGAAATTTGGTTAGACCCACTTGACACTTTTTTTAACTGCTGTGTGTCACCATGTATTATAACAATGTAATTGTAGCTCAGGTTTCTTGTGACATTATGTACAGTTGAGTGTACATTTCTTTATATTGTTATTGTTGTTATCATTGTATATTGCTAGTTTAGTTTCTCATGTATTCGTTTTCACCCCCCAGTACTGTGTGAAGGATGACAGTTCTTGTTTAAATATATTTTGTGACTTTGGAGAAATGGAAACCAGAATGGAAGCCACTGTTCAGCTACAGCTGGAGTTAACCCCTTTAGTTTTGGCACTCGTAAGTTATTTATTTGTTTGTGTCCTCGCTTAATAATAGATTGTAGATAGTGCTATATGAATTACTTTTAAAACATAATCTATTACAGTTACTTGAACAAAATTGTTAGTTACAGTAACTTACTTTGAAAAACATGTAACTTGTGACAGATTCAAATAGTTACTTCTCAGGCGTGGCAAATTCCTGTCCTGGCCTTTTGCAGGAACCGTCCCCAGACTTTACTTGGCTGATTTAAGGTTTGACTTGTGCTTTCTGATTTCCATATTATGCATTAGTCGTAGTCCTTTTTTTTTTTATTTAACAAAGTAACAATGTTATTTTCCCAAATAAAATGCAATACATTGCCACATTTCGTTACCTATCAGAACCATTTACTGAAAAAATGTAATCGGATTACAGTAATGCGTTACATGTGATGTGTTACTCCCCAACACTGGCTATATGGCCCAAGCCAATATTGGTAAATTTTGTTTTCAGGTATACTGTGTATGTTGTACACAAACATACACAAATATATTCTACTGATTCAAGGTATGGTCATGAGTATCTCCCACCACCAGACCAAAATTACAGTGGATCAAAGTCAAATAAGACAGATCTTGTTAGGTTGTTATTCGTTTATCTGGACGTTGTGAGTGAACTGATAGGAGTCAGTCTAGTGCAGCGAGCAATCCACCATGTCTGAGTTGAAACATGTACGATATGTTGTGTTGCTGGGGCATAGTCTGAGCCTATAGTCGCACATCTTTTTGACCAGTAGCAGCAAATGAGGTTCTAATCTATGCTCATCTACACTACAGGAAAGCGTGCCATTGACAGTAGACACGGACAGGCTTACAGAACTGGAAAGTGAAAATGGAAAAAAAAAAAAAACATAGCTGTATAGAAGCCTTTTAGAGCTGGAAGCTGATTGTCTGATTGTACGGAATTGTTTTTAGAATAAATACTCATGTAATATTTTATTTTTTTTACAGGGTAGAACTTCCATTTTTTATATTGAAACAATAGCTGACGCATTTCCCAAGCAGGACACATATGTTATTGAACTACAAAAATACCAGTTTGCAAGTGTAAGTAATTTCTCCCTTTTTATGACTGATTTGCATACGAAATGTCTTAACACACAAAACCATTTGGGTGTAACCGTGATAAATGTCACTGGCCGTTAGCAAAGTCATCATTTAATCCCAGGCACCAATGGCTGCACTATTGGGCTCTTATAAATATGCAGACTGAGGCTTGGGATCACTTTTGTTTGTTCCTTTCTGATGTAAGATTGAAATTATCACTTGTTTGCTTGACTTGTATCAATGCCTTTTGTTAAATCTGGAACAGTTGTCTGCATTTTATTGAACAGCAGAGATTGTTTAGAGTACATCTACAATGCATTGGTAAAACATGTATCAGGAAAACTGTAACATACTTTGTAAGTTCTAAGGGAAACGACTGGCAGCTGTTGGCAACTGTACCCTTATATATCATGTCTTGTAAATGTTTTGTAGATTATTTTGGAAGCTCATCACGATCAGAAGCCAGTGAGGAGAGTAGAATTATCCATTGTTGTAGTCAGCCTCTTTGTGGGGCTCTGTATACTCTTGCTGCTTATATACATCCTTTGGAAGGTAGGTGTCATACTTAGTTTATAATTATCTTCATTTAAAAAGGAGAAAGTCAAGGCCTTTTTTAACTCCTCTCTTATTATTAAGCTGTTAAATTCCTGTTTTTTTAATTATTATAATTTAAAATAATATTTTTTGCATATTATATAAAAAAAGAATGCACTGAAAATTAGATTTTAGGTTATTTCCAAAGCTTTTTGAAGAAAATATATGACTTCAATATGAGTAAGAACCAACCAATGAATTCATAACAGAACTTTAATTAATAATTAAAGTTTTCTTTATTTCAAATTTCGAGTGGCAGTTTAGTCCTTTCTACAACAAAATGGTTGTAATTACACTATGTAGTAAAAAAAAAAAAAAAAAAAACTTTGAAAATAGCCCTGGGTCTGCTTGACCTATGATTTCCTACACAACTCAAGTCACCTTGGGTACTGTGACAAAGGTGAGAATCTAACACACAGAGCAGACTAACTCAGAGTGAAAAAGCATTGTTGCAAACCAGAATTCACAGATGCTGTTGACATAAATATGTGGGTTGAAGTTTTTGCCAGAACTATTTAGTTCCTCTGTTGATTGTAGCCATTTCTATGTAAATCAAAAGAAATGCCTACAGTCACTGAATATAGTAGCAGCTGTAAAGGGGAATTCAGTTATGGCACCCAGAGGTCCCAACACTGATCTGCATCCTTTAATAAAAAATGCCTTGTTTTAATATATAATTAATAGAAGCATTTTCTTTCCATTTTTAAACAATGTTTAAAACTGGCAGTTGTTTTCTACAGAATGTCATTAGTGCCACAAAGAAATTTGCTGTTTTTATCGTGGCAAAACACTCTGTATTAATAAAAGACATTAAGGGAAACATCTTATACATAACATTACTCCATCACAGCTTTTAACTGTTAAAATAAACACCTTTATTTAATTGAAGAGCTTCAATATGTACCACAGTTGTTTCTTGCTAGTTCTGTAACCTTTTTGTTTAAAAAAAAAAAAAAAAATAGTGCAAACTTAGCATGGTGGAAAATGCTTTCTTAGATATGACCACCCATGTCCATGAAAGTAGCATAACTTGTTTAATACGCAAATGTTTTTTATTCACAGGTTGGCTTTTTTAAAAGACAATTACAAAAGGAACAGGAACATCGAAAAAGCTGGGACTACGTAAATAAGACTAAAGATGTCTATTGACAACAGAACCACCAATGGTAGAGAACATCTGGATATTAAAAAGAAAAAGACTAGTACAAACTCAAGGAAGAACAAACAAAATTGTGTTATAGAATGGTTTGTCAAACCAAACAGTATTTTTTAAAGAAGCATTAGGACTTCAAACAAGCATATGTATTTCAAAGTTAAAGGAGAACTGGTTTCTATCAAACCATGTGTTACATGTTACTGTCAAGTACAGTATGTTGTCAGCAGAGTTCTTTCATAGGTGATACAATTCAAAGACAATGAACTCACTTTTAAGATCGCCTTTTTTTGAAATTACACTGATTTTATGAAACCTTTTTAGAATACATTGTCAACAAGACAAATGAACTGCACTTCATCTTTTAAATCTGAATGTATTCACTAAGTGCATCTCTGAACCACAGTATATTAACAATTTTATTCTTCGGGTGTTAAAACCAAATTACAGGGGGACCAGACACTGCATCAGTGACCAAACACATTTAAATGAAGGAGGCTGTGTGGTCCAGTGGTTAAAGAAAAGGGCTTGTAACCAGGAGGTTCCCGGTTCAAATCCCACCTCAGCCACTCATTGTGTGACCCTGAGCAAGTCACTTAACCTCCTTGTGCTCCGTCTTTCGGGTGAGACGTAATTGTAAGTGACTCTGCAGTTGATGCATAGTTCACACACCCTAGTCTCTGTAAGTCACCTTGGATAAAGGCGTCTGCTAAATAAACAAATAATAATAATAATAATAAAATAATATAAAACTGTTACCTATTATTGTAATAGTGTCAGCAGCACAGAAATGCTGTACTTGTTAAATATAGTTTTATTTACCAGCTTATGAGCCAGATCACACCAGCTCTTGCTACCTGGCTAAATCAAGATAAAGTGAAAGTTAATTTTTTATTTTTTTTAAATGCCACCTTACATGGAAAGCACCAAGAGAACTGAACTGTGATTACAAAAGATACAATGGATTTGTATGTTTCTGTACACATTTCAAATTACACAGCAATACATAAAAAAATAAAATGTAATAATTCTTTGACAAATTTTTTTTTTTAAGACTTCTAGTCACGTGATCGTAAAATCTGAAGAAAACCAAGTTGTTTTTTTTCTTTCTGTGGATGGATACAAAACTAAGAATGCACTCGTACAAACAATAAGTAAAGCGACATGTACATCTCTTTGATACAAGTTCTGCTGTGGAGGGTCTTCTTTAAATAGTATTGACAACTTGAATACAATTATACACGTTCACATCTGCAAAGTGGAGGCTGTGTGGTCCAGTGGTTAAAGAAAAGGGCTTGTAACCAGGAGTTCCCCGGTTCAAATCCCACCTCAGCCACTGACTCATTGTGTGACCCTGAGCAAGTCACTTAACCTCCTTGTGCCCCGTCTTTGGGGTGAGACGTAATTGTTAGTGACTCTGCAGCTGATGCATAGTTCACACACCCTAGTCTTTGTAATTCGCCTTGGATAAAGGCGTCTGCTAAATAAATAAAAAATAAAGACATTCCATCTCATTTTACAAGTTTACAATGATAAGTGCTAGTTGTGAGGCTTAAACCACACAACTTGAATAATCTGACTGAATGCTGGCCCTTAATTAAATGTGTGAAATGTGTCTTAATGAATTCGGGACTCTAACTCAGAAGCCAGACAATTAATTAATTACCCTTCCCTTACCTCTCGCTACACAGTGTTTGCAATGCTTGGTAACTTATCTTAAGTAAAACTCTTACAATAAAATTCTGGGACCTAAAAAAAAAAAAATCACATTGTGTGCTATATACATATTCAACATACTTAACTGAGCAAAACCAGACAAACTGAAATACAACTCAAAGCAGATTTTATACTTTTATAATGAAAATCATAATATTTAATGCCATTTACTGAAAATCCCCCTTATGTGGACATGTTTCTTTATATGAATTATGAAAGAATAATACACACCTTATGATAAAAAATTACTTCCATACATAAAATACATATAGGCCTGTACAAAACAGCTACCTTTGTGTTATTCAGGAAACCAGACTGTGCAGAGTTTATAGTGGTGTTTAACTGGCAATTTAAAAAGCAGAATATTATCAAGGCTTGCAATGATGTACTTAGTTTAAATAAGTGAAACATATTGATACTGTTGCTTGTGTAATATAAAAATGCTTGTATTTAAAAAACATTAATTAGTAACAGCAATACATTATATTGAGCCTGTAGTGATAATGTATTATAATAACAGCATTTGTTCTGTGCTTTTTTTTTTTTATTATTTTTTATAAAAGTACATTGTTTGTATATTTGTCATATTTTATAGACAATAAGTTAAGAGCTCTACATCCTTTTCAAGTCTCTCTCTCTCTCTCTCTCTGGTCAATCATGTGCAATTAGTAGATCAGGTATTATTTCTAGGGATTACATAACATACATTCTAAGTTGTTCTTATGATGGCTTTTTAAATACAGCTGCATTTCACTGTGGAATCATCAAACTCTTCTGTAGTCACCCCAAACAAAGTGATGAGCCGTGGGTGCACTCTGTCAAAAGAGAAAGATAAAAATTTGTTTTACATCAGGCAAAAGGAGATTTTCTTTGTGGCATTTCAGATGAATTTGTTTTGATAAAATAAACAAAATAAAAATTTTTTTTTTTTTTTTTAAAAAATGTAGATGGTGGATGGACCATGTGTTGCAAACATTCCAAACACCTTAACTATCAATACTTTGTGGTGTTCTTGTTTGTAGGTACAACCGTTGTAGTGCAGTCAAGCTATGTTAAGATCAAGGGGTCAATTTTAATGATATAAAGAGTCTTTAACAGTTTCAATCCTGCTGGTGTTTTCCCACAGTGTTGGTTTATTAACCCACTTAACATTACTACACACACTGAAAATAGTCAAATAAGGTCTGTAAAAAAGCAGGCTTTTAGGGTGGTGGTGTTTCGAGTCTTCTAAGTACAATAACTTGATCTGTGCTGTAATCCATTTGACTCAACTGGGAAAGCAATTCAGATGTTACTACAGATACAATAGCATTTGATCTAAAGCAGGATGTGTACAGCAATGTACAGTATGTGACAATGAAACACGTTTAGAATCATGTTTGTGACTGAAATTCAACCTGTGGTATTGTTTTTTTAAAGTCATATAAGCTTTAAATTTCCAAGCAATATAAAAAATCACAATGTAGTGTACAGTAGTACCAAGGCAATGTGACTCCAAAGCAAGACTGAAACACTCATAATGAGAAGAAAACATTATTACCTACGTTACAGCAGGTCTAAATCAGGGGAAATATAATGAAAAATATAATGGATGGTAATACCAAAAATACTGGAGGACATAAGAAAAAGTTGATAGTAACTGGCATTTGATGTTAAATGGGCTTTTCTTTATTTTCTTTTATTTTCTACCTTATATTGACTTCTGATGATGCCTCCATTAGATCTCCATCAATGTTCCAAGGGTAGTTTTTTTCACTGGAAATCATGGGTGTGCGTTTTGAATCAAACTTGACATTTTCTTCAGACAAATCATCAGCCCATCCACTTGTTGATCGTGGTTTAAGTTTTACTTCCTGTACCGTGTACGTCTCAACAAATGGAAAGCTGAACTGTCGGGTAACAACAGTAATAATAATGAGAAAAATGACTTTTCTCAAAGTCAGTTACATAAAATTCAGTATCATTTATGTGACGCTGAATACCCAGTGTTGGCTTGTTAACTTCAAAGTATTGTTATTTAATCATTTAAATCTCTTCGGTACGTCACAAAGTATTGGTGCAGTCTGACCACTTTGGATAATGCCTTTACCATATGTTGGATACTGCATAATGAAAACAGCAAATCTGATAAAAATTGGTCAAGCCCAAAATTAGACCTTCTTTTTCAGTTATTTAGTCCAAAAGAATAAAACATGGGCTAGATTATCAAAGCTATTTATTCCACATTGTCATTTCCTGTATAATTAAGCTGATTATCATCAAAATAAATAAAGCATATCTTACCTTCAACACATTTAAAAATCTTATTATGGAAAAATAATTACACCATCTCGATCACTTAATTGATTGTCAAGTACACTGGATCAATTGCTTTTTGTATGTTTTACCACAAAATTATATTGTTACTGATTAAATTACATATTTTCTTTAGTGGGTACAAGTGGAGTCACAAATATTTAATAAACTGTTTTCTTTAATGTAAAAACAGCTATGCCAAATAAAATTGTTCTGCATTTTTTGTGTGTAAGATATCTTAATAAATACACACATTATTACATATATATATATATCAAAATAAGATTTCACACTTTAATTAGTAGACACTGAAGAAACAAGACAGACTAAAATGGGCTAATCTGTATTAGTCTAAAAAGTGTTTTACTGAAATCCGACAAACAGTGACTAATTTGTTCTAGCAGACTTTAATTCTTCTAAGAGGGGGATGATGTTAACTCTATTACAGAATGTCTACAGGATTTCCTTTTCTGGGAAACTAGTTCACTAGGTCGTGTTCCACCTTGGAATAACCTCCCTTACTTGATCCTTTAAACTGCCGTATCTTTTCAGGTGTTTAATGAAATCTGCCCTAGAAGTGTTTCGAACTGCGATGAGAGACATACTCCCATTATCCAACCTGAAAAAAAAGAGCACACACGTATTAGGGTTAGTTTCACAACGAAAGTGCTATAGAGAACATTGAGAGAGAGCCCAGGTAGCAATTAGGGGTGATCACAGCTTTGGGAGGAGGCTCTGGATAAATCAAGTCAAATTTCTCACAGTAGATCATGTTTTCACTGATTTTTTTATGGAATAACATATACATCTAACTGGTTCTGTTTTCACTCCAGGGAAGTCTTAATATATTTAGATATCACTGCAGTACAAGGACTGGTACGACGGGTGTATATTTACAATGAGGAATCAATGCTAAGTGGACACCCTTGAAGACCAGGGACAGATGATCTGTTCTTAAATCTGACTTACCACCCAATTTAATCAGAGTAATTACGTTCACACTACTGTGTTGGCTCAGGGCCGCCTCAGATTTAGGTCTGGAACCCCGTTCACATTTGAGGTTTAAGGCGCCTTTGCGCGTTCACATATGTGACTGAAAAGGCAGGCCTAATATGTGGTAATTATTTTTTTTTTTTAATAGAACGATAACCTGCACTCAGAATGGAAGAACTATTTGTCACTAAATATTTATTTTCATAATGGATACTTCACAGATTGCAAATGACTATCAAGTTGTACATACAATGACATTCACAAGACAAGCTCACAACTGACCACTTAATACTAGTTGATGTACCATGTGAGGGTCTCACCCTCACATGGTGCATCAACAATCTTAATATTTGTGAATGAGAACAAAAGAAATGATCAGCATTTTAATGTAAAGATGCACACTTCTGTAGCTTTGTATATCGTTGCGTGCAAAATAAACAATAGTGGCTGAATATGTCGCTGCATTATTGATCATTATTGAGATCCACAATCCTGTAGTTTGTATATTTATCACTTAGTTGTTATTATTATTATTATTATTATTATTATTATTATTATTATTATTTAGCAGACGCCTTTATCCAAGGCAACTTACAGAGATTAGTTACAAAATAACAGGAAGAAAAGGTCATTGTGACAAATTAAGCATAATTATGAATGCACTGGAGCTGAACGTTAACTCGCTGGATTTTTTTTATTTAATATTTTTATAATTAAAGTTGTACGGGACATTTGCTGAGGCTGTAAGGATAGAGCAGAGGAAGCAGAAACGAACTTGTTAATGGGACAGAGGCGGACAAAGAGAGTTTGGACATAGGATAGAAGGTGAGCCGATGGCCCGGACTTAGAAGCGGGCTTGGAGGGGCCCGGACTTGAAGTTAGGATAGGAAGAGATCCCCGACCAATGAGCCGCCTTTACATAGGACCGGGCTTGATCGACGGCTGAAGCCTTGAGGATCTGAAAACACATAAAAGGGCTCTGATTTGGCAGAGTCGCCTCTTGGGGCGAAGGAAAGTCTGATGAATCAGGACCTGAAAGGAGAGATAGAAAAGGGTTCCCTGACTGATCTGGTGCTGCCCTCGGACGAGGTGAGGCGCAGGGACTCTGCATTGAGAGCGTAAAGCGGGCCACGTCCCGAGGGAAATAGAATAGAGCCTCGGTTGACGAGGTAAAATTAGCGCATGAGCTGCAACAGGATAGTGTGGCCAGGGGCCCCCTCTGACTCACAGTGGTGAGAACCCCCCAAAGCGAGGATGAGGTCGCTGAAGCAGACCTGAGGTCGGGGAAGTGAGACTCACTTGCACCCCAACATAAAAGAAAGGCATACCAGAAAAAATGAGAAAGCAAAGGACAAATAAGACGAACAGGAGAGAGGTTAAGAGTGAGATGATATGTGAATACGCTCAGTAGAGAGGAAAAAAAAAAACTTTGCTCTTAAGGGAAAACTTCTGGTGTACCCGGCAGACAGGTAGCCCCCACTCCGGGCATGCTAACAATTTTTTGATGGGCTTCGGTGATGTCGGTAGATGATGAACGAATATATGTATCAACTGCTGGGGAAGACCAGCGCCCCATATTTTTGATTGTGTGGATATTGATGTTGGCCTTGGCTGCAGAAGTGACTGCTTCGATTCCAAATGAGGGGTATAGAATTGAGGAGGTAGTCCTGCTCGGGAACAGGGGTAGTAAGATGAGAGGAGAATCAGTGGTGGGATATAATTATGCGGGAGGAGTCGATGAACAGTGGGTCTGATGGGAGAAATGGTTTCTTAGAGGCAATGTACTTTGATATGGGTGAGTAGGGGCATACAAGCGAGTCGATTTTTTTGAGAGTTGAATTAAATGTCCTTGGTGAATCTGGTCGGTTTTAATCGACTGCTGAGGAAGCTCAGCGCCCTTTGCGCCCCATTCTGGAAACAAGGACAGAGAGATGAGATGCCGACCATCCTATGTGTTAGTTAATACAGGATCGATCAGCGGTTTGCTACTGTCATGTCTGCTTGGAATGGAACGCCAGTCATTTTCCTAATAGTGGAACTCCTTAACTCATAATCAAGACAGATTTCCAGTCTTGTACCACGTCTCTCACCATGTAGTAATGCTTGTAGTATTTGAGAGGATGAGCGGACATATGACTTGATTACTGATTATTTATTTATTTATTTTATAGGGATTAGCATTAGCCTTGACTGTGGAAACGGCTGCCACGATCCGATTATTGGCGGAAAAGCTGGAGCGTTGGAAGCTCTGGAGGAGGGCAGTTGCAGATTTAAACAGTAAACTAAAACAACTTTTGCATGCTGCAGTAGTGAGCAGGTCTGAAGACAAAGCCGAGATCTGCTGTAGTGAGGAGCGATTAACAGTAGAGGGCGGGATCTGCTGAACAGTGCAGAGATCTGAGGAAGTAAACGATGGAGTGCTGTCAGTAGTGTGCAGTGGCCTGCTGTAGAGAGCAGAGATCTGCTGAAGCGGTGATCTGTAATAGTGAGAGAATAGATATATATGTAGGAATAGATATATATGTAGGCAAAAGGTTGAGGCTGGAGGGGAACTCCTGAGAATCCCTCGGAGTGACAACGAACTGCAGGAATGGATAGAAAAGTTGGAGTGTACGAGATTGGAAGCGATAGCAAACCATCTTAAAATATGTGGAACTCGTGGTGTTATACTGCCGTCTACAGGTTGTGATTGGAATTGAAACCATTGGCTTCAGTGAAGCAGGGTAGAATATATTTGGTTATTGTGATTAAAATCCTTGTCTATGTATAAAAACATTTTTAGATTTGAATTTTAAATATATTCGATACATGTTTTAGAACAGTTAGTCATGTACAGTATATAAATAAGTTAATGTAGGTTTACAAGACGAGCCTGCACTATTTAGATGTCACAATTCGGTGAGTTGAACTCGCTCTCACCAGTTGTGAAAGCGCAGCAGCCGGAGCCAGAAGATCGCAGTAGTGAGGCACAGAGCTCGCAGTGCCTGATGAAACTGCCTGGTCACCGTGACAGCTTACCACTCCCCAGGTACTCAATGAGGGCGTTGCTATGGTAACCATGGTCTGTGAGGCGCCGGTGGAAAGTTGCAGTACAGCAGTGTCGTTGGAGTATGTTATGAGACCCGTCAAAATCACAAGCTGCACTACCCTGTGTGAGCTGCCTGTGAGAGCTACGCTGTGGAAGTCAGCATTCTGCAGCAATACCCCTCTCGGTCTAAGTCTGCTTTCCGTTCATACATATGTAAAGGCCAGCCCTGGTCTCAGATTGCAGGCCCTGGACCACATCGAAACAGAGGCCTAAATCTGGGCTGCCTTTTCTTTTTTGGAGTGTTCACATATGAGAAAAGGTGGCCCTGAAGTGGCTCTGGGCCACCTTAAATTGCAAGTGTGAATGGTGTCTTATTAGACACCTTGACCTCAGCAACAACCGATTACAATCCCTGAGATTACAGAGTCAACTATAGACCATATCCCCAAGAGGCCCAGACTGCCCAAGGCGAAAGGATTTCTGGGAAATAAGTATATTTATAGACTTTAAACTAATTCTCCTAAACCCACACTGACCTGGTATCGGGTGCCAGTCCTTTAGGTGCCATAGAACACAGACACGGAATAGCCATAATGCTGATGTTCAGAAATAGACCCTGGATGCTTTGCCATTGGTCTACATTATCTACACATAATCACATAAGAACAAACCTTTAGTTATCATTCAAATGGAGTTATAGTTTAGCTATGTAAGAAGTTAGGTATTTAAGTTTTTATACTTACCAAAATGATTACTGCTGTCCCTTTTCAGCTTACTTCTGAAAGATAATTTGTGTTGTTCAAAACATTATAGTAAGCATAAAGGAATAAAATACACAGGGCTTTTTTATTGGTATAAATAGTTGCTGATCATTGGAATACATACCTTTGTGTTCCTGTATCAAGCTAATGAAAAACAATATCCCTGATGGTACATTTGAATCTTTTTTTATTGTTATAAACGTGTAAAATGCCTTTTCAATCATTAAAACAGTGTCATTTAAAACAGCTTCACTGCATGAAATATACATAACAAAATGCTAAGGTATTTGACACTAGCACTGTACAATGTACGACAGGCAAACTGTGTTTCCTTGGATAATAATTATTTCAGTAAATTAAGGCAGCAATGCTTGACAGTTTTTTTTTTTTTTTACCACCTTCAAAGATCTTCTCTCTTCATGTGTTTGGTTTCTTGTTTTCAGTGTTACTGAGCTACACAGTACATTACGATAAACAGTTTTATTCTCATGAGTGATAACTGTCCAAAACCTGTGGGGTCCCTCTGTTCTTACCTTGTCTCTACCTACCATTCTACAGAAAAACAAAAGTAGGAATGCACAAGGCAATGTAATACCAGCGAAACCAGCCACACCATTACTTTTGTATTATATGTAATTTGAAAGAGAGTGATCTGGCAGTAATAACAAACATACAGTAGCTGCAGGAGAGCTCAGCTGAATCAGTGTGGGGTTCGCGTGGATGCAGTGAAAGGGTAACTCTTGTTGCAAATTCTTTATGTATGTTATGGAACAGGCATGTAAAGTTAACTTCAGTTTTAAAGAAATGGACATACTGTACATGTAATAAAGGGTTAAAAAACTAAAAATACAATGGCAGGAAAAAATCGTATCCCTAATATTAATACATTCGAACACGCTAATAAAAGATAGGTGCTTTAATTTAAAGCTGATATTATAAAGAACTGCCTGAAAAATGACTAATAATAGTACCCTAAAATGACAGCTAGTATTTTAATTTTGTTATTTTATGCTGTTTTGTTAGATAGAAAACTATAACATTTTACCAGTTTTGCTTTTTTTTTCCCTAGTGGAAAATGTATTTTCCCTTTCAATTTGAAGACAACTAACAACCAATACTTTTGGGGTGTGCCTGCCAGGTATTTACAGAGCATTTTACATCAGAGCTGCCGATAGGCCCCTCCGGGGAGTGACGTCCTTGGTCCCGCCTACCAAGGGAATAAGTAGTCACTCCACGGAGATCACGTTCTCTTTTGCTTCTCACAATCAGGTAGGTAAGGTCGGTATAACTAACCTCTTCAGTTGCGTGATTGATTCTTGTAAAAGAGCTCTCACTTTGAGTTTTTCTGCTAATTTTCCTGCAGTGTGGCGTAGTGGTTAGGGCTCTGGACTCTTGACCGGAGGGTCGTGGGTTCAATCCCCAGTAGAGGACACTGCTGCTGTACCCTTGAGCAAGGTACTTTACCTAGATTGCTCCAGTAAAAACCCAACTGTATAAATGGGTAATTGTATGTAAAAAATAATGTGATATCTTGTAACAATTGTAAGTCGCCCTGGATAAGGGCGTCTGCTAAGAAATAAATAATAATAATAATAATAATAATTTATTGCTGGAAGTCGGCTTGCCACTTCCCCGGAATTGGAAACTCGGCTTCTGAGGAATGAGCTCAAACACTGCGCAAACACTGGGCTGACTTGACCCGCCCACTCGGTGTGTGCGGCCTAAAAAAAAAAAAAAAAATATATATATATATATATATATACACACACACACCCTACCCTTCAGCTGTGTGGGAGTGTAAAAAAAATAAATTAAAAGAAAAGAAACACTCTTTCTTTCTCTCTTTTTTTCTGTATACTGTCTGAAGGCAGTGCTCCACACCACTGCAAGCTATGCACGGCATCGGTTGTGTGACTGCACGCGGTCCAGACTAGACACCCGGTATACGCCCCTGGTGCTCGGTACCTTCAGTGCCCTCAGTGCCTCAGTGCTTCGAAGCCCTTGTCTCGGTGTCTCAGAGCCTCGGTGCTTGGGTGCACTCAGTGCTTGATGCACTTGGTGCCACAGAGCCTTGGTGCTTCGGTGCCTTCAGTGCTTAGACGCTTCCTGCATTGGTGCCTTCGCTGCCCTCGGTGCATCGCTACCTTAGAGCCACTGCGCCTTGGTGCGCAGACGCTCCCTGCATCAATACCCTCGGTACCTCGACACCTCAGAGCCTTGGTACCTTGGTGCTTCGGTGCCTTCAATGCCCAGAGCCTCGGCACCTCGGTGCTTCTGCGCCCTTGGTGCTCAAACGCTCCCTGCATCGGTACACTCGGTGCTTCAGAGTCTCGGTGCTTCAGCGCCCTCGGTGCCACTGGACCTTGGTGCATCGGTGCTTAGGCGCCCCCATGCCCAGACGCCCCCATGCCCAGACACTTTGCCCCAGCACGTTGAGATGTCTAAGTTCCACCCTTGCATGTCCTGTGGAG
Source organism: Acipenser ruthenus (assembly GCF_902713425.1). Lineage (NCBI taxonomy): Eukaryota > Metazoa > Chordata > Actinopteri > Acipenseriformes > Acipenseridae > Acipenser > Acipenser ruthenus. The sequence goes on from NC_081199.1 coordinate 29,981,200, forward strand.
GGATGCTTGCCCCACAGGACAAACACCTCCTGTGGGTCAGGTGCTTGGGGATGCAGCACGCCCCCTGCACCCTAGGAAATGAGACGTTCTGTTCAATATGTGCAGCGTCCCAGCCTTGGACTGTGCCGGAGGCTCACAGAGTTTACAGGAGCGGCTTCCTCAGCCAGCTCAGCTGAGCCCTCTGCAGCATTTAGGAGCCCCGTCCTCCCCCTCCTCCACCTGCCTTCGAGCCTGTCACAGGGCATACCCTGTGCACAGGATTCAGCTCACCGAGCTCGCAGCCGCTCACGGTCTCCTTCGAGGAGCAGTAAGCGGGCAAGGCACAATAGGCTGGCCAAGGATATCTCGGACCTGACTAGCCAGATGGCTCAGGTCCTAGAGCACCTGGTCAGGCAGCAGGCTCTTCCCCCTGCTCCTGCCCCAGTTCCGCCTCTGGCACCTGGTTTCCCTGGAAACAGGGTGTCGTTACGCACAAACCCTGCTTTCCTCCCTAAGGTGGTTATGGCTTTCCACTTGAATCAATCAGTGGAACTAGAGGCTTTCCATCCCCCTTGTTTTTCTTTGGAGGAGGATCGGAGATTGAATTCCCTCTGCCCGGTTCAGGCATTGATGTTATGTGGCTAGGACGAGAGTGCTGCGTCAGTCTGACCAGCTCTTTGTCTGTCATGGTGAAAGGACTCTGGGTCAAGCACTCTCGAAGCAGCGACTGTCCCACTGGATTGTGGACACAGTTTCGACTGCATATACTAATGCCAGCCTACCCCCACCTGGGAGGGTGGCCGTGCACTCTACCAGAGGAGTGGCTACGTCATGGGCCCTCTTCAGAGGTGCCTCTTTGACCGATATCTGTACTGTGGCTAGCTGGGCTACTCCGCATACATTGACAAGGTTCTACCCACTCAATGTGGCAGATCCCTCTATGCCTTCATTAGGCACAAGAGTCACTGAGGTTGCACAGTCACACCACAAAGATTAGTTTGGTGGTAGCGAGACGTCCCTCTTCTGCTGTCTGCTCACGCTCCCTCACGACGACTTTGATATACTTTCCCAAAAGTATTGGTTGTCAGTCATCTTTGAATTGAAATGGAACGATAGTTATGGATGTAACCCCAGTTCCCTGAAAGTGAAGACGACCAACATACCTTGTGAGGTCGCATCACTCACATTCGCGGGTTCGATGCAAAATCTCGGTGGAGTGTCAACTTATTCCCTCGGCAGGCGAGACCGGGGACGTCACTCCCCAGAGGGGCCTATCAGCAGCTCTGACATAAAATGCTCAGTAAATACCTGACCTGTGGCAAGCATATCCCAAAAGTATTGGTTGTTGGTCGTCTTCTCTTTCAAGGAACCGGGGTTACATCCGTTATCAGTACTTGTTTAGTTTAGTTTTCAAATCATTACAATTCAAATGAGATTTTCATGAAGATAAACAAGACTTGAAAGGTACCCAAGTCACCTACCTAGTGGTTTTCTGGGATTCTTGCTTGGGATTTTTCAAAGGTAAAAATGTTAATTCACATTCTTCAGGCCTGAAAAAGAGGTTAAAAAATGGCAATTACCATATCTAATACATTTATTTAAAAATGCTTCAGTAAATATATTAACTTTGATAACTGCTGAAATTCCCCCAGAAGGAACAGCCAGATTTTAAGATAAAGAGGAAAAAATTTCCATCTGTGTCATTCTGTTTTCAAAAAAAGAGGGCGACAGACCTTGTGGATGAAACAACCCTGCTTACTTTAGATTTGCCAGTGTTTTGATTACTGCAAATTCCCTCCGCTGGCTGGATGGCATCCAGCGATGCTTTTCTGCCAAGGCCAGAGTCCTCCCACCAAAGCCAAACATAGCTGAGAAGCCAAAACGAAGCAGCCTGCTGTGAGTACTAAACGTACAAACATCCACTGACTGATAATGGCCTGTAGATTAAGAGAAAAGGCACATTTTTTGTGATTTACTGCACATAGACTTTATTTGGAACAGCTAGAGAAAATACAAGGCGGCAGACTAGAAGGTAAAGTAAAGCAAAGGAAAAGTGAAAACCCATTTATATATAAATATTTCGTGATATAATGAAATGTTTCAAGTGCATTTCAGCATTCTGCCATTTTACTTTAGGAATTACGGTCTGTGCTCATTGCAAATGCAGATTCCTGACCTCCTTTTGTCTCACGTGGCTCACTGAACTTCATCAATTATCTATAATATGCTGGAAATTATGGCAGTTGGAGGTTTTCACACGCATAAAGTTTCCTTAATTAAAATTAAAAGGGTCCTCAATTGGTCCCCTTAAATTATCATTCCAACCCCACTACAGTTTTGGTTTCTAAGAGCCAATATAATGACAAGAATGAATCCTTTCATATGATGTAAAAGATCTTTCTTTATCTTTTCTTCTTTTTATGAATCAAAGAAATAGTCATTTTTTTTTTTTTTACTTACCCCCAACAATGCAGGATGTATCCAAGGAAATTTTGTAAATGAAATGTGACATCTTTACAGTCCTATCCAGGTTAACAATCTCAATAAATTTTATTAAAATAAAAAGCTGAGGGCCTTTGGTGCATGGACATTGGCTTGACCAGATACTAAAGTGATTAAATACTGTAATCATCTTTGAGGATATGAAAATGATACAAAAAGCCCAATTGAACCACTGTGGGTTGTGCAGCACCAGCTGAAGATGACTCGAATATGAATATCAATGTTAAAATTTGTATGCTGGTTCCTCAGGACACAGCCCAGAGTCATGTTGATATTTATGATAAAAATATAGACATGAAAACTGCACAAGGCAGGCATATTAGAACCCTACTACAGTATGTAGAATGTGTTCCTCATGAAAAATAAGTAATATAAAATGGCATACTGTGATTTATTTGTACAGCAACACAGTTGTATATTATGTGCAGTAGGCAAATTAAAAGAAGATTATTATAAGAAAAAAATAAATAAATGTGGAAACCACAGTGCAGATATGCACATCTGACACATGTTCCCCTGGGGATTATCAATGTGTAATAGCTTAGTTCCTAGGGGCCTGTTACTATATCAAAAACAAAACAAAAAAGCTTTTAGAATTCAGGGATAGCTTTAATTATGCAGCAGATTGTACCCAACAAAAATTATATGAATCTTTCTATGTTCATACCTGCTGAAATATATGCATGCACAATATAAAAATGAAAACTTTTTAATTTAAATATTCATAAATTAATTTTACTAGCCTGTAGCTTTACGAACAACATTCTGTAAAATGTTCTGTTTTCAACGCAGTCCTTGAATCCCACCAATGTATGAGTAAATGTGCACTGTATATGTTTTTACAGCAACAATCTAATTTACTTGGCAAAAAAATATTCTTGTATGTAGATATATACCCATAATGATGTGCATTGCTGCAGTTAAAGGGTGTCTGATTCCTTGAACAGAATATGCCACAATATCAGTAGATCCTGCAACGAGAAAAAGAAACCATGTAAGAATCACTACACTTCAGCCCAAGGTACAGCCTACACTGTTATACATTGAGTCAATGGCTGCATTCATCCATTACATACCGTACTGTACTATTAAAATAGGAACCAGACCCTAGTTAGTAAGTATTCTGCACTGTTTCTCTCTGTTAAGAATATTAAGTATATACTTCTGTGTGGCCTTGATACATTATCATATGCTGTAATACATGCCAAAGACCAGTAAGAATCCCAGTACCCAATCTAAATATGCTTGTGATGCTACATATTCAAGTCAGACTTATAACTAATTTTGTAAGATTCTTTTGATATGCTTTACTTATCACATGATGGCTTTATATTAGCTATTTGGATTCCAAAAACATGTTAACGTGAATTAGGAAACTGAACTACAAGTAGTCCAAAAATAAGGCCAATACAGGTGGCTATTTCCTTGACAGCCCCAGTATATACACACACACACACACATTATTACATATATATCATAAGTTTTCTCACTTTAATTAGTAGATAGACACTGAAGAAAAAACAGACAGACTAAATATATGCTAAGTTATAATCCAAAACCATTTTTATCTATTGCTAATAATAATAGTGCTCTAATTAAATACATGTTTTATTTGTATTATTATTATTATTGTACTTCCATATGAATGACACATTGCAGATGTTATGGAAGTATAAGAATATGCCAGCCTGACATGTATACAACTAAAGGAAGATGACCTCCTTTTCAGTCTCTTAAAATGATGACGTGCCCATTTCTATTGATTTGCTAGCCAAAGATTGGTCTTTTAGGTTAGCTCTTCAAGACAGTGACAATCGGCTATACTCATGCCACCATATTCTTAAACTGTGCCAACAGCACTAGAGTGAGAACAAAAGTATTATCAGTTCTGTAAAGCATGACTGATGAAGGTACCATGCAGAAATTGTAAAAAAAAAAAAAAAGAAAGTCCTCGGAAGTGCAAGCACTTCTGCAGAACAATTAACTTAATTAACCAGACCACATGAATATTCATAAGGCTGTTAATGTCTCCCACATTCAAGCAGATAAATGTGATGCAATGACTTGCTAGTCAAGCATATCTAAAACTCTCCTGAAAACTGCACCAACATTTTGGTTCTTTGCCTGAAATATCAAAGAAATTAACTGTCCCCCGGAAAGAGTTTAGCCCTTGCAAATTAATTGGAAGCCATGAATTTTGATAAATGACAGAATTATACATGTAAGAAGAACATTTCATTTGAGACAGCTTCTGTTATCCACATTACATAAAAGTGTGTTGATTATATTATTTTCTCTACATTTTAATGACAGTTTATATATTATATTCTTAAAAAAAATAATTTGAAAATAATTAAATCGGATGTCTTGTGTTACTTTTATTTTGTTATGCAAAAATCCCACACAATTTTATCACGTAATTTGTACTGTGGAAATAATAAATATACAGCATATTCTGAATTGTTTGATACGGTTATTGTTCAGATAGCACTGTATTATTGTCAACGAAATAGATATTTCAAATGAATAAATACATTAAATAAATAAATAAATAATGGACTGATTTACAAAAAAAATACCTCCCATTTTATTAAAGGAAGAAAAATGTTACCTGTCAAATGCAACCCTGCAGTTTGACCTAATGCCAGTATTATAAACATATTCCTTTGTGTGCACCCATCTTTCTTGTTTATGACGAACAACTGTTTACCAATAATCCCTGGGGAGCCAGCGCTAATGAAGAGAAACAGTGACCTAAGCATGTCCAATCTGCATGGAGTGCAGTGTTGGAGAGTTTCCATCTCTCATAACAACAACACTCCATTTACAGCAACTCAAATGACAAGTGAAGGTCAAACTGTTGGCCCAAAATGTAGTTGCTGCTTTCGTATCCTGACACATGATTCTTTTGGCTTACGTACATGCATGTACAGCTTTATATTCAAATGAATTTGCATGTGCAATGCTCTGAAGCTTAATATTTCTTTTATAAAGTCTAAATATGAAATATGTATTGTCTATTATTAGAAGCAACCTGTTTTTCATTGACAAGTAACAGTCCCAATGATGTCATTTACATAATGATTTATTATGATATTTTTCAATAGCCTTTACTTGTTATGACACAGTTTGAATAAAACAACATGCAGTATAAAAGTTCATGAAGGACTACACTTATACTATTCATTAAATGTTGTTAAATTAATGCTGCATACAAAAATACTTACAGTGACGATTAAAAGACAATGACTAAAAAAAATGAAGCATTCAGTTGTTGTTTTTTTTTACTTGCTTTATAATTATAAATATGGACTAATTTCACCAAACCTTCCACCTGCACCTACAAAAAAAGGAGAAAGGTGCCTCATGTTTTAAGGGGTTATGAGAGATTAAGGACAGATGCAGAACCAAATGAGTCAGCACCCCTCACTCACCTGCTGGTATTATGCCGAGAGGAAGTGGTGCTCTGACAGGCGTGAAGATGGAGTCTGTATCCCTCCCAGCATCCATCTGGGCTCGAAGAAGTAAACCATAGGCCACCTCATTGGCAAAACCATCCCCACCAACACAGATCACACTATGGGACAACAAGCAAAACCTTGTGAGTCAAGCTCAATAACAAAATACAATGAGTAATGAGTATGCATTTACTAGAAGTAGAAGGTAAACAGAAAATACAAAATAATCACAGTCTCTAATTAATCATCTACCACTGATTAAGATGTTGCTTCTCTTGACTGCACCACTGTTTAATTGGTTACAGACAAAAATACACTGCATTCTGATAAAATAACCCATGCTTTAAACCAGCTTAGCACTTTATTGAGTTTCGACTATATTAAAGAGCATTTTTTTTTTTTTTTGGTTTTAATAAATCAGTATTTCCTGTAGCTTCTTCATGTCATGGGTCTTGCTTTTTACTCAATATGTCTCACTGCAGCTCAGAGAATGCCCACTACATGTATTGAACAACGTTATGCATCTGAATGTGTTGATCTCATGACTCCTTTCTCTAGTCTCATCCCCGTCTGATATTGGCCTTTTACTGCAATCGCAGCCTGGAGTCAGTGTGGTGCAGACCCCACAAGACGTCTTGCAGGTTTGTGGGCAGAAGACTGGGACATGAATGTAACATTATTCCCACATATGCTCAATTGGATTGAGATCAAGGGATTATGCTGGCCAAGGAAGATGACTGAAGTGTCTCTTGTGTCTCAAGCCAATCACAATAAAAGTGCAGTTAATGGGAGCATTATCTTTCGACAGGTGCCCTATCAGTCAGGGTAGACATTTCACATTGAGCGGGAATACTTGATCAGCAACAATGTTTATGTATATATGATATTCATCCCTCCAAGGGAATCAGCAGACCCAGTTTAGTTTGTGGTCCTAATTAAGTGGTCAGGGAGTATAGCACCTTAGGTTAGGATTAATTGAAAAAAAAAAAAAAATTGGTTAGGGCTCCTGAGGTGAATTCAATTTGCTTAGCCACTTAACAGAATCCTTGTGAAAACATAAAATCACAAAACCTAAACAAGGCAATTTTTGAACTACCCCTATAGACTGAATAAAAGTTTGTTTTGGTTTGAAACACGTCTAGTTGGATTTATTAATTTATATATTAGTACATCAGTATAGAATGGACCAGGTACATTGACTTCAACTTTACAGATACTCATGTAGATACATCCTTTATAGAAAATAAAGCATATCAATCATCATTATGATCCAGTAAGACTTCTTGTTTTGGCTGTATGTACCATACCACACTAATCAGCTTAAAGTTTAACAATGGCAAAAAAAAGGCAAGCAATTTTCGAAATCATTTTTAACAACTAGCTCACTACTGGATTAGCTATAGTGTTTGGCTCTCAGATTAAGGCAAGAAACAACCTAATATGGATTTTGTATTTTGGAAGAAAAAAATGACCTACTCTTGAAGGGTCCAACTCTAGAATGATTATATTAGCATAATTCACTGCCGCAAAGCCAGCTTGCAATTCATTAATATTAAAAGAGATTTACACTATAGTAACATAACTATACATGATTGGGTGCCTAATACAGCAACTACAGCTGGCCCCATTCTCATTGTTAGTTTGTGATTTTCCATGTTTACATGGCTCCTTCCCTAAACTGACTGTCATATATTTTAATGTTTCAATTAGATTAGTATATTGTATATTATTTACATCTAGTTTACAGTTTGCTTGGGGAAATAAATAATTGTGTACACTCTTATCAGAATGGACATGCATGGTGGCCATTATAAGTTGATAGCCATCATATTCCTTATTTATTTATTTACTTTTTAATTTTCTAAATTAATTAAAATATATTGCATATTGTTACAGTCTGGCTATACCTTTACATATCAGTGTGGCTCTAGTGTGTGATGTGTCTCAAGGTTACTCTTATGTTTTATTTCTACAGCTACAGAATCTACTGTAATCAATGGTATAACAGGAGAGTACAGTAAATGGGTTGATAAGTAAGAGAAATGTGAAGTGTGTAGCTTGTGTGTGACCTACACAGGCTGAGCATCATGTTTCAGTGATGTCTGGAAGCATATCATTCTCATTCTGCTTCTGCTAATGTTCCGTAACTCACAAACCATTCCACTAACAAGAGCCGAAGACATAAAATAATGCTAATTTCCCATATATCATCAAGATTTCTGAGGACAGTACAAATCATGTCGAAATACGAGGTCTTAATTTAAGATGCTGATAATTAACATTAATGTGCAACTGCATTACTTGCTATCAAAGCAGTGGTGCCACCTCTTTAACATTCTTCCTAGTTCACACATGTTATTAGTGGGTAAGGCCTTTGTCGCAATTATTAACAAATAAAGATAATAACAAGCTGTGGTACCATAATGCAATTTTATAAACAGGCAAATTAGTTGAACTTTTAGAAGAAAAAAAGGTATAGTTGCAGCAAAGAAACATATTTATTTGTTATGTCAATATCATTATGTCAGTTAAAATAAATCTGTGTTGACACATTTTAACTTAGAACAGACTGCTTTAAAGTTTATCTTTTTTGCAGACTACATAAAGAGGGCATTGTTTGTTAAGTAGCTTTTGCTAAAACCTGTCAGAGGATGAACAAGAGCTTTGGCTACAAACTAAAAAGCCAACAGTTTAGTGTCAATTTAGAAATCAATTTATACACTCAGGGGTAGATGTACTAAAGTGTTGCACCTGTCGCAATAGTTGAAAACCAGTTGCAAACGAGTCGGAAGTCTAGGGTGAAATGTACTAAATAAGAGCAATGCTATTAGCGACTTTTTAGGGAATGCTTTGCAGCAGCAGTTTTTCTTTGTAGTTCAACCTTAGATTAATATACAATTATGGGCATTCCTGCATAAATTTACAAAAATGGGGTGGAGATAGTGTCCTCAAATATTATAATGAGATGTACTAAAGCTGCCAGCAATTGCGACACTTACAATTTCATCAGTTTGTTAAGAACTTTTGAAAGCAATTGTTGCTGGCATTTCCCACTTTTTCTCGTGTGTTGTCAGTTGTGCTCAATACATTTTTGAGACAAACACCCAAGTACCTAATTTTCACTAAAGTCATGCTGCTGCAATGTGTACAACGCAGCAGCATGATATATTTTGTTACCGGTAGCCTACAGGCTAAGGTAAAAAGAAAGTGCACTAGGTATTCATTTGATTTTACTACTGTACTGTAGGCCTACTGTATAGATTTACATTTTTACATAATGTAGTGTGTAGCCTACGCAAAACACATGTTAGTGTTATTTAAATTTAAACTGCTTTGAGTGTTATAAATGTATGTGTGAGCGATTTTATTGTATTGTTTTTAAACCAGACACCCCCTTATGTCAGACAAACATGTCCAGTTTAGCTGCTGTATGATTGAAAAGCTTTTTGGGGGTGAAGGTGGGGCCCCCACTATAGAATCTGATGGGATTAAGCTGTCTTTCATATAAATATATATATATATATATATATATATATATATATATATATATATATATATATATATATATAAAAATATAGGTAAAATGAAGATGGAACAGAATGCATTGTACAGGTGACGTTTACATTTTACAAAAACAATGTTATTTTGATTCTTGCATCATTGCTGTATAGAAGTTATCCTTTGGGCGGACTCTGCTGCAGCAAACAGCAATTCAGCTCCCGCTATTTATTTGCACAATGTCGCACGACTATTGCAATGCTGGAGATCTCGCTAAGAATACACAACAAATATTTAAATTAGTATATTGCGGCATCAAAGATGCCAGGGCATTTGCAAGATTGCTGTGGCCTTCTTGATTAGCGGTAGAAGCTCTGCCGACAAGTACAGCTTAACCGCAGGGGATGTGCGGTCTGACTCCATGTCCTCAGACGGGAACGGCAGCTCTTTTCGCCCCCCTCATCAGAGGTGCTGGGACAGCATGTCCTCCTGTTGCCAATCTGCGCTCGTAGCCCCCTGGTGCCCTAGAGGGACAGGTGGGGCAGCCGGCGCCGAACGTTCACGCAGTAACTCTGCAAGCACCATTCCTTGGTGGGAAACAGCTGCCCAGAGCTTTTCCACCTGCTCCGAGTCCGGCGATCGCTTGGAATGGCGACTCTTTTTCTTCTTCGGGGGAGGAGAAGGAGAGGCAGAGGAAGATGAGTAAGACCGTGAAGACGGCTTCCTGCGTGGGCTACTTTCTCGGGTGCATTGTGTGGTTTCCCTTGGCACAGCGCCATAGGGTGAGGACGCAGCCACCTCCCTACCAGAGGGTGATAGCAAAGAGCACTGAGCAGGAGTGAGTGACACAGAGCGCTCTGTAGAGCTGCAGGAGAGACATTTCTCCAGCGTGCTCTTGGAGAAAGATGGATGTTTTTTATGGGTGTGATTCGCCAAATATTTTGGTTGCAAATATTTATGGCTTTACAGTAACCTTTGAGCGTCACATCTCGTTTACAAGGGGGTCCTGGGGACAGCAGCCACACGCAACCCATTTACATCTTTCATACTAAACATTACAAATACATTTAGTCTCACATTATAAAAGCAGCAGATATCAAAACACATATCACAGGATTCTGTACTTTGTCTCATTCTCAGGTATTTAATCTGTTTTAATATGCGATCGTTATTTGAAGGACTTTCTGCCCTTTGTTTCTTAACATTCACAACTGCAATCAGTGCCTCCTTTTTAATCAAAGACTATGCTATACACATGCCAGCAGCCAGCCTTAACCCCCAGACCTTGCATTAGAGGAGGGCAGGTTGCGTTTTAATGCGAGCATCACCACTGGACTTGATGGTGTCACAGCAACCCACCGTAAACAAGGGCAGGAAATATTTAAAAAGAGCTCATTCTGACTCTAATGCAGACACTTGGGAGCTATATCATGGCATAAAACCCTAATACCAGCAGTCCTTTGGAAGAAGGTGCTTTATCATTGCTTCCAAAATAGGTAATTAAAGTCCCACCTGCTGTGGTCATAGAAGAGATTTTTTTTTTTTTGTCTGAAAATGTACTGCTGTGGCAAACACTTCAATATTTTGATCAAAGCATTATTATTAGTCACTTTTTATTTTGTAGCTTTAGCTAGTTTGCTACATTTATTATGCATTTAATAGAATTACACCTTGTGATTCGTATTAATCCGAACTGTATTAATATGGCCCAATGGTTTATAATCTTAACATCGGAAATATAAAATGTAAGCTGTATAAAAAGCGATTTTGCATGTTTTTAATGATCAGGTGAGTAACAGTATATGTTGTGTAACTGGTATATCTGTGAATTAAGTTTAGCAATATTAAAGGAATATGGTATAAATTCAACTAAAATACATTAGCAATCTAGAGAAAAAAGACGTAGCTCTCAACCTACCCATCAAATTCTTTCAGATCGCATTCTTTAAGAGCTGAAAGTGCATGTCCTTTATACTCTGTAACTGCAAAAAATATAGACAGTATTATTAAACAGAAACTTCAGCACCTTGAAACGTATGCTGGACCTACAGTTTAAACAAGCATATGGTACAGGCCATGAAGCAGGATCTATACATGAATGTTTGCCTTTTTAATCAAGAAAAAGAATTAGTACAAACGCCTGCTTTGTGAATTGAGTGTTTCCCCTCATTTAAGGAAAACAAGGTCAGAAATGCACTCAATTATGTTAATTACTTGGTTGTATTGTAACCCACATTTAGTTGGCTTATAATTTAAAATTAGTGCTCTTGCTTACAGACACGCACACACACACTCAACTGTTTTGTTTGCAGGCCTCAATTTTAAGTCATCCTAACTTGACCCTGAAGATCAAATGGATTGTGACTGCATGATCAGCAGAAACAATAGCTAAGAGTGGATATTGGATGGGAATAATTAAAAAGGTTGCAGTTATTTAGACACATGAAACACTGCCAAATACCAGTGACAAAAGTGAAGGATGCAGGAGGGAGGGTGGCACGTCTACACACCAGAGTCGGCAGCCTCTAGAGGGTCTGAATCTGTCACTCTGCATTCCTGTCTCGGCTGCTGTTTATGCCCTGCATGGCATTGTAAATGCCAGTAAAGATGGGATGAGCTGGCATGCTGCAGATGGGACTAAGCATCATAACCACATTTAGCATTTTCTAGGGCAGCTCTTCCAGAAGAGACAGCCCAGCTGCACCCACCCATCAAAGCTTTCTGCTGACTGACATGACACTTGCAGATGGATTTTTTGTGTAAGAATGTGCATCATTATCTGCAAGATTACATTCATCTTTCATGCTTGTCTGTCCCGGGTACCAGTGTGTTTTTTATTTATTTTTAAATGAACTGAAGGACAGGCACACAAATATATATTAAATCAACACAGTTTAAACTTTACAGAGCATATTTACAAAAGATTAACCACCACGCTATTAATGAAACGGGTAGGAAAACAGTTATTTATTTGAAGGTTTGTTAAACAGTGCTATATCACCAGAATGATTTTAGTAATAAAAAAGCTAACTCTGAATCCTCTATTGTAAAACACTATTAGATTTTATTTTCTTTTACATTCTACATCTTGCATTCCATTCGCTTCACACAGTGCTAAATCAAGTCCATTCAAAATTAATTTATGCTAACGCTTTCTGATGTTTTCTCACATTTACCTTTTAATGTGTGAGGAAATCTTATGTACTATAAAAAATAATATAAACAATAATTTACTTGTATATGAAATAGCTATAGCTAAGCAAAATGTGCTATTATAATGTACAGGCAATTCATTCTGTTCACCTGTAGGGGGAGTATTTGCTAACCTCAAAATAACTCAAATACTGGAGACTCATCTAAAATTGCAGTTATTGACAACATTAAAGCATGCATTAAATCAGTTAAAATAATGACCACTACTGTAATTAACTAATTTATTGCCCAGCTAACATTGTAACTCTATGGACAAAAGCATATACTCTGGATATGTGTATTTATAATGCAGATAAAACCATAAACCCATTTGTTCTGCTGTTTTACCTTCAATGTGGAAAACATAACTTTGAGGATGAACTGATATGGTAACCTAAAGATTTGCATTACCTCGTTTGATTTATTGTTGCGTTAAAGGCTGTTATGGTAATGACAATGCATTTCTCAGAGGATTCAATAATGTGTGAATTCCTTCAACTATTAGTAATCTAAATCTGCCAAAATGTATAAACTCATTGTCAACAATTCATCAAAGTTGATGTAATTTGTAGAAACCCTGAACTGAAATGAGAGCCTTATGATTGGAACATCCATCCTGTCCTCGGGAGGGACTGGTTTATTAGAAATTAGTGTTTAAATGGCTTTTGGAATCAGGTACCAAAGTTCATTAGCCTTAGAACTGTGGCATCTATTTTACTCCTTAAAGACACAGCCCACTGCGAATTGTCTGTAGCACCCTTACACAGAACAGATGGAGCAAGCCTCTCCCTTTGGGTTAGGTTTCATGATGGGGGTGTAACGTCCAATGATGATGTACCTCAAACGCATATGCCCACCACATACCAAGAATCACCAGCTTTTGGTGGCTAAACATTGAATTTGGAAATCTGATATTAAAGCATGTAGAAAGAAAATAAGTTATTTTCCATGCAGCTCAATTCCAATTGACAGCATAAAACGACTGCGATTGAAGCTGACATTTACAAAGCTTAGCTAGAGTGCGAAATTGCGTAGTTTAAAACGATTCAATTATAGAACAGAAATGCATTTTAAAAATTACCAGCAAGTAGTTTTTTTTCCCTGATGTGTTTAGTCAAGCTACAAAGGGATTAGGCAACAATAAAATATTAAATTTCACGAATGGCGGAGAAAATTACTTTCTAAATGCTAGAACTTTAATGCCAAGCCATTTTATTGTATACAGCCTTAGGGTAAAATACACATTAGAGATAATGTATCATCTTACTAAAGACAACATACATAAGGGTAATACAATTCTGTTAATTTCCATATATCTAAACTAAAATTACCTAGACATTAACCTGAATTGAATCTCGAGCGTACATGCTTAGAGTAACTTACTAGTGGTGGCAGTCTTGATGTCTGCAAGTTTAAACAGAGGTGCAATCTGCTCACTGTAGATCTGATTTGCTTCTTTTCTGTGGCTGTTTGGATTCACAAACACTTTCAAGGACTTTGGTCTGTTCCGAAATCCTAAAAAAAAGAAGAAAAAAAAAAGAAAAAAACGGAATTTCATATTCAGTTCCATGGGGTTCTAAACCATGTCTGGTTTTTCATCGGTTTAATGTTGTTCACCATACCATGCACATTACATTTAACAAGTTTGTTTGCATTAACACAGCTGTTTATAGAGGTTACAGAACCCTTACCGCATACTTATTTTATTTCTTCATGAATTCATCTTTTATCCGTACCACTTGCAGAAAAAAATGACTCTCCGCTTCACAATGATGGGATTTAGTTTCACCCAGTGGAAAAGGTCAGATCCACAGCACTTGTTTACAAAACTTGAATTACTGCCAAGATTTAAGAAGTGTTTTGAATAAAGAGGCCCCAAAGTCTGTTTTATTTTCTTGCCACTCTATACCATCCTTTACCTAATAATTATATATTTGTTTAATTAATTGGCTTCTGCAATTTAAAATGCTGGTGTTTAAAATGTAACAATCAGTCAGGTTCATTGTGGAAGATGATTCAATGTTCACTTCCGTTGGGGTTATTGAGGCGCTTTTTGTTCAGCTGGTGAAAAAGTGCAGTGTAATAATCCATTTACCATTAATTCCCATTTGAACTTTCTCATTATTTGAATCTGACACCTAAATGACCCTTGTGCCAGTGCAACTGTGACCTGCTAATGAGTCAAGCGATAAGTGTACAGAGTCAGTACAGCCTTGTCGACCTCACAACATCCAGTGAACTGAGCTGAGGAGAAGGTCTGAGGTTCAGAAGTAAGCAGGAACCAGGGGAAAACAGGAAAGTCTCTGGGGAACTTACAAGGGGGAACGCCTCTCAGCAGGGATTTAACAATAGTGCTGGCTGCACAGTTGGTGCTGAGATTTGATACTACAATTTTCTCCATTCATAGGCTGCCTAATACTTAGGCCACAGCAGGAGCAGGTGCAAAGGGGTTTCACTGCTGTTAGTTAGGGTCAGGAAGCAAAAGTGTAAGGAAGACAAATAGAAAAATGATTAAATAACTTCAAAGTACCCATTATGAATCATCATCCTCTTGAATTCTAGATTAAATTGTGGATCCAAGCAAAATGAACATGAATAATGAGGCAAAGCCTATTTCTACATCTGTTTTTGTTTTACTAACAGAAAACAGATATATTACTTAATGAAAACATAACATATTATTCTCCATTGTACACTTTTTTAATTATGTGTGTGATGAAAGATGACATTAAAAGCAAAAGCACAACCTTTTATACACAATAAACACATAATTACAACAGGTTATTTCAACTTAATGTAACAATTGTTTCAGAATTATGCAATCCACATTTTCATTTGAAAACCTAAATTACTATGGTGCATCAATGAAAGCAACAAACACTCCCCTAAGGCCTGTAGCAGTTATAAACTTTGCTTTTTGTTTTAATGGACTATTCATCATGCTCATATTTCCAATAAATCAAGGCTAAATGATACACATTCAATAATGACAAAAAAAATCCCATCTGCCTACTTAAGCCTTAAAACCAAACCATATCATGTTAGTAAAACTATTTAACTTTTTTTTTTTAAATCTTGGGATGGTCAAGATTCAGAACAGAAAGATAATCGGACTGCACTGTAAATGATTTGATGTCATTAGCAAAGAAGAAACCTTTATGGCACTGGGATACTGACAACTCCTCTTGTCTCCAAATTAGAGGGGGTATCCCCTCATTATGGTAGTCATTGTCGGCCTATTCAGAACCTACATTTTGCTCTGGAGGATCATTAGGCTAGCTTGGTGTCATCCTGAGATGTAAATAAATCTGTCTATGCCCTGCCTTGTGAAATGAAAGCCTTTTACAGGAACACTGTGGTTAACAACCATTTGTTTTACTTATGAAATCGGTCATTATATTCAACAGTCCCAAGGGAAAGGAATATTTATTTATTTTTTTTCATCTAAAAATAAGGGGGTTGATAAAATGTTTTAAAATTAAACACAGCTGCGACCCATGTCAGTAAAAATACACTAAATATCTGGGTTATTTTTAATATTTTACCTTCATCTTTTCTTAAATTCTCTTCAAGGTGTCTAGTTTTTAGAAGCTGGCAAATACAGGTTTAAGGCAGAAAAAAAATAATAACAAATGTTGGTTAAAACTTACAATAAACTAAAGCAAAATTATTGCCCTCGTCATGCCAGACGCAATATTGTTTTTTAACCATGATTTCAAAAACAATCAAACATACATTGCAAAGGCAAATTGATAAAAACATCAATCAGACAAACTAGTGCCTTCTCCAGTAATGTAGAGGCTTGCTTTCCACTTACTTTATATAGTGGGTCGGATGTTGTTGATTACAGAGACTTTGTATGTGTACTATATAGAAAATATAATGTTGAAGCATTTGCTGAGGCCAGTAAGTGGATGTTTGTGGGACCCTGACCTCTTCATGGAAAGGTTCAAGGTCATATATGAGTTCTCATCCCAATGTTTCCAATAAAACAGGGACTAGAAAGACACACTAGAAATAGATCAAGTGTCCAGTCTGGAACACAAATGGCAGAGTGTCTCTTTCTTCAATGATACTATTAGTGATTTTCCTCTAGAAAGAGGAGAAAACTGAGACATTTTCTTAGATCCTCTGCCAACAAGTACATCTGGCTGTAGATCAGAAACAGGCATTAGCAAGCATTAGCTGTAGGGGGGCTAAAAGCTACTCCAGCACTGTCCCCTCAAGCAGAGGCACTGAGAATGATCTGGTAGATAGGACAAAGGGTATAGTAACGATTAAATCTTATACGAACAGTAAAGAATGCCTATGACAAATATGTGGGCTGCAAGAAATATACATACAAAGTAAAAAACAAATACTTTTGATGTTATTGTTCCAAAAATACCTGTGTTGCAAGCTGGTGTTTAATTATTTTGAATAAATAGCCAAATGTTACATTAAGCTACAGTGCTTAACTTTACACTTACTGGTACAGTACTTATTTTTTTGACAAATGCTAAATAATTTAGTTAGGCTGGAGGCAGTGGCATTGTCTGGCTGTTTTAAAACAATAAAACAGGGTTTGTGCTAATATAATTTATTAGTATAAACAAACATTACCCATTTTTTTATGTCGCAAATTGTTTTGTAAATTGGGTATCAATCCTGTTTTTGCTGGTCAGACTAATGCAGCGGAACCCCAAACAGATGATGCCCAACTCATTATGTTAAAAAGTACTGCATTTTGTGTGCAAACAGCTTCTTTTTTATGCTGGTATGAAGATAAATTAAAAGAAAGAAGAAAAAAAAAACATGCACAATAGTAAAGTTCCAGACAAACTGAGTGTTTTTTTAGATATAAAATATACAAGAGTGTCTCATAGTAACAGGAGGGCTGAACTGGTACAGTGTTGCCTGCTACTGACAGTGCTCACAGAGTTGATGTGGTGTCTTATGATATAATATTCTATCCGTGAAACATATGTATTGTGCTTGTGTAATGGCATTGAGGACCATGATTGAAAATCTTTGCACGACAGACAGAAATGAGTTGTGCCTTCAGGGAATATTCAGCAAAAAGTGATATCATAATGGCACTGCCTAGATTTCTAGACCTGCATCTGCCAAACTGCACTTCACTTCAAGTGAGGGGTCTTTAATCGGGATCAGCGCTTCGTAGCTTATTCAGTATCCCTCACAAGTGGATGCACAATAAACACTCATTTTCTTTCTTGGTAAAAAAAGGAACGTTTAATTTCATGTGATGTGTATAACTTGACTTTGGGTCCTGAAGTGACTGTTTACTTTCTATTCTACAGCCAGATTCCCCCCTTTAGTCAACGGGTTACAAAGAATGACCAACTGTTCCTCTAATGGTAACGAATGTGCTAATATGTGCCAGTTTAAACTTGATCTATCAGATAGCTAGTGAACCATGAAGACAGAGGGTTAATCTGAGTGCTTAGGAAACAAAGGCTGCCAGGCTAGCAGAGACTCCACTTTCAGACTCACATCTGTGCTAGTTTTACACTTGCTGCTACACCTGTATACTTGTTGATTACAAAATAATAAGACAAGTTCTCCTATTTATTTTGTAAAGCGTCTCATCTGCAATATGAACGCATTCAATATGAACGCTGTCCACAACAATAAAAGTGTACAGAAGACAATAAGGAAATGTAACTATGGGTACATGTTAATGCAAAACTAGCCTCTGTTAATGTGTAACATAATGCACTCACTTTAGCAGTAAAGCATCTGTCATAAGAAATCTCTGTGTGGGTGTATAGTATTTATTATACTATAAAAAGTAATGCTAAGAGATTAAGTTGCGACAACATTTGCATGACGCAACTTTTTTTTTTTTTTTTTTAATAAGTTAAACATGTATATAGGCAACATTTGCTATATTACATGAGTATACAGGGTACTAAGTTTCCAGAATATACAAGTGCTTACACACAATACATCTAACATCCTGGTGATTTAAGTAGGATAGTGGGCTTTTACAAGTAAAAGTGTAATCGTGTTGCATTGTTTTTATGTGTGTAAATTGTCAGTATGAAATAGATCCTGTTAAAATGATCACATTTAGAATCCCAATCAACATAAAAATAATCAATTACAGCCTAAATGAGCGGCAAACATCCCATTACCAACCAGCCTTGTATTCTGTGTGAAATTCAATTGAGTATCTTACATAACACATCTACATGGGTTTGGTCTTCTGAATATAATCTCCTATACTACCTACTGCATTCTGAGGACGTGAATGCTACATTAAAATCCAGTTATATTCTGGATAATAATCAAGCACAACAACTATCCAGAATACCAACTTTTTCCCAGTGCATATAAATGAATGGAGATTTCTTTTTTTTTTATATACCATTTTTTTGCACTCGCTTAAAATCCTAAAGATTTATTCTCATAACAAATGTATTTTTGTTTTATAGAAAGACACATTTCATTTTATGATTGAGTGTTTAAAGTTTTGGATGAATGACTTTGATACTGATATTTTAATCCACCAGTCCAGATGTAGGGCTCTTACTTTAGCTCTATAGCCACTATATATATAGACTTCAGTAACATACCAAGCACACCTAAATAGATTCAGAAATGACTGATGCTAAATAAGTAGTCATTTGCCCATTGTTAATAATTACTATAAACGTGTATGTTTGTGTAAAATAAAAAAATTAAAACTTCTGGGCAGTATTTTACAGATATTACAAAATGTCTGTAAAATTAAAGAAGCATTCACATAACGTAAGCCTCATGACATCTGCCAATTGAATAGAACAATACCTAAGGTTTACAAGGTATGTTAGTCTTTTTTATATATAACATAAAATAAATGTATGTACATGTTCTTACAACAACAGTAAAAGAGTCAATATTTAATGGACAACATTAGTTTATTATCACAAAGCATACAGCATTTCCATGATTATGGACCTTTGTAACATTTAGGTTGTGGTTAACTGAACACCAGTCGAAATACAGATTTTAGTGTAGTTATGGGAATAGCAATTGATCTCACTTACAAAATGTTACTACAGCAACATCATCAAAAGTGCCTTTAAAATGTTGCTATAGTAACTTTCTTTATATTTGCAAAACATTCAACAGAAACCTCACAACTCCTCTCAAGCTTACTAAATGCTGCATCTTGGATTTAACAATTGTAAAATATATTTTTTTCCTCTGCCAAAAAAAGTGTTTCCACAGAAACGTTTCGAGGTAAATGAGGTTCAAAAACATGAATCTGTGCACACGAAAAACATTTAAGGCGGTTAACCTAAAAATAAAATAAAATAAAGTAATTATATTTTATAATGATACAGATCTTATGAGAATAAGGATCAGAACCTTTCACTGTGAATATAAGCTTTGGGAAGCATGCCAATGAAGGCTATATTTCCCAGAAGTAGAATTTACCAGAAAGGCTGTATGGTAAGTAAGCCGTTGGGTCTAACCCTGAAGGAGCATTATTGGCCTGCCACACAGAAGCTGAATTTATAATCCTAGTGAAGAGTTCGGGCAACTCTCCAAGGCAATCTACATACTGTCATCTGAGAATATCAGATACAGGCTGACATACACGTTACACAGGTGCCACTATTGTCAATGGGGCTCTGGAAACTTGCTGATTATGGCTCTGACACGGCCACATACTAGGTTTAATCTTGGCCCTGTTTAGCTCAGCTGGGCTTTTTCACCTCATGTGTCATAGTGCATCACATGTTTTGTCTGTGTGATTTAACAAAGAGTAGTATCATCTTGCCTCATTCAGAATTCATCTTAGCAGGACCTTTTAATATGTACCCTTGTACCACACGTCTTCTGGCTAGTCCCTCTATTATATTCAGTAATGTAAGGCTCCATTGGAACCATGTGGATGTCAAGAATATGCAGGGTAGATGTAGGCAGTGGAAAAATAACTGCTGTAACAGGTGAGGGGAGATTTAGCTTCTATAATCCAGCTCAGAGCATCCCTCTAGGGAGCATGATTCAGCAGCAGTGACTTAATAGTGTATAAAACAACAGAGATTATCCCCCTATAGAAACAAAGCAATCTTTTATTTACCATTGTGAGAGGGTATCAAGGTGTAATTTTGGTGATCAGTCATGCATCCTAGCATGTGGCACAGCCAATGTTTTTCCAGGCGTCATAATGTGAGAACCTAGTTTACTGCAAGATACCTGTACGACTCTGCTGATCACTGCTTGGGAACTGCTTTTAAAGATAATGATGAGAAAAAAGCAGGCTGAAAAGAAGTGTGGGTTTGTGCCACCCACTATACCTAAACCATGTGCTAGTATTAATCAACCACAAAACCCACAGATTATTTTTTCTACTGTTTGGGGTTTTTCTAAAAGAAGGTGGTCTTAAACCATTACAAAGAAAAAGGCAGCTTTAGGACTTTTATTTATCTTCAGGAAACTACATTGACAAAATGTGTGACTACTGTTTGCCAGTTAAATCAAATAAAAAAATGGTGTTATGAAGTGGTATATTACTAAGCATAGAATCAGACCCTCATTATTTTATTTTTTTTATCAGAAAAAACAAACAAACAATTTTCTCTGTCACATCCCTGATCCCCCTTCAAGGCATATAATAATGATCATGTTAATATATTCATGTCAACTACGAAGCCAGATACAGCCTTCCATTGCAATCTAAAAACCATAAAGGGCACTTAATCTGATCCTTAAAGAACAGGGTTGGTCTGGTCTTGAACCTATCCAGAGCTCTGCTGGTTTTGCAGGAACTATGATACTCAACAGACAGATAGGACAGAGATAGAGAACCACCTTTATTTACTTGATGTGAATGTTAAGCAGTTCAGTTAAGTATGAATGTGACAGGTTACAGGTTACATCATGGAGTATTAGCATGTACAACTCTAATTCAAAGGATTAACCAATGTAATAACATAATCTCCAGACTGCATGTACCTCATCAGACTCATAGGATTTCTAAACTCAAATGTATTTCTTAAATCACTTTAATACAAAATAGTTGTGGAGGATTTACTGGAGTATTGGTTTTAACACTGTAAAACCACAAATATATATATTTTACTCTACTATTTAAAACAGTAATTTATTAGTCCAAACGAAGCTCACCACTGGGAAGTTACATACACCTATAGCAATAAGGGGTAACCTAAGGGGTGTGCTAATACTGAGATTAATATGGATTATAGATCTTTATTAAGACCATACCACACTGCAAATTGTAATATAGTCTTAGTGTCAGCATTTTATCATATTTCCTGATGATGCAGTATATTTTATTGGCTCTGGTTATCATGCTGATGTAATGTAACAGTTTGTTTTGTTTTTTTAATTAAAACAGCAATGATGTGCACTTTAGATTTACTCGCTACGGGCACAGGGCTGCCACTGTTTAGAACTGTAAAATAAGGGTAATTTAGATTGTAAATTATTAACTATTTTTTTCATAACTGTACAAAGTGCATGTACATTTTTTGCCAATGATAATTAGATAAAATATATTGTAATTGTTTTTTATTGTGTGTGTGATTCATTGGCATTTGAAATCAGTAATTGAACTGTATCTTTTTTTCCTTGAAATAAACACCAGATGCAGATTATACATACATGTATACTATTTTCTTTTTCTCTAATATCTTTCATAGTACAAAAGATCATTCAGTCATACACTTCAGTGATTAGTCTTTATCAGAAATAATTTCACTTTTATGTAGTCTTGATTGAGTGTTTAAAGTTACATTACATTTATATTATTAATGTAAGCAAAGCATATAGAATAAATATTTACATAGACATAGAGGCAGAGCTAGACTGTCTCTAAATTGCAAGGAACTGGCTAGAGAACTGGCTGGTCTAGAGTTTACTAAACTAGGATTTTGAATATGTAAAAATGTAGTCAATCATTTAGACAGCTGATATACTATATACAGTACCATGCACCACACTCTAAAGTATACTGTACTGTGTGTAGGGGAACAGCTAGTACAACCTGAAATATTAATGTTTTAACACAGCAGTTCCTGGCAGCTGTTATTTGTTTGCAATGACTCCTCTATCTGTTCAAATCAGTGAAGCAAAAAATGTGCCAACAATAAGAGGTGATAAAGGAAACCTCAATGAACTGATTTCAGCATTTAGATGGGGACAAGAATTGTCATTGGATTAAACGTCAGGGAAAATGCAACCTAATCAGATTATAAACAACTGTTCAACATTTGAATGATCACACTTGATATAAAGTTTAAAGTTCATACCATACACTATTTGTACAACTGTAGTAATAGAAACTGCATATTGAGCCATTTTACATCTTCATGAAAGCCATGTACTTTTTCATGTTCAGAATATTTCAAAATGTAACATTTCATTAAATTATTTTTTTTCACAGCACCTAAGTCATTCTCCATGGACATGAGGTAAGGGAACATTATTTTCAATTTACAGCTGCTTTAAGAGTAATAATTCACACTCCAAGGGCAGTAAATCACATATCATTAATATTTGATCTACTGATTGTGGTTTGTAGATTCCGTGGATCCTATTCAAGTTACTGAGAGATTTGAACAATGGGAATACATTCTAAAACCTCTTAGGAAATCCATTGACATTGTATTTAGTTAATCAAAACAGAATTTTTTGTTTACACATGACTTATGAATACATGGGCACAATTAATTTTGTTTTTCAAAATAATTATTGTGTGATAACATATATAAAGTACAGAAATATAAATAATAACTTGTAATGCTTATTTTAAACCCAGACTTACCATTTAATATATCTTTGAAGTGTCTGAGCCAAACTTCACAGTGGTCCTCACTCATGTTGCTGAGGTGGATGGCATGGTCCTTTAGTTTTTTCCCTTTCTTCACACACTGAAAGAGGGTTATGCCTAGCAGAGTCCCTCCTTTCTGCTGGCCCACAGAACGGCGACGTTTCAGCTTGACAGCGAAAATCTCCTTCAATTCAACATAATCTTTATTTAACAGCATACCTGCCTTGGATGTTCCTGTTTACATGGGAAAGACAAAAAGCATGGAATAAGCAAGAAAGTAAAAGCAAAGGCATTTGCATAAGTATATCATTTAATTACAATTGCAGTATTTGATATATGTTAATATTTATTTTATTTTTCTTAGATTAGGTTTTATAGTATTCTAGCCAATGGCTTGTTCGAATCTGTCACAAGTGGAATGTGTTTGGTAGTGCTGTGATAACCCCACTCTGAGTTTCTAGTGTTGCTAGACCAACACCTTGAAAAAGAAAACAATAATTAATACAGATTCATTTTCATATATGGGATACAGTGTTGACAATTCAGTTTATTTTTCAGAAACAAACATATTCTTTTCTTTTTCTTTTACAGTATGAATAGCCTTCTGTTATATAACAAGTTGCCGATTTCTGCTTCTGATCAGTCACAAGAAGCAGCATACTGTACAAAATATAATTAAGACGTGTTGTTCTTTCTTTGGGCTTCAACTATAACCTTAAACCGCACAAATGAAGAAAATGACTTCCAAATTATGGAAACTCAAGTCATTATTTTATGAATTTAAAGGCAAGGCAAGGCTTAACATTGCTTTAGAAATGTTGGAACATTTGTGCAGGCTTAAACCAAATGGACTTTTAATTATATATCTTTTTTTTTTTTTTTTTTAAGATGGAAAAGTTCAGGATTATTATTTGTGTCTGCTTTGCTACAGAACCATGCTACATATCAACTCTACAGATAATTAGCAGTATGTAGTGCTGTGCTTTTACATTCCCACTTTCACTTCCAGCTGTACGTTATTACCATTTGGTAAAGTCTGACAATTAAACTCTATTTAAATATGTTTCTGAATGCAATAAACATTAAGTAGATGTACAATCATATTTCTAAGTACGCCTGCATCTTCTCATTTAGAACTACTGCTTCATTAGGAGCCTGTTGGCTGTAACTCTGTGTTTCAGAACATTAACTGTCCTCTCCCATTACTTAGTAAGATACTGGGCACCATCTGTTCCTGCAAGGGCTTTAGGTATACATCTCTTGGATATCATGCTTTTTATTCAACTCACAACCTCTTCTTGTTGTTGTACTCTTTTAATTGTCCATTTAATTACAGGGAATAAATATAATCTCTTCTGATGGGCATTCTGTGAACAGGGGCGAGGACAAACTGTCATGTGTTAACTTGGTGAACACAACTACCAGTTTGCAGTGGGACAAACATTAACACACATTTAGACTCATTTAACATTGCTTTTACAGAAAATAAATAATCTAGAGCACTTAAAAAAAAAAAAAACAGTACTGTAAGCTGTGGCCTTGTCTAAATCAATCTTGGCACATCTGTCTGATGCAGACCGTAAACAGGATTAGAGTTGGATTTATCTGCTTGACGCTAATTGTGTTCGCAGTTTCTGCACATGTCCACTTTTTAAATACCGCCTGGAAAATAAGCCTGTCTGATATATGAAACTCAATGACAACCATTTCTCTATGCAGATTTATGTTAGGCCTAGCAACATTTTACAGAACTGTGAATATTCATCCTTGGCACTTGGATCTGCTTATTTAGCTAATTCACCAATTAAGAATAATAAAATTCTGTTTGAATACGCCACACACTGTGCTAAACCAGTAGGATACAGACAGCAATATATTTGAACACTTTAATTTTAAACCAAACCTGTTACCTAAATCTTTATAACTGCATTAACCTGCTTACAGCCAGCAGGATGAAAACACACCAGGACTGCTGCACAGAAATGCAACATGAATAGATTTTAAACAAGGCACAGTACGATGTAATCATTTCAATAGTGTTAAGATCTGTGGTCAGAGCTAATTTACAGTAGTTTAGCATGTTATTAATTTGATTAATACACTTATGGTCCAAAAACCTTGTTATTTAACAAAATGCATAATAAACATGAAAAGTAAGGTATGCAGATTTATTTACCGGGAAGACAACTGCTATATGACCATTTTGGTAGGTATTGTAATCAGGGGGATGCATAGGAATTCCATTTTTGCTAATTGGGAAGTGTGTGTGTGTGTGGAGGCAATATCTGAGTTTTTAAAACAAAATATTCTGGTATTTTGTAACCTGCTGAATTAAATAATGTAATTCCTGTAATTGCCTGCTTGAAAAACATAAGCATGGACAGTCTGTTCCTGTTCCAAACAAAAACACCAGTATTAGAGCCATTCAAAAACATGCTTTCAATTCAGGAGCATTTCCACCTCTATAGCCCCTTGATGCTTTGCACAGATGTGAGCAAATTGTCAGCTAATCAGTCTATGGGAATAGGTGCACCGGAGTGCAGGCTGTTGTTGGCACTAATGTAAAGTTAAGGAATTCTGATTGTGAATCAAAAACATAAGAAAAGACAGAAGCAGCACTGGAGGAGCTAGAACAGTAAAGGTTGTTTTTATACCTGTTTAAGCAGAAATAATTTCCATAGCATGCTGTAAAGGGGCAGGTCAATGCCTTACACGTTAAATGAAAGAATGAGAGTGAGCCTTTCTATTTTCTTTATTGTTTAGCAGAAATACAGAGATACATAAAGCACATTTTTATTGGCTGATTTCAGGACACCATGATTTTCTTCTTGTGTCCAAAAAAACCAAACAAAGCAATCCTTTTAACTTGCTTCCTAACAACGCCACTCTGAAAGCACACTTCTGTTAGGATATAAAAAGAAAATCCACCATCAAACACCCTCTGTTTTAGAGCTCAGGCTGCTCCAGGCTTTAATCCTTTGATACTCATTCTTCATAATCCATAATTCATAATTCTAGAAATGTATTTGTCTTTCTCATCCAAAATAGTGGCAAGCCTGTCAAATCTGCATGTTTTAATTTGATTTGTTTAAAAGCTTTAAAAACTCTAATGTTTTTTTTTGCATTTATTTTTTTTGTTATTCAAATAGACTGGTACCTGCAAAGTCTATTGGTGTAAAGACACAGGATATAGTCTTCATTAACTTCTGAAACCCTGACTGGCAGGGCCTTTTAAAGCAATTGTGCAGCTTTATACAGGCGAAACTGACAAAGTAAATAGCAAAGCAAAAATATCTGTTAAAATTTAAATCTGAGCTCTATTTTTTATTTTTTAAGTGTTACTGAAAATAAATGTAAATTATTCTCACTTACTACTTCTGCAAGACAAAAGTATGAGCAATATGATGTTCAGAAGACACTATGCAGGGTGGACAGTGAAATGACATAACGTGCAGAATTCACTGTTCTTTGTTTGTTATAAAAAATTACTTATTTCATAACTGCAAAACACTAAATATAAGGTTCAAAGGTAAAAAGGGGATTTACCTAAAAGAAGGAGCCTGCAAGTATTTTACTTGATTGACTTAATATTACTACAAAAATAACACTTTGCAAATTGTTCTCAGAATGTGTTCCGTTTCTCCTGTATTTGTGTTTTAATATGGGGATAATTAAACTTATTAAACTAAAAAAATGATAATTTGGCTAGAACTCCTTTATCCTTGGTATCTGCTGTGCAGGTAAAATGAAGACTTCTGGTTTTCCTTGTTGACTACAGATAAAATATACATGATATCACATAGACTGTGTATAGAAAACTGGTTATTTCTTAAATAGAAGGCAACTATATAATAAGCTTCTTTCCTCATTATGGTTTTAAAATAAAATGAATATGATATTGCAAGTCAAACTGTGTTTCACTATGTTGTCACTGTCAGTTCTTGGCATTTATGAGACTGATTTAAAATGACATGATCGGAACAACCCTTAATTTCATTCACAGTGAGAAGTCCTAAGATTAAATAAAACTGTGCAGTCTCCTAGAAAAGTTTATTGCTTCCAGATGGATACAAGCTTCCTCCCAGCACTAATCGTGCTCAGTGTGTACATGGGGTGCCATTTTCATATTATAATTTTATTAATGATTTTTTTTTTTTTTTTTTTTTTTTAAATGATCAGTTTTTATAAAAGATTAAAATGATTGGACTTACCAAATAATACAGTTAAAAAGTAGTAATTGGTGATTTTAAACTGGGAGAATTCAACTGTAAGGATTCATTTAGTTAGACTGTCTACTACATTAAAGCACTTTTAAAGAACATTAATGTTTTAGAATAGTTTCCTTGATTTTTGTATTTTGGGGGTGTTGTTTTTATACAGTTAGACCGGTTTCAAGACATTAATATACTGTAACCAAATGCTTCTTAATGCTTAACGTGTTTCCAAACAAAACTAATACTGTTTATTGAAAACTGTCCAAATAAATGATGTGTTGCCAGGTCAGATTGCATGCTCTTTGCCCCATGTTGTGTTGTGCCATGTGTTGCCCTGCGTGTTGTCTAATACCATATTTTCCACCTGTGCCTGTAGAGTTTGGTATGCCCAGACTGACACAAATTCAGTATTTATATTTTTAAACTGTTACCAGATAGAATATACAGCAACTGTAGTTTACTCAATGTGTTTTGTTTTTTTTTTTGTTGGGGGGGGGGGGGGGGGATGTAGGTTTACTAAAAACATTTTTTTTATATAAATGAATTTATAATAAGAACATAAGAACACAAGAACGTTTACAAATGAGAGGAGGCCATTCAGCCCATCTTGCTCGTTTGGTTGTTAGTAGCTTATTGATCCCAGAATCTCATCAAGCAGCTTCTTGAAGGATCCCATGGTGTCAGCTTCAACAACATTACTGAGGAGTTGGTTCCAGACCTTTACAATTCTCTGTGTAAAAAACTGCCTCCTATTTTCTGTTCTGACTGCCCCTTTATCTAATCTCCATTTGTGACCCCTGGTCCTTGTTTCTTTTTTCATGTTGAAAAAGTCCCCTGGGTCAACATTGTCAATACCTTTTAGAATTTTGAATGCTGCAGTCTTCTTTGTTTAAGACGGAATAGATTCAATTATTTTAGCCTGACTGCATATGACATGCCTTTTAAACCTGGAATAATTCTAGTCGCACTCTTTCTAGAGCAGCAATATCCTTTTTGTAGCGAGGCTACCAGAACTGAACACAATATTCTAGATGAGGTCTTACTTATGCATTGTAAGGTTTTAACATTACTTCCCTCGATTTAAATTCAACACTTTTCACAATAAATCTTAGCATCTTGTTGGCCTTTTTTTTACAGCTTCCCCACATTGTCTAGATGAAGACATTTCTGAGTCAACATAAACTCCTAGGTGTTTTTCATAGATTCCTTTTTCAATTTCAGTATCTCCCATATGATATTTATAATGCACATTTTTATTGCCTGCGTGCAGTACCTTACACTTTTCTCTATTAAGTGTCATTTGCCATGTGTCTACCCAGTTCTGAATGTGGACTTTGTCAAAAGCTTTCTGGAAATCTAAATAAACCATGTCATATGCTTTGCAATTATCCATTGTCGATGTTGCATCCTCAAAAAAATCAAGCAGGTTAGTTAGACACGATCTCCCTTTCCTAAAACCATACTGACTGTCTCCCAGGATACTGTTACCATATATGTAATTTTCCATTTTGGATCTTATTATAGTTTCCATAAGTTTACATATAATAGAAGTCAGGCTTATTGGTCTGTAGTTAACTGGTTCGGTTTTGTTTCCCTTTTTGTGGATCGGTATTATGTTTGCAATTCTCCAGTCTGTCGGTACAACCCCTGTGTCAAGAGACTATTGCATGATCTTGGTTAGCGGTTTGTAAATAACTTTTCATTACTTTGAGTACTATTGGAAGGATCTCATCTGGCCCAGGGGATTTGTTTATTTTAAGAGCGCCTAGCCCCTTTAACACTTCTGCCTCGGTTATGCTAAAGTTATTTAAAACAGGATAGGAACAGGTTTCTATTTTTTTTTCTTTTCCTTTCTAAAATTGTTAAAGTAAATTGTTAAATTAAATTTGAAATACATTTGCACGTTTAAATAGCACCATATCCCAAACTATTTTTGGCTTATGTTTAAGGCATTTCTATAGCTTAACTTCAATGCACATGTAGTACAATATTAACAAATTCCCTAGTACATTTAACTCATTCCCTAGAACATTTAATTCCATCTATATGTCTCAATGTGCACCTTTAGTCATGTTTCAGGTGTTTCTAGAACAGCACTATAGTAAAGTGTTGAGACACAAGGACTTGCTGGTAATGCCAGTAATTCAGGTTGTGTTTTTGCAATTTTTTTTTTTTTCTACCAATGAACCTGCACTCTACAATTATTTGTTTCTAGGAGACATATAATTGTGCAAAGTGTAACATCTGTTGCTTTAATTTATATACATTAGAAGTTGCCATCTTTAGATACCCTCCAACCTTGGTTAGTTAAGTTATTTCTCTTAAATCTCGGACTACCTTACCAAAAGTAACATTAGGTAAGATTAATGCTAATGAGGGTCTGCGAGACCTGAGATATATGTGCTGTAATAGTTCTGTGTTCTTTCATCCTTTGTTTCTATATCAAGCTCTAGCTCAAAAATCAGAACACTTACAGTAACATTATATTTAGCCTACCACTGAAAAGATCAATCTGACCTACATCTGATTATTTTAAATAATGCTGCCATTCTTATAACTTATGTATTAATGAACTATTAATGAAAAATAACCAAGTATTTGATTAACATTTAAATTGTATTAAAGCTATTTAGTGTTTATTAGAGAATAGTGGAAACTAAGCCATTAATGATTGAAAAATGTTTGTCACTTTGTCTTCTCCCTGGTCACTCTAAACTAGGCTCAAGTAACCTGAGAGGTACAATTAGTTCCTAAAAATTGAAGGCACGTTCAGAGAAGCAGGAAAATACATTTATAAAGCATTGGATTTAATGGTCAATTAAATTCCTCTAAGCCACATCAACCAGGCTCACAACTACCTGTTTCTTTCATACCTTTCTACAAAATCACGTTGCCAGTGCGGAATTTCTAATGAAAGTGCTACACCTTTATAGCGTTGTAGTTGTAGTTAAGAGACTTTGCTATCTATGTTCTAACTGAGAATGCAAAATGGTATTTTCATTAATTCTTATAAGTGTCATGAAGCACTATTTATAATGGTCTCAGAAACCTAGTTTTAAAAGACAACAGTCTTAAACATTAAGTGTGTTGTGACCCAAGTGGAAGTGAAATGGCATTGTGGGGCAAATGGGAGGCATGACCATACTGCCATACTGCTACGTATCATAAGTGTTTTTAAAATATTGTAGTTTGTTTTCCATATTTGCGGTACCACTACACTGGGATGTACTGCTTATTACAATATATTTATTGCAACACCACTAGCAATGTGTTTTGAAGCAATTAAACAAGGATTTAACAGTCAAATTAGTGTTATACTGTAAAAAAACAAACAAACAAAAAAAAGGGTTTTACATAGAGCAAAATCAGCAATACATACTGCAAATATGACATTACAGCAGCCCATAATTGTTTCGGAGCTACAGGTGAAAAGCATTAATTGCTATCCACTATTAACTTTCAATGCCATTTAAAACCTAGGTCTTTTCTGTTACCATTGTGAATTATATATATATATATATATATATATATATATATATATATATATATATATATATATATATATATATATATATATATATGCGCACACAGTGTCGTGAAAAAGTATTTGCCCCGTCTGATTTTCTGTAGTTTCGCACATTTTTCACATTGTATTTGGTCAGATTTTTTTGTGGGTTGTAGGAGTATATAGAGGGAGTCTGAGAGAAAAAATGGTACCAAAGTTTGGTGCTTCTTTCATTTGTTTGGTGTGCAAGGTAATCAAACATGCAATCTTCAGGTGTGAAAAAGTTATTGCCCCCCAGTTAACTTAACCCAATTAAAGGGATAATTAGGGTCAGCTGTTTGAACACTTTGCTTAAGAACCAGGCCAATATAAATCTGACTTACTTTGGCCCTTACCATCAGAGTGAAGGTGTCAGCACACAGGTTCTAGAGGCACATCGTGCCACGAACAAAATAAATTCCTGAAGACCTCTGGAAAAAAGTTGTTGATGCCTATCAGTCTGGAAAGGGTTACAAAGCCATTTAAAGGCTCTGGGGCTCCACCGAACCACAGTCAGAGCCATATTGTCCAAATGGAGAAAGTTTGGAACAGTAGTGAGTGTTCCCAGGAGTGGCCATCCTGCCAAAATCTCTCCAAGAGCAAGGCGTAAAATCGTCCAGGAAGTCACAAAGAACCCTAGAACAACATCCAGGGATCTGCAGGCTTCTCTTGCCTCGGCTAAGGTCAGTGTTCATGACTCCACCATCAGAAAGACACTGGGCAAAAATGTGATTCATGGCAGAGTAGCAAGGCCGAAACCATTGCTCACTAAGAACTTGAATCCTCGTCTCAAGTTTGCCAAAAAGCACCTGGATGATCCTCAAGAGTTCTGGAACAATGTTCTATGGACAGATGAATCAAAAGTGGAACTTTTTGGCCGACATGGGCCCCGTTATGTCTGGCAAAAACCAAACACTGCATTCCACAGTAAGAACCTCATACCAACGGTCAAGCATGGTGGTGGTAGTGTCATGGTTTGGGGATGCTTTGCTGCATCAGGACCTGGACGCCTTGCCATCATTGAAGGAACCATGAATTCTGCTCTGTATAAGAGAATTCTACAGGAGAATGTCAGGCCATCCGTCCATGAGCTGAAGCTGAAGCGCAGCTGGGTCATGCAGCAAGACAATGATCCGAAACACACAAACAAGTCTACATCAGAATGGTTGAAGAACAAGATATTTAAAGTTTTGGAATGGCCTAGTCAAAGTCCAGACCTAAATCCCATTGAGATGTTGTGGCAGGACCTGAAACGAGCAGTTCATGCTCGAAAACCTAAAAATGTCCCTGAGTTGAAGCAGTTCTGCATGGAAGAGTGGGCCAAAATTCCTCCACGGCGCTGTGAGAGACTAATCAATAACTACAGGAAGCTTTTGGTTGCAGTTATTGCTGCTAAAGGTGGTGTAACCAGTTATTGAGTCTAAGGGGGCGATTACTTTTTCACATGGGGGAATTGGGTGTTGATTTTATTCTTCTTTAATCATTCTGAAGTAGATTTTGATGTGTGCTTTGGATCGTTGTTGTGTTGGAACGTCCAGTTGCACTTTAAACCAAGTTTTGTAGCGGAGGGTTTCAGATGATTGGCCAATATGTTTTGGTATGCTATGGAATCTATTTTACCATGTACTGGAACTAAATTTCCTGTGCCATTAGTGGAAAAACAGTCCCATAGAAGGATATTACCACCACCATGCTTGACAGTAGGCATGGTATTCTTTTCTTGGTATGCCTCACCAGAATTTCACCAAACGTAACGACTATCAGTGTGACCAAATTGCTCAATTTTTGCTTCATCACTCCACAAAACCTTTGACCAGAACTCATATCCATCATTCAAATGCTGTTTTGCAAACTTTAAGCGATTGTCTTTGTGACATTTTCCTAAGAGTGGCTTTTACCTTGGCCTGCGATCATTGAGACCTTCACCATGCAATACTCGACAGTACCATGAGTCTTGTACTTCTTGATAATAGAAACAATAGTTGAAATTGGGATACTCAAATGCTTGGAAATCTTCTTGTATCCTTCTTTAGCTTTATGACAATAAATAATTTTCTGCCTAAGGTTTTCAGGTAGCTCTTTACTCTGTCCCATATTGACTTATTGATAATGACAGCAATCATCCTATGTCTAACCCTTTTATACTCTCTAATGTTCACCTACAATCCAGCATTTTCCAGACTTTTCTAGAATTAGGTTCTGCATTATCATATTGAAATTTCTAGCACCTTGTAGAGAATACTATCATAGCATCAAAGGGTATGAATACTTCTGAATTAGCATTTATGGAGTTTTGCAAAAAAAATGCTTGAACTATATAATTGTAGACATTTTTTTCCTTATCCACAAAAGCAAAACTTTTGCTACAAAAGATATTTTTTTCCTAAAATTCTTTGTCTTCAAGAAATTTCTAGAAATTATACATTTGGGGTACATAAACTTTTGACTACAACCTAATTTATCTGCAACCCATTAATCCACGGCTCCCTGATGAGTTTTATCTCTGAAATACAGTACATTACTACCAAAGTAAACGTAATGACCGCAGTGCACACACACACATAATAACACATGCGCCAGTCTAGAACATATCCCATTTAACACCAAACTGGACAACAGTAACCGTGACGATGACATGAGGCTTGTTTATTTTGTTTTAAAGTAAAACTTTTTTTTATAGAATTGTATTTTTAGTTTGAAATTCCAGAAATTTCACGTGTGGAATACATAATGCCTTGTGATATTTGTAGCTGCTAGACAGAAGACGTAATTTATAGGGAAATTGTAAGCTCTAATGGGCTGAATAGCTTATTCCCATCATAAAATGTCTTATGATCTTGTAGCTTTGTAGTATTTTTATTTATTTATTTATTTATTATATATATTTATATATATGTATATATTTGACAACAGAAAAAGCTAGGGAAACAGGGTTGGAGGTGTATTGCATTTTGAAAAGATTTTGTTAGGTGTAACACTGTCAAAGTAAACTAATTTTTAAAACATTCTTCTGTCAATATATTGTGCATACATCTTCAGTAAACGCTAATTTGGCTTACATTACTAGTTTCTGTATTTTATTCATGCATTCTAGTCACACGCAATGACACCTAATTTATCCGCGGATTTCACACATCCGTGGACCTATGTCCCCCAAGCACACGTTTCACTGCATATATTAGCAGTTTCTAAAAAAAAAACCATAAAATAATGGTGTTGACTAAATCAAGATGATACAGGACATTCAACAATAGTTACATTAATCTAGCTAAATAAGAATAACAGGACTTTAGGCTCCATCTGTGAAGAAAATCCTAGCTATCAGAATCTGGTACTGTTGTTTATCCTGGTTATAGATCATTAATTTAGCTAACAAAGGAGACTGGAACATTAATCCCAGGATTAATTGACTTTTCCAGCTGAAATGGTGCATTTTATTTGTATAATAATAGTGCAGTATCTACTGATTGAATATTGCAATAGGGCTGGTCAGTGTGACATGACATTACAGTCAAATCTGTAACAAAGAGACCAACTGTAAAAGAAGGACCACCTGTGTATAATGACCACTCATACGTGTCCCTGTGTAAAAACATTTTCCATGTTCAATCAAATACAGGTATTTTAAAGAACACTTTCAGCTAGCCCCTTAAGTAGTCACTGTAAGCAGGTTGGACTGTATTACTGACCAAGGACACACCGAGTTCATTTTTTCTAGGCTTGCATTTAGCATCTGTTACATCCGTAAAAAATATGTAAGTGCTTAAAAATCATATTTTAAGCCATTTCCCTAGGAATGCATTTTAATTATGCCTCTGCTATTCTTATATAGACATTTTTAAAAGTACCAAATGCCAAATTTAATCGAAGGGTAAGACACAAAGTGTTCTGGGGCAAGTGTAAAATCATTTAAAAGTAAGGACCACCAAGAAACTACACAGGACGGCAATTTAACTGCACCATCCAGCAAAGTTGTATCTTACTAGTTTTATGCCCTTACTATTGTTTATGCCCTGAAAATGACCAGACGGAAGAAGTATAGTTCACAATAAGCCTACTTAAGAATAACAATGTAAAACTGAATTAGGATAAACACTGTTCTGCAATACAAGTCATAGTTATTTTTTTTTTTCCATAAATAGATACAGTATAGTATACATATCATATGCTGTATACTGAAAAAACAAAATAAAAAAAAATAAAAAAAATAGGTTTGCATTACTCTATTATGCTACAACAGCATGGTACCTTGATTATTTAAACAAATCTGGGATAACATCTGCTAAAATATTTAATTAAAAAAATCTTAACATTTTCACTAACAGTTTTATATGCTTAATGTCAGATTTCGACTTTTTAAGGCTTTTAATTTCAACTCTCTACAACTTTACCTAGGGGTTAATTTGTCCAAATGTGCCAGACCTTACCTTCCTAGAAGATAGAGGACACTACTAGGATAAAATATCCCAAGGCAAAACATGGTCACTTTACCATAAAATAGAGAAACCTAGCTTATGAGTGCTTTTTTACCATTTTTTTGGCAGTTTTGTGATAGCATTTGGTAAAGGCCATAGGGGGTGATTAGATGCTTTCTTTGTAATGAGAGCTCTGGCTTAACAGCATTGGCGTGTATTACAGACACAAATGCAACCTATGCTTTACATAAACAAATCAAAACATAAGACCAGATCTAGGAAGCTGCAAAATTGTATGATTTTTCAGTTTTACTGTAGTACTCATGACACGCTTAATGTTTAAGACTTTCATCTTTTGAAACAAGGTTTATGAGACCTTTTTTTTTCCTTCGTGCTTCATGACTTACAAGAATTAATGAGAATACCATTTTCCTCCAGTTAATAATTTTGTCTCAATAAACTGAAGTGTATAAAATATGTATATACAGTAGCCGACAGGAGGAAATTGAAGAAGCTGGCATTCACCTGGTGGATACAATCTGCTAACATTGACACGATATTTCCATAATCTGAAGAGTGAAACTCAACAACACAGACCTTATAGTACAAAACAGTACAGAAGAAATATTTTGCATCTTTCAATACAATTAAAATATATTGTAACAATACATTTAAAGCATGAAAATGCGAGGGAATATGTAAATATACATATTCATTTTTATAGAACAGAAGTTCATTTTTTCTGGGTATCATTTACTTGGACATTTGCTGACTGTCCATTAGACTGACAGATGCCTTACTTTAGGTGGTCGTAACATATCACTGGTGTCTATTACAAGCACATCTGTTCCACATGACTTTTTCTGGCACCATATTGCTTTTTATTATGTGGCATTGTTTCTACAGTATGTTTGTTTTTATTAAATTGTTTAAAAAATGTTTTTATGATGATCCTTAGTTATAGGTACCGGTTATTTCTTCGTAACTAAAAAAATGAAAACAACATATTTAGCTACTGATTGAAACAAATAACCTGGGCATGGTACTTAAAGACCAGGTTATAAAAAAATCTAGCGAAAAACAGATTACCATGTTAAGTAAAGCATTTAAGCCCTAAAGCAGGTAGGTTCTATGGTTAAGAAAGATGCAAGATTTATGTCATCACTAAAGGTTCACATATCAGACTCAGTATAGGCAATCACATTAAACTTCAAAATGCTTTTTTACTAAAAGGTTTCACCCAGGCTTTCAATCATAGGCCATTGCTCTCCTGGGAATAAGGGTACCATGTAATCTTGTTCAGAAATGTACTACATTGAGTTGAATGAACAATATTTTTGCACTCCACAATACGTCAACTAGAGGCAACACTGACAACACCAAATTCATGTTCCAGATGACCAAGAATGAGGTTGAACTGTATAGATATTCTTCAAGATTTGCAGCTAACAAAATAATTCCATATATATTTGTCATTGTGCACTTCCATTAGCTACATGGGTCTCAAATGTGCAGTTTTAAAAGAAACACATGTTATAGCACACACATGTATGTTCATTTTAAAACATGATAGATGGTCCTACTTTAGGTTAAATGAAGCTCTTGGTTCCTATGCCTTACTCTTGGGTTATCTGTTTGCACTTGCACTTCTTGGGTCATTTAACCCCAGAAGTGTCTTCTGGGTCAAAGATAGTGAAGGGGTGGGGACAATTTTACTCTCCAGGTGAAATGACCCAGGAAGTACAAGACAGTCTAAAAGCATGGTTTATAAGCAGCGTTTTATTTAACCTAGTGCAATAAGAGATACCATGTTGTGAATTAAAAATACATGTTTACTATAACAAGTGTTTCTTTCAGAACTGCATATTTGAGACCAACATAATGAATGGATGTTCATGGCAGATACATTTTATGGAACTATTTTTTTTTTTTTAGCCACAATTATGTTTTTTAGGATTCAAGTTTTCTAAAATTGACACAATTTCTATGTATGTAATTTCGACGTTGGGTAAATCATGGGTAAAGCATAGATAACAAATATCTCACAGAAGCAAAAGCCTTTAAAACCAGTGCTATTGTTCAGTGTTGCATTAGCAGATTGAGGCTGCCTTCCAAGGATATGTTGGTCAAGTTCATCCTACAGGGCTTTGATTAGCCTGAGATGCTGTGATTGGGCAGGCCAATGGATATATTTGAAGTCCCTGCTGTGCTCTTCAAATCAGTCCCTGACCCCTCTATTTCTAGCACTGTTACCTTGGCACTGTCCACCCCTGTCAGGAAGGAAATGGTGCATTGAAGGCAGAACTGCATCTGCCATTATATTCTGCTACAAGCAGTGTATCTCTGTTATTATATAGCCTTTGTTTCATATAAAATAGATTAGTGGAAGGCTTTGTTGGCAATCATGGCGTTTTGTTTTGAATCAGATTGCTCAAAATGTTGCAGCTAGGGTCTTTACTTCCTTGCCTCCCATTAATTTTAGAACTGGTTTTAAGGTTTTGTTTTAACTTATCAGGCTCCAAGTAAACTTGGTCCAACTTATCTGCATTACTTTCTGTATCCTTTATCCCATGATCTGACCCCATGATAGGGGAAGCAGCTTTTTTTCACAATGTTCTGAAACTTCAAATAAACAGTTTAAAAGCCTACCTCTTGAACAAGCTAAATTAGTTTTATATTAGGGATTTCTAGTCATAATTTGACTGAACCAATTAATCCAAAACATAATAATAATAATAATAATAATAATAATAATAATAATAATAATAATAATAATAATAATAATAATAATAATAACAAATGTTCTAGGTGTAAAGAATTTCATTCCAGTAGGTACTTAATTAGTGAAATGGAAACCTGCCCAGAGTAGTAAGGTCACTATAGGTTAGCTGTTGTACACAGACTATCCAGTTACCCTTTACAAAGAGTATGTAACGTAATCTGTACAGTACATCAACCTTTTCTTTAAATGACTGGTACCAGTAATATCTTTAGATCATGTTATATGGTATCTAGCAGAAACATAACTGTTTATATTTGCTAAGGAATTAGAAATAAAAAGTTGCAACAATTGTCTGATTACACTGATCCACTCGACAAAACGTTTCTCTACTTGACTTTTTTTTACCTTTAAATATCTGATGCATAATTTTTTTTTTTTTTTTTTTAATAAGAAGTAATAGGGTCGTTCCAGCTCACGTGGACCATATACTGGGGTTTCTTCCATTTGTGTTTGACGATGAACCACATGTCATGGGGAAAAGGGATCCAATGTAGGTGTTGTGTGCAAAAGATGATGTCCATGGTGAGAATGTATCTGAAGGTACACTTACCCATTTTGATGACCTTTACCTAATTGTTTTAATGTGGACAGTGCCCTAGATAAACAACGCTGGTATCATGATAAAGCTTGTTTCAAGGGCTTTCTAACAAAAAATAATGAGTTGATAACACCGTGTAACAATTTTTTTTTTTTTTTTTTGTTCTTGGGTAGTAAGTGTTATTTCCTAATTGCTTATGCCTCAAAAGTATAGAAAATGGCTATTATTCCCCACAAACTTTGCTTTTGTGACCAGGACAGTGATATTTTGAAATTTACCTATTTCCAATGAGAAAACGGGCAGATTTGTGTCTTTTCGTTCACATAAAGTCAGAAAAAAACATATGAATCCAAATTAACATGTATTTATACTAAAGTAATACAAAAATGACTACAAAAGATGTAGACGTGAGTAGTTTTTCGAGATTTACGATTATACTGTAAATCACTTTCATGAATCAGCCCCCAAATGTAGTCTCCCATCATGTTCTCGTTATACTGTCCTTCACTGACAGCTCATCCAGGAGCCTCAAAGCCGTGCTGCTCCATAATGGTAACAAGTACCCGTCTCTTCGCCTGGCTCAGTCGGTGCACCTCAAAGAGGATTACAACAGCATCAAGACCTTGCTGGATGCCTTGAAGTATGATGAGTACGGCTGGGACCCCCGGAAGGTGCTGATGTCACCACTGCACATCAAATTGGGCCTTATGAAACAATTTGTCAGAGTTCTAGATAAGGAGTCGGCAGCCTTCAAGTACCTTCAAGACTTCTTCCCTAAGCTGTCTGAGGCAAAGGTCAAAGCCGGTGTCTTTGTCGGACCACAGATAAAGAAGATCCTGGAGTGCAATGAATTCCCGAAGAAGCTCACTAGTAAGGAGAAAGCGGCTTGGAACAGCTTTGTCGCAGTGGTTCGGGGCTTCCTGGGCAATCACAAGGCCGAAAACTATGTGGAGCTGGTTGAGACTCTGGTGAAGAACTACGGCACAATGGGCTGTAGGATGTCCCTCAAAGTCCATATCCTTGATGCTCATCTTGATAAATTCAAGGAGAACATGGGAGCGTACTTGGAGGAGCAAGGCGAGCGCTTCCACCAGGATATACTGGACTTTGAATGCCGCTACCAAGGACAGTATAACGAGAACATGATGGGAGACTACATTTGGGGGGTGATTCGTGAAAGTGATTTACAGTATAATCGTAAATCTCGAAAAACTACTCACTTCTAAATCTTTTGTAGTCATTTTTGTATTGCTTTAGTATAAATACATGTTAATTTGGATTCATATGTTGTTTTTTTCTGACTTTATGTGAACGAAAAGACACAAATCCGCCCGTTTTCTCATTGGAAATAGGTAAATTTCAAAATATCACTGTCCTGGTCACAAAAGCAAAGTTTGTGGGGAATAATAGCCATTTTCTATACTTTTGAGGCATAAGCAATTAGGAAATAACACTTACTACCCAGGAACAAAAATTGTGTTACATAGTGTAATTAGTCATTGACAAGGGTCGAGCAACTTTCCTTGTCCATTTGCACTGGAATAAACTCAATATATTTTAATTAAGACACATATTTACCCTAAATACTGTGGTAATCTGAAGCCATTATTACTTTAAAGCACTGTCTCCTACAACACATCTATTGTTAAATTGTATAAGGCTTGTAAACTTGTACACTTGAAGTTTCCATCAAATTGCAGCACTCTGAACAGAGCATTTGGGGGGGGATTAATTGCAGTATTCATAACACTTTGCACGGCCATGAGAACATGCCAAAAATTAATCTAAAACTAAATGTAAACTTTCTGAATAAGGCCCAATTTTGTCGTCTGAGATTCAAAACGATCAGTACTCTAACACCCAGTATGTGCATGTCGAGTTCCCATCTTGTAATACTAAAAAGAGATATACTTAGTCAGAACTTTCTAAACTAAAGACAAAGCACAAGTAAACATAACTGTATACATTGCATATTTTTGTAGTTACAGCATCTGACACGTTTACATGTTTTACATATATTATTTATTTAAGCAAGTAGGATGACTGATAAACCAGATACATATTTGGCAATCTGCTTGTGTCCGTAATATATATATCTGGGTCATTAATTTCAAATTTCCATTCGTATGCTACTGCACTTTAGTATTTATAACGGTTACACAGTGAAGAAACTGTAAATTGAATGCTATGCACATAAATTTACTATGGCTTCACTATCATTACTACACTAGTCATACATACACATCAGTCACCTAGAAACCGTGCAAACACATCACAACCCACCTGTAGGGGTCTCGGGCTGGATTGGAGTCCATACCAATCTACTCGCTCTTAATTCTACGTCGCAGCTCTTTTTTTCTATTTTAAATATACCCCGAAGGATCGACTCTTCATCGTCTCTTTCTATGTGACATTTCTCTCCAGTTCGCCTTTCCTCGGCCTCCGAGTCTGCAGCATCTTCCAAGGCGAACAGCTGCGGGACCGAGACCGAGCGTTGCGGCGGCTTCGTTTTCTTTTTCTTGCCTGTGTTGTCTGTGCTGACTGGAGACACCGGTTGCGCCTGCTGCTGTAAGTCTTCCAAACTCCCAGACCAGGCATTTAAAACGG
Organism: Acipenser ruthenus; assembly: GCF_902713425.1. Classification (NCBI taxonomy): domain Eukaryota; kingdom Metazoa; phylum Chordata; class Actinopteri; order Acipenseriformes; family Acipenseridae; genus Acipenser; species Acipenser ruthenus. The sequence goes on from NC_081199.1 coordinate 30,022,715, forward strand.
TAGCAGATCTGCGAGGGGTCTCAAACATGACAAATGTTTATATTTTAAACAATTCTCCTGTAAGGTTATTTTCCAGTTCAATGCGGCACCTTGGCTTAAGGTTACGCTACGAAACTTCCTTTTCAGAAAGCCTTCTTTGGTTACACGCTGAGCGCGCTCGCTTGGGCGTCCTGTTTTGGTCGCGCGCATGCTCGTCCGCGTTATACTGTGTGATTTTCATGTCATTATAATGAAAACAAAGAGTCCTATGCTATAATACAGCAGCGACAAAATATGAATAAATAAATACTACATTACAGTACCGGCAGCAAAAAACAACATTGGTTGCATGCACCGCGTGCATTACTTTGATTTCGTAGCCCTTAATTTATGATACTGCACTACAATGTTGCCATTCAAACAGTGAATAATGGTGCCACTTTATCATATCTTTCATAAACAGAGCTAAATTATAATAGCAGGTTACGTGCATAAACTGCCTTTTATAGAACTAAATAGGAATATGTGACTGAAGGGTAGGTAGGGCTGAAGTGTTGATCACATATAATAGGTCAATCACACAAAACCAATACAACCCAACAACAAGGTTTCTCCTGGAATCCTTATGAAATATATTGTATACCAGTAATAAAATTACTTAACTTATACAATATAGTATACAACTAATACACCTGCTTCCCCCAACAAACACACTTAAAGTTAGAAGAAAAAATTGTGAAGGCAGATTCTAGACTTCTTGTCAGAGCATTTTTGCCATATCAGTTTCTTTCACAGACCCTCTTCAACTCGATTTAGCAATGCTTGATTCAATTCAGAACTGCAGACAGTCTGGGTTATGGAACAATAATGTAGATGTTTCCAACCCAGTGTTATTATATATATATATATATTAAATACAAATCAACATTTATTCCATGTTACTCAAGAGGATAATACTGAAATGAACAGAGGGGCCAATATGTATGGGCACCACTGTAGCTATGAGCAGTGAAAACACTATAAGAGTTCACTTACTATGACCAAGTTGATAAAGTAAAAGAAGGTCAAGCAAATAAAAATAAAATAAAAAATCAGAATTGGGTAACAGTAGCCTGTATATTTCTGGGTCATTAAAACGAAAGCTTTGAAAACTACGAAAAAGGTCAACAGCAATACAATTAATCTACAATACACTTCAATTTGAAAGCATTGTGTTACAGTGTTAAATATACAATTGATCAAAACAACTACTAATAAAAATATATTTGCAGTTTAGAAATACGCTGATACGCATACACTACTAAAGAGAAAACTGTTTTTGTTCACCAATAAGGCAAAAACAAAATCTACTTGTCTGCTTTTCAAACACAAGTCCTCTATGATGCCTCCGTCACCAGCTAGTCACTTTCAACGCACCAATCAACACAATGTAAAGTACACGTGACTTTATACACAAGCGGGCCTTCTGGTGTCTGGTAAGTCAACTTGGATTGTGCCTGATTTAAACACTATGGCTACTTTTTATATATATATATATATATAGAGAGAGAGAGAGAGAGAGAGAGAGAGAGAGTGTACTGGACGTCTGAGAGCCTTATGTAACACAGTACAGTACAGAGTTTAAAAAAAAAAAAAGATTTCACTGTGATAGGTTAAAGCGAAAAACATCTTCCACAATTACTTTGTACTTCCTTGATTGCTACATTGCAACACGCTTTTCATAGGATACCGGCTAGTGTTGACAGAACTTCCGTGTGCAACTAGGATGTACCACTTGTGAAATTCAGTAGCTGTGTAAATCGGTTGTTAGTGTATTAATGTATGCAGCCGTTTTAATAAACTTATACTATGTTTTAATATAATGCATTTGAAGGTGATAGCCTACTTTTTCTACACATTACTGAGCACGACTTTCCGGTTGAGAACCAGATTTTCTTTACCTTTACTTTAGGTCGTGTTCTGTTTGTCACGCAAATACTGTAAAACAGCCTTTGCGAAAGTGTATTGTGTTTATTGTCACAGCTGACCCTATAGCTTTGATAACTTTTTTTTCTTTTAAACAAAATAAAGAACATTCTTCATATGAAGTTTGCAAATCATATTTTCAGTTGTATTGGACTCAATTATTCTATTTAGACATGTCTGATAATAAATAAATAAATAAATAAATAATAATAATAATAATAATACATTAACAATTTTTTTAAAATCAACAAAAAGGTTTATGTCTTTATAGAAATAAACTTGGCATACTGATTTGAAAATTGTATTATTCATTAATTTACAAAACCTACCCATTTGTGTGTCAACATAAACCGTTATAAATCTCAACATTCTTTTTTTAGGTTAAGCTGTCTTCAATTTTAGAGTAAAAAGTGACAGGTGGTAAATCAGGTAATTGAAAAGGTTAGTTGTGATATGACAAAGTTTTAGAAATAGTCATTAGATACTAAAGAGAATACATCTACATAATATGTTCTTGACATTGGCGTTGGTCCTGTGGTATTTTTTTCCCCATCAGATAAAAGTCCTGTGTTATGCAGAGTGCATTCATGCATAAACAAAATCATTTTCATAAATTAAAACCAACCCTGCAAAAGGAACATCTGTGACTGCCTTGGTTTGAATAAAAGATGGTGGCATGTGAGCTGCCCCTTGACAGACTAAAGAAATGCCTTATGTTATTTTACAGTGGCTTAGCCCTTCTGTTAGTTTTTGAGTAATACATTGACTGAAATGTGCTCGTTAAATTTTGTTAAAAAGTACTAATACAAGCTTTGTAGTATTTTCAATATAGGCTGTTGTTACATTTGAACGAATTACTGTTTACTATTTTATTATTATTATTATTATTATTATTATTATTATTATTATTATTATTATTATTTTTTTTTTTTTTAGTTTATCATAAGAACATAAGAAAGTTTACAAATGAGAGGAGGCCATTTGGCCCATCTTGCTCGTCTGGTTGTTAGTAGCTTATTGATCCCAGAATCCCATCAAGCAGCTTCTTGAAGGATCCCAGGGTGTCAGCTTCAACAACATTACTGGGTAGTTGGTTCTAGACCCTCACAATTCTCTGTGTAAAAAACTGCCTCCTATTTTCTGTTCTGAATGCCCTTTATCTAATCTCCATTTGTGACCCCTGGTCCTTGTTTCTTTTTTCAGGTGGAAAAAGTCCCCTGGGTCGACATTGTCAATGCCTTTTAGAATTTTGAATGCCAGGTGATTGCAAACCAGACAAATGGAACAAATTCAACTTCAGCTTCAAGAAATTGAGTTGCTGCAATGCATGTACCCATCTAAAGATGAATTTAGGATTCAAGATGTGACAGTGCTTGCAGATATGTACCAGTACGTAAATGGTGAAGTTGACACCCCTCCTAGAAACTTGGAGTTTACAGTGCAGTTTGTTTTAGAAAGGGAATGTGGTGGTAATTTGGTCTTTCAAGTAGATGCCTTTTTCCCTATAGATTATCCAAAATGCCGTCCAGTTCTGTCTGTAAAATGTGGGCAGCTATTAAGAGATCAAAATAAAGAACTAAACAGAGACTTGAGAGAATATGTTTGTACTCTGGAAAATGGGGAGATTTGCATGATAAATGTTCTACAATGGTTCCAGGACTATGGCCTTAAATATACACAGAAAACAGAATACACTAATATGGATGAAACAACTGCCAAGGGGAAAATAAATGCTGCCAAGTACATATTCTCAAGATACCTAATTCACAGCCACCACATATATGGCAAAGACAAGCGCCGTAACATTTTAGAGTGGGCAGGAGAATTGTCTCTTAGTGGCTTCTGCCTTCCAGGGAAACCGGGCTGTATCTGTGTCGAGGGTTTGAGAGCTGACTGTGAGGATTTCTGGTCAAGGACGAGGTAAGACAATTGTACAAAATTATTTTACTGTACGTGGTTCCTAATATAGATTTGAAAAATGGAATTAAAACGTCTAACATTTTTACAATCTAGATGTTAAATTGCAATGACTTCTTAATGAATAAAGGGATATTGTCATACATAGACATATATTTTAATGTATTATCATTACTGTTGTAATTTTGTTTATTTTACATTACAGACTGCTAAACTGGCGCAAAATTACTCTCCGTCATCTAGAAGAATTCCAGGTGGAAGGTGAAGCAGAAATAGAAAAGCTACGATGCTTTTCAAAGTTTGAAGAAATGAACTTTGATCCTCACACCTGCCATGGTGGAAGAGAAAATATCATGAACAAAGGGAAATTTTACCAGTTTCTCGTAGCCCACGCATGCCAACATATATTTTCCTACTTTTTCAATATTGAAGGCCAAATTTCCAAACAGGAGATTTAAGAAACAAAGCTTGAGAAATTCCATTTCTCTGTAACCAAGTGTAGTGATGAAATACAAACTTTAAAATACACACACACACACACACACACGTTAATAACAAATTGTGATTATTTCCTTTATTCTACAAATAATACATTTTGCACCTTTTATGAGCTATCAAAATAAAACAATAATCCCATAGTAATTACATACACTAAGAAAATCACAATAAAGGAGAAATACAACATTTTACCAAATGTTCAATACTATTTGAATATAAATGGTTCGGAGATGTATATTATAAGTCCCCAATGCGTTGTGGCAATACATCATAATTATATACAGGATTGCAAATAAAATTACAGTACAAATTGATTCAAGTTGAACCAGCATTATACACTTCAAACATCACGTTATGTGGACTGCATTGTACATGCAATATATCTATTGATCTATATTTATGGAATAAGTAGTATGAATATTGTATCTACTGCACTAATTACCTACTACAGGAATACATCTGAATATTGATAACCTGATCAACTGCAGGCTCCACGTGACAAGCCACTGATTATCCATTTATAGAATCAATGAGTTAAATTTACGGGGCAAGATCTTACTAGACTTTTAAAAGAATGACTAAATGGAGTATTAAGAAAAAAAAACTGCACATTTTATGTGATAGTCAAGCAACATCTTGATATGCTTTCAAAAGACAGGTTTATATTGTACACCCACTCAAGTATTTTGCTTCTGAATATTGTCAAAATAAATTGTCAAGATTGTGCAACCTTGCATGATTACTTCTTAAAGAAGTGCTAAGATAACAGAATAAATGTCTAAGCACTTGTCTGCTGGTTAAATCATTAAAATGACTTATTTTGTATAAATCAGAGACAATTCTATTTTGCTTATTTTATTTTATTTTTTTATAAAATATTGATGGAGTTGTATGGGTTAAAATATGAAATCGACCTTATAAAAGTTCATTACAAATTCTGTACAAAATAATTCAGTATGGGAAAGATAAGTAGTAAAATGTTGGTTGAAAAATATATATATTTATAGAGAGAGAGAGAGAGTTTAAATTGGCCCATTATTAGTTTAAAAATTGCATAGATTCCTAATTATTGCTTGTGATTTTGTCAAATGGATCAGATGATTAACACAATCTGAATATAGCCATGGCAATTCTTAGCGTGGCTTTTTTTTTTTTTTTTTAAATAGAAGCGCTATAGAATATAATACAAGGTGAATGGGAATTTTCATCCTCATTTCTCCTAAAGGCAGTAATAACAATAAATACATACATTATTTTAAACATGTAATATTTGCACTTTGCAGTGATATAGCAACCCAATGTGTTGACACCTTAAACAAGACATTCATTTAGTACATTTGATTGGATTCTGCAATGCATTTTGACTTTTTGTCTAGTTAGTCATGAAAAATAGCATTCAGTTGGGCACTCATGACTCTTTCGTGGTGGGAATGTCCATCATATGACATGATGTTGTCAATGGGGATTTCACAGCGAGGTGCAGTGTTTGAGTAAAGGGAAGCATGACCTTGTGGTCCCGCCAGACTTGCTGCTGGATAGTGCATGGTAAAGGCATAATTCTTTTCAAACTCTGAAGAAGGCTCATGTTTAAAGGAGAAGTTTCCATTAACGCTCAATGGTGGGCTCAAGGGTCCATCAAATGAAGGGCTAGCACAGTCTGTAAGAGTGCTTTCAAAAAATGGCTCCAATGCGCTTCCATATGAATGTGGTTTAACATGAAAAATGTGGGAGCTGTCCATGGTACCATATGGTGGACTGGGAAGACCAGGGGAATGATATGTGTATGGATGAACAGGGAAGGAAGAACTTGCTGTTTGCATATGTGAGGGTATTTCCTGGCTCTGCTCTGGAAGGAAGGTTCTGGGGTTCAGCTGAAGGCAGCCTGCTACCAGATTAGTGGTGGGCTGGGACAAGCCTTTGCAGAGGGCCTGTACGAAGGACATCAAATCTGGGCTTTTGCCCGATCGTAGGGTTTCAGAAAGAGCCCAGATATAATTTTTTGCCAGCCTAAGGGTTTCAATCTTGGATAACTTTTGAGTTTTTGAATAGCATGGCACAACTTTACGCAAGCTGTCAAGTGCATCGTTGAGCCCATGCATGCGGTTCCTTTCCCGGGTATTGGCTTTTGTGCGTCTCATTTTAAACCTCTGCAGTCTCGCTTTTGTCATTTTCTTTTTCTTGGGTCCCCGCCTTTTAGGTTTCTGATCGTCGCCTTCCTCTTCTTCCTCGTCTTCGTCATCATCATCACCTTCTAGTCTGTTAAATTCATCATCATCTTCATAATCCTCTCCCTTGCTCATCCTATCTTGCTCCCTGTTGTTCTTCTCCATGTCATGTTCGTCTTGGGAACTTAGACATTCATCAGTCCAGTTTGAAGTGCTTTGGGACCCTGGCATCATGCTATTCTCTGTGAATGATTTTGTCATATCCCTGAATTAAGGAGAATTAACACAATATATTAAAAGGCATTGCCAAAAATCAACACTATAAAAATATAAAAGGATCAATTTAAATATATCAAATGAAAAATATTTGTAAATCATTTTACAAACTGTAAATACAACAGAAATACTCATTACTTAGCATCAACCATAACCATGTTCTGTACCTGTGAAATTTTAATGAAATTCGTGTAATTGTAGGATATAATGCAAAATAAATATGAGTTAAATAAATAAATTAAGAAATATAAATTAAGTAAAAGTATTTCATATTTTAAAGTAAAATATATTAATATGATTTTCTTAAAACCGTAGCAACATAGATTGAACTATAGTGTTGAAAAAAAAATTAAAAACACATTAAGATTATTTCTCTAATAAACAGCCCGTAAGCAAATTGATTGGTTTGAATTATTAATATATGTTTGTTTATTTATTTATTTATTTTTTACTTCAGTTTAAAAAAAAAAAAAAAAAAAGTAATGCAACAATGAATTCTATTCAAAAATTACTGTTTGTCTTTTCTGTTGTCTCCCGTTCTGTAACAGGTAGCATATGTTCCTATGTTTCATGCTGCTGTACGTTACTCGCATATTAATAATTTATACTTCAACATGTTTAATGCAAATTGTTGCAGCATTCCATAATTCATACAAAACGGCTTATATGTCTATATAGAAAATTAACTATTTATAATAAAAAAAATTACACTTGAACAGAGTTTTCACACTTTAAAAGATGTTACAATGCTTAAAATTTGTAGATTTGCATTGTCAATAAACATATGTATTTTAGTTGTGTAAGAATATATAAAATACTATTTTGTAAACCATATGATAATTAGTTCATAATTACCTTTTCAATAATTCCCCGTTATGACAGTCTCATAACCCTTCCAGCAGTTTGAGCGTTTCTCGTATATTCTGGTTGCCTGTGCAGCGGATGTTCAGTGTTATATAGCAGTGCTGCTGATGCTGAGAGATGAGCATGTATATTTATCGCTGCTGTTAATAACCTTGCACCAACGACTGGCGGCAGCAGGCTCCACCTCTTTTCCAGGCACGCGCCATATGGTCAATCACGTCAGGCAAACGGCGACTATAATCACGTGACATCTTCCATTCGTATTCAACAGAGCTCGCTTTTCCATCCCTTTGTGGCCAAAAGAAAGTGGCCATCTGTCGCCAGTTAGAGACCACGGATCTGTTTGTACCCGCAGGAAGAAATAACGCATTCTAATAATAATATATATGTATATATTTTTAAAAATACCAATTGCTAATAATAATAATAATAATAATAATAATAATAATAATAATAATAATAATAATAATAATAATAATAATAATATGTGCTCTACACATACTGGGTTAGTAGCTGGACTTTCAATTCAATTAGTTAAAGATAAAATGAAGAAAACAACATATGTTTCTTATAATGCTAATAATATTATATTGAAATACTAATATATGCAGTGCATTGTTTGATCTATGTATGCAGTGGTGTTAATTTATTTATTTTTATATAAAAACGCCTACATTTCCTGCTAAACTTTAAATTTCAATTTGCTTGTGTAATTGGGTTGAGATTGTTCATCTGCTATATGACTTCTAATTAAATTTGATATTTCAGAGTCATGAGTGGCCAACTGAATGCTATTTTTCATATATATATATATATATATATATATATATATATATATATATATATATATATATATATATGGCTCTTTGACAGTAATCGGGTGATGTCTGAATTGAATCCCTAAATTAAGAGTCTCTTATTTTTCAGACTAAAGGGTCGGCACGCGAGCAGCACGCGTACTAACAAAAGCTTGTTTCATGGCTCACTAACCTTATCCAACGTCCAAAATCTGCTCTTTTCTATTCAATATAATATAATCCGCCAGAAATCGACATACTGACCGTTGGGCAGACATGGAAGCAAGTGGAAAAAACACCAGACACACGGAATGAAAAGAAATTGATTTCAGATTAGTATTTCTAAAGGGACATTTGTGTTTAATTGCTGAACATTGATTCCGTTTTGCCTCTTAAATGAGTATCTTAAAATTAAATATGAAAGCAACAAAAAATAAACTGCTCAGTGACAATATTAAATAATGTGTTAGATAAACTTACCACATTAAACAGTGGAAGCAGTAGGATTTATTAAACACAGTTGTCCACATTAGAAAATCCGTCCGATTTAAATCCCTCTTGGACACGCGGCATTATCTTAATTAAGATAATTGATTTATATAACACCAGTGAGAAAGGGATAAAACAGAATCTACCCCAAACTGCTGTCAGCAGCCTATTTCTAAACAGCACAGAACACTAGCCAAATGGATGTATGCAACGTGTTTTTATGAAATATGAATATTGTAATAACTGCACGGACACTATCCTATACCTGTATATTTTAAAATATTTGTATAATCATGTCTCTTTTTCTCTCTCTTTAAAGACGTCTGCAAGTCGAATTTAAATGGAATTTAATATGGCTACTTAAGTATATGCCCTGTATTTATTCTACGCTGAACTGAAATAGCTTTTATTCGGGTCTGGCCAGGCTTGTAAAATTCTGCACATTTGCGATGTTTGACTAACACTGACATATCTGTATTTAAACATCTGTTTATGGCCGAGGTTTAGGTACAGGATGTAAAACCAAATATAAAAATCCAAGCAACCGTGGAGTTCCCACAGAAACGCGGGGTCCAATAGCAGAGTTGAAGGAAAGACTAATCTCTGGCGTTTTTGAAATTGTCAGATTAGCTCGTCAAACTCGGTGTTCCTGGTCCAACAAAAAAGTTTAAGCTGTTTGTCTACCTTTGTCCGACTGTTTCTAAGCAAATCAATACGCAGCGTCTAAATTGAACAGATGTAGCTGGAAATTCAGCACCACTGACAGCTCAGTCCTGAGTTACCGATATTAAATCGTGTGTTGATGTGACTCGTTTAACTTTCAGTTGTGTTTAAGGTATTTCCTGATCAACACCCCAACACATAACCTATATGACATTACATGGGATATTAAATAGGTGCTTAAAATGGAGACTATTATGAATTGACATGTTAGTCCCGCCGACTAAATATTGAGAGTCTTCATGGGTTGGTTTTAGGCATGATAAACCATAAAGAGTACAAACATGAGTGATGCACAGATACAAAAATTCACATACACTTCAATTGGTATGAAGTGGCATTTGAATCTTACTCAACATTTTATTAAATGCATTACTGAGTTGTTGCTTTTTAGTAGTCTACCATTTCTATTTCTAAAAGGGCACAAACATCCTCAGTGGTGATACCAGGTTAAATCACCCAGTTTTAAAATGTATAAATTACGATTTAAACATGCATATCGATACAGGTTTTAATATATATATATATATATATATATATATATATATATATATATATATATATATATATATATATATATATATAATGATTGCAAAATAATGATTGCAAAATAAATAAAAATACATATTTTGTGTGCAACTATCAACTGTCATTTTTTTATTGTTTTTATAACTGACAACTATTTATGTTTGAGGTTTGCATTTTTGCTAGGGAATGGGGAATGTTATATTGAGATATTGACAACTTAAAGCGCATAGATAATTTTACAACAAAGACACACACACACACACACACACACACACACACACACACACACACACACACACACACACACACACACACACAAAGGCTACAGGTAAAAGTTGCCTGGTAATTAAATCACCGTCTTGAAAATAATAATTCGGAATTACAATCAATGTATCGAATTGGTATGGATAAAGTTAAATCAAGTTACTAATTTAAATCAAGTTATATCAACTTACTAATTTAAATCAAGTTAAAATACTAATTTAAACTAATATCTCTTGACTGGAGGTCACAAAAAAGTTCAGAACGTACATTTTCATTAAAAGGCTACTGCGTGACACTTTTTAACAAATAAAAGACAACAGATAATTAAAAACAAAAACAGCAAATATACCCCACAGTCTCGTGGTAGCAGGGGATGCGCCTCAATTGCAGCAATGGCCTCGTCTAGTATTTCTAACATTTCTTATGTTCTTATAAATTACTCCGAGTTTTGAAGCTCCAGGCACATTGTTCTGCATATTCTGTCAAAATGAAGCAGCTGCGTTGAATTGCATGTCCTTATTTATTTGCTTATCACGCGTCTTAAGGTTAAGGTACGTATGTAGTTGTATTAACTGGATAATTTAGGAAGCACTTGTTTTGTGTTAGCTTCAACAACAGTGATTCAGGCAGTTACGCTTCCTCCTCTTTTTTTGTTCTTTGTTGTTTTTTTGTGTGTTATTCATGGATTACTTCTACTACATTGCATTGGAAATTAGAGTGTTTTATTATAAACTCAAATACTTTTTGATGCGATTTAAATATTGATAATCTGACCTTTTCTTTGCACTACCTAATCAAAAGGCTTTTCCCCAAACGTAGCTCCTGTGCCTCGCCCCAGTGTCTTTCCGCTTGACTAGGCAGTTAGATTAAACGAATCCAACTTCCCATTTCATTGCACTTTCCTCGCACTAATTGCTTATGCAAAAATGCAGATTCGTGTTAATTAGTTACTCTGCTGATTAGTTCTTTGGTATTTTTGCGCAATAAATCATGCTGGAAGAGAGGTGCAGACATGCATTTTTGGCTCATCACACAACTGCGGCACAGGATGGAATACGGATTCCATAAGAAAATATCAGACTATACTTTCCACTGCAGGTATATGCCACCTGCTGCATACACCTGTCTCGTTTCTTTGTTTTCCTGTGTCAGCAACTGTACACATATTTCACACAAATACTGAAACGATATGTAATGGAAGAAAAATATCAGGTCATAAAATATCAAGACATATTTATAAAATGTCAACCTTCTTTTCCTTTATCACAGACACAACTAAGGCACATAACTTAACATTATTTGTTTATATAGGGGGTAGCAATGCATATTAAACATGTTGGCAAGTGTTCCACATATCGTTCTTGTCATATCATCATTATGAAAGATCTAAAAAAAAAAAAATTTAAAAAAAAAAACTACAAATACTAAAAACATACTAATAGTTAAAAACTGTACATATTCAAATTATTTTTAATGCTTTAAATATTGTAAATGAAACTACACACAAACAACTGTCAACGTAATCTGAAATCTGCATATTATTATTATTATTATTATTATTATTATTATTATTATTATTATTATTATTATCGTTGTTGTTGTTTTACTTTTGTCATACACAGAAAAGGGATATTAAGCTTCAGTTTTTGTAGCCGTTGCGTAGTGCCCCCTTGTGGCAATATTGTAGTTTTTTACACCAAATAATTATACCACAAGGGCACAGAGGGGTCGACAAATGTTTTACTGCCACACAAGAAAAACAAGGATATCCTTCCTCTTGAGTAATATATGTGTACAAACGTCTGTACATCCTGCTACCATAATTAAGAAAAGAAGAAATGAGCACATAAAAAGATAAGCTATTTGAAGATAAGCTAGTTGATTTTAAGTACAGTGCCTTGCAAAAGTATTCAGACCCCTGACCAATTCTCTCATATTACAAATGGTACATTGAAATTTCGTTTGTTTGATATTTTATTTTAAAACACTGAAACTCAAAATCAGTTATTGTAAGATGACATTGGTTTTATGTTGGGAAATATTTTTAAGAAAAATAAAAAACTGAAATATCTTGCTTGCATAAGTATTCAACCCCTGTGCTGTGGAAGCTCCCAGTTTACACCGATGAAAGAAATTGCCCTAACGAGGACACAATTATCTTACCATTGGCCTCCACCTGTGAACCATTAAAGTTGCTGTCACATTTTCTGGATAAAAACCCCACTGTTGAAGGATCATTGGTCAGGCTGTGAATCTGAAGGAAAATGAAGACCAAAGAGCATTTTACCGAAGTTAGAGATAAAGTAATACAAATGCATAGATTAGGGAAAGGGTAAAAATAATATCCAAGTAGATGGATATCCCAGTGAGCACAGTTGGATCAATAATCAGGAAGTGGAAGCTGCATCACACCACCCAGGCACTGCCAAGAAAAGGCCGTCCCTCAAAACTCAGCGCTCAAACAAGAAGGAGACTTGTGAGAGACGCCACAGAGAGGCCAACAATCACTTTGAAAGAGCTACAGAGTTCAGTGGCTGAGAGTGGAGTAATGGTGCACCAGTCAACCATATCAAGAGCTCTGCATAACACTGGCCTGTATGGGAGGGTGGCAAGAAAGAAGCCGTTACTCAAAAAGTACTATCTGAAAGCACGTCTGGAGTTTGCCAGAAAGCATGAGAGTGACCCAGCTGTGATGTGGGAAAAGGTTTTGTAGTCAGATGAGACCAAGATAGAGCATTTTGGCCAAAACTCAAAGCGCTATGTGTGGCGTAAACCTAACACTGCCCATGCCTCAAGACACAGCATCCCTACAGTGAAGTATGGTGGTGGCAGCATCATGCTGTGGGGATGCTTCTCATCAGCAGGGACTGAGCATCTTGTTAAAATTGAACGAAGAATGGATGGAGCAAAATACAGGGAAATACTGCAAAAGAACCTGCTTCAGTCCGCTAAAAAACTGAAGCTTGGGAGGAAATTCACCTTTCAGCAGGACAATGATCCCAAGGCACAAGGCCAAAGCAACATTGGAGTGGCTCAAGAACAAAAAGGTGAATGTCCTGCAGTGGCCCAGTCAAAGTCCTGATCTCAATCCCATTAAGAAACGGTGGCACTATTTGAAAATTGCGGTCCACAGGCATCGTTCAACCATCCTGAACAACCTGCAGCAAATCTGCCAAGAAGAATGGGCCAAAATTACACGTCACTGTGTGCAAAGCTGGTACATACTTACCCCAAAAGACTTAAAGCTGTTATTGAAGCGAAAGGTGGCTCTACCAAATATTAATGTGTGGGGGTTTGAATACTTATGCAAGCAAGATATTTCAGTTTTTTATTTTTCTTAAAAATATTTTCCAACATAAAACCAATATCACCTTACAATAATTGATTTTGAGTTTTAGTGTTTTAAAATAAAATATCAAACAGAACGAAATTTCAATATACCATTTGTAATTCAGTAATATGAGAGAATTGGTCAGGGGTCTGAATACTTTTGCAATGTAAACTTAAAAATAAAGTAAAACTAGGTAAAACAGAACTTCCATTATATATATATATATATATATATATATATATATATATATAAACTTTATTTTTATGGTCAATTTACCTTAATATTGATTTAATATTTGTAGATTAATTATGCTGTACATTTCCGTATTATTAAAGGTAAATCATTTTTTAAAGTATTTTACATGAATATTGAACAACTATTACCGTAAATTAAAAATACTGAAAAAAAACATGTCAATATTAAGTTAAAATTACCATTAAAAATACGGTATTTTTTACAGTGTATTTTGTTACATCTTGACTATACCCTCCATTGAAAGACAGCCACCTTGTAGTCTTATTGCACCTCAAAGTCAGAAGATATAATGTGGAACTCAATGAACCGTGTAGTTTGGGCAGCCCAGAGGTAAACTGTCTGACTCAAAACTAAAAGCAAGTACATGTAACAGTTAGGTTCTAAAAATTATAGATGTATGTGTATGTGCATAGTAAATCAAAATACATTTGGGGAAAAAAAACATTTCAACTGTATGTGTTGTCAGTATGTGTTGTATAATTATGGCAACCAGTCATATATTTAAAAAAAAACCCTTCTTAAGAGGAAATAACAGAATAAATGTTATATTCCTTGTAAAACCATGTGCAACCCCATCTGCTTTGAGTGTGAACCTTTTCCTGTAAATGTAAAACACAAAAAAAATATATTAAGAAATTGTGCAGTATTTGATACATTTTGTTACCTGGCATTGTAATGGAAAGATAATTAAGTATTGCACATTCAGACATCAAAATGATTTATTTAGTTTGTGAAATCAAAGGCGCCAGTAATCAGTAAGTATATTACTGATATAAATATTAGTCTTGTTCAACATTTATTGTATATTGGCTGTCACATTTCTAGAAACCACTGCTTCTCTGTTATTACAGAACCACTCCTTGGATGGGTGCATTTTTTATTCGTACCAACACAGAATAGGGTATTCACTTATCTTTTTTTTACATATTCAGGCTAAGAAAAAATCTATGCAATGTCGCCTCCTACTGGTGAAACAAAATAATGTATTAACAGGATTTATAATTCATGTTTGTGTTTGTTTTTGTTTGTTGTTGCTTGACAGATTCATTACAGACAGTGGGTCTTTATGTTTGCAAATACAAATGAATTATTAAAGAATCTGTACTGTATTTCAAATTGTAAAGAAAGCAACGCTTGCTCATGTAGGTGTGAGTGCACATTCAAAAATGTAACTGAAGAAATAAAATCATATTAACATTTTGAGGATGCAGAATGGGACAGGTATGGAAAGAACCCCCTTTCCCAGAACAGACTCTACTGCTGGATATTTGAATATTACCATTAACTTGCCACACTTGCATTACAATAGATGGGGTGTTGGCATTGTTTTAGTATAGATTTGTGGATTTATAATGTTTAATACTGCACAGCATCTCGTACCTGCCTTAAATGGATCAGTACATATAGAACCATTGATTCCTTTGGGCTTTCTCAAGAACCATATATACTGAACAACAGGGGTTCTGTTTTGTAAGTTCAATTTGTAGAATCACATAAGCCGCGCTGGTCTACATACGAGAAGTTTCACTTGTCACATAAAGAAGAAATCTTTGTGGTTTCGAAAGCTAATGTGTTCTATATACATATTCAGATGATCCTATTAAAGGTATATAAAAAAAGTGGTTGTATTTGAATTATTCTAAATAGAACCACAAGGGTTCCACATTGCAATTTAGTTGTTCTATACATCACTGTGTAGTTCCTTATTATACAGAACCCTCTGTTGTTCAGTATATAAAAATAATGGATATATATAAAATAATAGATAAATTAATGGATTTATATAAAACCATTAGCAACACTGTAATCAATGAGCTGACCTATTCTAAGTGCCTGTTTGTTAAGCTACAGGTTACTTTCTCGGTGGTAAGATTATTCTGTTTCCATTTCACCAGGTGGAGCTCTGACACAATGTATTTTAAGAAATGGAGATAATAACATCAGACATCAAATGTATTCTGCATTCAAACATCAATCTGTCAAAAAAAATGAACATAATATTTATCAGGAATATAAATATTACATTGATACTGTCTATTCAGGGAGAAAACAAAATCATACTGGCTTAGAAATACTGGAGAAAAATATCAGTGAGCACAAGTGCTAATTGATACCAGGAATTAGTTCTCATGGCCACATCATCCATTTTGAACCAGTCCTGTATTAAACATAATACAGTATCATAATACAATATGCCGTAACAGTAATGCATTGTCACACACCAAGCTATGTTCTTCCCAATTAGGATGTTATTGTTCATTTGTTTTAATGTCATATTTTTTCCAACTTATTTTACTAAATCTATTGTGATGGCTGGGTGTAAATGGGGCAATAAAAATGCTTTTCTTAAAGGGATACCTTGCCCACCATACCTTGTTTAATGGAAAAGGTGTTCTGGTTTTAAGTGTACAGGGAGAAAATGAGCAGACTGTGCAACAGCTGAGTAAAGATTTATCAGATCTGGGGAATCCAAAGTGATGAAGCTCATGTGGCACCACAAACCGAAACCCACTGAGAATGGGAAACCAGGCAACAACCATAATGTATGTCTTGAAATGCCAATACCAATGAATATTAAAACCTGCAGAGACTTGAGGACCTAGCTACCAAAGAGGTGCTCAATTGATATTGATATAACTGTAGATCCCTGTTTAGTATTTCTGTCATATTCAGTTGCATTTTCCTTCTATTAAATGACAACCACCTTGTAGTCTTATCAAACCAATTGACAGCCTTATAAGATATTGCACCTCAAAGTCAAAAGAGAAATATACTGTGGAGCTCAATGAACCATGTAGCTTGGGCAGCCCAGAGGTAAACTGTCTGACTCAAAACTAAAAGCAAGTACATTCAACAGTTATGTATTAAAAATTATAGATTTCTTTGTATGTACATAGTAATAGTAAATTGAATTAGAGTCAAGGCAATATAATAAATTATGCTGAAACTATGAAAACGCCTAAATAAAAATATAGGTAGGAAGTACTAGTAAAAGTAAAGGCCAGTTTTGCTCTCAGTAAAATATATTAATACTCATAACCCTTCAACCCCATGATTAAAAAACACATATAAAAGTAGATGTACCAAGGTTTAATTACTTTTTAGTGAGGTCACTCTTAAAGATAAGGTAAACTTAACATACATGTAGTAATCTAGCAAGTATTATATTCTTCATCACATTTTTTTTAAATTATATTTTTAGATATAAAGTTCAGCATAGATGGGAAACGTCATTTTGCACACAGTGAGTGAAGGAGATATAGACCAACATGTCAGTGTCTGCTAATCTGAAACAAAAACACATTGGAAATGGGAAAAAAATGCCAAGTTATCAAAAGTGCCCAGCCATTTAAAGTGGAGATATCAAAAACACAAGCCAAGTTTCAAGAAACCATTGGGGCAACCTCGCCCAGCACAAAGCAAATATGCACAACTGTAAAACCGATGCGGGCCAAGGTGCCCCAATTCTTTCTTCTAACTTGTATCAAAAACACAAGCTAGGTTAGAAGAAACATTTGGGGTAACCTTGGCCAGCACCAAGCAAATAGGCACAACTGTAATAGCGGTGGGGGTCAAGGTTGCCCCAATTGTTTCTACTAACTTGGCATGTGTTTTTGATGCAAGTTCGATCCACTTTTATTGTGCCTGAAAATCAAAAGCCAAGTTGCATATGCGTGTGACTAGTCCAATTTAAAATATAAATAAATCATTTAATATAAATGATACAGATGTCAAAATAAATGTGTTCCCTGGTATATTTCCATTTGACAAAACAAGTTAATTGTAATATACATATACGTGGAAAAAATGCCTGGAATCTGCAAAAATCTACAAAAACAGGAGAAAAAGAAGGACATTTTTACCTTACTTTGGAGACGTATTTCTCTTACTGTTTGACCGGTATTGACTTTTTTTTCTACATTTCACCTAAGAGTGTTGGGAACTACAAATTAAAAGTGAAATGGTGCTTTTGGCAAAAACACACCTGTCAAAATAATAGGCACAAGGGCCAAAACAAAACGTTTTACAAAAACTCATGAATGTAAACAAGACCGGACAGCACTGAACACGAAACACAGACCTCTATCACCAACATCAATTCTAATCATTCTTACCAACACCCGTGAACAACATTTTATACACCTGTGGCGGGAGCCTAATTAATAATTTATTCAATTGTCAGCTTGTGACAGAGAGCAAATGAATCCTAATCAACAATCTCCCTCCCGACCTGTGAGGGCATTGTGTAACCGGAGCAGTGTCCCGTAATGGATGGTTCGGCAGTTCATTCCAAGGTCAGTCGGAAGCCGGCCATCCAGTAAGGGGGTGGGGCCACAATACGAGGCCAGTGCCTTAATGTGGTAGGCGATGTGTCAGTCACAGATTGGAGGAGACGTGATTGGCCACGCCACTGAAAGAGGGCATGGCGGAGGGTATTTAGGGTAAGTGGCCCCAGTGATCTGTTCCTCCGTTATGGTTACGGATGGACCACGAGGAATAAAGAGAAATCATGAGTGTTTAGTGTTGTACTGTCTGTCTATTTAACTGTGTCTTGTTTGTCATTGTAGATGGCTATAGATCCAGGAGCTGTCGCTGTCAAGCCAGCATTAAACCCGGACTGCACTGTACCACTGTAAAGCACTTGCTTCACATTCACAACACCACTTGCACCCGGAGCACTCGCTGTTGGACTGGTGAACGTGTAGGTATCTTAAAGTGTGTTATTATTTTGGGACTGAACCCTATGGTTTTGCTGACTATACACATTGTTGTGTATAGTCAGTGTTATTATTTAAAAGCCTTAATAAAGCTTTGTTATTTACCCTTGGAACTGTTGGTCTGTTGTTATTAAGCACTGCATCACCTATACACCTGTGCACTACTAACCACTTTGCTGCACAGCTCGAGCCACATTCCCACGTGTTTTGACAGGGAGAAATTTAACCCCCTCCCTGCCAACCCAATTCCCCACAGCAAAACATATATTAAACAGACACGGCTTTTGCCCTGCCACAGTAAGTATTGTAAAGAATAAAGGTATGGTAGAACATATTAATTAACCTGGTAAGCCAGGGTAAACTATGGCAAATGCATAGTATAACTATGGGAGAAGCATGGTAAAGGTGAAAAAATACCATGCAAAAATACTGCGGTAAACTGAAGATAAAACTAGAGAAGTAACTTTCATTTAAATTGTAGCTTAAACACAGTTACTTCTGCTGCAATGTCCTCATAGCATCAATGGGAGAATAAAAGTTTGTCAGTAACATACCCATATGCATAGTTTCAAAAGACACATGATACATTAACACCATACATTTGCTTTAATTGACCTCAGCCCTATCTTTACACAATGGCTTTGCTCTACTTAAAGGCTGATGAGTAAGATAGGTGTGAAGTTTGCATACAACTCTGTGACAGGATGTTACCAGCAGGAATTAGAGACTCAGACAGAAGCTGCAGTGAAGCGCACACTTTATTAAACAAAAAACAAACACAGGAACAAACAGGCACAAGGGCCAAAATAAAAGGTTAAACAAAACAATTTCACTGACCAAGTTCGCACAGCACAGCACAGCACAGCACAGCACAGCACAGCACCGCACCGCACCGCACCGCACCGCACCGCACCGCACAGCACCGCACAGCACAGCACAGCACAGCAGACAAAGGATTTCTCCTTCCTTATATATATGTTCTCACTTCCCAATTAGCACTAATTACCTATCTGGGGAATGGCCACACCTGTGATTGCTGGTAGGGATAGCTTTAACCCCATCCTTGCCAACCTTACATTCTCACACACACATTACTTACAGAGGCAGGGTGTCTGCCCTGCCGCAAAACCCTAAAGGTTACTATAGCTGCAGGTTTGCAAGCCTCCTCGTTCTTACTCCCACTCATTCTTTGCAGTAATAAGACATGGTCGTTCAGCTTCTTGCAGCAGCAGCAGGTTATAAGTATCACCTGTAAGCTCCACTGATCAGGGAACAGAACATTCTTACATGAGCCCTTCATCCTGGTTAACAAATAAAAACAACCCCAAGCTCCACTTTAATCAGGCAAGCAAAACAAAAATGTAACAAAGGAAACGTGACCATTTCCTTTTTTTTTATTGGCATTTTATTTTATACTCGTAAACATTTTAGAGGGAATGCCTGGAAAGATTCAGTGGTATAGCTAATTTTTAAATATATATATATATATATATATATATATATATATATATATTGTGGAACACTAGCCCCTGGAAAGTAAGGGTCCAGGTTAGCTTGAATATTGGCTATCGTTTAACTTGTTTAACCACATGGTTTGGTTTGCTCTGAGCCTCACTTATGAAATGACGCTAATTGTATGATTTTCCTTGTTGTATTACTAACATTTCCACTGAACTAAGCTGGAATCGGCTGTTCCACATTATGGAATGCAGTTCATGTTTATCTGGCTGGAATGGCATGGCCTTTCAAACTCCTGAATGTGTGGAACCCTATTGGATATCACCAGAGTAAACTACACCCCAGGCCTACATATGCCCTTTGTGTGGTCACTAAAGAGGCTTTTTTGACTAGATTTAGAGACCTGTGTTGTTCTCTTTGTACCTCTAGGCCGTGACTCTCTTTCACTGAAACTGGATTAAGACACTATGTACTCCCAACAGTTGTTTCAAATCAAGTCACTGAGGCTCCTTCTGGGGCTACTGGCTGTTCACTGCAGTAAACAGATGAATATAAATTCTGCCACCCTTAAAGTGATTAAAATACTTCCATAAATTTTCTAACAAAACAGTTCCATACATTTCCCCTGCCATGCACGTCCTTTGTCAATGTGCAGTTTTAAAAGAAACACGTTTTAACAAGTATTTTCATTTTCATGATATCTGGATGTAAGATGTCTCTTATTGCAAGGGATGTTTTCAGACTGTCTTACACTTCCTGATTAATTTAACCTGGACAATGAAATTGTCCCCACCAGTAAGATGCTTTTACCTGGAAGACACACTGCTGGGGTGAAATGACCTAGGGAGTAAAGCAATATAGACTGTTTGGTAAGATTTATAATATCATTTTGTCAGCTACAAGCACTTTAATCAAAGTAAATGTACCTAATAAAATAGTTCCATGAAATTTCTCTAACATTCATTATATAGGTCTCACTCTTAAATGCACAGTTGATTTCTGGTACTATTACGAGGTTAACGAAATCTCTGTTTTGCAAGCCTTCATTTTATGTTGTCTTACACTTCATTGGTCATTTCACGTGGAGAGAGAAACTGTGCCCAACCAGCTGCATCCCCCATTAACAGACATGCTTTGTAACAAGTAACATGCTTTCAACAACAAGTCATTGCTGAGGATAACTGAAGTGAAAAAGCAACACACTCCGTGAAAGCAAGATAAAAAAAACGGAGAACCTTCTTTAACCTTGCACAGTTCTAGATATGTAATAGCCTTCAGTGCGTCTCAGCTTGTTTAGTATTTAGGCTTCAGTCTAAACAGAGGCAATTGTACACTGTCAAGTTTCCATGTGAAGACATTTGATGCTGAAACACACCTGACACCGCAATTAATTATTAAAATGTTGATATATTTGGCATTTATTACAGGAACAATCATTTCCACAATATACCAGACCATTAAACATCAGACTAATTTAACCCTGCAGGAAACTATTTTAGATCTAATAATAGCTTGTCTACACTGCTGTAAGGTCATACAGTTTGCATTGGTAATAGACTGATACAGCTTAACAAATCTCAGCACTGCATGAATAGGGATTGAATGAACCAGAGTTGGCTAGTAGCTCACAATATGCACCACCACACAGGATAGTCACTACTTGGAGTGCAGTGTATACCCATAGGATTATTGTCAAGTGTTTTAAGTACTTTTAATTGAAAGAGAAAATGTTGTGACTGATATATTGTGAAAATGGTAACATAATTTTCTGTAGCCATAAATTCATTGAATGCATTTTCTGCCGTGTTATGGTTTGTGCTGTAAGTGGTGGGGCATTTGTTGCCCACTTTGCCCCGCTTGCATACAACTGACTAGGTTAGTTTCCTATTTTTTTGTTATATCTTAGTAACTGAATCGATAATAGTCTGATCTTGCAATATTTGCTAATAATTTTAACTAGCAAGCCATCTCACCGGAGTAGTGGTACCCCAAAATGTTACAAGGGTCTGAGTAGGACATTAAATGTCCAACACCCAGTCATTCGTCATTACACTTATAACGGTTTCCCACAGTATTCTTGCACTGTATTTTTGCAGTTTTACCATGTGGTTATACTGTGCATTTTAAATAGTTTACCCTGTTTTTTTTTTTTTACAATACCTCATAGTTCTTTACAATGCTTGTTAATGCTTTGCCATGCTTTCACTCTGATGTATTTGCTATGCTTTTACTGTGGGAAGCTTTTATATGGAGATAGCATTTTATAAATGGATAACATTTATTAAGCAAGACAATTCGCTTAATAAAAAAAATGTGCACACATTTAATTATAGAGTGGACAATATTACTAATATAGGAATATATTAGCAAGGTATTTGGTAAGCAGGTCTTAGTGAGGTAAAAGAGTTCTACAGACCAGCAAGGGTGGTCCAACACGTTTTTCAAGAGCCTGTATTATTTTTTTCATTATTTCTGTTATCAAAAGTGTAACTTGCTGGGAACTGCTTTACATACACTGCAAATGCTGATGAGTTTAACAATAGAGGAACTGTAACACATTCAGTGCTCAGGCCTTAATATGTTACAAGAAAACATTAACCCATTATAAAATAATGAACTTACAAATACTTGGTACATCCTTCTGTCTCTGTGGTATTTAATGCCCAGAAGCCTGCAACCTCAAGCCACAGTAGGTAGAAAGCCTTGTGAATCTACCTTGACACCAGCTTTTAGCTTCCTTTGTAGTTGATGTAAAGACCATGAGTCACAGGTAGGTGTACACACACACACACACACACAAACACACACACACACACACACAAACACAAACACACACACACAAGGAAACTAACATTAGTTCATTTCACAACAAAGTCACTGTTATGGCCATTGCACACATTTAACATCCATCATCCGAAAAAGTCGTGCGTCAGTTGTTTAGACAGCACGTTAAATCAGGATGCGTTATTGGATCCCGTGTGCAAAGGCCTTTACAGTATTCATTTGGGATTATATCAAACCAGTCATTTGCCTAAAGCAAGCATTTAGAATGTATTAATAGGTTCACATCCAAGGATGGTCCAGCAACTTATTGGATAGATATTTATTACGCATCTTATATGGCAAAGCAGAGTAGTTGGCTGTCTAAATTATTATCATTTCCTAAAGGTTGTTTTATCTGAAGGGAATTTACCATAACTTGAGAAATAATCGCAGATTGTATGGTAAAACATTGAAGACACTAAAGTCAAGTAGACAAACGTTTTGGTTGGTGCCTTTTATTACGGCGACAGAAGCTCTAATCGAAATGCTTGCCTACTTGTCTGAGGTTTCAAAGTTTTTTTCCCCAGATAAAGTCACATTAACGTATCCCCACCTCAAGTCTGCATGTTTTTTGTCACATAAAGTTGTGATATGTTGAACATGGGTTAAGGCAACAATTTCATTTTAGGACCGTATTGCGCGCAATGTGTTATGTATTACCATATAAACCAATGCGATGTTTAGCAAACATGACATAAAAAAAAACTAGGTAATAGCAACTATGAAGGCAGTGAAATAACGTTCAGATGAAAAGGAAACATTGAAAGATGACATTCGATAGAGTGAACAAAAACAGTTTTCTCGATGCTGTGCATTCATATCTCGGGAAGACAAAATCCTTTAACTTCATTTTATTTGTTATTTTAAACAGCAACACAACGTCGCTGCTTGGTGGGCAGTACGGTAAAACGCAGACATAACTGTCGAAATCGGGTACAATACTCTGTACTCTGACTTTTAAATAGGGAAGAACTCGCCCTTGTCTGAACAACAGTCCTGCTCCAGCTGCAGTGACTCGCCCTTGTTATGTAGTTACTTTGTATTCCAGCCGGAAGCGGAAACTCAGTATCTTTATAAAAGTTTTGTGAAGTTTGGCAAATCCAGCCGAGCTGCTCTTGCTGCATCTGTTTCAGAAAGAAAAACACACACACAAGTTAGTGTCTGATGATGGTAAGTTGATTGTTTTTGTTTTGATATAGCTGTCAATACATTTTCATTACCGACACTAGGCTATAGCACACTGACTGGATATGATTGGGTTTTGTGGTAGTTGAGTTACTGTGACTGTGCATCGGTGGTACTAAACGTAGTAAGCGTTGTATTTTCACATTGTCACGCCTAAAGGACCGGTTTATTAAAAAAAAACCAAAAAAAAAAAAAACTTGTGTTCATAAGAACACGATAAGTTTTGGGACTTTGTTGTTGTAGTAGAGTTTGGTTCACGACTGAGCCATGTCACGCTTAGATGCAGTGTGGTGTGGAATAATAATTTTTGCGCAACTTTGTAACTAGATCAGGAGTAAAAGTTATATTTTAAAGATTGAACACGTGGGTCAAAGCAGTTCCATAAAACAAACGTA
Source organism: Acipenser ruthenus (assembly GCF_902713425.1). NCBI lineage: Eukaryota > Metazoa > Chordata > Actinopteri > Acipenseriformes > Acipenseridae > Acipenser > Acipenser ruthenus. Next base: position 30,047,342 of record NC_081199.1, read on the forward strand.
TTGTGCAAGTTATCGTTATTGCACGTCACGGAAATAAGTATGCTTAATTATCACCGCAAAATAAACTGTCATGGTGATGAACGATCAACTCCTCCACATTTTCATTATCTCATGTGGGGAATCCTCATCCTCTAAGTAGTGCTTGTTTTTACTAGACATCGTACGTATATTTATTCTGGACAGTTTATTGCATGAGGAGACCTACTTCTGAGTAAACGGTGCAGCTGGACAGCGGCTCACCTGTTAGTTTAAGGTTTGAGTTAATCTGATTAGTGTTGAACGGAATTAAACTAGTTTATTTGATTTAAGCAGTTTATTAAACGTTCATTTTATTTTCAAAGTGAGTCTTGATAGCAGTTAAGACAAAATTGGGAGCATTTTGATAATTCTAATCCGTACAGTAGACTCGTTTTTAAACCACACAAAAATAACTCTGTTGCTGTTTTGCTTGTTATACACCTACATATAGGTAGCTACAACCTTTCTGTTTAACTTGTACATGCCCTAAATTATTTAACCAGTTATTTTATTATTATTATTAATTATTATTATTATTATTAATAATGCTAATTCTATTTTTTTTTATTATTTCTGTATATCTCCAAGCTATTTCATATGGGATTCCCTGGTTTCAGTTTACCAAGATGTGTGTTGCACTGTAGTTTCGAACTGTGAGTATTGTCGGATGTATGTTGGCAACATTTCTAAAATTGCATATTTAACTATTTTTTCCCCCTAAAGGAGAGGGTGTTTTATTTAAAACGCTCCTCTATTCAAATGTTTCAGGTAAAGCGACTGTGCCTTTGTACTGTGTAGTAAATATGTGACCTTTTCTGAGACAACCTTGTCAGTGTGGTGTGTGGGAAGTTACTTGTTATGCAACCAGCAACCTATCTTGCTGAAATGTTTTACTAAAATGAGTGCTATTAATAATTTCACAGTGAAATATTCACATTTAGTTTGCATTTTCAGTGTAACTCTGCAGATGCATTCTATTAAGATTTAGGCACATACGTATGTTTAGGGAAACTATTTTTAACTATTGCATCAATCGGCAGTGCTATCTTAAAAAAAAAAATGCAGATCTGTCCCTGCATGACCCTGAATGTCAGGCAGATAAGATGTTGTGGATAAAACTAATCTTTAACAGTACAGTATACATTTTGTGTGAAAAACGTCATACTTCTGTGTTAGCATGTACTGGCTGCTTCCCAGCACCATATTAATGTCAGGGGTGAGCCAATGACAATTTCTAAGACACTGTTAACAAATGTCTTTAGTTTTTTTTTCAGTAGGCATTGATCTTATCTAAAACAATAACCAGGAAATCCCAATGCACCATTGAAGTTCGCTGCAATTGTACCCTAGTAATACCTAATCAAAGGAAAATATGGCATTGTGATGCAGATCTCTCGCATTTTTAATCTTTGTCAATAACAGCATTTTGTGGATTGTTTCACTTCAGGTCTAAAATAACTCCGGCAGAAAATGTGATGTTTATATCTTCATCAACAGCAAAAAAGACTTCTTACACAGCCAGTAATACAAAAATAAATACCACAAAGACTGGATTCTGTTACATGCACATCAAGAAATATTTTTTCTAACAGGGTTACGTAAGCACATTCCAATAGGGGACATGAAGAAACAAGAAAGCAGAAATAGAACATTAAGAGACGTACTCAAGTTTCATTGAGGAATATTGCAAGGCAAAAGGTTTATGGTAATAATTTTGCTTATGATACAGAATCTGTTTTTTTCAATCAAGGTAGTGAGGCAACAGGAGGTATACTTTACATAACTCTATACCCATTTTTCAAATCAGAAAGCAATTTTTCTTGATATGAATTGATTAGATAAGCAAAGTTGCTTGTAAAATGTCTAGGGTTGACTATCTTGCCAATTAAGAAAAAAATAGCCCCTTTCAGCCTGTATACTCTAACACCTTTCACACTATCCTTTTTTATTAATCTAAGAGTCTACATTTGAAACACTCTACTCAATCGTGTCTCTCACCCTTATGTAAGGTTATGTAAGCCACTAGATATTTATTTTTCCATTAGGTATCTTCTACCGACTAGATAAGTGTGTGCCTAAATCAATATTTTCAGTTTTTTGGTTGCCCTCTACATACATTTGTTTTAAAAGCTTTGCAATTTAGTCTGGCATGAGCCAATTGTGTTTGCAGAATCTAAAATAATATAAAGTCAGTCAGGAATTTGTTTGTCAGGAAATCTAAGTTACATATCAAGGGGATCATGACTTCAGGCAAACCAAATCTGTCTCCTAGATGTCTGACAACTTGTGCCAGAGTGGATTAGCAACACCAGAAAATGCAATTTGACCTACAAACAAACCCTGTGTTCCTGAGGTTAATGTAATAAATGTAGTTTCAGATTTGTGTTCTGTTTTTTCATTGGATGCTTTATATTGGAACCAAATAGTTTTCAGATTTTATGAATGAGACTAGTGGCATATGTGCCAAGCCCCCTTGAGCAAACTAAGGGAATGGGGTTCCAAACCCTGTGCATATTGCAGTATATGACACCTAGGGGTGCCTGTATACTTGGGTAGGTAAATATCTGCCTTGTAAACAGGTACTTAGACATCAATTGCATGTTTTTAAATGCTGTACATGTAAAAGGGAACAGAAGACATGATGATAATGATGAATTAAAGGGTTCTTCTACTGTAGCTAATGGAATAATTTCACTTCCATTTGATATGCAAGTCTATAGGCAGTTGTGCAAGAAGCACATTTTGTGTTAACATGTGCAATATATAGTACCGGATTCTAACGAGTTAACGCCCATCCCCACTTTTAGCTGAATGTCAGTTTTCCCCTGTTTTATAATAACCATGAACAAAAAAAAATAATAAAAAAAATAACCATGTGCAAATAATGCCTGAGATTTCAATTCTTGCACTTCAAGTGAGTAGAACAAACTGTGCAGTACAATAGTTGCTCTGTGCATTGATTGATTGAATAAATTGTAAGCACTTTGTTTTGGATCCAACCATACAGACTCTTGAGTCAGATTGATTACACTTTCCTGTTAAGCTATAATCCATTTTCTTTTTTTTTTTTTACAATAGACTTCAGCTTTAAAGATGAATGTGTGTTTTATGAACATTTAAAATGACATTACAGTGGACTTCCGCAGCACCCTTTTTTCAGGCAAACCCTTTACTTTGTATTTCACCATTTAACACTAGAACCGCCGCGGTTATACTCCTACCTAAAACCGCTGCCGGCAGCCATTATGATGGTTACATTTTAAGCAACATCAATATTAAAATGAAAGACAAACTGTCAAATACAACAAATACAAAGTTTTATTCAAGCACATCATATCAAACATCTGCACCATTGAAACGCTGTATTTAAATGAACAATTAGACTAAACATAAAAGGGGTTATTTTCTAACTTATCACATATAAAGCACTACTTCAAAAACTATAATAAAATAAACATTTCAAAAGAAACTTGTATGTAAACAGGTATATGTACATACAAAACGATAAAAAGAAAGTCATTTTTTAATTAAAACGAATGTAACATGTTTTCTTTTGTGTGTGTCTCGGTGCAGCACAGAATCCAGGTTGAGCTGCTGCAGCCTGCTGCTGTTTTATAGTTTTCTGATCGAAATGTTTCTGCCGAAGCGCTGTATCTTGATTCTTTAGTGTAACCGTGTGCTGTGCTTTTACCTTTTCAATTTTAAACATGCCTAATTCTAAATGTAGAATCAGTGGCGGTTTCATGGGGTAGGCAAGGGAGGCACTGCCACCTCAAATTTAAGCAAAAAATGAATAAAAAATCACATACTGAGTGATCGCATATATTTACTTTTATTTGCATATATATTACTTATTTTGCACGCAAGATGCTCCGCGTGGTTGAAAATCTCGCTTCTCTGTGCTGTACTGCTTCCCATACAGTCGCTGGAGGAGTGGAGGCAAGAGATTCTGCAGTGTGATTAGCCAATCTTATTCCTCCTACTTTCACTTTTTAAAAAAAAAATTAAAAAACCACACAGCAGAGGAGGCAGGAGGCGGATCTCCGTCTGCTGTGTCTGCCAATCATTGGTCTTGCCTAAACTCTTAGTGTGTTGATTTGTGTGGAAGGCGGCAGTAAAGAAAACGAGAAGTGAACAACGATACCGGTAACTCTTATTTTCATTTTTTTTTTGTAAAAAGCTAAAAAAACACAAAAGCCATAACCAAACATACAAATGCGTAAAGTTCTTTATTTCAAATGTTCACCACCTGTTTTTTCCGGCATAATTTAGTCTGATAGATAATGCCATGGTGTTATTTATGACAAGTAAGCTTGTTGGTTGGCAGTGAATTAGACACTTTTTTTTTTTATCATAATTGTCCTCTTGGGGATTTTTTAATTTTTTTTTTATAATAGGCATAGTACCGTCTGCTTATTATTATTATAGGGCGTTGGTATTATTGTCTGGTTTCATGATTGCATATTCAGTATTAGCACTTTGCTTTCTTAGTGTATCGTATAGTAAAGAAAATTAAGTGTTTGGGTAAATTGCAGCATTTTTATTGAATAGCATATTTTTCAAATGTAATAGTGAAAAAGTCGAACCCGCTGCCAATATTTTATGCCTCCCCACTTTTTGGAGCCACTAGCCTCTACTGCATAGAATGACATTACAGGGGACTTACGCAGCACCCTTTTTTCAGGCAAACCGTTTACTTTTATATTTCAGCATTTAATACATGTTAACTGCATTTCTTGATCATTTAACATAACTGTGTGCTGTGACTTTTGAATTTTAAACATGCCTAATTCTAAACATAATCTATCTAGATAATGTTAAAAATATTACAGTAATATTGCTTATTTCGCCCTTCTTGAGTCAACGCCCCTCCCCCCACTTTTGCCTTACCGTCAGCTCTACACACCCGGGGCGTTGACTCGGCAGAATCCGGTACTATAAAGACAATTAGTTAAATAACTCACAGTTGCTAGCCTGTTACACAAACAGATTAAATATGAATAAAAGCAGTAACTGCATTGAAAACAAAAAAACCTTTATAATGGACAAGTCAAATTTGAGGCAGGAATGGTAATATCTGCTCCACACATTGCAGTGCAAAAAGCTAATCAAATGTGACAAGGAACTAAAAATGTAATTAACAATATTAAACACAGACCTGCGTCATTTTTGTGTAAGCTTTTCCCTATTGGCAGTATAAATTGTGTTTGCATTGTCAGGAAAACATCTGGCTAGCTGTACTGCCCTAATCTTAAACATATACTCTGCAGCAAGAAATCAGTCTAAAGGCATTACCAGAAATCTTCAGATCCCTGTAGATAAACAACTGCAGTGGTAAAAAATTAAACCAATTACTAAGATTGTATTAATGTAAGTCTTGTAGGGTTCACTTGGCTGGTCTATTTCAATTTTTCTTTTGAGTCTGGAAGCAAACTCTTTTGTTGGGTCATTCAGGGTAAGTGTGATCTTCAAGATGGAATTCAGGGCTGAGTGAAATGTCTGTGAGAGAGAATAATATTTTAATCACTACTTAACACATTCCCTATATGACCATCATTGTAAATAAGAGGCATTTAAAAAGAAATCTTAATTTTAAATACCCTAAGGGTATGTATGATTTTTAAACTATTGCCATACTGCAGGTTGTCATGATCTGGCATGATTTGAAAAAGGATCTGGTTCATGTTGTGAAATGTTTTAAAAATGAGGAGAATGTTTGGCTTGTTCTGTATTTTAAATAAATCATCTGACAATATCATGGCAGACTGTAGAATAACAGGAAAATGTGAAATACATTGGCAGTAAAAAAAAAAAAAAGTATTATTACACACACACACAAATGTTTGTTCATGTATTTATATGTACATATTTATGTATTTTTTCTGAGTTCAGGCACTGCTCTTCATTTCAAGTGTAGGCTATATCTGGGCTACATTGCATGTCTATAGCAGGCAACTAAGAAGTAACTTCTGAAATCAAGTAAAAGCACCTTAACACAGACCAAAGTCAAATAACACAAAATTTGAGTAACTTGTAACAAGAACCACTCCGAAATGGTAACTATAAGGACAGTAGAAACAGTAATTCAAGCTGCTTGCTTCGCCTTTTTTCAGGATTGTGCTGTTCTTGGTGTACATACTGTAGTGCCTTGTTGTCCTACATGTATGCAGACCTCTACTCCTGAAAAGTAATCAGAATATGCTTGCAAGTTAATGGCACGTATTTACTTTTGTATTTTTTTTTTTTTTTTTAATTGGTAGGATAGATAAAGCTAAACTTAAAGCCAGAACATTTAAATTGTGTTTGAACTGTTCTGGTATTGTTGTTGTAGTAGTATTATTATTATTATTATTATTATTATTATTTCCTGCTCTTGGAGTCTAAAGGCTGAACAACTGCAATAGCAAACCATTGAAAAACGATCATGGCCTGCCATTCACAGTATCTCAAGCATCCACATGTGGAAGAAACAAAGAATAGGGCTATTTTTATAACTGTGTATTAAATGTGATTTCAGTAAGGTTTCACAGTGCTTTCGAAAAGGAAGGTACTGTATGTCTCTGTGCAAAGTTCCTCATATTGAGGTTTAAAGTTTCTATTTTGATGTTGAAATATGTTGGTGGTAAAATATTACATTTACACTGCTTGTTGATGCAAGTAACTTGAAAATTCATCGCCAGGAAGACTGTTCTGTTTCTCTGGTTTATTTCTTGAGCTTTATCTGCAAGTACACAAGCATACCAGATCGTTTTTGAAGGAAGTTTAATGTGTTGCAGTTGTTTTTCATAAATGCAGTAAGTAGAACCGGTTTCTGGTTTTGATTTGTATGGGCCCTTCACAATCAAATGTTAAATGTAGTTCTCTTATTGCATGCCAATGGCTATGTTTTATTTAAAGGTATTTGGTTAACAGTTTAGCACTGCAGTTGATCTTGATAAACTCAATTAAACTTTAAACTGAGAGCAGGTGTTTGATTCCTGAGACGGCCTATTACTTAACAGTACTGCTCTGCTGGGAAACGTGTTTAAAAATCCTCACTTTGAAACCGAGCAGCAACTTTGGAGCCAATAACCATAGCAGCCAAAGTTCTGCTTTTCATGTCTGTAGCTACTGTAGAATGAAACATGCTCTGTTTATGTACTCTTTCATTTGAACTATACTTTTTCAATTTTGCCTCTTTTCATTTCTTCAGTGTAATTTTAGGCAACAGATTATATTAAAAATATGGTAGCAGTTATGAGGAGCTTGACTTGAAACTACTTAAGATTTGTATTGTGTTATGCTTTTCCTTCCAGAATGAAATCCTTTATCAGCCACAATCTGGTTTTTAGAATGTCTGTTTTGTGAGATACCTATCAAACAAACCAATTATATTTACTGGGTGACTGTAACAGAGAGGTTAGTTATGTGCGTGGATCACGTCACTGAACAATACTGAGGCAGACACAGAGCATTAGGTGTTGACACGGCACACAGGCACGCAAATTTAATTAACACAAGAGCTGACACTAGGGTAACAGCAATGGTAGCCCTAGTGTCACATTTAATAAAGAAAACAAAACAAAAAATATAAGTTTGCCACACAAGGTGAGCGCTAGCCTCACTAAAAGAGTCACCCTTCTCCAGGAACCTACTACACTATGAAAACCCTCTATATACACTGTTTGGGATCAGCCTCCCTTAAACTAACATACTTAGCTCCTGGAGTCCCGGAACCCTCACAGCGACTCTTGCCTCTGCCTCAGCTGGGCAATGCCTACACGAGCACTGAATTGAAGTTGAAGGGTTCCGTAGTAGTTAATCCTGCAGAGCAGACATTTTCCTCCTTGTTGTCGGTAAGCACAAGCTTTCACTCCGTGCCCATGTGTGTAGGAATGGCGGTGCATTAGCACCTAGCTGTAGCGCAGACGCTTTTTGAGCTTCACGCAGCCTTCCCTGGCACGCCCCCCAGCCAATCAGGACCTCCCGATCAGCTGAGCGCCGGGCGAGCCGAACTGCTCAATTGGTTGGCAGCAGCACGTTTCCTGTTCCACGTCCCAGCTGCATACATTTGCGCAGGAAACTTGTATATGAGAAAGTGTGCACTTTGGAATAAACATTGGCAGAAGAGGAAGATGGCCTGGGTGATGCATTCTGTCATTTGGAGGGGAGGGGAAGGGGGGGTCACAGTGAGCACCTTTTGTACACATGCATTTTTTTAGAAATAGAAGACAAATGTGTTTTTCCTGGCTTTCAGTTCTAAAATGGATATGTACAGGTACTAATTTTAAACTATTGCATGAACAGCGTTATCAAGGCACTAATCCAAGTTTGCCATATGGTGGCTTCTCAGAACTTCTATGTGGACAGTGCTGACTTCCCTTTCGGTAAATGATTAAAGCGGTTATTTTAAATGCTTCCTGAACCAGGCACAAAACTCACATAATGTACCTTGACCTTAAAAGTACAAAGACATGTCTTTATGAAAAGGTATTTACTATTCCTCCTTCTGTTATGAGAACTTTGTGCACTAGATATGAATAGTGCGTTTTTAATGTAAAGCTGTATTTGGCCTGCAAACCATTTTCTGTTATCATGACTGTTATGTGCAGGGATTCAAATTGATAGATTTTTATGGGATTTGAATCTGGTTGTTGAGTGACCTGCTTTCCAAAAGAGACTGCATGTGTTCTAATTGGTAAACCCTTGAAAGATACCTTTTAAGCAGTTTACATACATAGTTGCTTTCTTTAGTATTTATGAACATGAATGTAGCTACTGTATATGAAGCATTTCTCCCATTTTGAGCAAACTGCTAATTATATCGCTTCACACCAGCCTGGGGAATTCTAGGACTGTACTCTGTTTTTTGATTAATCCTTTGGCTCCATGAACAAATGTAAAGCAAGACTTAACACGAGACATATGTTCAGAGACAGTTGTATTTGAGAATTGCACTGGTATTATTTGTTTGCGTGTGTTAAAGTATTGCCAATGCAAACTACTGTCCTGTATGTCTGTTTCATGTAAAGCAGTAATGCAAAACAATGTTTAAAAATACAATTCCTGTGGGAAGCAATGTTAAAATATGTGCAGGTATCTAGATATTGTAAGTCCACACAGTGTTATGAATAGACTCCAGTTCACTCTAGGAATCCAGTTTTATGACTGTTCTTTTTGAAAGCCCATGGGCTTAAAATGAATGCCACCATTAGGTGTTCCCACCAGAGAGCTGCTGGACAGTATCCAGTATAGTTGTTGCAAACAATGTTACAATGAAACATTTGCGTCACTGACTTGTCTTAACTTTGCAAGTAGTCTGCAGATGGTCCTTTTAGATATATTTCTAGATTAATTCAAAAGGTCGGCTGTTGGTTAAATGTTACTTTTACTGCTGTACTATTTATTGAATTTATGTTTTGGAACTGTTTGAATCGATCTGCATAATTTAGCAGTTACGTTAATGTGATTTTGCAGCAGAATATTGTGGTGTTGGAAATGTTCATGCTTGGACACATCAGCTGGATGGGAGATTTGAGTTCTAAATGCTGATGTCTTAAACAGTGCAATCCTTTTGTGACGCTTATATAGCTTTTTTTTCTCTCATGGATGTTTCCCTTTTAAGAAAAAAATTCATGCAGAAAAAAAGTGACCCATTTAGTGGTGTTTACTTACCTGCATATGAATAATGAACCATGTTTGCTGTAGCCTTGGCGTCCAGGTACGGTTTCCTTGGTCCATGCATCCAAAGCAGTGGATTGTGAAATTTTGTGGATTTGTGATTTCCATGTTCAATCTGTAGACAATTTTCACATTTTTCATAGCCACCCAAAAAAACAAAAAGCAAATGGCCCTGTACAATGTGATGACTGTGTCATTTTTAGCACAAGGGGATTTACTGTACTAACGTACTGTTGAACTTTTTACGCTTATAGGCTATACTGTGTTTATGTACAATAGGTCATTGTAGCCTGTCATGATGCAGGTTTATTTTATTCCAGTTGTAGTGGTCGTATTTTGCACAGTTTAATTAAGGAAGAATAAATTAACACAAACTTAAAAAAAATAAAAGTAATCCTTGTGAAATCAAAGGTTTCTACTGGATGTTCATGCTGTCTAAGGACATTCTTTACATTTCTCAGACTGAGGTCTTCCCTGCTTTCCCTGTAGCTTCCTGTTGCCAGATGAGCTGTGGTTTCACCATTGCCCTTGATCAGTCTGGTATTTTTAGGCACTGTCTGAGCAAATGGCTGGTCAACATATTACAAACAGTGCATCTGATGAGTAATTTAGGGAAGTTGGGTGTGGAAGTCTCTTCTCCAGAATAGCCAATGTGCAACACTAATAAAAGTACAATGGTGCTCCCATCGTAATGCCTATTTACTGCATAGTAATACATCAGTGTGACCCTGATCGGTGTTTTGCTGCTTATAAAACATGTTTTTAATTGCCACCAGCCGCAGTACTTTTCCCATTAATATTGAAGCAAACCCTAGACCCATTTACTTTTGAGTCCATGCCATTTCTGCTCAGTATTGCACCCTTTTAAAGTAGGAAATGCCTGGGGGCTTTTGTTTACATATATTAGTAGGGACTAAAATGGAATTGGAAAGCATGGGACTCTGTAATGGCACTGTACTTCTTCATATTTCTCAGTACTGGAATGGGTACCCTGCCAGGAAAAAAAGCAGACAATTATATATAGTAATTGGGTACATTCTGCCCTAATGATACAACAGATAAAACATATAGATGTCCCTGTGTAAATTTAAATATATGCAATAGTGGATAACTGTATTTGTTTAGTGTTTGTTGTCAACATTTGTTTTATTTTTCTGTAAAAAATGTCCTGAAAATGTGCATTTCATAGGTAACCATGTCTGACAGAAATGTTACCAGACAATGTAATAATTATTTACAGACATTAATGAATTTGATATCGTATGAAAGTCTGTCTTTAGTTTTGCAGTGTTGAGTTGCATTGTGTATCCCTGTTCCTTTTTTATTTATTTTTAACTAGTCAAACTTTTTAATAGCAATGTCTGTCCAAAACAAATAACGTATGTAACATTTAGATCCTGTGTATTTATTGAACAAATAGTTGAAAGATTTAAAAAAAAAGCCACATGTATTGCTTACTTCTACAGTAGGATGTGTGACACCATAAAACAAGGATTTAGTCTTTCACATGACACTAAGAAGCTGGAAGGTATGTTGTCTGTCTAAGAATTTACATATGTTACATACAAGTCTATAATTGTTAGTTTTGATTTATAACATGCCTAAAAGAGTGATATTTGGGACATTAGGTGGCAGTGTGGTCCAGGGCTTGCAACCAGAAGGTCACTGGTTCAAATCCCACCTCTCACACTGACTGACTCGCTGTGTGACCCTGAGCAAGTCACTTCACCTCCATGTGCTCCATCCTGCGGATGAGATGTTAAATCAATGTCCTATTGTAAATTATAATGCACAGTTCACAGCCTAACTCTGTAAAGCGCTTTGTGATGGTGGTCCACAATGAAAGGTGCTATATAAAAATAGATATTATTAGTTGTTGTTGTTGTTGTTGTTAGACCATTATATTTCTCATGCTTGAGCTGTCCTAGCTTCACTGATCACTTTGGCAGACTTGCTTAAGTCACGTATTTAATGAAGACAGACACTATGGAGCTGATGTAAGGATAGGCGCTGTGCAAACAATTGCGGCTGCAAAATACAAATTGCCTAGCAGCCAGGCAATTATTTTACACTGCGGCCAATGTAAGCTTAAGAGCAATGCAAATTGCTGAACACACACAAATAACGAGCCACAATTGTGATAATGAGGGTTGCAATGAGCGCCGCCTGTGCTTCGGGCTATTTAGCGGCTGCACTTACAGCCCAGAGGTGAGGTGAGTTAGGAGTACAGAGAGCAGTAGGTGCTGTATGAGATTCGTGGAGCACGAAAATCAAACCAAACAAAAAAATGGCAAAGGAAGGGAAGCAAAGTCCTCTTGGTGCATGGAAAAGAATAATTTTCTGAGAAGGAGCTGAGAGCCCTTAAGGCCGAGTGCACGAAGCATGAAATTTATTTGGAAAAGCCTCGGCCAACATCAGTTATGCTAGCAAAGAGGCCATATGGTCCTCTATAGTGGAGAAAGTCAATGCTGTCAGTGTTACCAGCAGGTCAGTCAACCAGGTGATGTAAAGGTGAAATTCCGCTATTGGGTCTAGGATGACCTGCAGCGTGAGAACGCCTTCCCACTCCATCCTCCGGCCCAAACAAAGTGACCCTGGGTTTGAATATGCAGTCTTCTCCGTCTTGCCTTTCACCTTTTCAGTGGCCGCTAAAGTCACTTTATGGCGGCTAAACACAGTTTGTGTGTGCAAAACACTGATTTTAGCAGCAATATGGGTGTTTTGCAGCCACAAATCCCTTTGCACGTATCCTTACATCAGCCCCTATATATCTGTCTAAAGTTACAAATGTAGTTTTATTTATTTTACAATATAAAATTCTAGATAAATGTAGTTATTAATATTAGGCTTAATAATACATACCTTGGTTTATATTATTTTATGGAAGGTTTTATTTGTTACTGGGACAATGTTAAGGACTGCAAGAATGACCTGCTCAAAATAACCATCATTAGTTATAACTAGACTTTAAACAAACCGTCTAGATTTTAGTTTATCAATTTTATGGATTAATATCCAATATACAGTAATAAATATTGTGTATAGGTATAATAAATATGTAATTAACAAAACGTCTAATTGACGTCATTGAGGTCCCAGTACTTGTCAAATGTGTATTGTAATGTAGCTGATACATTTCTTATTGTCCTGCCCTTCAAAATGAAAATAATTAGTTTAACCCATATTGATTATAAAACCATTAGAAATGCTAAAAAACAACATTTCTCTTTCAAATTTGGGATTTTGTCTGTCCGTGTTGCATACGTCTTTATAAAACGATCATGGTGTTCAACCAGCACTGATGATGAAATGCAGGAAGCTGTTAAATACAGAAAATAGACACTAGGTTACTATGATCATTTCAAAAACAGGGACAATAAAACTTTGTTGTTTTGTTGATCTTGGCCCACTTTTTATACCCCATTACCATGGAATGACCCATAATCTGTTTTTATTCTATCCTTTTGTCAATAAATTGGATACCAAGCATTCTTTATGCTACTTTATGTGAACATTTTAACTTGGAATGTCGACTTGTTGTCTTTTGGTGTGTTGCCTAAATGTTTGAGTGTTTCCTCAGTCCCTTCCTCTCCTCTGAGGTGTGATATTGCATGCTTCTAGTGGGCAGAAATTCAGCTTTCCTGAAAGTGGAAGGGGGAAGCTGCAGCAAAGGTCATTTTACCCATCCGATTCTGATCTCAAAATGGAATATGGTATTGTACAATGTCAAATAGCTGCGCACCTGTGGCCTGTTGGCCTACTGGCCTGCTGGACTTCGTGCTCAAAAGCAGATTTTCAGGAATGATACAAAACGGCAGTGTTTGAGTTTGAAATTCGATCCCTGGTCTGTGTGGGGTTGGGTGTTTTGTAGTGTGTTGCATTTCAACTATGTGAGTCATCTATGTGGTGGTGGTGTGTTTTTTTTTTTCCTCCAAGCTTTTAAAGTTGATTTAATGAGAAGGGGATGTTTCAGAAGGGCGGTGACGACATTTTGAACTTATCCGCTATTGAGCAAGAATTGTTTTGATCTTAAATCTTAAATGATCTTTAACTCCCATTATCTGTGGCTTCCATCCCCCTCCAAGTTAATACAGTAGTTAAAAATACTTTCTCTTTCTCTCTTTCACACACACTTTTGGTTTGTTTCATTCTTGATCTCTATATCTCCACTGTATCCCTGTATCCCTGCCCTCTCCCATGAAAGAGGGAAGAATGAATGACAGCATTTTTTCATTGCTCAATTAGATTGTGTAATTCAACCCCCGGTATATATTTATGGACAAATCCGGGACATGTACAGTAGGTTGTGTAAAAGATTGTGAGGACTGATTATTGTTCCTACGCAATAATATTGTACATGGTTTGCTGAAGAATGCATGCTTCAAAATTGGTCCTGGGTTTGTACTGTAAGTAAATTTTGGGTAGGGGTTTCAAGATTAAAAGTTCAACTGTATTAGACATGAAATAATGGAATATTCAATTTAAGTAAACCAAAATTCAATATTCAGAATATTGAAATTAGTCATAGTGAGGTACTGTACCACCTCCACTATAGAGTGTCACTATTGATTCCAATGCCATTGATTCTCTATGCTTTAGCTTGGATGTCTAAATGTATTTTCCTTGCCTGTGAGGAGGTTGAAATGGATTGTAGCTCTGTGTACATACACCATGTGCATTTCATGACAAGTGTCTTGCATAACTGTCCAGAAAAACATTGGCAGTGCATTAGTTGTCTGTTTTCTGTCCTATTTGCCTAAGTGCAACTTTAATCTATTTCACTTCAACTACTGTATTGTATAAAGTCAGCAATTACATATCGGACCCAAAAAAAATTGACTTCAGTGACGGTTAAAAGCGTGTGACGTATGTCTGATTTATTTCATTTTGGCCCCTTCCGACCCTTGTCCAGTTTTCAGGGAACACAAAAAAGATACAGTATCAAAAATACATATCTGAAAAGACTGTTTTAAAATAAGTAGGCTTCCATTTAGATGTACTGTATTGGTTTTGTTGGTAAAGTACTATATTTTCAACAGAAGTATTTTAATTCACAACTATCTGATTCTGAAAATATCACTTTCCAAAAGAGACGGCACGTGGACAACCCAACAGCAAAATGAAATCAAAGTGTTACCCATGCACTGAACTGCGTACTACAAAAGGTAAAGGTAAGGCAGTGGTGTGGTCCAGCCAGTGGTTAAAGAAAAGGGTTTATAACCAGTTCAAGTCCTGGCTCAACCACTGACTCATTGTGTGACTCTGAGCAAGTCACTTAACCTCCTTGTGCTCTGTCTTTTGGGTGAGACGTTGTTGTAAGTGACTCTGCAACTGATGCATAGTTCACAGACCCTAGTCTCTGTAAGTCGACTTGGATAAAGGCATCTGCTAAATAAACAAATAAAAATAATTTAGCACAAGATTTAAAAAAAAAAAAAAAAAACACACACAACAGTTTCCAGAATTAAAACAGTATCCAAAGTCACTGTTCAAAATTGCAGAATATAGCTCGACAGACCTTTTAATGTCACAGTTCACTGGCAAATGAAAATGCACAAAAACAATTAAAGAGCACAGATTTTTTAAGAAATATATCGCAGTATCTAAAACGGTTTTAATTATTAACTGTTACATTACTGTAGCTTTTCTCATTCGCTTTGTTTTGGCTGCATTTTCGTCAGGTGAAACTGGAGGAAGCATTGTGTGACTGCAGAATAAAAACAGACTGATTTGGCATGCGACAGAGAGAAAAAAAACGCGGGCTGTGACAGATATTCAAATAAATTGTAACATTGATGAAATGAGCTTTGTATCCGAAAACTGGTGACGGAATCGCAAATCATGTGTGACGGGTAAGTGCATTAGTTTGTTTTAGATGTGTGTGTGTGTGTGTGTGTGTGTGTGTGTATATATATATATATATATATATATATATATATATATATATATATTAGGAGTGGGCATCTATCGATTATTTTGATATGATATCGTTCGATATCAATAATTTCCATATCGTGGGATTAAAACAAAAAAATCATGTACGCTTGCAGAGACATTGCTATTACTGCTAGAAATAAAAAAACACAGTAATTTATTTTATATTAAGATGCAACAAACCCTATACATACCAATCATTGTTAGTCTCATAGGCAAACACAACACATAAAGCATTATTTAACCATTTTATTCCATTGATTGGCGTTTTTCTTTTTCTAAGTGCAAATGTATTTAAAATATTCAATAGCTATAAATCAAGAAAAGCAACAAATATATAACCTGTGTACCCTGTCTCACAGCTCTACTCCAGTTTCTTCACCTGTTTCCTCTCGCTGGCCTATCCCTTACCGGAAGCTATATCCTGTTTTCAAAAAGGGCGCGCATCAAGTAATTAAAAAAAAAAAAAACAAAACAGGATTGTCTTTTTTTTTAAAGGGATACACACCTAAAAACAAACAACACAAACACAATAAACTCGAAAATCGGCTTAAATAATTTTGATTTATATTATTTTTTCTTCCATTCAGAACGTGCTCACAAGGTACCAAACACTATATGCATGCTGCATTAAACACTATTGGGATTATTTTGAGATATGCGCATGAGTCGGTGGTTCATTGCATTTTTTCCGTGTGACACCCTACTTAATACTTTTAGATGTGTCGTGTATTAGAGAAGATTACATTTCTTCCGGATTGGCTAGTTTGCGCAGTGAAGTACTGTATATAAATATTTCAGTTTTGAGGTAGCTGATGATGGCATGGAATAGTGAAACGATATAATAAGCCCTTGTTTTTCTCCATGGATATTAAGATACTAAGTTAAAGTAAGTTATTGCTTTTCTTATGTAAATATCTGTTAACGTCTATTTATATGTTTCATATTGCAATTGTGTTATTATAGTTTTCTGTATTTTGGAAGACTGATATTTATCGCAATATGTGCACAATATCGATATACAATTTTTATATCGTTGCCCACCCCTAATTTTATTTATTTTATTTATATATATATATATATATATGGATGGGGATTGATGTTATTCTTAATACATGGTAAAATGTGACAGACGCGTATCTGGGTGATGGATATCCGAGTGCTGACTGTAAATTGGTATCTGTGTGTTTTATTTTTTTAAATCATGTACTTTTATTACATGCTTCTGGAGGGTACATTTTATAAAGTGTGAATAAATGTTCTTGAGGTTTATTCATCATGTAGATGAGTCTGTACATTGTAAAAGTATATCAATACTGTATTCCTAAAAAAGCTGCTTTACACCGACTTTCTCCTGCTACTTTCCAACGTTCATACTGGAGGTGCTATTTGGTAAATTTTATTTTTATTACAATTTTACAAAGACCTTGGGCAACAAATAAATAGTGTTATGAAATGCCATTTATCAGTTGCTGGATGCAGTGTGGAACTGTTTTTATAACACTGAGAGTAGTGTACTTGTTTTGAATAACAATTCTAGAAACCATATGAAGTTTAACTAAAATTTGTTTAAGAATATTTAATCTATCCAGTTTTCTTGGGAATTTTTATTATTTTCCTATGTATTACAATTCCTTTGAAATTTGTAGATCCAAAACAGGAAATGACTATGTGCCAGCTTGTAATCTTTTAACTAAACAGACATTTCCTGTTAAACCATGTATTCTTTAGTGTTACGATATCTTCCCTTCGGCATTTTATATATATATATATATATATTTTTTTTTTTTTACTGACTTGGCTTGGAAGAGGATTGGGTATTTGGTATGAGGGAGGTGGGGCATACTGACTGTAATGTGGGATATTGGTTTGTACAGTAGGTGATTTTTCAATGTGTATTTAGGCAACAAATATACAAAATACAGAAAATTTGCAAGTAGCTTATGTATTTTAGTATCGTATTTTAAAAAAAAGAAAGAACTCTTGTACGAACTTCCTTTTCTTTTTTTTTTTTTGCCATGTACCCTATTTTCTTTTCTTTTTAATTTCCAGGTTTAAAATAGCTCTGCAGGAGTGAGACAGCAGCAGTCACTATGGAGGACTCTGTGGCAGACAGTCATTCACATCCCTGGAAAGTTGCCACAGAAAAGAGGAAGGCTTGGGCTAGAAGCAGAGACTCCTGGCAGGCCTCTGAGTCGGTAGATGTGGCTACAGAGGAGCAGCGTTCTCCAGGCTCCAGAGAAGAAAAACTTCCAGTCTCGGTAGATCCAGGTAAATAACTACTACATAAGAGCTTAAACTTTGGACCATGATAGTACTAGATATATGAAAGTTGGCTATATATAAATACCTTTCTTGATAACTAGAAAGCTACATCTGTAGAATTGTGCTCTCTTTACGTGTTTGACTGACTGCAGTGCATTGGTTGACAAGAAGAATGTGGGTGTAATCCAGCTCTATTCAGGTTTGCTCTCCTTTTTTTCAGGAGGAATACCTAACGAGAATATTGCAATATGGCTTAAAGATTGCAGGTATGATGAGTTGCGTTTGCTGACTTCTCAAGAAAATGGTTTGGCTTTTGAGTTTCACTACAAAAAACAAAACTAAATAACAATTTTTTTCATTTGGAATATCCTTTTTTTGTTTTTTTGTTTTTTAAAGTTGTCAAAAATAAAAGTGGATTTCTGAACTATCATTTCTGTGGTTTCAGGACACCACTAGGGGCTTCTCTGGATGATCAAAATAATCCAGCACTAAAAGGTAAATTGCAAAAGTTATCAATTTGAAGATGTCATGCTGGAGATACAGTAGACATTACTGTACAGTATGTGCGTCAGAATAATATGTGGTTATGTCTGCACTGTTTTTATGAGAACGCTATGTTCTGTGTTTTAGTTTTGAAAGTGTTTTGACTTGTTTTTAATAGTCTCTGCTGTAGCTTGGAACTCATACTAGGTATAAAGGCTCAGGTCTAGATGAATATGTAGGTGTGCATTATGGCTTGCTAGTTAGGATTGAGGTCATCTGTTCCCACAGCACACCGTTGACGGAAACTACCACACCTTAAAGTGTATTGAACTTTGGAGTCCTGACTGCCAGGTAGCTGCTGAGCACAGTAAGAAAGTGAATTGCAAAGGCAGCACACCAGAAACCTGTGTCAATAAGGTTCTTTATGTGGTGCTCAATAAGTTGCGTTGTGTGTTGGGTTGCTACACAAAACCAGGACCTCATCACAGCCAGCCACAGCAACATACTGCACTAGTTAGAATCTACAGCTACATGAGTTATCAGACCAATGATTGCATAGGTAAGAAGTACACAATAAAGTGCTTGTGTTTTTAGATATTTTCTAAATTCTTTCTACAAAGCTGTTCAGTAATTGTCAGGAGTGTGTGTGTGTATTTTTTTTAAAAAACGTGTATACATGTACAATACTAGGAACAGTCTGTGTTTAAATTAATGTTGCAGTAATCTTGGTTTTAAGCAGGCTTGGTAAAAAAAAATAAAAAATTACTCATCATAACTGGTTCATCAGTTGTATATATTTGGTTAATGTCAGCAAATGGCTAAATGGCGTTTTTAACAATTCTTAGTCAATTTGTGTTTAACTGTATACATTTTAGCTAAGGTTTGTTTATATTTTATTTGTTTGTTTATTTTTTGCATTATCCAGTCTAAATACTATATTGTCTCTTGGCAGGAATAATAAAAAATGGGGGTAGCTTTGAAGATGACCTGTCGCTGGGAGCAGAAGGTGAGTAAATATTAAACTGTATCATTTTGTGTGTATGTGTATTTTTTATATATATATATATATATATATACACACACACACACAGTGGTTTGCAGAAGTATTCACCCCCTACAAATGTTACATTTTGCTGAATTACAAATAATGTATGCACAGTTTTTCAAACAAACTCTCTTTTTATTCAAAGCTGTAGTGGTTAAACTGAACACTGTTATATGAGGAGGAGGAGGTTAAGTGTCAGCAAAACTTGGTAGAAGCACCTTTTGCAGCAATTACTGCTATGAGTCTTTTTGGATAGGTCTCTACTATTTATGCCCATTCTTCACGGGAAAATTGCTCCAGTTCTGATAAGTTTTTGTTGGGGATTGTTGATGGACTGCAATCGTCCAAGTCTCGCCATAAATTTTCGATTGGATTCAAGTCAGGACTTTGACTGGGCCAGTCAAGAACATTAATTCTCTTTTTCTTCAACCACTCCAGTGTGGCTTTGGCTTTGGCTTTGTGCTTCGGGTCATTGTCCTGCTGAAATATGAATTTCCTCCCCAGTTTCAGAGTCTTGGCTGACTCAAACAGGTTCTCCTCAAGGATTCGCCTGTACTTTGCACCATCCATTCTCCCCTCTATCCTGACAAGCTTCCCAGTCCCTGCTGAAGAGAAGCATCCCCATAACATGATGCTGCCACCACCATGTTTGACAGTTGGGATGGTGTTGACTGGGTGATGTGCAGTGTTGGGCTTGCGCCAGACATAATGCTTGGAATTTAGACCAAAAAGTTCAATTTTTGTCTTGTCTGAGCACAAAACCTTTTTCCACATGTCTGCAGTATGATCTACATGCTTTTTTGCAAATTCCATATGTGCTTTTAAGATGAGGCTTTTTGAGTAATGGCTTCTTTCTAACCACCTGTCCATACAGGCCAGCTTTGTGTAGGGACCGGCTTATTGTTGATGTGTGAACACTGACTCCCATCTCAGACACAGAACTTTGCCGATCTCTCAAGGTCATTTTTGGCTGCAGAGTGACATCCCAAACCAGTTTCATGCTTGCCCAACTGCTCAGTGGGAGGGCGACCTGATCTGGGTAGTGTCTGGGTGGTATGATGCATCTTCCATTTCTTAATGATGGACTTCACTGTGCTAAGAGAGATAATCGGCACCTTTGACATTTTCTTGTACCCTTCTCCTGCTCTGTTCCTCTGTACCACTTTATCCCTGACTTATTTCGAAAGCTCCTTGGTCATCATGGTTGCTTTGTTGGATCATTATGTGAGTTGCAGCTTGAAAAATCTTTATATACCTGAGGGAAATTATCTACACGTTAAACCACTTTGAGTACACGCAAGCTGAAACCATTTCGCTAATGTTGTGACCTTTCAAACAAATCATTTGCACCTGAGCTGATTTAGGGCTGCAGTAGCAAAGGGGTTGAATACTTATGCAACTGAGATTAATTTGGTTTTCTCTGTAAATCTTACTTGTATTCTATATGCATTTTTTTAACTTTATCAATGTGGAGTAGTTTGTGTAGATTCTACATGTAAAGTCTAATTTGAAAGCGTCGTGGAGTACGCTCAGGTGCCAACAAAATGTGAAAACTTTGCAGGGGGGTGAATACTTCTGCAAACCAGTGCATGTATATATTAGTTCAGTGTTGACATTCTGGTGTCACTGGAATGTTCTCTTGCTTTTAAAATTCAATCCTAATCCCTGTCCTTGTTAAAACAGTACCTGCCTTTTACTTTGTTTCCATGTCAGCCAATTTTAAACAAACACAGTATAAACCTGTTTAAACTATTGAAGGTATCCAGCCTCCATTGTGTTAGTCTTCACAGGAACTGAAGTGGTGTTTTATTTAAATGTTCTGTAGACATCTGTCGACATGCTGGAACAAGTTAGCTCAGTCTGCAGTGGCTTGAGATTTTCAAGTTCTGGAGTACTGTAGGTTGATTTGTCATCTTTTGATTTTTAGATAATAATAGGATTTAGACAGGCATGTAAGTGAAGATGTATTTTCCAGTTGCAGGAAAAGTAAAAGCACTTATCAGTGCATTTATCAGTGTTCTACTAATTGCCAGGTCTTAGTACAGTTATTCTGCTAATGTTCAAAGTGACAACTCGCATTCTTTTGAGAAACACAGTACAGTATGCTTTGTACCGTGTGTCTGTTTCTTAATAGATAAAATGCATGTCTCCTTGTTTGTAAAATTTGAAACCCATTCTTGTAGTTTTTTATAAAAGTGTCTTAATTCCTAACAAAATTCTGTGATTGTTATCGGTTCAGTGTTATGTTTGCTGTATGTTCGGTAAATTTTGAATAATAGATACATGTAAAACAATATATTTTATTGTGTAATAATATCCACAAATTGTTGAAATTTTCTTTTTCAGATATCTCTAAAATCGCTTGTAACAAAATATGATAGCTTAAATCGGAGTAGAAATAAAATAGGTTTTGGTGGGAACAATGTAGGTTAGCTGATGAAAGAAAGCCGATTTTGAATAAGACAAACATGGGTGGATTCTCTTGGAATCTTCCTGCAGAAAAGTGTTCTCAACTTCCATTGTGTTCAGTGGATTGTGACCATAGTTTTTACTAACATGTAGTGCATGCAAACAGCATTGTATTTAACACACATGGATACAAATACCCTCAAGTAATACAAGTGGCCAGCTCACCATGAAGACAAATCTGTCGCTGCCTTTCAGTCTTGGAGATTCCCTCCATTGGGCTCCTTCTCTATTTACTGTGGTTGTCATAATGGAGGGATTCAACTGAATTGGATTGCTTGCGCAGTGGTCAGTGCTAGAATTTTTCAAAAATGTGCATGGCATCAGACTGCAATATACAAAGCAAACAAAACCACTTGCAGTACACAGTACTGAAAGCAGCTCATGGGTGGGAAGCAAACACTATTGATCAAGGGATTAGGACACCTTGAACGGGTGACGTTCACAATTACGATCCTGAAGAGACTTGCATATACATGGGGTGTTTCACAGGGCTCAGCTGTTCTAACATCTACTGCATGGTCCTTTTTACTGGCCTTGTGTGATTTCATACATTCATTCCTTTCTTCTTTCCCACAGCTAATCATCTTCGTCCAACCAGTAATGAGACGGGGACAACATGGTCAGTAAGATTATTAATATTTTTTTATTATTCCCATTATATGTGTGCACTCATTTTTCATTAGTTGACCTTTTTATAGTGGTGTTTTTAACATTGACTTTTCATTGTAGTTTTGGAATGCTGGCCAAAGACAAACGGAATCGGTTTCATCAGAAGGGAAGAAGTATGAACTCCACTGGCTCTGGGAAGAGTAGCACAACGTTATCGAGGTAAGGTGATTTAAACACATGTTTCCAACCTTGTATCCATTTACATTATACAGTCAGCACTGGAAAGCAGTTATTTATATATATATATATATATATATATATATATATATATATATATATATATATATATATATATAGGGGAGGTAGGTATTCTACTTTTTTAAAATGTTTATGCAGTAGTTCTTTTTTAAAACTAAAGATAGAGAACCATTCATGAGTTTCAGGTATTCTCAGTTTGCCAAAATGTTTGTTCTTGTCTGTTTTGAACCATGATCATAGCAACATATTTAAACATAGCCACACTGTCTTATACAATGTTATCATAACTTACTCCATGAACAGCTTGTATGACTGTTTTTAACTGAATTCTGCAGTGTGTCCGAATTGTTGGATCTTTACGAAGAAGATCCGGAGGAAGTCCTATATAATCTTGGGTTTGGCACTGAAGAGCCAGACATTGCTTCAAAGATTCCATCCAGATTTTTTAATTCTGCCTCCAGTGCCAGCGGGATAGATATCAAGGTGTATTTGGATGCTCAAATACAGCGTATGGAGGTGGAGAATCCAAATTATGCTTTGACAAGTAAGTGTGCTTCTTTTTGTAAGTCAAGAAAACAGACATTTATAACCACATTGGATTGTTTTATTTTTGTATGCTCTGCTAAAATCTTGCTAAGAAACCAGATTCAAACAAATGGGTGCTATGGTATAATACCATGTGTTGCTTGAAACCGGTTTTAGTTTTGCTTCTGTCTTCTAGAAAGTATACTTTGTAGGTGTGTTTTTGGTTTTTATAAGGTGTTTGTTTTTATAAACCACTACATTGGGATCTTCTGTTATGGGTAGTGGTGGAATATCTGTGGTCGGTCTGCACTTTCAACCTCTTTCTTGCCTTTTGGAGCTGTGCAGTCAGTCATTTGAGTGAAGATTTGTCATCAAAGCTATTAAATATTGAGTTAATTTAACCATATTGACATTCATCTGTATTGTGTTGCGGCTGTGAGTCATGGTGACTTATTAACTTGTAGCCACCTACCGCCCTCCACCCTCCTCAGGTGAATTAGCTAGGATATTTTATTTTATCTAGACTTAATGTTGAACTGGTTGGAGGTTTGTTAGTTTTAAGTCCACTTTTTTATGTCTCCACACATTTTTTTTTTTTTTTTTGTCCCCAGTACCATTCACAATTGGTTGTCAGTACCAGGGACAAACAATAATTATTTGCTGAGAAAAGAATTCTGACCAATACTTTGTTATTTATAAATTGTGACTCTGGTGTGATCTTCAGTTTTAGCATCCTACTCTCATCAAGTTACTTGCCAATTGAGGTTTATTTTGAAAGAACAATCTGGATTATGAGAATCTTTCACACCCCTTCCTAAATTTAAACTTCCTCTGAGGATTTTATATACAGTACCAGTCAAAAGTTTGAGTACACCTGCTTGAAACCAGGTTTTTCATGATTATCTATGCTTTTAACTGTATAAACTTGTCTATAAACACTTAATATTTCATTATATGATACATGTACTTATATAAACTGATAATCATAAGTAAATTGCATTCAAAAATTTTATTTTTAAATGAAAATGTTAATCTTGTCAATTTCAATGAAATGGTCACCCAAAGCAAGGGGATTTCAGTCTGAAGCCCAAGTCAGTTAAAAGTCTGAAATGTGTATAACACGGTGTTAGAACACTGGCCTAAGTATAAGTGTCTTTGTTAGATGTTCTCCGAGTTAACTAGCATGTTACCTAATTAACCTTTTGTCACCAATTATTGTTAACAGGGGAGGGTCCATGATTACTATCAATATAGGTAGCATAGGCACAAGTTTGTCATTCCTGAATGTAAGGGAGCAGAAAATAGCAAAATACGCTCGGTTAAGGAAAGAAAAGACTGCAATTACTTTAAGAAATGAAGGTCAATCTTTAAGACAAATCGCAAGAACTTTGCAAGTGTCTGTAACTGCTGTGGCCAAGACCATCAAACGATTTGAAGAAACTGGCACTCATGAGGACCGAACAAGGTCAGGCAGGCCAAGGGTGACCTCAGAATCAGAGAACAAGTTCATTCAAGTCATAAGTCTGCGAAACCAGCGATTAACTGCCCCTGAAATACAAGCTCAGCTAAATGCTACTAGAAGTACAGATGTTTCAACATCAACTGTTCAGTGGAGATTGCGTGAAGCTGGCCTAACTGGAAGAATTGCTGCAAAGAAACCATTTTTTAGAGTGCAGAATAAGAGGAAGAGACTTGCCTGGGCCAAAAAACACAGAAACTGGACGTTTGAGGAGTGGAAGTCGGTCTTATGGACCGATGAGTCAAAGTTTGAAATATTTGGGTCCAACCGCCGAGTATTTGTAAGACGCAGAGAGGGTGAGCGCATTAGTTCTGCATGTGTGGTTCCCACTGTCAAGCAAGGAGGTAGTGTCGTGGTCTGGGGTTGCTTTGCTGGTGACAGAGTTGGTGATCTTTACCAAGTCCATGGCAAGCTCAACCAGCATTGCTATCATAGCATACTTCAGAGGCATGTCATTCCATCAGGATTACGGCTAGTTGGGCAATCCTTCATTCTTCAGCAAGATAATGACCTGAAACACATGTCAAAGTTGTGCAAGAACTATCTGGCGAAGAAGGAAAGTGAAGGACAACTCAATCTAATGACCTTGCCTGCCCAGTCTCCAGACCTCAATCCCATAGAACTTGTATGGGACAAACTGGACAGAAGAGTAAAAGCAAAGCTACCCACAAGTGCCCTACATCTCTGGAAATTGCTGCAGAAGAGCTGGGAAGACATGTCGGGTGATTTCCTGCTGAAACTTGTTAACCGAATGCCTCATGTTTGTGAGGCTGTTATTAAGGAAAAGGGTGGCTATTTTGAGGAATCCAAGATTTTCAATTTTCTTGAACATTGCTTTGATACTCCTTATGTTTTGTTTTGTATATTGTAACATGTGTTTTAATTTTCAAGTATTTACAGAAACGTATACGACCTAAAACATTGTCAATTATGAAAAAAACCTAGTTTCCAGCAAGTGTACTCAAACTTTTGACTGGTACTGGTGTATATAGTCGCACATTAAACTCGTAATCTTTTTTTTTTCTTCTTCTTTAATCTAGGTCGTTTTCGTCAGATTGAAGTACTCACGACTGTGGCCAATGCCTTCTCTTCACTTTATTCTCAAGTGTCTGGACTACCCCTTCAAAAGATTGGGAATGGAGCTACGCTGCCTTCTGAAAATGAGGGCAAAGATGTACCTCCTTTCAAAAGAAGTAGTTCTGCATTGAATGCTGCTAGCAAATTAAAGAAAACCATATCAAGGCTTAATCTACATGGAGCTCCGCAACCGGGTACTGAAGTTAATTCTTCAACCGCTCCTGCAAGTACAGGTAAAGAAAATACAGTTGTTTTAGGAACAGAGGCCAATACAGAGAAGGCTGAAGAGAGGAATGAACAAAAAGCACAGAAACCATTGAGAAAAAAAGATTCCCCTTCGCTAGAGACAGTAAAGGAAGAGGCGCCTGTTGGCCTGTGTTCCACTTCAGAAAATGGCTGCCTAGAATTGAACAATGCGTCTCAGATAGAGGGTCACAGGAAAGTAGGACTGTCTGACGAATCTGGTTTTACTGATTCGTCACTTCTAAACAAGGACATAAATGCATCCACTGAAGGCGATCTTGAGACCAACTGTGAGCACAAACAGGCAGTGACATCTACACCTGATAAAGAACCTTCATCACAGTTTCAGAATCCCTTGCTTGCACATGTGTTTTCACTTCAGAAGGATTCCTTTGAGATGGAAGAGGTAGGAGGCTGACTTTTTTTATCATTGTAGTGTACAGTGTGTGTTTTACAATTAATGCAACAGCTCCCTGTGACCTTCGGTAGAGATGTAGTAATGGCAGTAAATAAGTTGCAGAATGACCTTCCACTATGTGTGTGGAAAATCTAAAAATAGATTTGTTCCAAGCATTGGAACCTGTTTTAACATCACCACCTGTGAACTTCGCCCTCTGCTTATTATCACCATGTTGAAATGTCACTGTCAGAATATAATGGGGACAAACTCCTAATAATATTACTTATCACACTCCAGTTAATATCACTCACCTCATAATATCACTCAAAATAATGTGATGTCCTGTAACAATTGTAAGTCGCCCTGGATAAGGGCGTCCGCTAAGAAATAAATAATAATAAAAGCGAAGCCCCCCCCCCCCCCCCCCCAATCTAATTTTTTGGGGGGGATTTTATTTGTGAACAAAATGTATTTGATATTAAAACCTGCTGCTGCTGCACTTTGTAGGAAGTATTGCCGTATTAGCCCCACAACTTTCAAATGAATGAGGGCTGGGCGATAGGTCTGAAACGACACAAGCTCTGTGGACCGGAATTGGTCAGATTTAACAGGGGGATGGTCAGATTAAACATGATCCCTGCCTGGGTAGTTGATCAGTCAGTCATTCTGGAGGCGGGCCTACCGAGTCTGCCATTTACCGCGGAGCTTTTACAATCGCCAGGAAACGAAAAAATGTATTTTGCAGTCTGGTATTGGTGCCCCCCTAATAACCTCGTCACGCCCCCCAGTTTCAAAGCCTCCGTTTTACAGTGATGCATCTGATTTCCGCCCAACCTTTTAAAAACAAAGATTGTTGTATTAATGCTGTTTTGAACACTTATTTTACCAGATTATTGGTTAACAAATAGTCAGCTCTGCTTATTGTTATCATTTATGCTCAGTTTGAAGTACTATTAACAGGGTTTGGCTGTAGTTACTTTGTATCTGTAGATTTGACAAACTGAAATATGAAATGCCATTCTTGAATACTGATAATGGGATAAATATGGTTAGATTCAATTTTAAAATACATTTTGAAATGTCTGTTTATAAAACATTTCTCGCTTCTATTTCAAAATGTTACTAAATATTATCATTTTAATATTTTAACAGATTCAAAGCAATGAAGGAGAAGCTACATCTGGAACTCGCACTACTAATTCTAGAACTGGTAAGTTGGAAATACATTGCAGTGTTTACATTGCCTAGTTTAAAGGAATATAAAACCTGTTTTACAGTAGTGCCCCTTTTATCTGAACTTCCCTGTACTAAACTGGTCCTCAACATTTTCCACCAGTATAATCTATGTGGGCATGTGACCGGGTACCCCCGCCCCTGGTTGTATTTTTTTTATTTTATTTTGTATAGTTTTATTTTGTATCACGGGGTACTCAATGTATATTGGTACGTGAGCACGGGGATGTGGATATGTGAGTGAGTGCAACAGTGGTGACATGGGGGCAAAAGTCCTCCCTGTAAAAACACATTGGAGCTGTGAATTGAATACATTTTTAATTAAGGCTCCAACCACAGGTATGTAAATAGGGTGATCACGGGTAAGAAAAGGGGTTAGTGTGTTCGGAGGCGAAACGTAAGTGGTGAGGAGGAGTGAAAGAGAAAGTAAAACTGAATCGTAAACAATTGCTACGTGTGCTGGTATAACACCAGCACGATACTTGTTTGTTCTGTGTCCGTTTGTTTTGTTTGTCTGTTTTGGTCATCGTGCCTTTTGCTTTGTATCAGTGTTTGTGTTTTTGTTCAACCTGTTTTATCTGTTTCTTCATAATTAAAACGCGCCGCAGCACATTCAGTCCTCTCGGTACTGCCCGGAGTGTTATTTCTTCCGGGTCTGACGTCATCACACACGCCAGCCTGTCCCAGGGCATAAACTCTTTTTATGCAAACCTTTTCCAAGTCTCCAAAGCCGTTTCAATGACGTGGGTGCTGCTTTAACTGGAATTGTTGCTGCTGCACAAAAGAATATGATTCACAGCTGACCAAAATTCAGTGGTACTAGCTCCTAAAATTGTATAACTGATTGGTATTGCCATTGTACATTATGTAGAACTGGAATTGTTTCACAGCTGTCTTAACAGTACTAATTATGGTAACGCTGTCTGAGGCCTAGAATGTATAAAGTAAACTTGGCAGTTCTATGTATGTTGATCTGTTTGAAATTGAACGATTTTAAAGTGGATTATAAAAGCACCTTATTTGAAGAGGAGAATCTTGGCTACCATGAAGCAGTCTGAAAGATGTGCTTTTTTTTTTTTTTAAACCATGCTGCAATTGTAGCGACTACGTTATTATAAAAATGTTACGCTTTGTCAGAGGACCCAGATTATAACCGATGTGTCTTTGACGTGTCAGCAGTATAAGGCTTTTGTTAAGAAATCGTGATCTATATAAAAATAAAACAGCATAATAAACAGTCATATTTTAATAAACACAAATGGTTACCATGGGATACATGCTCCCTTGGGAAAGATATGTGAAATATACCAACGTATTAAGCAGCTGCCTCACTTTTCTGTTGGGATGTTCAGGTTGAAACAGGACTGTTGGGATCATTCTTTTGTGCTCTTCTGTTATTAAAACCTTGCCAGCATCTAACAAAGTCAAGCCCTTTTTTGTGTGTCTAACTCTCAGTTGAGCTGCATTCAGACTAGGATTTGACACAATACCCCACCCCTTTTTTTTTTTACCCTTTTTCTGTCAGTTGCATAATTTTAGGAAAGCAGGATAGCTCTGCATGTATTGGGCTTAAAGATACTGGAAAGTGACTCTGTTCAACAAAGAAAGCATGGGGAATTCCAGTGGGTATGGACTAACAGGATCCTTGTTCATAATAAATATTTTGGGTATTTCCATGAATTTGACTTCCTTCCTTATTTTCAAACTTCTGCTGAGTCTTGTTGTCCGCTTCCTTGTCTTGCTGATGGGTCATCTTGCTTTAGAAAACCTGAGGTTAAAATGTTGTGTGTGGTGTTGTGTTTTTTTTTTTTTTGAGTACTTGTTGTTTATAGTTAATTCACTGGGCGAGAGCCAGGGCTGGAGTGAAAGATCGTTACTTGGAGTGGCCTCAGGGAATAGGATAGGAAAGGAAAGAGGTTCCCAACCGACGGGAGCTTTCTTGGCCAGAGGAAAGAGAGCGGCCTTGAAGGCACGCTGTTCAGCAGCCTCGGGAACCAGAAAACACATGAGATAGATTGGCTTGGTGGAGCCCACAGCAGGTTCTGTGGAGCGGCAGTCGTGTAGGAGGAATAGGCTGTCGTGCTGAAGAACCTGGAAAAGGAATGGCAGAAGACGGAGCTGGAAATAGAGCTTAGTCTCAATTTGAGAAAACTAAAGAGAAGGAGCTGTTAAAGAATAGAGTGTGTGGCCGGGGGTCCCCTCTGACTCATGCGGTGAGAACCCCCCCTCGGCTGAGTCATAGATGGTAGAGGCCATAAAGGTCGGGGAAGCGAGCCTCACTTACGCCGCAGAGGAGACCTTGATGCAAAGGCAACGTGGGAAGTAGGAGGAGGAGGGGGGAGAAAACTGAAAACGCTAGACAGCGAGCTGTGTGAGATTCAGACTTAAATAGGAAATAGGAGGAGTGACAGGGAAAGTAGGGTGGAGCCATCCCCTGAAATAAACCTATAGGCTGTCACTTAATGAACATTAAGATGTGTGCAAGAGCCATTTTTTTTTACCTTGAGAATTTGTCAACTGGAGTATCCTTAACTATTAGTCTGAATGTTGAAGCTTTTATGTGAGTGATCATCTGAAATTTACCTAAGCTTTTTTTTTTTTTTAATTATGCAATAATTTCTCATGGTTAAAGGTGTGTTTTTATTGTAACAAACTGTTAAATAGGTGGTTGGTTCTCTTTTGTACTTCTCATAAAACAAATGTTGTTCTTGCATGACTCATACTTTAACTGGAGCTTTTCACAAATTATTAAACCACTTCAATCTACTGGGTGTTATATTAACCATGTGTTAGGGACTCTTTTTAAATCAATGCTTTCACTGAACAGCAATGGCAGGTTTGACATAATATCCAAAAGGTGTAGGTAGGTGCATGTTTGCTGCTGCAAGGGAAAATTAGCATGTTTTGAGCTGTTGCTGTTGCAGTTTGCATTATTCTGCGTTTTATAATTTTTTTATTTTATTTTTTTTTTATAATTTTTTACTGGGGAGAGGCTTTTATTGGCAAATGTTGGTATTTGACATTTACACTTAAATTACTGTAACTTTTATTTTTCAGAACAATTGTCAAGAGCTGTCAGTCAACACTCTGACAGCAGTGGATTTGCTGAAGATCCTTCTGTGGATTGTGCTTCAAATAATCATCTGCAGGTATGAGTTTTCTAGTTATGCAGTGGATGGATTCTACAACAATAGACAGGCATATACAAATACTTACAAAATCATGTTAACCCTTTGCAGTCCATTTTATTAAGTTTGTGTCGGGTCCAATTTATTTTCACACGCGCTGTTAATTTTAGACGCACTGTTTAAAAGTATTTTTTTTCCACAGTCAAACGGGTTTAAAAGGCCTTGCATATCAACAAAGCACTCACTAGGCATCTCCAGCCCCACCCCACCCTTTCGTTCGCTATAGCTTTCACATATGCTAAGAAATAAATAATAATAATAATAGTCATACATACCTATCGATCATCTCCTGATCACTTGTTTTGTCCCCAAACTCCTCAATAATGCGATCCAAGTCATTATTTTATTACTGTAACATCTCAAAAAAGCTCTGCAAATGTCCGTGTTATTCTCTGTGCGCTGATTCAGTAACAGGCAGCCTGTTTCCTTATGACCGCCCCTATCTGATGCCAGGGGCAAGTATGACTATTCATGAGATACGATTGATTTATTTATTTATTTATTTATTTATTTTTTGGCTTGTCTCGGCTCCTGTCGCTCCCACTCGGTCATTGAATGGTTTTCTCGGCTTTTTCTGGCGAAAAACCAACTAGAAACCCGTTTTTTGCGTTTTTTTGATGATGCCTGACAGGGTCCGACATTGGACTGGATAGGAATAATTGCAATGTCGGACCAGGTCTGACATAGGACCGCAAAGGGTTAATTCAACACTCCAACTAGTTTGGCATTATAGTTAAAATGTGTTTGGTATTGGTCACTGATAGGTAATTTCAGGTCATGAGCACAGTTTTATTTATTTATTCTCTCCCTCCCACAATAGGTCCAAGAGAGTTATGATAGCTGTGACAGTGAGACGACGGTGACGTCAAATGCTGAAGACATCAGAACTCCTCTAGCAGTGGACCAGTCTGTCTTTGCGGAGTTAGAGGGTACTGAGGATGTTTTAATGCCATCCACAGAGGATGCTGCAAGTTCATCCCTGCCTTCACTAGATAAGGAAGGCCTAAACATAAGAGAGACAGAGTCTGTCAGTGTAGATGAAACTCCTCCTTTGGATGACCCAAATATAAGAGAGACTGAGTCTGCCAGTGATGAAATCCCTCCTTATGTCCTTCACCAAATCCCTAAAGCTGTGGACTCTGTCTCTCATCCTACAGAGGGTCAGGGCATTACTGCAGGTGAACAAGATCTACCTTCTACTTCTGACAAAGTGCAAGTTGCTCTTTATAGAGCGCAGCTGAAAGCCTGTAATGTATCGGATGCATGCATGGAGGTTAAAGCAAGGGACCTGCTGCAGGAAAAACGTGAACTAGATCTGAGAAGGCAATCTTTCTTATCTTCAGGGAGATACCCTCTGATAAGATCTCAGTCCCTGCCAACTTCACTGCTCAGCCCCATTCGTGTTGTGTCGTCAGTTAAAGTCCGCTTAAGTCCCGGAAGTGAAACTCACTGCAGCCCGCCTTCTTTTACTTATAAATATACCCCTGAGGAGGATGAGGAGTCTATCGCGGAGGAAGAAGAGCAGTCGACTTGTACGTCAACACTATTTATCAGCCCAGCTTCTCAAAAAAAGGAGCCTGACCGGTCCATGCCTGGTTTTGAAAGTGGTCTAGATGGAGGGTGCAATAGGATACATTCCTGTCCGATGCACTTGCCCTTACACATGTCCCAATCTGCATGTTCCCTTCACAGTATTAATTCCAGTTGCTATGACCGGCCACTATCTGAGCATATGAGAACATGGAGTACAAGCAGTGTTCCCAATCTCCCTCCTTATGGATCACATGGATTTCCTTATTCTTATTCTTGCCCTTATCCTCCAAGACCCGTCATGTACCCCACCAGACCGCTTCATCCTCCTTCCACAATAGAAATGCAGTTGAGGAGAGTACTGCATGAAATAAGGAACACCGTGCAAAACCTGGCCCAGGTATGTTACTTCTGATGTCAGGTAAACATGTACCCATTGGATTTAATAGAAACTAATCCTAGTGAAATCCACATTGTAATGGATGCTTTAATCAAATGATGTTTAACTTCCTAAATCTGCTAAATATTCAGTGCTTAAAAGGTGTGTGTTCTTTTACTTTGTTTTTCAGCCCAATAACAATTACTGGTAATATTAGAATGTCTTATAAATGTAGATCATTTTAAAATGAGGTAAACTATGTATAGGATATTTGTTTTCTATTTTGTTAAAACTGTATTGTATAGGTTAATGTTTCAGTAGCCCAACATTTTATATTCAACAGGCTATGTCCTTCGAGTGAAAAGCTGATTTGG
The DNA here is from genome assembly GCF_902713425.1 of Acipenser ruthenus. Lineage (NCBI taxonomy): Eukaryota > Metazoa > Chordata > Actinopteri > Acipenseriformes > Acipenseridae > Acipenser > Acipenser ruthenus. The sequence goes on from NC_081199.1 coordinate 30,080,551, forward strand.
TGGTGTGAGAAATGATTTTCCCTGTATTTTGATCATTCATCTTATGAAACGAGAGCTCAAAGGAGCATGTCATACAGTAGGTTGTGAATGTGGTGATAGTTGTTTTATGGAATATAGCTATGCTGAAGATGGCAAAGGAGGCATTTTAGTAATTGATAAATTGTAGCTGGCCACCCCTGCTTCATTTTAGATGGCTAACCTGGCTTGTCCATGAATGCCTTTTATATTAATCTGGCCATCTGTTTTTTGTTTCTAGAATCCTGCTATGAGAGGGAATGAATCACCAGCATCCATGTATAGTTCTCAAAGATCAGTCTTGCCATTGTATGAAGTAAGTTGTGTGTTTTTTTTTTTGTTTTGTTTGTTTTTTTTATATATATATATATATACAGTGTGTGTGTGTGTATATATATATTTTTTTTATTATTTCTCGTTTGCATTTTCTTTTTTTTATTTCCAAGTAAAGCCTAACTATTAATAAAAATATATATATATAAATTCGTTTTTTCATGTGGTACGAATTACCTGTGATCCTCATATCTTTTTTGGATGCATTTAGACTGAATTTATACTCTGTTTAAAACATACATTACCCTCTAAATGGCAGAGTAGAACATGTGAAATACTGAAAACAATAGGTTAGTGAAAGACCCTTCTACAGTAACTCAGTATGCTGATGATCTTTCAGCCAATCAGAGCGCACGTTTTGACATTCACTTCTAATCAGGATGAAACTGTCCACATACACAGACGTTCGCCATCCTATAATGCTATAATATATAGTACAAGTATTTACTGCCGACATGGCCCAACAGTGAATTAACCGAATTGGTGAAACATTGAGAGAGCACTACTTATTTTATGACTGAAGTAAAGTGTGTAATACACTGGGATGCAGTAGGTTTGCTTTTCTTTTACATACCAATAATTTATTTATTATCTTTATTTTTTTATTTTTATATAGAATACCTTCCAAGAACTGCAGATCATGAGAAAGAGTCTGAATGTGTTTAGAACGCAGATGATGGATTTGGAGTTATCTATGATGAGACAGCAAACTGAAGTGTACCCGCACTTGACAGAAGAAGAAAGGTGCATTTTCAAATTTATATCCAAATATTTGTTTGCCCCTCTTTTTAAATATTAGACATTTACCACATTTTAGTCTTGGTGGTATGTTCTTCTTTGTGGACACCTAGCCACTGAGCTGCTGTCCTGAAGTTTGAACCACATGGCTTTGATGTGTTTGTGGTTTGCGATTGCATGGTCTTAATTGTTATCCAGGACCATCTCTGCTTCAATGGGTACATCTCCTGGTTGAATAATGTTTTGCTACCCTGATTTTAATGTATTTGTTTTGCTATATAACATAGCCTATTTAAAGTATACTTTAATCACAAAATAAGGCCTCGGAGTATGAGGTTTTGTAAAAGTTGTGTACGATGTTGGATGCAAATGTTTTGCTGCGTTTAGGCATATATGGTATTGAAATGCATCATATGTTGTACTTCAGCCTTCTTGAGGAAATGTTGGATAACGATATAGTTTTAAATGCATGTACTTTTGGGTTTTTTTTAGGCAAGAAGCCGATCAGCTGCAGAGTCTGAGGACCGCGGTGCGGCAGGAGCTGCAGGAGCTGGAGCTGCAGCTGGAGGACCGGCTGCTGAATCTGGAGGAGCAGATCCGCTCCTCACACCATGCCTCCCTGTACCGACCACAGATGACATTTGTAAGTCTGCTGCTTCCCTTTTGGTTCTGTTCAATTTAAAAATGCTGGAATAAATGTTGCTGATTTGATGACTGACATTTAATACCTGGTCCCTTTAGTGTCTGCCTCCACTTTAAAGGTGGTTTAGAGTCGAGTAACGTCAATCTAATTTACCTTAAAGCCTAGTCTTGTATTGGATCAAGTATGATGGGAATTAATACTTTTACAAGTTTACTATAACATTTTTTTATGTAATACCCTAAATTGCATACCATTTATTTATTCCATGATGTGTACATTTTGAGAGAACATAACTAAAGCACTGCTACTTTTTATTATTCTAGGGAATGCAAGGAAGTAGAAGCATGGATTGCTTGTCTTGTTCATCTCCAATTAATGTAATTGAACCAGTAAGTTGATGCTGTTTTTAATACTAACTGGACGATGCATCAGCCATGTGAACTGTGGCCAGTGAAGTGTATCTACCCCAAATATCTTACTTGCACTTATTTAAATGATAACTTGTTACCAGGTACTGTATCACTCAGGATAAGATATAACCACTCCACTGTAATTGCATTCCTGATCTTGTACTTACCCTAGTGAACTTTGTTAAAGGGCATGTTCTGGTTTTCTAAGAATTTAGATTGTGGGTTGCTAATCTGTGCATAAAGATTCAAGATAAAACCTTCCACATATTGCTTCTTACTATGGGAGTTCTGTGTTTTGATAGAAGGGAGGGCTTCTTATCTAGAACAGAACAAGCTTGAATTCTTTGTCCTTGGATTTTAACATTCCATCCACCTTGCTAAATCTTATGAATGTGGAATTTATTATTTTATTCCTGAACTGAGTTTATTATTTTTTTTTCATTACAGGTCACCGAGCTTCTGCGTGAACAGTTGTATTTGAAATCTGAACTTGGCTATGAGGACCCTGCAAGAGATTACTGCAGCAATGCTACGCCTTCTCTGGCCTCAGAAGCGTCTTCAGGAGCCTCCAGCCCTTCTCGAACAAACAGGAACCCAAGCTTCCCGCCCAGGCAGACTCAGAAACCACACACCTCTGACTGGTCATCGCAGAAAATGGAACGCTACCGGGCTTCTGTCTCCCTCACACCCTCTGCACCAGTTAGGCCTGGAATGGAGGACCATGTTCATGAAGAGGAAGAGTCGAAGCCAGTAGTGGAAAACCTAAGGGTGGAGCTGGCTGCCGCTGCTGCTTTGTCAGCAGAGAAAACTAGAAGACACCTGTCAGACAGTCCTGAGTTGCAGCAGGTTTTAAAGGAGGTGAGTCAGCTTGTGGGGTTTGGTTCGAGGTATAATGCTGTGTAGGTGGAAGGGAATTCCTTTTTGTGGTCTTAACCCTTTGCAGTCCTATGTCGGACCTGGTCCGACATTGCAATTTTCCCTTTCCGGTCCAATGTCGGACCCTGTCCGACGTCATCAAAAAGACACAAAAAACAGGTCTCTAGTCGTTTTTTCTCCGGGAAAAAAAACAAGAAAACCTTCAATGGCAGAGGGAGACCGATAGGAGCCGAGAGAAGCCGGAATAAAAAAGGGGCGGATCTGAGCAATACACTTAGCCCCGACACCACAGAGATAACATGGTCATAACCAAACAAGATAGCTGCTTCCACATCCAGGGCTTAGAGAATGTCGCAGACATTTTGTAGAGCTTTCTGAGATGTTCTAGTAATAAAATAATGACTTGGATCGCATTATTGAGGAGTTTGATGATAAAACAAGTGACCAGGAGATGATTTATCGGTGTGCACTACTATGAAGAGGTATGTGAAAAATACAGCGAACAAGGGGGTGGGGCAGGGCTGGAGATGCAGTACTGACTGTCCTGTTGATATGCAGTGCCTTTTAAACCTGTTTTTACTGTGAAAAAAATACTTTTAAACCGCGCATCTAAAATAAACTGTGTGTGTGTGAAAATAAATTGGGCTTGACGTTCCTGGGATGCGCTGAATAAACTCAACCGATTTTTATGCAGGTTTAGGAAAATTGACACTTTTTGGATACAATTCTGCAACCTGTGTTTTTTTTTGTTCATGGGGAAAGTATAGGGGAGGTCCTTCTCGATATCTTGATAGTGTAATTGTTTTAAGGAAGTGCATGGTTTTGTAATGTGGATGTCTATTGCATGGTCAATTCTACACAAGCTTATTATCCCCAGCAGTTTCGAGTTTAACATTTACTGCTTATCTAAGTCTAGGAAACATTTTGGACCGCCTTAAATTCTAGGGACTATATTAATCTGCAGATACAAGGAGAGACCTTTTATTAACTGACCCTGAAGTATTGTACTTTCATTTTGCTCCTTTATAACACTATGCGTGAGAATATAGTACAGCATAAAGATCTATAGTATTTGTTTAAAGTAAGTAAAGTATCTTGTATAAAATACAATTCTGAATTGTTGATGGTGATCCTGTTCTGTTACATTTATGTACAGTCATGTATCTTGCTAGTGAACAGTACAACTTGTTCTTAAAGGTAACAAGTACACTTAACTTTATAGCTTTTGTGAAATTGATCAATTGTGCATGAATCTTTTATGTAATATTGTTACAATTTTACATTTATTTATTTATTTATTTATTTATTTATATATATATATATATATATATATATATATATATATATATATATGTATGTGTGTGTGTGTGTGTGTGTGTGTGTTTGAAGTGAGTCGTGAAATGCATGACTAACAGGTTAGGCTGTTTTTATTGGGAGAAATATACAGTGGTGTACCACTGCCTTGAACCAGACCACATTAAGTCTGCAGAGACATTTTTAGGTGGATGTTTGTAAATTTGGTAAGGACAGTCTTTAGCACATGTTCTGTGTTTTGATATACGAGGCGCATAACTTAAGAACTTTATATGTAGAATTCTGGCCTCTTATTTATTTATTTATTTTTAATATATACTTTTTTTTTTTTTTAGAACTCCATGCCTGTGTTTCACAAAGCTTTACATGATCATTTCTTGCAAGAAGCATATAAAGAGAGAACAACGTTTTCATTATACTGATGGTTTTAACTTTGTATTTACAGCTGTGGCACAGGACATGCATTTCTGAAATATTTGTGTCTGCTTTTTAGATCAAGGAAACTCTAGCTGAAGGAATAAGACGAGAGATTGTTAATGAACTTCTCGCAGCTGTGTCTTCTCCAAGTAGGTCGCCTGTGGTTAAAACGGAGATGTCATAAACATGGTAACTATAAAAACAAAAAAATGATCATTTTAGATCTTAGATTATGTGAAAAATAGGAAAAAAATTGAATGGCTGACACAGGGGATCTTTAGGCATATGTAGTCTTGTGTCAGTAGATCTACAGTACACCCCAAGCATTACCATAAAAATGGAAGTGCAGTCAAAAAAGCTTATGGGGTGTTTCCTCCTTCCTAGCTTCTACTGTTTGCGTCTAGAATTCAGATGACCAATCAATCATGTAGCACCTGCTCTTTAGTCCGACAATCACCAGATGTCAATTCTGACAGAGTTCAAGCAGTGTAGCTTAACCAGGGTAATAAATAAAACTACCATTGCATTCCAGCTGTGACCTAGAAGCATGTTGGAATTAGAAAATGGAAGAGTTATAATGTGAAGAGAAATTAATTGGGACTACATTTTATAGTGAGGCATGGTTTTCAGTGGTTCTTGATGTAATGGAATATAAACAAACATTTTTAATGGTGTGTGTGTGGTGGTTTGTATAATGTTTAGTGCCATCTGTAAATCATTCTTATTGTGTGTGTTTTTGCAGTTTAACAATGGCACATAACCCTGTGGAAGATCCATCACTTGCAACACTGATCACTAATGGATTGCACTGATTAACAACCAAACTTATTTTTTTTTCTTTACTACAAATATAGTACTCAAAAGCTTCAGGACACTAATGCTGCTGTGATGAGCTACTGTTTAGTTTAGTCTAATTTTAAAATTCAAAGTATATATAATTGCTCCTTCACTTGGATTGATTGATTAATTAATTTCCTGAAGATTTGTGATTTTGTATTGTATTTATGGTTGGTTCAAGTGTACATTCAAGATTAATACTTAACGGTTTTTGCCTTGTTAGTTACACATGTATTTAAGCAAATTGTCTACTGTAAAGCTGCATTTTCTTCATCTGGCTTCTTACAAATCTGACCTCAGTGAGGTGCTAGCTGTGCAATAAGTTTCACTCTGGACTTGAAATGACCAATTAATAACTGCTGTTCACTTTTGCCACCAAGTACGTTTTGTTTTATTAAAGAATCATTAACTGTTCCTTTTTTAAAGGATAACTACAGTTAGATACTATAATACAATAAACAATTTGGCCCCAAAAAGATAATTATATTAATTATTCAAGTGTGTACCTCATAGCTTTAAGGACAAGTAAGACACTAAAATCAAATAAAACTAAGGTTGTTAAAGGGGGAAGTTATTGAATAGATGCACTAACTGTTCCAGGCTGTATTGTGAGCTTTATTCCACATGTGAGTGTGTAAACTTTATGGTGTGTCCAGGGTCACAGTAACACCTGGAATGGATGTGCAAAGGGATCCCTATTGGAAATGTCCTCCAAGCACTTTTTCTGACTGTTATCATTGCCCCTTCACAACATTGATTTTTGTCATAGCTTTCTGTGCTCCTGGTGTTTTATAGAATGCATTTTGAATTGTATAGTAACCTGTTCCCAAAAGGATATGTCACAGTTCTTCTTGTAATACAGGAATATTATGAGAATTATTTATACATAAAACCAAACACACATTAATTAATTCAAATGTAAACCTAAGTCAGTAAATGACCTATTGACCTGTTTTGGTTTCTTCTAATTTCCTATAACGGATTTTTTGATCATGGTCAAACTGATATTTACTGTTGGATGAGGAACTTGTTCGTAAAAAGTGTTAGGTTGTGGTTTTAAACCCCGATGTGTGTTTAGTTCAGGATTCACCAGGGTTTTAGATTTGTCATAAAGGATTTTTTGTTTCTAATGTTTTATTTTATATTCTCTGTGATTTAGATACTAACCAATTTATGATAAATACATTTGTAAATGGAAAGCATTTAAAAGGGACATGTTTACCTTTGTCACTTGGGATGCATGAGGGAAGATTTATAAAGCAAAAATTAATAAAGATTATTTATTTTGCATACACGTTGTAATGTTGTTTTTATTCAAGTGATTTATTAAAACTTCACCACAGCAATTGAGACGCACAAGGTGGATGTGGTTTTATTGGCGTTTTGTGAGGTGTTCATTCTAATGTTATTTAATTTAAACCAAGGTGTGTAAGAAGTCTAATTCAAGCTTTATTTTAGCAGAGATCAACCTTCACAAAAAGAACCATGTATGGTTGGTGGGGAGTGTTTTGACTGTACAAAAGTGACATCTACAAAGAGTCATTTTGTTGTCCTTGAAACAAAATGAGAATTCAGTAGGTGTAGTAGTTGATAGTTTTAATTTAGACCAGATGGGAACATTCTGTCCACTAATATGGTATCCTTTCCATTACTAATTAATATGGACATTACTGAGGTAATGAAGTAAAGCCAACCTGATGATGCCTAAAATGGAGAGGTAATTTATGTTAAATTATGTGCCATTATGTCTATCCAAGCCTTGGCTAGGTTTCATTACATTTCCACGGTAGGGCATGAAAAGCCAACAAAAGCTAATTTGTGTTAATGCTTATTGCAAACCTGTGGGACATATTCCCAGAATATGATAATACATGAACGTGTATTAGAAATATAACTGGATTGATTAATACGACTGTCTGTCTTGAGAAACCGGGCAAACTGCTTGTCTTGAGAAGGGGGCCTCTGGCTTGCAGACATACTGAACTATGTGACTTACTGATTACAGGACCAGTGCCTGAACTGGATTAGGCTGAGCGGATAGTTTAATTATGTACAGATAATTCACACGTGCAAAAACAATCGTTTTGATGCAAGGAAGACATAAACTAGTGATGTCCCAGTGGAAAAAGACATTTATAACATCAAATGACTGAGTTTAAAAAAGTCAAAATACACAAATGATCTAATAAAAGTGGCTATTTAGCAGAGTGAAAAGGAATATAAATATCCAAGCAAACTAAACATCTTGCGCTCCAAATCGAATGCTAAACAAGGTGCTGTCACTCTGCTAAGCGAAGCTGCAACTCCGGGACTCTGCCTGAAAACGGACCCAAGAAGAGGAAGCAAGCTGCAAGTGAGTCACTACCACAAGCAATGAGACTGAGGCCCGGCTGGAGGTGTGCTGTAAAACTTACAGTGAGTGTTATCAGACAAACCAGTCTGGGTCTGTTGTACACCTAAAACCACAGTATCTAAAAGAAACTGTTCCCTGCTACCTGCGTAGCTAAAAGATTCAGCGAAGAAGACTGTTGTGGATCTTATACCGAGGACTGAAGACTTTGTTGAAGCTGTTTGTTGATTCTATCGAGAATTGAAAGCTTTGTTACCGAGTTTGATCTAATGTAGGATTGAATTATTTGTTGTGGAGAGGAGAGTTTTTGTACTGGACACTTCAACAGATTGAGTTTCCATGCCAGCAGACCAAAAGTCTAAGATTCAAGGAACCACTGAGTATAATTCCAGTTGCATTTTCCTTTCATGGAACTATATTAATGAATTGTAACACATTCACATAGAATTGAACTGTTAATTATTTAGTTTGCACACTTTGCGTGTGAAATAACTTTTAGTGAAACTTGATGAAGTATAAGTAATCTACCTCATATTGTTGTATGAAGAATTTCTTTAAAAGTAAACTTGCCATATACTTAATCTGTATACCATTGATATGTTTAATGTGATATATTCTAAGATTGTCTGCATCATCTCAGATTTACTCTGTGCTTGTGTGTGTGTGAGCGAGTGACTAGCTACATCACAGCTTGCTTGAGCTGCAGCTTGTATGTGAGGAGACAGGCGGTTTCCTATTTCAATTGCCTGCTAGCATGAGTGCAGTGACTTTTTTAATTGTGTTTTGAGCTTGGAGACTAAGAAATGTACTTTGACTTCTGTTTATTTGTGTGCTTAATAGAATACTACTATTGATTGAACATTCCTTGTGTCTGCACGTGTATGTGTGTTCATAGTAAATCCTCGATCTTTGTAACACGTCAATTAAATATTGTTCGTAAGAGAACTAATCGACCCAGATAAACCATTAACCCTTTGCGGTCCATTGTCGGACCTGGTCCGACATTGCAATTATTCCTTTCAGGTCCATTGTCGGACCCTGTCCGACATCATTTTAAAAACGCAAAAAACGGGTTTCTATTTGTTTTTTCAGTGGAAAAAGCCGAGAAAACCATTCTATTGCCGAGTGGGATCGATAGGAGCTGAAAAAAAGGGGGCGGATCTGAGCAATACACATAGCCCCGGCACCACAGAGATAACACGGACATAAACAAACAAGATAGCTGCTTCCGCATCCAGCGCTTAAAGAATATCACAGACATTTGCATAGCTTTTTGAGATGTTACAGTAATAAAATAATGACTTGGATCGCATTATTGAGGAGTTTGGTGATAAAACGAGTGATCAGGGGGCGATTTATCAGTATGCAACGACTATGAAGAGGTATGTGAAAAATACAGTGATCAAGGAGTGGGGCAGGGCTGGAGATGCAGTACTGAGTGCCCTGTTGATATGCAGTGCCTTTTAAACATGTTTTATTGTGGGGGAAAAAAATACTTTTAAACAGCGCGTCTAAAATAAACTGCGTGTGAAAATAAATTGGACGACACGCCTGAGACGCACTGAATAAATGGACCGCAAAGGGTTAAAATAACTTGCTGTAAATGCATTAACATATTTTCTAATTTATTTACATAAATAAAAAAAAATATTATATATGTTAGGTTTGTGCAAATTTATTAAAACAACCCCCTGCCTCTGTAATTTGATTTGTATAGCTCCTATTTCATTTGCAAATGGAGATTTCAAAGCCAGACCAGTTTATTAGTGTGGTATAATTAAATACAGATATTCTGCTGTAATATTTTGTTTTTCAAATTGATGGTAAACTTTTTATTTTCTTGTTTTGTAGCAAAATTTTAACTACAGCAATTTAACATTTAATATTTGTTTTATAACTTTAAAGTTTTGTTAAAAATGATGACTTGAGTGTATTTCTTTAAATAGACATTTGAAAATGGATTACAAAAAATGACATTATACCATGGTATGACGATAACCGTGGTATATTTTTTGACGGTTACCATACAGCTATTCGCCGCCACACTTTCCCCTCAATTATGCCGTCAAATAATTGAAGATCACCAAGTTTTGCAGTCTGGCTCTTTCAGCAGCTCCAATCCCTCTTCAGGTCCTCCTACGCTACTGTGCGCCTCACACTCATCTCCATCCAGACTACCCATATCTACAGATCTACATCCTTTCCCAATTAATTTCAATTTTGCTCTCCAGGACGTTTCAATTCATTTGACGACCTGGTAATGGAAGCTATGTGCCTGTCAGCTTTCTTCGGATTTCAAAGAAGTGCAGAACTCACAGCACCATCACTATCCAGTTTCTGCTCCAGAAATATCATCACCAGGTACTGGTTCACTACCCATCTCTCCAATCTAATTTCCAAAGCAGGGCTCCCTCCTCAATTTTTACACCACTCATACATTTAGAATCAGCGCAGCTTCCTCAGCAGCTCACACAAACATTAATCAAAACCTAATTAAGTCTATGGGTCGCTGGTCTACCTCAGCAGTTAATTCATACATCCGATCTTTGCCTAGTGACATCGCAGCAGCACAACAGTCTATCGCTAGACTACCAGAGGTTTCCCCCTAATAGAGGGGGGTTTTCCTCCCCGTCGAGCAGATGGCCTACACATAGCTTTTCCCCATAACCAGTATTTCCGTTTCTGTTTGTCTCTTCTTCCTTGTTTTATGTTGTGGGTTTTGCGGGGAGCCGGTGGTCCTTATTCTGGGGGGATAGTCTCACCTCCCCGGCCTGGAGTCAGTAATATGCAGGTTCTTCGAATGGTCAGAGGGGACCCCTGGCCAAACTATTCTTTCACACCTCATGTGCTATATCTTCCCTCAAGACGATGAGGCTGTCCTCTCTTTCTCTATTCTCCTGGGACGTGGCCCTCTTTCTTCAGTGCTCGAGTCCCACAACTAACAGTCTTCTATTTTTTCAGAATCTTTTCTCTTTTTCTTTCAAGGTTCCGAAACCGTTCCATCCTCTGAGGGAAATCCAGCTGCGGGTCAATGCCTATTAACAGCTCTCAAGAACCAGCTGCGGGTCAATGCCTATTAACAGCTCTTGAGAACCAGCAGCGAGGCCATGCCTATTAACAGCTCTCGAGAACCAGCTGCGAGGCAATGCCTATTAACAGCTCTCGAGAACCAGCAGCGAGGCAATGCCTATTAACAGCTCTCGAGAACCAGCTGTGGGGCAATGCCTATTAACAGCTCTTGAGAACCAGCTGTGAGGCAATGCCTATTAACAGCTCTGGAGAACCAGCTGCGGGGCAATGCCTATTAACAGCTCTCGAGTACCCAGCTGCGGGGCAATGCCTTTTAACAGCTCTCGAGAACCAGCTGCGGGGCAGTGCCTATTAACAGCTCTCAAGTACCCAGCTGCGGGCAATGCCTATTAACAGCTCTCGAGAACCAGCTGCAGGGCAATGCCTATTAACAGCTCTCGAGAACCAGCTGTGGGGCAACGCTCTTTAACATCTCTCTCAAGAACCCAGCTGCCTATAAACAGCTCTCGAGAGTCAGAGTTTCTGTTATTTCAAGGGCCCGGTAGACCAACACATCTGGCCGCAAACCCTTCAAGAAGGCTCCCGGGGTGGGTCCGGGCCCGTCCTTTTCTCTCCCCTTCAGCATCTCTCCCCTAAGCACTTTTATCCCTGAAGCCATGCCTCAACCTTTATGCACCCGAGGCCAAGCCTCTACCTAACCCTTACGCAGCCCTGACTTCCGTCTTGTGAACTGGAACTGGGTATCTTATGTAAATAAATAAATAAAATCAAAATCAAAACATCCACCAGCATTTGTTATTCATCTGTTTTTGAAACTACCTATTCTAAAATGTAAAAGTAATCCAGCTTATAGCCTACCCATAACAACAAAAAGGCCTGTACACTGTATGCTTCTAGATACATAAATATTTGGATGACATGCTTCAAATAATACATTAGAAAATGTTTTCTTCCCTTCTGTTTGCATGCGCCTAATGCAGGTGTTTGTGTGACTCCAGACCCTTTTCTTCTTTCAGTTGGTCTGATTCATAGAAATGGTAAATTCAGTTTCCTCTCAAAAGGTAAAACATCCCCACGTTTTATCTCTATTCTCATTTTGCGGAGCCTTCAGTTTCAGGAATTATTTGATTTAATGCTACATAAGAGATACCGCAAACTGGAAAACCATACAATTTACGCAGCTTCTCAGAATGCACATCCGCCTTAGCTTTTAGATGTAATCTGCCACCTTGTTGCAATTATAGTCTTGGCAGGGTAAAGTGGTGATGGCTGAATAATTTCTGTAAGTTGGAACTATCTGTTTAAAAATTCTTCTAACCCTAAAGCACATTGACACAGGTAATAGCTGAGAAGCTAGTAAGGAATAGCATTTAACCTTCTGAACAATGTAAGAGCTTGGGTAACTCTAAGATAAGCTTTATTAAATATCTGATTTAATAGGCAATATAGCCAAATAATGAACAGTTATTATCATTCATTGGAAGAATTTCAAAGAGCATGAGGGGGTGAGTCCTAAATAACTGTAATAACAAATAATGTTTTCAAACTAACAACACTCGGCTCACCTCTTTCCAGCACACATTACTCTTCAAATTACAAACCACAAATTCAGCCACAGGCATTGTAGCAAAAGTAGCCTTGGGAAGGTAAATCGCTGACCAATTACAGGCAGCAGGTGTTACATGAACCTGAACTTGATGGTTTAGAGATGCTAAATGTGACAGGTTAGTTTCCAGATGTACTTGTATACTGTGGGAAGATGTATATCCACATTTATGACAAAAAAGAAGGGGTCTCAGAGTTCATTGTACAGTAACCTTTCAATCTGTGTACCTAAAGTCTCATGAATAAGCTAAGTTTTATATAACTCTCGATCATTCAAAACAAAACTCCATTGAAATAAAAATGTGTATGTTTATGTACAAAAGTGGCTTAAAATTGACAGTGTTTCCTTAAGACATCAGAACTCTTATCAATTTGATCCTATCATTGAAATTAGGTTATTATGTTACTGTAGTAATGTTTTATATCATGTTAATTTTTTAATAAAATAATACATTGGTTTGTAGATACTGCGATTTAACACAAACTAAGCATAATTTGCTACCGTGGTAGTAAATTAGTTAACAGTAAATTAACTGAAAGTGTCCCTTAAGATAAAGTATGACCTTTTAATGTAGACCTTGAAAAGGCTTTCTTCCTTTTTGTGTCAAACACAAGGGGAGATTATTCTCAGTCACATACTAGTTGTAATTCCTTGTAATGGCATTACCTCCCCATGTTGCACACAAGAATGCTAAAAAAAAGAAAATACAAATTAGTAAAAAATAAAAAGCTGCCTGAACTGTGTTTATCAATTATTAATGATACATCAGCAGTATCCAAAGGGAGCTTATATTGCACTTTTGAACGGGCTGCTGATAATACAGTACATAGATTGGCTTATTCAAATCCCATGGCACCCGACCATTCAAGGCCAGCAGTGCATTTGAAATGAGCCTGTGTGTAATTCCTGGCTGGAGTGTAGAGGTGGACTGCTACACAATTATCTTTTTGTTCCTTGATGGTCAAGCGAGGGAGTTCTCTGGTGTTGCAAGAAATCAAAAACAAGGGCACATAACTGTGGATGTGGAAGGAGCTCCGTTCATGCTGTTAGGAAATCTTTTACTTGCTGACTAAAAGGCAGGCTGTTTGCTGGAGAACAATCAGTGTGTTCTTAAGAGGAAAGCCAGAGGATAGTTCCTGGTAGCTGTTCTCTCTGAGCAGTCTTGGTGGAGTCTCTCCTCATTCACTTCTCATTATGGAGCCCAACAGTCCCAAGAAGATTCAGTTCGCTGTGCCTTTGTTTCAAAGCCAGCTGGACCCACAAGCAGCCGAACAGGTAAGGGGCAGAAATATTACAATTTAACCGTAAAGGGTAGTTTGTTTTATTAACAAGAAATTTACCTCAACATAGACAACTGTGTGAGTCTTGCCTCTTACAAAACATATGTCCTGTATATCAATTTAAAAAGTATTTCCATGATTTTATATTTGGAAACCAATTTGATAGTTGGAAATGTGTATGAAGCCTTTGAAACCGGTAAAACAAATGTAATGATATTAACAAAAACGTTTATTTTCATTTATTTTCCTGCTTGCTTATTTATTTATTTATTTATTTATTTATTCTACGTAAAAAAAATCCCAATCTTCACCTGTGCTTGATTATACCCTCTGTGTATTTTATGTGCCCTGAAATTAAAGAAACAAATAACTACACACAGAGAAACACTATGTCACTATGGACAAACCCTGGGAAGATCACACACCCATCATGGATTGCATTAAAGTAAATCGTTTAAAAATATTATATATGCATGCATATATGTCTTGACAACTTATCATGCCCCATAATATTTGCATAAACCATTTAAAAACTGTCTAATAATGATTTAAAATGTTCCGACTGAAGGGGATACGTAAATTTGCTGGAGTCATGAAAAAACTTGTGCTATTCAGATCATCACACTTCTTAATTAAAAAACTTGCTTGATTTTCAAAGGGGATCTAAGCAAGTATTTTCTTTTTAAAGCAATCAGTGTAATTGGCTTGGATCCAAACCCATGTTTCCCATGGATGGTGCTTTGTTGAGCAGTCTACCTAAAATGATATCGACAGTAATGTGTTTAAGGCATAGCCAACTCATTGATTGCCATTTTTTACAGAACAAATACATATATACACCTACAGGTGCCTTGTATCTTTTTTTTCTTATTTTAGTTTGCTGTAATAGCATTATCTAACTGTGACTGGAAATGAGCCGAGTGGCCTTCTGCCTCAGCTTTAATAACACTGGGACAAGCACGAAGGGTGCAGAGTTCAAATGAAATCAAGATAACATATTTCGTATTGGCAAAAACAACACATTGTACATCTAAGAGCAATCAAAAAAAAAAAAAAGGCGGCAATAGACACCTTTTGAAATCTCAATTCCAATCCAGTGGCAGTGTTAAACAATTTAAGATTTACACATTTAAGTAAGAAAATAAAAACAAAGAGCTAATCATAATTCAAGACAAAGGCTTTTCAAATTCAGTCTGTCTCTCTTCCACAGATCAGAAAAAGAAGACCCACGCCAGCAACACTGGTTATTTTCAATGATCAGTCACCACCAGGTAACTGATACCATGGAAACTATGAGTAGAGTGTTCCTGTCCAAGAGCACTGATGCTGAAATGTGCCTGTTTTAAGTCTTTTAGATAACCCATTTGGAAGAGCACGGTGATGTGCAACATACTGGTACTTTGTGTTTTTGTTGCCGTTATCATTATGTAACATAATTTGCGCTTAATTGCAGGAATAAAGGTCCCCCTTTCACACATTGCAATGCATGGGGTATATCACCAGAAAAGGTTATGTAAGTCATTGAGCTTGGAAATGGTTTCTAAGTACAGTGTTGAAAGTTTGTGGAAGACGGTAAAAGGATCCATGTGTTAAAGTAGACTGTGACCTGACTCTCAATTAGAAGGTTCTAATTAACTTGACTTGCCACAGTACAGTGTATGCTGTATGAATGTGTTTTCCAAGAACATAACTAGATGCTTGAATACAGTACCTATATAATATACCAGCTCATTTTGTTTAGCTGTATTGTTCAATTACAAGTTTAGGGTTTGATTAAAAGTATATAGTGAGACTAAATATATTATCAGAAAACAATGCAGTGTCAGTCTGTCTCTATTTGGGTTAACCAAAGTTAATTTGGTTATTAGTTTTAGCACTTCGTCCTGAGGAATAATGTGGTTCCAAATATACATTTGTGTGTACTATGCTTTCCTGTATTAGAAAACGTGGTTTATAAGATGCAAGGCTGACAGCAGCCTCATCATACAGACAGTCTGCATCTTTAACAGCAGTTGCAGTGCTGGGAAAGCAACTATCTATTCCAAACACTACAGGCACATCCTCATAATGAAATCTGGAGCTTACAAATTTTTCCCTGCAGAGGACATATAACTTGCACCAAGACATGAAGTTGACAGTTAGAGGATGACCATTATGGCTGCATGAAAAGAGATTACTAGTAACCAAGTGGAGTTATTTTCAGTAATGTGTGTGTGTGTGGGTGATATTGTAAAACAGTGTCTGCATCTACCATAAGGCTTTTAGATGACATCATTTTCCTGGAGAGGATACATTTAGATCTCTCAGCTGCACAACACTGATGGGTCCCCATGGGATCAGAGCTCACTGACTTTTCTTGAATCATTCAGTTAAAAGTATCAGCTTTTCTTTGGACTGCCAGAAGCTAACAAAACAAGGTAGTTAAATGACACGGCTCACCAGTCTCTGAACCCTTTGGAATAGTTGATGTTTTTATTTTTTTTTTATTTAATGTGATATCTTTATCTAGTGTCACTAATATTGTAGTGTTTTGGAGTAAAATGAAATATTTAAAAATGTGAATATAGAAAGCCAAATACCGACTCATTAGCAGTTACAAAAGAGAGCAAAAAGAGGAAGATTCTTGCATTATATTAAAACTTTACTGAAACCCCAATTTAATAGATACATAAAAAAAGAATGGTATAGCTTAAAAATGTGCTGTTTTTTTCATGTTTGTTCAAAACCGGAGTATGCATACTTGTTCCATTGTAATATATTGATTCTTGCCAGTGTGAGACTCCAATCGATACAAAAATGGAAAACTGACTCTGGTGTGACTTGAGGAGTCTAAGTGCATTGGTATTTTTGGCCTACTGTCATAAATAGAACAAAGTGTCCTTATTACTAATTAATGTCCATAGTGATGACTGGTTATTCTGCTCAAAGTAATTCTGTTTATACACTAAGCTGTCAGTGTCCGTGTATTTTAAAAGGTAATACAGTACCTGCTATATTATTGCTCAATTATTACTAAAATGTTATATATAATGTAAGGCTTGAGAGACTTTTCTGAGCAGATGTTGGAACATAATGAAGGGTCAAGAAGGTGCTGCTTTAAACAGAAGCACTTATTGTAGAGTAATTTTTCTATCATACATATAATAAAGCCTTCTGGTAACATCTTCACCCAACCTATCAAGATCATGATCTGTGCTGGAATAAAATTAGATCTCATAATAAGATGGCACACAGCTAGAATTTAATACAATTAATATGCTATTTTCACCCTTGTATACTGTTTGGATTTTAGTATTGTAAAGGTTACATATCAAAGGCATGTTATAGTTTCTGAGTGTGGATGTTTTCTGATGTAATACAGTATGTGTTCCTACCTTTAAAGTTAATATCAAGATTTTTGACAAATGGAATGAATATTTGTTTAAAAATATTTATACATGGAAGGTAACCCTTGCACTTGCATCAGCCCAGTCCCATGGTTGTGTTGTCAAGATGTACAAACCTCCTCTCGTTCAGTCACAACTTTATCTGTCTGTTGTTGCTTTTCCCTACTGTGAGGGATGACTTGCAGCCCTGTCAGTTTGTACTACAGTAGGCGATGCTGACTCCAACAATGTCTTTTGCTATGTGCATAAAATCAATATACCTGGTTAATGATGTAAAGCCTGCAGTTTTGTAAAACGTATTTTAGCATTGAAGTACTAATTTGCACATTGGATATACTGCCAAGAGGGAAATACATGTTTTATTCTTAAATCTACAAGTTTCCACAATAATGTTTTTTTTTTTTCATAAAACAAACTTGATGTCTATGAAATTGAGGGTTACTTAAATCAATTGCAGAATTGCTTTTAGAGATCACTAGTCTGTAGTCTGTAAAAGATGGTGCTTGCAAATATAAAGGCATTGGGCTGAACTATGTTACATACAGTATGTATATGGCAGACGACTTGAACAGAAGAGAAGCGCCTGAACTCATAGAAGAAGCACCTTAACACAAAAAATAAAACACGATATTGGAGTAATGATGAACAGAAACACTGAGAATGATTAAACATGTTTAAAAGGCAAAATGACAGCAAACATGAAATGCAATAAGAAGCTACTTACTCTTTTAGCAAATATAATATTCAAAGAGTCATCATTCAAAAGTGATGACGGATACACTTTATTTGCTCAGACATACTTTTTAAAATTACAGGTTTTACAATTATTACCAAGGACAGCTTGAAAAGTTACATATTTGTGTGGTGCTCAGCTTATTTTTAGGCTTATTTAGATGAGGCATCATCCATTAATTTGGTGGCTGACCTTGCACATTCTTCTTTTGGCCCTTAGCTGTTTGCCTTAACCATTAGACTGAAACTACTTTATTTTCAACTTTTATAAACATGGCATTACCTTTAGTGGCTTGTGACTGACTGTAATCATGTTCAAATTACATTTTTATCACTCCATTTTCTGCATGGATAACTATAAAGCATTTGCTTTTTAATGGTTCTACAGAGCAGCTATGCACTTGCCAATCCACTACCTCATTCAAAAGCGGAATGACTATGTTTGGTACTGTGTAACTAAACCATTGTCCAACCATGTCCTTAATCTACTGCCACAAAGCAGCCAATATTCGACAGGTAGGTATACCTCCTTGGCTTCTGTTATTTAAAGCCTAGGAAATTTGTTCAGAAGACCTGAGTTGCTACTCAAACAACAAGCACTTTTCTTTTCATCAATCTTCTCTGAAAGAAAATTGTTGAAGTGGGTGGCCAATGCCTTACTATTTTCTGGTTTACTGTTGTATTTATATAACAACAATCTTTCTCTTTGTTAAACTGCCTAGTGCTTTCTGTCGTTATGCTCTCTCTTGGATATTTTCTCAATTGCTCTTTTGTTGTCTATGCAGACATATTTTGAGAGTCTAAAAAGTGTATATAAGTTCATCCTATTCCATAAACCCTCTTGTTTACAGCCCTATGTGCTGGGACAGTCTATTCATTAGTTCATATGCAGAACCAATGTCACCCTAATATTCACAGATTCACTGTCCACATGTTTTGTGGTATATTACCAATAAAATACAAACATACATTTACTTTTTCCAACTTTATGGCTATAGGAGTTTACCTAAATTGAGCATTTTTTAACTAACAGCATAGTATACTTGATAAAAATAATTGTGGATTTTGAACTATCTATCTTTTAGACGGAACATACTCTACAGAGACAGTGTTGAATGTGTCACTAGTACCGGTTTAAGCTATTTTTGTCCAGATGAGAACGAATGGTAAATACATTAGTCTTATTACTGTATTGTATTCACAGGATGCCAATTTGTCCCGATACCTTTGAGCTTTATGGTGCTGGGCATAGCTTACAGTTTCCTATATCTGGAACAGGGTTTGTGTCGGTTCATAATATGCCATTTGTTTAGTGGTACTTAATTTGCTTTCCATTTTAAATCCTTTCTGATCAAAAACTACTTCTTTTTGTAGTTTGGTTTGGATCTCACTAATAGGGCTGAAAAAACTGGCCTTGCATTATAGACAAAGAGAACAATATAAGGTTAAGGACATATTTAAAAGGAAGATATTCCAGAAGCATCCTGTTATTATTATTTCAATTAAAGGGAAGCTATTGAGCTGACATGACGTGAGCATTTTATGTGTCTACAATAAGAGCTGTAGAAGCTTCCGGAATAGATACAGTAGGTGCTCAGTGTGTGTGTGTGTGTAGATGATCCTGGAGCAGTGGATCACCAGACTTTACGACATCCTGCATCCTGCATTGTTTTGCTCATCTTTTTCCAACATGACTTCATTGCTGGCAACTGAAGCAGTGGGTCCCCTCCTAATAAAACTGTTTTTTAATTGAATTTCAACTCAATACAAATGGATGAGTATTTACATTGTTATGACGCATGTAATTTACAATAACGTGCAAACATACATTTAGATAGCTCAAGGGGTGTTGGACAAAGGTTGATTAACGTAAAGTCTTCGCACAGTGTAAGGGGCGCTGACTATTATTCAGTCATCGGGCTTTCTTAGAATGTTTGTAAAAAGATGAACCACTACAATGTAATTCAAGTAGTCCTAGTTATTTCACTATGAATGCCTTTTTTTAAATTAAAAACACACTGAACCATTATTTGAAGTTAAAATAGAAAATATTTTTCAGTTTATGCTTCTGTTTTTCTTTTTTTTTCAACTTGTGACTTCATCAGAATTTTATTGTATTTTAATGTCATTTCTTATATTCCCGTGGGACAGTGTTTCAAGCACATATTTTAACCACTGTAAAAATTACAACATAAATGTATGGATGTGTGGCAGAATGAGGGTACTGCCCTATGTTTATAGTGTGTGTGTATAGTGTGTGTGTATTTGTAGTGGTGGTGGGTAATTAAAGGGTTAATTCACTAGCACTTTAAAAACGTGAGAATGTGGTGGAGGGTTTAATTGATGAAGTGGGTGTAAATTGCTACACAGGTGTGTATATAAGGGAGCACTGAGAGCACAGGTTTAGTTGGTGTTAGGATTCTGGAGAGGGTAGACCTCTGATCCTGTGTGTAGTGTTTGTCTTTGGTTAAGAGTGTGTGCGAGATCTGTTTTTGTTTAAACTGTTTATTTTGTTGTGTTTGTTTAATAAATATGTGCCGTAGCACTTTCACCTGCCGTCTATCTCCGAGTCTCCCTACCTTGCCGCATGACAGCCCTTCCTCTCGTGTGTCATCCTGTGACGGTGTTATGTGGAAATACCAATGCAGCTGTCATTCACAATTCAACTGTTGTGTCTCTTGATGGGGCATAACAGTTACCTTTAGATGGCATAATAGTTACATGGACAAATATGCGGGTTGCAGCGTCAAATAATTTATTTTGGTTACTGACAGAGAACACAGTTCTGGAGTGTTTAGAATGGCCTGACCTTCACAAAAACCTTTTATATGAAGTCAGTACTAGGTACTTGAAAAATGTCTCTAGAGAGAATGTCTTGTGATTAAGATTGACAGCACTTCAAACTAGAGTGAAAACAGCAATACTAATTTAAAATAACTTACTAAGGCAGCTGTCAAATAGGTGCATCATTTTAGGTTTGTTAATGGCGATTTTTAAAAGAAAAAAAATCAAGACAGAAAAACAACTATTCATTCCTGATTTTTTTCCATGATTTGAAAACTGCTGTAAGACAACTGAATGTTTTCAAATTTGTTATCCAAGCTGAAACTCACACCAAATATGAAACATATGCTCCTAGTCAAATACATCATCAAGTGACATAAAGAAACAATTTGTCTATATTACATTGTATGTATTGAGTGGATTAACTAACATAGTGAAATGCACCGAATGTGTGAGCCTGATTTAAACCAGCACTAAATGTAGTAAAACATTTTATCATTACATATTACTTGTATTAAACAAGATGGATTGTCTGTTTAGTGACTCTTAGCATTTTTTTCCCCAAAAAATTATGATGAATACATGTATTTTTCCATTAGAATATCAATATCAGTTAACAAAGAAAAAAAAAAATAGTATGCTGCAAGGAAAAAACAACCATAGGACAGTCCCTGAGAAGCTTTTTTTGTGTCATGTATTTTTCAATTTTTCATTTTTTTATATATATTTTAAAATGGACCAAGACAGTTTTAAGGCAGCTGGACACCTTACAACCGCAAACAGTTTTTGACATGGAAGGTAGTACATCTGTGTGTCATGCTGCCACTTTATTAGCTATTTATTAAACATAATATTTTCAAACATTCATGCATCATTTCTCGTGACCAGTCTATTATGACAATTTGGACCAAATTATAAGACTTCTGCAGTTTCTAATGGGGAAACCGCTATAAGAAAACATATCTTTTAGTTAATATAGTATTGCCAGGATGTTACCTGTTTCATTAATCAATTCAACAGCTTTATGTGGCAATATGTGAAACCTGAGAATATTGTTTAATAATGTACTTGTGAATGCCTGTTTCTTGAGAAATGAATACTCCCCCAGTTAAGGGAACAATATACAGTGATTTACTCTGTTTCTATTTCAAGGTGTCATTTCCTGCAGTTTCAAAAACATTTCCTTTAATAAAAAAAGAAAGAAAAAAGTTGTTGCATTGGCAGTGTTTGACAACTCCTTTAATAAAAGTGTGAGTTTTCTAAAAATGTTTATTAATTTTGCCTTATAAATCCAGATTTAAAAAGAGAAACAACCACAAAGGTGTGAATCTTAGTTCATCTTCACATTAAGAGCGATTTACAGTTGAGTTGTTTCTAAGTACATACTTTTTACATTGTTTTTTTTAATAAAACCAGGTGACTGAAATAATGAAGGTTTGTTTGAGAGACTTGAAAAATGTTGGTTTGACAATAAAAGACAAAATACAAGAAGCACATTCTCAATTATCCTGGATTAACAGGTGGGGTGAACAAAACATCCCTGATTCCAACGACTGTAACAGACGCAGGACGTAGGACTCCACGCTCAATGTTCAGCTGTTTTTACAGCTAATTCTTATTAAACAGATCAACCCATTTAAGTATCAAGTGTAATTACATACTGTATATGGGTCGCTGAATGTATAAAAGACAGAACTGAGGAGCAGAAAGGCAGCAAGGTCACCTTGCTCAAAGTAATGGTTATGAGTTTCACAGCCAGTACTTCCGTAACATTATTGATAGACCTACTGTATCTATTTTTAGATTGTTCCCCGGAGAAGTTCTTCAAGATCAACTGATAAGCACCTGAAAATTTGATATGTAAAAGAAACTGCCTTAGGGAAAGTCATAATAGTTTAATTTGTCTTTGTGAAATAATACTCATGCATGGATTACAATTTCTACCATACTGAGTGCAGGATATTAAAATAGCTTTCTGGACACAGTGTGTCCCAATAACTGTTAGGGGGTAAATGGCTGGTAAACAGAAGTCCACATTTTTAAGCACAAATGCACAAACAGTATTTATCAAGACCAAATTAAACAGTCATTTAGCTTCTCCTTCTAAGAGGCAACTAAGTTGTATATTCATAGTTTTATGCTGTTGCAAAGTCAAGTTTGCATAGATGCAACTTATATTGTGAGTATTGTGTAGAATAGCAGTCTACTATAATCATGGCTGTTGGGAGATGTGGGGTGACACTGCATGGATGCCACCACTGCCAGTGGTTCAAAATATTTTTTTTCTCTCTATATATTTAACTTTAAAGAGTTACAATAACAGCAGGATTAAAACTAAAAAAATACCAGACAAGTGTGAAAAATATAAAAATCAATACCTTACAGTATATTATGTTATTTTTATTCTTACAACATTTTAACTTGACCCAAGGCAGAGGCAGTGTTTTATATGTACAGCAGCAATACATTTACAGACATTTTAATTTAAAAATACATTTTCTAATTTTATGAGCGTTCTTAAAAATACTACTGATCTCATTATGTGAAGACACCATTATAAATTTTCTTCTTCTTCGCTAGTAGTTAATCAAAATGTCATGTTTTGTATTCAGTTCTTGTCAGAGCTTTAATTATACGTTTTGGAAGTCTCTGTACAAGATCTGCAACCTACTCTCATATGAACCTCTGCTGACATCCTGTACATCAGAATGTTCTATTCAGCTCTCTGATTGTATGTCACCCAATCACAAAGTATCTGGCACGTGTGGCCATCTATAGCCAATCTATTAGTGCTTATGTCGCTGTAAACAGAACACATAATGGATACAAATAAATTGCAGTCCTGGTTACCGCTCTGTGCTCATTTGTATTTGAACCACCAGTCAAAAGGTTTTTCTTTCTCTGACAGATACATTGAGATACATCATTCCTGAAGACACAGGCTGTACTGGGATGCTATTGTTGTCCTCTTGATTCAATAAGCTTGTATGTCTGTAACGGTGCTACATGTATCGACTCTGCCAATACTGAACATAAAACGATTCATCATGATTCATGACATCATGATTCATGACATCATGATTCAACATGTTTTGCCCTGTTAATGACAGTCTTCTGTTTGCTTTATTTTTTACAAAGACTGAAGGGTTTTCTTGAAACCATAATTCTCCAGGAATAGGTTTAATAGGTTGAAAAACAGCTGTACAGCAAGCTTTTGGTACTGCAGCTTTGTTCAGAGTGCCTAGGATATTCTGCAGGACTGCTGTTCCAGTTGAAATGTATCTTATTCACATGGAACAGTTAAACACACTGGTATTTAGTAAGGGTACTTACAATTATACACTTGTCATTTTAATAATGTCTTTTCTGAAAAACCTTTCTGATGTTTGGGAAACTTGGTTGTATTTCTGGAAGGAGAATCCACCCAATAATCAACATGTCATCTCCAAGCGCAAAAAGGCTCCATGGGGCTTTCATTTATGTCATTCCTTTTGTTTGGCCTCTCAGCAACACACGGCAAGGCCAAACAGGGAGAGAGCCTGGAGGAAGATCTACCCTCAGCCATGGATTCTCTAAGGTTTCCTCCTACCAGCGAGTAGGGGGGTTTTCCTTACCTGAGTGCCAAGCAGTTCGTATTTCGTTTCTGCAGGGTGCATGGCAGGCTGGTGAGGCCGGGTTCTCCCTCAGTGCATTTCATGCTCTGGGGGGCGGGCCCGTGTCTCAACTGCTTTCTTTTCATTCATCCTTTCATATTTTGGGTTCATGGTTTGGTGGCTTTGTCTTTTGCGGGAAGGTGATTACGAGTCACTTCCTATCCACGTCACTAGATTGCATGATATCGTTGTGTATTTGCTAGCTGGCCAGCATTGCTGTTAGCTGTGGAGCACCCAGGGACAAGGTCTCCAGCCAAATTCATCATTGTCATTAATTTGTCTATTCAACCTGAATTTCTTTTATGCACAGATTTCAAAAGAATAAGGGTCAGGGTTGCCAACTGGTTTCAGAATTTACAGACACTTTAAGCCAGGTCAGGTCTTTTAACTTGCCTCTCTAACCACCAATTAATATATTTTATTGAGCGTGTAACGTGAGTGTAAATTGCGTGATCTGTCGCTAAAGGAATGTAATTGTTTTGCTAACTATTACTAAAAGTACATAGCTATATCGGGACGGGAATTACTTCCTGTGAGGATCGTTTCCATCAATCAGACCTATACAGCTTGCTGATTTGCTGTATTTGTGTGAAGTGGGCAGGATTGTGCGAAGCTGAAATAAGTAATACATTAATAGAAACTTAACCCCAAAGTAAAACGAGAAAGAGTGTGGTTGAGTGCATAATTCTCTATAACGACAGAATTGCACTTTTTTTATACATATTGTTTACCATATAACATTTCAAACAATATGATTTTAAGACATGTTATGATGCTCTCCGGATAGAATTGCCACCGCACTGAAACAATTGAACACATTTATTGAAGCTGCTCACGCAATTCACACCCACTTTACCTGTTGATTTAACATCAATTAATTTGTGGTTTAAATGCGAGGTAAAAAAAAAACCTGACCTGGCTTAAAGTCTCCGTAAATTCTGGAGCCAGTTGGCAACCCTGATAAGGGTCAATGGAGCTGGTCGTAGTATTTATCCATTCTTTTATCAGACCTGGATAATTAAATACACACAAGAGAGGAGAGATGGAATTAGTCTCCTCAGGTTGTGAAAGTGTTGTGGTAGGACACGTTAACTGAGAAGTCTTTTTAGTAAGCTGGCATGTGAGGTTTTTTATATTGTAGGAGTATTGTAGGAGCTATGCAACTGGTCAATGCAGTGTGGGCAGCAGCTCAGAGCCAGGCCCTTATTTTCTATTTGGATCTGTGCGTGCAAAATGATCTTTAGTGAACTTCAGCAAGGCTGTATTGAAACTTAAGGCAAGTGATCATGTCTTTTTTTTTAGTGGGGGGTTTGGCCCATCTTTTTGTCACTTTTACCATTCAGTGGAGTGAGACACAAGAAGATAAATTGGGTGGCTTGCTGCAGCTGGGAAGGTACACACGCCACATTACATTTAACCTACAGTACTATACTTTAGCACTGCTGTTGCTATGTGTGAGTGGATCCTTGTTTTCTTTATTTGCTTTTATTCTGCTTCGTAAGTGATTATGTTCTTGAATTCCGACTGTTTTAAGATTAGTGTCTCAAGGTTAGGCCTAGTTTATCTGGACAGTAAGCTAATTTGAAAGAACATTCTACAAAACAGTGTTTCTGTGTTACAGGATTGGTACTAGAAAACAGCATTCTAGTTAAAATACCACATCTGTGAAGTTACAGAAAAAAAACTTACGGTTGAGTGTTCTTGCATGTACAATATGTGTTAGTGAAAAAAAAGGCACAAGAGTTTCTTATACCATTCTAAAATATGAATAGTTGATATTCCACCATCTGTCATATTAGTTATTTAGGGTGTTCTGGAAAAAACATGACATCCCACAATCTCACTCAAGTTCAAATCTTTAAATCTATTTAGAATTAATTTGTGCATTATCACTCCTCAGTTAAAAGATAAACATCAATGACATTTTATATGCGCCATTGCAATGCATTCCCCCATACTGTAATTTTAACTAAAATGAGTAACATATTCTCTTCTGCAATCTTCTTACACATAGATTTAATTATGCACATACTAATTAAATGACAACAAGAACTCTTTTGTAAATAGCGAATCCCCCACAATGCCTCATGCTCTAATTTCCATTTCCTTTGTAAATCTTGTGATCACTCTTCACTGCAGGACTCTTACTCTGATGATAAGAGCTTCAGTAACAGCTGAGCTCCTTTGGCAGTTTGCTGTTCGCTTTAGTATAGGAGTCCTGGGGAAATGGAGCCAAAGGTGTCACTTACAAAAGAACATGTGATTAAAATGTTCAGCTTCTTATTCTGCACCTCAAAGGACATTTTGTCACTGCCTGAAATGATTAGCTGTGATGCCTCTTGTTAATGATCTGTAATCATGAATCTATATAATCACTTTCAGTTGCAGGATGCATATTATATAATAATAGCTCAGTATTTTGATAACTTAAACTATAACTATAACAAACATACTGGAATAGTAACCATGTAAGTGTAATGATCATTTCAAGGGGATAATTAGAAGATTTGCCCTCTGTAAGCCCTATACAAAAAAATGCATGACTGTCATTACTAAATAGTAAGGGTCAAATACAAATTACAGTATACTGACCCTATAATTATTTTGTTTTCAAATTATAATCTTTTGCTATAATTTATGGGCCCTATACCTAAAACACTTCCTAAAACAAAAGTGCAATTCTGCAGGTGTTTAGGTGTTTATTCATCCTAGTGAATTGTGTGTGCTAAGTTCGCAAGGCAGGATCTTTTATGGACATGTACCTGGCCGAGACACAGGCTCATTGCAATGTTGATTCAGTGTGTTTCTTGCACTAACTGTCTTCTTTTTCTTAGAAGCAGATGAACAGAGGACAACAAACTCACAGGGACAAGTAAGTTATATAACTTACATTGTTTCTTTTTTTTTAAATTGTACAGTAATCTTTTTTTCAGAAAAGGAATTGCACTATTTGAGTCATGACAAGCGGAATACATAGCTTTGATAAATCGAGCCCTGTATTTTAACCACAGTGTAAAAGTAATTTAGTGTAAATAACAAAAAGATCAGTTAGTATTATGATACAAGTGATAACATTTACAATAGGAACTAATTTAAATAACTGAATATGGGTGAATTGCTTTTTTAAAACATGTATTTACTGCTCTGGGATAAAGTCTTAAAATATGGACCCCTTTATTCCATTCATAAGGAGACTTTTTATATTTTTCCAGCTGATGCATAAGATATAGAGAGTTATTATTGATTAAGTGAAATGTGTCTTGCTTGAAATAGCAGCAGTTTAATTTGATCTCCTTCTGAACTGTTTTCCATTGTGTCTGCCAGGCAAAGAGTGCTGAGATGTCTCCCAAGCAAAGAAAGCAGAGTGTGTACACCCCACCCACTATGAAAGGTACTGTCCAGGTACTGCTCCTTGTTGTGCTTCTGCATGTGTGCCTGGGAGTGACAGTGTCTGTCTGCTTCACATCATCCAAGCAGGGAGGTCTAGTTACCAGCTATTCAAACTTACCTTGGGAACAATTGGCTATGCGTACAATTTGCCCTGATACCCTATATTATGGTTTATACATGACTATTAAACATTACCATTCTTTTGTGTGAAATACAAATAATAAAATTGAGAAGAAAAAGTGTTGGATTCTAAAGCTATTTACTCCTAATTGTCTTCTGAAAGTACATTTTAATGAAGATTTAAATTTAGATTAAATTACTTTGAGAATCTAGCCCAATGTGTTTGCAGGATAAAAAAGTGCCCTTTTCATGGTAAGTTTTGCCATGCATTACACTGGTGTAAATATAAACCTATTTATGTGTGTTTTGATGGCAATATACAATGCATCATCTATTAGAAACATTGATAAGAACTGTTTCTCTGGTAATGAAAAACACATTTGATATAGTTTCTATTTCTTCTTCAAGTGCTGTATTTAAACCTCCCTGTTTTCACAAACCCAACTCATCAGACATAATCAAATTAGTTATGGCAGTTTTGAGTAGATTTGTAGAAATGTAAATATTGTGGTGGAATATGATGAGCTTTATTCTCAACAACATAACTGATGACAATTAGCAGTGGAGATCAAGTTACCAAGTTTAGATTACAATATCAAGGACATTTGACAGGGTATTCTAGGTAATTATCGTACATTCTTGCCTTCATAAAAAGGAAAGGGAACTACCTATATGTCATAATTAAATTCTGCCCATATGAAAAATCTGCTCAACACAAACTGGGGCTTTAATGCATCCAGTGCTTGACTCAGAATTATTATATGTGGTGCTAGTGTTACACCCAATAGAGGGGATGGCGAGAAGGTGTGGGCAATATCTTTCAACCAAAAAAACCATGACCTGAAAGAACAATAACACTGGGCCCAGGCAAGGAAATACACATTGTTAAGGATCTGCAGTCCAAAACCTAGGGCTGCATTAACGGAAATGTACTGTACCAGAACTGATGAAAACGTTTTCTTACACTTTTTGTTCAGACTCTCTCAAAGTAAAGGTGCCAGAATATGCCTAGTGTTCAAATCACAAAAGAAATAATGTGATCCTAATTTAATCACGGAAGAAGGTATCTGGCTGTTCTTCCTCCAACATCTCCCCCTCGGTTTCCAAACAATTCAGTTATGCCCCCATGTGCCCAGAGCAGTACTGAACTGCAAAAAAGATTGCTCTTCAGAATTAGTAAGCTGTTACTATAAAATAGTTACATTATCCTTCTAGAGCTTGGTATTTTACAAAGAGGGATTGATTTTCTCTTGGGAATTGACAATTTCCTCTTACCCTAAATCAATCCCAGTCCAATATATTCCCCCAATTATCTAAATATAAAGTGCAGGGAATCATAAAATAGGCACTTTTAAGGGATCACATATCAAACTGAAAAATATGTGTCACTAGCTTCTCAGTAGCTGTATTGCTAAAGCAAAAGCACAGTGCACAGCTATCGTTAACCCTTTCACCTCTGTAATTGTCAATTTCCACTGTGCATCAGTAATCCCGTGTGTATTAGTAACTGACAGCTTCCAATAAAGTATATTACCCCTTGAAACTACTGGAAACTAATACATGTCAGTATTATTCTTTTCAAAACTTGGCATAGTAAATAGAGGATACTTTGCAGATTGCTGTTGTTGTTCTGGAGAAACATTTGTCAAAAACAGTTGAATGTGAAGAACTGACCCAAAGACATCATGTACAGTATACCTCCTTTTTGGTATATTTGGGATTAGGACAGCAAGCTCTCAGGGAATTGTAATGCAGGAGTTTAAAAGGTGTGGTGCACCATACTGCTTTGAGACAAAAGGGCTTTGTTACATTATTTATACTTGAAGCCAATGTAAAGGCTACATATGCCTCCTGAGGTAACTGTGGCATGCCTATTTGACTCATATAGTGACACAGTGGCAAGCTGGTCACAAGGGGAGAGGCTTGACTCCTTGTACTGTATTTAAAGATAGAAAACAAATATTTTCCTATAATTACAGACTTGCATTTATTATTTGAATGTCCTTCAAACAATCTTTGTTATGGCAAACACAATCTTTTAGTCAACTTGACCTATATTTATTTTGTAACCTAGACTGTAAATAGAACCGACTTTCAAGGCAAAGGTAAACAACTCAATACAAGACACACACACACACACACACACACACACAATATGGGCATATCTTGTAGTTTTCAGAATATAGTGTACACCCGATAAAATAAACAGTTAAAAAAATACCTCCTTTAGAGACAACATTTTGCTGATCCTCTAACCCTCTGACATGCAACAACCTGAGCTGAGTGCAGCAGTACAGGGATTTTAAGAGCAAGAAATCAAGATCACTAGAAGGCCACAACGCTGACTCACATAGGATATCCTTCCTGGAATAGATGGACTAAAAAGACTTTTATTTCTGTTATTGATTTAAGGAGAATGAGTAATCATGGCATTACTTTGGCAGTAAATTAGCTGTATGCTTTGTTCTTGATATGCATAGCAATTTAAAAGCTTGAATTCAATAAAACTGGTGTAAAGGGGGCAGGGTAACTGAGCTCAAACCAGTATAGGCGTGTGCACAGCTACCTCAGGGGCAACTACACTCAGGCTAAGCAACCACCATGCCGGGCAGTAATCCGACTACGCCATCTCTATAAAGAAAGAGCAACTAAAATGTAATGTTTGCCAATTTTGCCCTAGTTTAACAGCACCGGTTATTTTATTATGAAAGAGCAATGCATGAACCACAAGAAAAGCAGAGAGCAAGCAAAGATGGAGTTCAATGTTTTTATTTATAAGTAAAATATGCTTTTCGCATTTACAAAACTAGAATATATCAAACAGATCCTTTTTTCCAGGGCTTTGTAAAAACAGAGGCATTTTAGTTATCAGTTACACAAATTAGACACCATCATTCACAAGTCAGCATCACAGTTTGTAAAGCACTGAAGGGTACCTAAACAGAATAAAACAACCCAGTTAGTTACATTGGTGAATTGGAGATGTGGTTGAGGACTCAGTCAACAAAATGTAAAAATCAAAATAACTCGGTGCTTCAACTGAACAAAATAAAACCTAGCCAGTCCTCAATCGCACCTCCAATGGAGTTCAGATACCAAGCATCGGGCATGTATTCCATTGATTAAATAATCCCATTCTCACAGCTATCGAAGAAAGGAAATGGATTTTCATTCTACAGACTAAATAATCACATAGGAGCCATTCTAATCCCCCCTACCCCTCCCCCTACAGGTAGAGCCACTGCCAGGATAAGAATGTAGCAGCAGCGGCTACAATTGCTATATGCGGATACACGCCACCACCAGTATACACTACAGTTCATAAAACTTCACACACAAAGTAGCAATGTCTCAAAAACCCCTACCGCCGCACCTACTTCCCAGCCCAGCATCCATGCTCACACAAACTGCTCGTTATCCTGAATGTCCTCCCAGCTCTCTCCTCGTTCTTCTTTTTGACGAAGCTTTATAATGTATTCAGCTACAAACAATTGGACTAATTAATCAATTACAACGCGATTTCCTTACACGCATTCACACGTGCTTAAAAAAACATATGAATATAAAATAATCAAAGTGCAATAGAAAAATGACACCTCTATAAATTATAAATACAAAATAAAGTGCATAGAAAGCTTAACCCTGTTACACTAGTTGATTATTAAAAACAGGTATGTTGTAAAACAGCAGGTTTTGTCTCCCATATGTATTACCATAATTGACCATATCAAATACTTATTTGTATATTTATCTGCACCACTTAATAGTGTCCCTTCTTGGTTTAATTATGTCATACTTGGTTTTTGTCAGCTTTTTATTTAATAAATATAACAGAATGCCCTTTTTAATGTGGGTAATGTGTTTGGTGGCAAAGGTGTTCCATGTACGTGATTCATTGTCAATGCTCAACAGCGTGTTACCTGCAATATCCACAGTAGTGGACATAGTTTCTCAACATGTATAGTATTCAGGTTTCAAAACAAGTTGTTGATGCTGGTTGTGAAATGGAGTGTTAGAATAATGTGTTGTCCAGCTATTTTTTTAAGAACTGTTAAAAATGGGTTGGAAGTTATTTTTTAAAAGTGTACTTTATAGTTACAGAACATGTTGCCAGGTCTTTACAGATGAAGACATAGACCATGACCCACATAGATTCTTGAAAGGATTTTGTTCACACAGGCACTTAGGTAACTTCACGTGCTAATGGATATAAAAACTGTATAGTATTATAGGAAGGCCGATTACACCGATTTGAGAGAGCCAGGAATGGTGACTGTTTTACAGGCCTTGGTTATAATTCATTTCTTACTTGCAATTCATTTTATGTTTAAACAGACATAGAAAACAAGCTCCACGTGCCAAATAATTAATGTTAGTCTGAGCAAAAAACAATTACCTCTTACTACAACCACAGCCTGTATGAAACTGTAAACTTTTTTGAAACTGTAAATTTTTACTTTTTACTTTTACAGATGGCCTCATTTCTTACCTCTGATGTAATTCAGAACTTTTAAAATCACCCCCCACAGTTGCTTGATCCCACTGTTAGATTGTTTCCAGCAGTGTGCCAGTACCCCATGTAGAGTTAATATGTTTGTGCTAAAAACAAATAGGAACGCAGAAAATACAGTTTACTAAGCAGGAGAGCATAGTAAAGCACACCATTGTAAAGAAATGATAAATAGATTTGTTTTAGTTTGGTTTTATGTAAATAATAATATTCTATTTTTAGTGGGTAAATAAATCAGTACAACATGTAATTGGCTATGTATTGTAATAGAAAGGGAGCCATAGTAGGTGAATAGTGCAATTAGTTATTTTCCTTTACTATAAACTACTTTCCTGTAAACTGAGATAAATTCCTCTATTGATTCCCCTTTTCTGTTCTTTGATTTATCACGGACATGCAATACCACCTCTTTGGCTTATTTGTATTTATTTTAATATTACACATGTTTCCATTGTGCTAGGTGGTTATTTACAGGGATGGCGTATAGTCATACTCTCTATATGACTTAAAACTGTATTTCAAAAAGTGTGCTGTTAAAATCTTATCAGCTTGGGGAAGGGCTTTAGACTAAGGGCCAGACCAAATCAAACCCCGATCGCTCCTGCTAGTTTCCATATCGCATTTTCTTTATCCTGAAATCAAAACCATTTCCAATGCGCAAAACGGTCAAAGAGAAGTTTCACAGGAGTAGGAGGGACCACCGAAAGCGGATACCGCTGTACAAGAGACGGCTCCTTTGTACAGCGGTATCGGCACTGTGCTTTAGTGCGAGAGGTCCCGTATTCACGCCCGCCCTCCACCTGTGTGTGGATTGCCTTGCCCTGTGTGATGCGCCTGTCTGCGTTAACCGAGATCGCTACATTGGTGTCAGAAGTGGACACAGGTACCCTGGCATGTACTCGTCGGACTGTAGCCTGGTGAGCAAGTCCGGGGTGGACTTGAGGCTGGCAGGGGATAGTGTAGCGTGCACGAGAGAAGGCAGCAGCAGGGCTGGTAGGTGACATAATCACACACCAAGACATAAGCCCGATATATGCTTCTTGCAAGGGAGCCAGCTCTTTTGTACAGTGGTATCAGCGCTATGCTTTAGTGCGAGAGGTCCTCCGCCTGTGTGTGTGGATTGCCACTGTGTGATGTGCCTGCCTTTTTTTTAAACAGACAGTCAGGTAGTTGTATTTCATTATTATTATTATTATTATTATTATTATTATTATTATTTATTATTATTATTATTATTATTATTATTATTATTTCTTCTGTCGATAACCCAAAGCAAATTTAAAAATGTCATCTTGATGCTTCTGAGGTGACAGTTAGTCTACCATTTCAGATATTATGTAATTTTGTTATCTTTAAAGTGGTTAAAACATTCATACGTTCTTTATTAGTATTCTAGTTTGTTTACATTTGCTAGCCTCAATTGCTAGAAGTTCAATGTAATGGAGCACTGTGCCTTTAAGAAATGAATCATTTGAGCAGAAGTAGGTGACGTCACAGATGACGTGAGAGTATGTCCATGGACTTAAAAAATAAAAATGTACCGTAGTCGTAGCTTACTACAAAGATAAGAAATAAAAGAAAATACAGTATATCTAAAAAGCTTTACCATCACTGAAAGAGACAGTGCTCCATGCAAAGCTCTCGGTGAGTAGAAAAAAGTTTATTGTTTGTACGTATTAAAGAAATAATACGTATTGCTTTATTAAACATTTAACTCGAACTGTGGCAAAACAAAAAAAAAGTAGAAGAAAACGGTCTTGTGCGTGTTTCGTTTAAGGGTGCAACAAACACACATATATTATGATAATGATAGGAATAATACATATAATAATATTTGATAATGTAAATGATTAATTTTTAATTATTCAGTGTTGTGTGCAGGTGTTCAATATATGCGGTCATTGGAGCGTCTTTAGGCATGTACTGTTTTTTTTTTTTTTTTTTGCAAATACCAGGATGTTTCGTGTTATTTTTTTTTTACTATTTGTTTAATACGCGATAGCTTTCGAGAAGTTCAAAGTTGACTATAAAATCTGGTCCTGCTAAAGTCTTGCGATGTGATTTATAGCTGGAATTGAGTAGATTTGGTCAGGCGATAGCAAACCACTCCCCCTTCTCAACCCACTTGTAGTCAACAAGCGATAGCTGCTTTTTGAAGGGCGAAAAGGGCTTGTTTTGGTTCCGTGAGATTTCGCTTGGAATTTTTCTTGTGTTTTATTACCGCAAATGCTTTCATATCCTCGTTCACTAAGTGCTAAATTTGATTTGGTCCGGCCCTAATTTGTAAATAAATCTCAAACAGTGTATGCCCTACCCAATGCACTTTGCAAGTCAATAATTAACAGCATGATGATCTGATTAGTGCTAACTTAGCTAGTTCATCTTCTGCAGCTGCAGCATTCACAGTATTTGGTGTTTATTATAAATGACTTATTTTTAAAGACAAATGTATACCAATTGATTCCTTTTCAAAAGGTTTTTTATAATGTTTTTTTTATGATTCTGGTGACACCCTCATTTGCATTTTGCAAGAAAAGTCTTTCAGTGCTGCCCTTCCCATCATCCCATCATTACACCAGTCAGATACATGTTAGAAAGGCCTGTTTGGTTAACCCCTGTACTGTGTTGTCACTTAATTAAAGGTCATTAAATAACAACAATACATTTGTGAGAAATCAATAAATTAACAAAACATATATTTCGGATGTAGTGCACCCCACCACCTTACACGGGTTAAACAAAATGTTTGTGGCTACCTGTACCGGTAATAAGTATCATTACCAGAAGTTTATTTATTAAACCAAGTGCTTTTGTTGAAAGCAGAGCTTCAGCTGGTGGTGGAGCAGCATCTTCAGAGGCAGGAGCAGCTGGAGCCAGATTACTCAGAATGTGACCCCAGCTGTTTAGACCAGCTCAGTCCAATGACAAATGAGTGCTGTCATGGCAACGGAGCCCTCCTGACCGCTACAGAATGGGGCACATGCAACTTCCCTGAACCCAATGGCAGTGAGCCTTGTGTCAAACTGCTACTCAGTACTGCGGACCACCCAGACAGCAGCTGTACTGGGGGTAAGTTTAATAGCAGTTCTAGCATCCTCATTCCCATCCATTACTCTTCTAATCACCGCACAAGTCTGCTCCATTGTCAGATTCATGGACCAATAATTCCCTTTAGGGGGTCTTAGGTCACTGTCATCTCTAGGGAAGCATCAAGCCGTATCAGGCCCCATCTGCATCAATAATTCATAGTTTAATAATAGGTGGATTCAATGTATTTATTTTTTTAATCATAGAATCCTTTCAAAGTATTATTATTTTGTATTTTGCAGCAATTTTATTTCTTGGTTTAACCTTACAGTTTGTAGCACCAGGTTGCTTTTGCCCAAATAGGGCATTGCATGGAACAACCATGTTTCTAAAACTGTACTGCCAAAGCAACATACATGTTTAGCTTTGATGGCAGTCTGACAGCATGTATTCTTACATGCATGTGTAGGGCTTGTTTTTGGCAGGGAAGGGAGACCTTAATAACCCATTTGCAAGCAAAAGAAGGTTTACCATCCAGCCTGAAAATGAACCTAATGAAAGCCAAATTTGTATTTGTAAAAGTAAAAGTAAGTGTGATTAAATTAAATTAAATGTTATACTATACATGTTTAATCATGGCAGATTGTCTTGTCAGGTATTGAACATGCCTTTAGGACATGTTGAAGAATAAGATGTAACAGAAGGACTTATTTTTGTGATTTAAGCAATACTGTTTCAGAAGCATATAGAGAGGACACCTTTGTCCACTGCTGTTTATTTATTGTTCTATTTAATATATATTTATACACAGGAGAACCTTCTGAGACTTCACAACTTCACAACAGCAGTATGGAAAGCTATTGTAGCCGTCATCAGCCTCTTAACAACTTAGCACCAACTCAAGTGTGTTATCTCATCTGTTGTGTTTCCCATTACTAGAATGGTGTCAGTATTTAAAGTTTACTAATAACTACAATTTTACCATCATTACATTTTAGTTAATATAATAAAAGGTTTTACCTCTCACTTGTCTTTATATTATTATTATTACACAACTTCTGTACTGCATTTTCTGTTCCAGTTACACTATAATCACAGTGTACTGTACACTACGCATTTATTATGGCAACTGATGTTTTTCTGTGTTTTATGCAGAAATTACTGTTAATTAACTGCATTGGTATTTTGTATTAACCTCTTAAAATATAGTGCGAGTAGAACTGAAATTTAATCTTAGCAGTAGATTCTAGATTTTCAATACCTACAGAATTAAAAGAATAAATGTTTACACTTCTTGGGTGAGTTTGTGATAAACTGTATCCAGAAAATGGAATAGCAGTGATATAATTAACTACATTGAATTTAAAAAGAAGAAACCTTGAAAAAAGAGCAGGAGTTCACCCTGGAGAGCAAAGTTCTGTAATAATATTAACAATAAAGAACATTGTTGTTGAAAAAACAACACTAAAATCTTGTGTCCATAGACTATTAGGAATGCATTGCACTTTGTGCCACTAGCCCATTATGCTCTGATTAATGCCTTTGCAATGTATTCATCTTTACACTGAACAAAGAAAAAAACTGCGGCATAACACTAAATCCAATGTTATGAAAAATGCATGTGGGACATAACAGCAGGCCTAATTTCTCTCTGGAACCTGGTTGGTTGCAGATTCTGTGCACTAGCCTGTTAACTAGTTAATATACCAAAAGCAATGAAGCATGAAATTAACTTTAGCGATCAGAATCAGGACTGAACTAAATCCGAATCACAGAAGGAGTGGGCTCACTTAATGAACGCTTTTAGGTAGGATTGTTTTGGGTTTTTTTTATGGATATTTAAGTGGAGACAATTTTCTGCTTTTCCGTTCCAGGCTAACAGTTCTTAACCATACATAACCCAATTGTTTCCTAATCCAAATATAAGTATAGTCATCTTTCTAGACATCAAGAATGAATTAGAACGATTAAAGCCATGAGTTCAGGTGCTTGAAAATCTCTGGGCTATTCAATTACTTTTAACAGTGGCAGATGTAAATAGTGACACTTGCACTACTTCGACAACTCTAGATGACAGAGAAGTGCATTGTAATAAAACTGGTGTTTTACTGTGTTTTATGCAGACATTACTATCAAATAACCTCATTGGTACTTTTTATTAACCACTGAGGAATAGGGTCAGTAGAATTAAGGATTAGGTTTACAATTAAGGTTAAGGTTATATGGTGCAAAAAGATTTACACATTAAGTACATTGTAACTATGCCTAATAACATTGTAATTATGTCTAAGTACACATGTATTTACTAAGTAACTACTATGTAAATACACAGTAATTAGAGACACTTAGGGGCTGGTGTAAGGTTACGTGCAAAGTGATTTTGAAATGTAGTCAAATGAAGAAAAGAGCATGGAATTGGGCAGGGAATTGGAATACTGAACAGGTACAAACATTATAATGAGATGTAAAGATTTTGAGGAGAAGGGCAAGATGGAGAAGACCCCGCATATTCAAACCCAAGTTTGTTTGGGATGGGTTGTCCTCTCCGCTTGCCTCTCCAGCGGTGTCAGCTGTGATGGGGATGGCGACCCTCCTCCTGTTCCTGCTGCATGCCTGTGCTGCGTAGCGAGTTTCACTTTTGTTCGCCACCGCAGGTCCTGCCACCTTTTCATCACCTGCGTGACTGTCCTCCTGGTAACACCAACAGCATTGACTTTCTCCACTGGAGGACCATATTGGCCTCTTTGGTAACATAACTGATGTTGACTGAGGCTTTTTCAAATAACTTGATTTCATGCTGAGTGACCTTAGCCGACTATCAGCTCCACCTCAGAAAACATTTATTTTCTTTTCCATGCGCCCAGAGGACTTTGCTGCCCTTCCTATGACATTTGGTTTGCTTTTTGTGCTCCACAAATCTCATATAGCGCCTACTGCTCTCTGTTCTCCTAACTCACCTAACCTCTGAGCTGTAAGTGCAGCCGCTAAATATCCCGATGCACAGGTGGCGCTCACTGCGACCCTCATCATCATGATTGCGGCTCAATATTTGTGCGTGTTGAGTAATTTGCATTGCTCTTAAGCTTACATTGGCCGCAGTGTAAAATAATTGCCTGGCCGCTAGGCAATTTGGATTTTGCAGCCACAATTGTTTGCACTGCGCCTATCCTTACATCAGCCCCTTAATGTGCTACCTTAAAATGTAATCTTCGGAATAGACCAAAAATTCTATATTTTCAATACATAATAATAATAAGAAGAAATGCTTATACTTCTTGGGTAGGTTTATTATGAATATCATCCAGAAAATGAAATAACATCCTATGTGAGGGGCTCCCGAGTGGCGCATCCAGTAAAGGCGCTCCGTGTGGAGTGCAGGATGTGCCCTATAGTCTGGACGTCGCGAGTTCGAGTCCAGACTATTCCTTTGCCGACCGAGGACGGGAGCTTCCAGGGGGCGGCGCTCAATTGGCCAAGCGCCGCCTGGGGGAGGGAGGGTTAGGTCGGCCAGGGTGTCCTCGGCTCACCACGCACCAGCGACCCCTGTAGTCTGGCCGGGCGCCTGCGGGCTTGCCTGTAAGCTGCCCGAGAGCTGCGTTGTCCTCCGACGCTGTAGCTCTTGGGTGGCTGCATGGTGAGTCCGCAGTGTGAAAAAAAGTGGTCGGCTGACGGCACACGCTTCAGAGGACAGCGTGTGTTCGTCTTTGCTCTCCCGAGTCAGCGCAGGGGTGGTAGCAGTGAGCTGAGCCTAAAAATAATTGGCCATTCCAAATTGGGTGAAAAGAATAAAAAATAATTGGCAACGACTAAATTTAAAAACAAACAAACAAAAAAAAACATCCTATGTGAGAATTTACTTAAATCCATTTAATTTAAAATGAGTAAACGTTACTGTGTTTAGGTTTGAAAAAGAGCCTATTCGTGGTCGTCATTCCAAACATCCTTCCATGAGGGTGTTTGTACTCTTGTGTTAACTTGTGGAATGACCTGTGTTTTTGTTGAGGTGCCACAATATGTGGATCCTTGCTATCTTTGTGAAAATGGAAACCAAAAAAATAAATATATATTTTCACCTCCATGTTACTTCTGGGGAATGAAGATGAATTAGGCCACCTTATATTAGAGAAATTCACACTGTGTTTTTAACATACAATATCAGCATAACACAATCAAATGCAGCTAATATGAGAAAGCTTCAATGTTTCATCCTTTAGGGATCAATCTTGTATTTATTTATAGCTGCAGCATAGCGCCAGTTTGCTAGATTTCAGTCATTGGATGTGTAGATTTATTAGGGGTTTTAATGTATTACATCAACAGGTAGTGAACAGACAGACCCCCTAAAATGTAGTGATGGTGAGAGTCCCCTGCTGCACTCTGGAAACACACAGCCACTCTTAGAGAAAGGGTCAGATGAGACGTCTGTGAAACCAAGGAGGAAAGACACCCCGTTTCAGCACCATCCTCCCTTTGTACCAGGTAGGGCCTTTCAAGCACACACACACACACATATATATATATATAGCAGAGTGGAGTAGTGGTTAGGGCTCTGGACTCTTGACCAGAGGGTTGTGGGTTCAATCCCAGGTGGGGACACTGCTGCTGTACCCTTGAGCAAGGTACTTTACCTAAATTGCTCCAGTAAAAACCCAACTGTATAAATGGGTAATTGTATGTAAAAATAAGGTGATATCTTGTAATAATTGTAAGTCGTCCTGCATAAGGGCATCTGCTAAAAAATAAATAAATGTATATATATATATATATATATATATATGTGTGTATATATACACATACAGGATGATTTAGAAACAACACACCATATGAAAAAAAAACAAAACACTTTCATTGTGTCCTGTACTTTGGCAATGTTTACTGTATGATGCTTTTTTTTCTTATGCTGTGTTATTTGTGAATATCACCACATTTAGCAAACTTTTAGAGAGAAAATGGTAAATAAAAGGAATTCCATGCCACAGCATGGCCAACGTGAATATTATACGACAATACTGAGTGTCTTGAACAGATGCCAGACACATAAGAAACACGATCAATTTACAAGTATGTGACTGCTCAGTGTTCAACATATCCATTATCATCCATCAAGTACACAGAAACTTAGGACCTTGTAACTTGAGGCAACTATCATTGAGCTGTGTGGGATGGAAACTGTTGATGGCAGCCAGGTTGATTCATTTTCTTTGTAAAGCAAGCCAGCATCTACTAGCAACTATACCAGGAGACTTCAAAGGGTACAGCAAAAAGAACAGTAACGAAGCATAGAAACAAAAATAACATTTAAGAATGTAAATGGTAAAGAAGCTGAGGGATACTAAACAGAAATGATGTCGGCAGTGACTATTTATAACCTGGTATGAATGGTGAGGGACAATGACACTGGCTTCACTCAGGCACAGTGCTGGCAGCTGCCATCCGTGAATCCCATTGTTCCTCTCAGAGCACATCTCAATACGAAGCTGCCATACCCCCCCTGCCATTTAGCTCTGGGCTTCTCTCAAGCTGAGATTAGCAAGTACACAGACTTGAACTGATTTGTTATTTCTAACAGACATCACATGAGTTGTGTGTTTTTCATCACTTTTAATCATCTCCAGTATCAGGGTGTAATGAATAGTTTTGTTT
Source organism: Acipenser ruthenus (assembly GCF_902713425.1). Taxonomy (NCBI): domain Eukaryota; kingdom Metazoa; phylum Chordata; class Actinopteri; order Acipenseriformes; family Acipenseridae; genus Acipenser; species Acipenser ruthenus. The sequence continues at coordinate 30,121,645 of NC_081199.1, forward strand.
ACTTGCCTGTATTCTCTAGTGGATTGTTTGTCTATTGCTGACACCTCATTCAGCATCAGTTAAACGGCTCATTTCCTCTGGCTATTTTGCTTTTCTTTTCTGCCATTTTATGTGTTCATCTCTAATAATCCAAAAATTCTTTTCTTCAAGATGCAACGTTATTAAAACTGAATTATTTACATTTGAGTTGTTTCCAAAAAATGTTAGAAGTGCATTTTAACAGCAGATCCATTTACTCACAGGTAGCCTATTTTTCCTTCCTCCATCATTCAGATTGTTTCAGCAAAATACATACCAGTATCCTACACTATTTTATTAGAATATGAAAAACACTTAGGCTAACTTTTAGTATTTGTTATCTTTTTGTTCTATTTTATCTGTAATGTTTATTGTTAAGTTGATCAACTTTAAATTGTATGAACTAGATTGGTAACAGAGAACGAATGGGGTAGCAGTGGTTAAATGAAAATGCAGTCTTAATGCTCAACAAAACTCTCCCCAGCATATAATTCAATTTAATAAACTAAGCAATAAGCCATGACAGGGTGTGCACTGTCTAATATCACATGCCTCAGGTGTGATGTCAGCTCTCCTATTCACATGTTATAATTAGTGCTATTGTTCTCATCATTTGAATTCAATAATTAAGGACATGGTTGGAACAAGGTGCTGGTCTGGCTTTATAGGTATCACTAAATCATTTTACTGATTATACCTGGAGGGTAATGCACCACTGCTTTAGGGTTTTGTTAGAATGGCTTTCTTTAATATGCATTAAAAGCCAAGTTTTACCAGGATGTTCGTTGTACAAAATATACAAAAATGACAAACAAAAAATGCTCAATATATTTGGAAATCTTAAACATGTTGAAGCTGTTTCTTCTTAACTATGCAGGTGATAAAACACACATGTTTTATGTTATTTACAAACAAACAAACAAAAAAAAAGTTTATATTCTGTCTCTATCCCTGTGTGACTTTAGAAACAGCATCCACTTGTTGCATTCCTAAATAATGCAGTGGTCAAAGCTAGCACTGTTCACTAACCTGTTCCCCTATCAGATTTCAAAAGGAATATTCCATAGTTTTGGGACCGGGGCAATTCAGGGGCTCCCAGGTCCTATACATTAACCTACTTGTGTTTTTCTGCACCCTGTTTGGACACAATATACTGTATATTCACTGACCAAATCTATAGAGGTATTTAGACTTGAAAGGTTGTTACCCAACTAAATAAAGCAGCAACAAAAGTAAGAATTTTCACAAATATTAGTTTTTTCGGTAAGGGCATATACTACATTAAGAATAATGCTGTATTGTACTCGGTAAGTCAGCCTTCTCTACAGCTTTGTCTTTCAGTATCCAACCTTTAAATGCCTCAGTAATCCATTAAAAAAAAACTGCCTTGCTGCTGGCATCTGATCTTTCTTTCCAGATGGCTTGACAGCAGTACAGCTGTCACTCGATCCAAGGGCAGCAATCTGTTCATATTTCCCACTTCCAAAATCTATACTGGCTCTAATGTAGGGCCAAAGGTGGATAGAAGAGGATGTAGGTCTTCCTTATCTGCAGTGCTTGGGGATCACAGTCTTTACTCAACTTTGTATTGATGAGACAAGGAGTAAGAAAATAAAATAAAAAAAGTGTGCTATTGATTTTCTGAAGCAATTCCAGACAGCAAGTCTGAATACACAACCCTTTAAACATGATCTCGTCTTTGTGCGTTTCTGCAGGGGTGAAGCTTATGAAATCGCAGAAAGAAACAGCGTTCCCCGAGGAAGAAGAAGGAGTCAGTGATAGACAGGAAGACTGGACCCCGTAGATGGAAATGGGTGTCTAATGGGAGTGCTTCCACTTTCTGTTGTTCACTCAGTTAAATTAACTGAAAACCTTTTTCACATCATCGCAGGACTGAGGAAACAGATCAATTCCTACAGAGCACTAGAACACAGGCTTTTAGTCTGACTAATTTTAATCGAAAGCTTTAAAGATGCATTATCCCTTTCCTCTGCAAAATCACTAATATAGTTCTGGATCATACCTGCATATATACATGTTCTGTGTTCTCTGATCTTAACCACAGTACTTCTGTTTCTAACCTTTTTAAAGAGTATCCCAACCTAGCATAGCAGTCTTTTCCTTTTGCTTTTACATTACCATTGGTATTCATTTTGACCTCTGAAAATGAATTATTATAAAGACTGTTTGTTTCTGACCTGTCATCTACAGCCCATCTTAAGCACATAATTACCATCATCTACAATACCTTTCAGTCACTCTGTGTAATAGTATTGTCAAAATAGTAGATAATGAAGCTACAGTATAGTTTTAGAAAAGAAAAAAAACCCTGATGATTTACTATTTACAGACACATGGAATGTATTATTTAATCTAGACTAGGGGAGAGCCACAATCATGCAGGTTTTCTGGGTCTCTTTAAATCATCAATGGCCAAAGACCTAGGAAACATGTTAGTGTTGACCAATTAAGAAAATAATAGGTTCAATTAGGTAATTGATAACTCGGGTGGAACAAAAACCAAAAAACCCTGTGGCTCTCCAAGACCAAGACTGGCCACCCCTGATCTAGAGTATAAACATAATTTTACTTCTTTGTGCCATATTATAAAAGCCAATGTCTATGATTTTGATGTTGGAAAAATTGTATTTAAATGTCTTACACTATATTCACACATGTGCTTGTTGGTGTATATACTTCCAACTATGTGTTTTTTTTTGTGTGTGTGGATAATTCCGTTAGTAAAATAGGTTTTTAAAGCATAAGACAGATAACCCATACTAATGATAAAAATCCTCTTAATTAAAAAGTATGAATTGCTTGTTTTCCTTTACACTACATCAGACTGAATAACTTTCTATTAGAGTCTGTTGAGAGAAAATAGCCAAAAAGGTTCTGGTAGTTATGATGAAGCTTGGGTGACTGTTGGCTTATCATAACCTTTTACAACCTCACTGTAAAATGCTAAAGCTTGGAGTCTTTACATATAGAGTAATAGTTTGTTCACATAAAACAACGTAATGGAACACTAATTGCTTCCCTGTATTTTTAGATAAATGTAATACAATATGTTTTAAATATAGTTCTTTCACACCAGAGGCCAGGTGATGCAGAAAAATGGTATAATAGCCAGAGAAAATATGATTCTGTCAATGCAAGCATGACATGAATTACACTCATTGCATGTAATCTGGAACGAGATGAAAAAAAGAGTTGGGATATACAAAAGTAAAAGAAACAGAGAACCGTGTATAATGTTCATGGAACTGAATTATATGCAATGCAAACACAAATGTTGTCATCCATTATGATAATTTTAATGCATTTTATTTAAACCAAAGAATAGATCAAAGCAAAAGGTACATAATCTCCTTCCAAACAGCATCTTGACCAAAACAACAGCTTTTATATTACTTCTGTTGTGAGGATATTATGCAGCTCAGTCTGAATCAGGGGTCGGCACCAAGTAGACTGGTGACAGACAATTCAAAAATAAAAATAATAAAATAAATAAAATAATAATAATAAAAAAAACATTTTAGCCACGGACAAACAAAACAAAAGTTATATAGAATCACGTGTGTGTGTGTGTTAGACCACGGACATGCGTGTCCGTGTACAGATAAGTTGCCGACCCCTGGTCTGGATCCTTATAATAAATGGGCCTTAAACCTCTCCAGGCCCACTGATTGCAATTGGGGTTTCTCCAGTGGTAGTTAAATAAATAGATTTACTTCCAAGGTATAGATACATGCATATGGTGCATTTTCAGTTACTAAGCTATATGGCATTTCACATGAGGTTACTGTAACTTCAACCGAATGTCTTCATTAAATCGCATGAGGTAATCCCTGCTCTATACAGGATTTCAATGCTATGTGATTACTAATCTGCTTTAACACCTACTCAAATAAGTACAAATATATGCTATGAATCTACAGCTCTGTTGTAAATAGTATGTTTTATTAATCTGTTTTAAAGCAACAAATACATAATAAACTGATTCATTATATTATAAGTGCCTTTTCAAACAACATGCCTCTCTGTGTGCGCTACTTAACAGAGTTGTTTATTTTTATTCATGTGATAGCTTTGTGGTGTCATTAAGTATTTTGAAATGTCTGATATTTCAGACAAACACCCTAATTCACTAATGTTTGATCTTGTAATGCTGTGGGACACATGCATACGCATCACACACATGGAAGGAGTCATAAAACACTCATTATCATATAATAGACGTACCCCCCCCCCCAACTCACCACGACATGACCATCATGACAGTAAAATTAGTAAGTTAGTGATCATCAGATGTGTCAGCCGCACGAAGAGCACAGCGTGTGGTTTTCACTAACTCTACTGTGCAGAATAAAATTTTTTTTTTCTATGTGTAAATATCAGGACTTTCTTCCTATGCATCGGGATGCTAGGAAATCGGGACTGTCCTGACCATATAGTGACCGTTGGCATGTATGCATGTGGCCTGCACTCTCACACACCATCGTTTGACTTTCTGTAAGCTTTCAGATTTGGAGTATAATTAAAATGCTTCAGCAAAAAAATATAACAATTCTACATCAGCAGAGTCCAACCTGTGATTAATTTAATGTTTAGATTAATATAAGTATATGTGTTATTAGTTGCTGTCCCTGCATCTCTTGAGTTTCACTTTTAACTTTTCACACAATTTACATGATATTGCACAAATTCACACATCTCTGAATGCTGTATCTTTCTTGCGATTTCTGCAGAACTGATCATAGTGGGGTTTCAAGGAACATTGTGCAAATAATCAAGATAAGAGAAAACATAAATATCGTCCTTGGATAAGATAGAGAATGTGAGGTAAATAGAGCAGTAAAGAGAGCATAAATAAAATTGGGGGTTACTACTAAATTCAATCATTCTTACAAAAAACATTATAGGTTGAGTTTAATGGCATCAAAATGCATGAAAGGGAGAGAACCTGTAAATTGTCCAGATAGTTGTTGTCTATTTACTTGACTGTGAGCTCGGGTAAAAGAGATTATTCATGTTGTGCCTTAGCAGATTACTGTGAACCACACTGTGGTTTCATATTGCATGTCAATATTGTTACTATAGTCCTTTATGGCGAATCCACCATATCCCATTACATTCTCCCTCGAGCATAAATTCCCCTTACCGGGGTAATCACACAACCATATGCTTCAGTTATTTCAGTCTGAAAATCAAAACAGATTTTAAGTCGCATCTTCCCACAAAGACTGATGGTTAGATAACTTCAAGAGGGGCCAAGTTCCTGTATGAAAAACAATCCAACCAAACAGTATATCGTATTACAACTATACTTTTCCTTGAGTGGTACCAAATCCTTTTTTTTTATTTAAATATTCTGTAATTACACTGAAAGACCACAAGGGAATGTATTATGGCAGACATATTAAAATGTACTGGAGACCTATAATTAATATTATATATATATATATATATATATATATATATATATATATATATATATTAATAGAATCGCACTCACCGCGGTTCATTGCCCCTTTAAAACACGACCCAACACACACAGGAATGGATTTTTTTGACGCGCAGTTGCGCAATTTTTAATAAACACAAAAACAAAAATAAACAAAACACCTAGCTCTCTTTGAGCACTAACTAAAACAGGAACCTAAACTAAACAGGAGAGCTAAGCTGTTTACCTGTAACAAAAACAAACAGAACAGCACACACAAAACAAAGGCTTCACTCTACCTTTTCTTTTAATTAAGGCTGTACCCACACCCCAGCACAGTCGGGCCTCTGCCCTCTTCAGCAGCCGCACTGAGTGGCCTGACTGCTCTCCTTTTAAACCCTGCACCTGGCTCCAATTTTCAATAGTAGCCAGGTGCAGGTAATGATTAATAATAAAACAATTAACAAAAACAATTAAACAAAACAGAACAAAAATGTGCCTTACGCACATGTTTTTCTGCAGGGAGGTTTTAACCCCCTCCCTGCTGTCTCACAATATATATATATATATATATATATATATATATATATATATATATATATATATATATATATATATATATATATATATATATATATATATATATATATATATATATATATATATATAATCTTTATGGTATGTACGATTAGCGAGATTTTTTTTTTAAAAGTTTAATAAACTCAATGTCCTGATTTCTCGGCCAGTTGTGGTCTTCCTCAATTCATGTTGCTGGACGTTGTTGAATTTGTTTTTGGTTGAGTAATGAACATCACACTTGTGATATGCACAGTAAAGGAGTGCAGAGCATCATTGGTCACTCCTTCATCGACTGCTCAGCAGTAGATTCTGTTCTTGCACAGCATATCGGTGACACGATCCTGTAGTCCATGTTAATGATGTCAGGAAGCAGGTGGAGCATCTACTGTACATGATGTGATAGTAAGGGTGCAGTTTCATACATTCGTTACCGCAACATGTGTGACTAAACAATACAAAATGTGGCCGCCCTGTGTAAAGGGTAACTGACAGATGGCTCAGTGAATATCTCAACCCCCTGGTGTCCCCAGATGATAAAAATAAAATGTACTCAGGTAAGTAGTTCCCAGCAAGGATATATAATTGTTAACTTGTTGTTTTCAGATTATTTAAACCTGAGTGGGACAGCACCATTGCTTACACCTGCAGTAAATCCAGGCATGCTGACAGCTGTTCTGACAGCTTATAAACACTTCATTAATCACAGACAGGTAGCCAAGCTCATTGCTAAGAACAAGAATGCAATTGTTATTCAATGGAGAGTTCTGTTGCTAAAACCACAAAAGCTATTAGTAAAACTTTTTTCAGAATTTTCTCCTGATTTGTCTTTAAGAAGTCATTGTATTGGCAAAGAGCAGGGGTGAAACAGAATTCTAAATAATGTATTATTTTAGTATATTTGTTAATGAGTTTCATAGAAGAGTAATCTTCAAAGCTGCTATGGGACATTTTAAATTAAAACACATGGTCTGCTTGTTCACTTTCTTTTATAGGCTAGAACATTCTGTAGCAGCAGTATGACAGACTACTTCAATAACTTTAATTTATTCATTGTATTATACTTGAAAAGATACAATGCATTTAAAATCAAATACAAAATTAAAATTACATGTTTTGCCCATTAACCCCAAACAGAACCATTGTTTACTACATATCTTGATATGACTATTTTTGATATGGGGGTAACCATCTATTCAGAAATACCAAGATATGTAGTAAGCAGGGTCTGAGTGGGGGTACATTAAGCATAAACACACATGACTCTACGCATATCTATGCTAAAAAAGATCACTGGGACAGACCAGACTATAAAGGAATTTAAGAAAAAGAAAGTGAAAAATCAACTGTTAATGATCTTCAAAGCTGTCCCTGTACCTTGAGGTGGCAGTGTTGTAGTTTGGAAATGTTTGAAAAAATAAAGCAAAAAATTACACCAAGACTAAATGTGTTACAAAGGGGAGTAGAAACCCCACTTTTAATAAATAACATTACATTAAAACACGAAGGAAAAATCTGGGATGTAAAGTTTCAGTTTTAAGGCTTCTCAGTTTCGTCCTCAATACTTGCAGATGACTGATGCTCTCCTAGAAAAAATAACAAATTAAGTGCTTAAAAAAGTAGATATGGACCAATAAAACAAATAATAAAGAACACATTCCTTTCATTTGATGAATTCCTGATTACAGCACATCCTTAAAAGCAACTAAATATATTTAAAAGCTAGTACAGTGGTAAGTCCATTTAGTACATTTTAAACATTTTAATCTGTATGCATTGCTTTATCTAAAACACATATCATGAAACTTGATCCTTACGGTCAAAGTAAGTATTAAAAACCAAAGCCTTCATATTCTCATATTTCCAGTTTGCCTGAATCCAGAGAGAATCAGATGATTCTGCCACTTCTGTGGAAGCAACAAGTAATGCTGTCTCTCATTCTTTAACAATCAAGAATGGCAAATGGCACTGGCTTCAAGGTACACTTTGCTAAGTTGAGTGTTTAATCTTTTGAACAGTTTCTTTGCTGACTTGTAACATAGTTCACTGACACTCTGATGTTCAATGGATTCCGCAAGGCACATGATGGCTGATGACATTTCTACTCTCGTAATTGCACATTCTGAGGCCAAAATACCTCACTGTGTGGCTGTTTAAACAGCTTTAATAGTAAGACAGACAGGAAAATGTGCATGTTAATTAAATGTCCTGTGTCATAAGATCTTACCTTTATCCTTGCCTTGTGTATTGAGATAGTATGAGATAGAAAACACGTGTAAGAAATCAGTCATCCGTCTTATCCAGATGTCATTGTGCATAGTGTGGTGATTAAGCACAAAAGTTAAAAAACAACAGAAAAACTTTTGTTTGTTTTATGTCTAATGGAAGTTCCGGAGTGTGATTCATAATAAGTTAATATATTCTATGTTGCCATAAAAACAAAACGCTATATTAAAAAATATATCCTTGGAATTTTCATGTACATAGATAAGTATGTGCAAAAAATATATATCATAAAATATACTCGTTCCTGCATCATGACACTCCCTGGTCGGCAGCTTCATTTAAAAACAACCCACTGCCATTATCACTCTCACTACAACAAGCACAGTACAACAGAAAATAAAATACATTCAAAATAAAGCCATGGACATTCAACCAAACTATCCAGAGAACTCACAAACAATGAATTTAAGAAGACATGTTTAAAAGAGCAAGAAAATGAAAATACAAGGGGAAAAAAACACTTGCTGATATACACCGCACAAAGTTGTATTTGCATTCAGTTTCCTTGCATGCTTCTCATGATCTAGCCAGCCTGCCCCGACCAGAGACGGTTACTGGTCATTCCACAAGAGGCCTCGCAACCTCTTGGCCATTATTCCAGAATGCATCTGTCTCTGACATATGCAATGCTGAGGTTGGTCGACCCCCCCCCATACTTTCACTAGTTTCTATAGACTGCATGTCTTAGATCCCCAAGACCCTGGTTTTGGGACCAGAGTGCTGAAGGCAGCCACTCAGTCTACCCTTTGATATACATATACCATAGTGTGGGTTTACCCTACAATTGTTCTCTAGTTTCTATACACTAGATGTGATATATTCCCCAAACCCTGGATTTTTTATACCACATTGCTAAGGGCAGATATTCAGTATACCCTTACAGCACGCACACTGAGGTGCCAGTTCTCCCCACACTTTTTTAGGTCCTGTGGACTAGCGGTATTTGTCATGGGTCCTAACAACTTGGGCTTTGTGCTAAGGGCATTCTCCTGGTCTATCCTTTTTTAGCACATCTGCCAGTGTTGCAAGTCCTGCAGTTGTGATAGCTTGTGTATACTATCCCTATCGGTAATGGAATAACATTTCATACTTAAAAGAGAACCTTAGGTTATATATCATTTTGGTATCACTGAATAGATAAACATTTCCTCTTTAAACATATGCAGAATATGTTAACAAGAAGGCTATTCATAATTAAGGCTCCCTAAATCATATCTATTTTTTTTAGAAATTCACAACCACAATATACCTCCCATAAGTGCAGTGGCATCCTGAATGCTATTAATTTATTACTAATGCAAAATACCAAGGTGGGATATTTGTTTTAATTTTCCCCAAAGAAATGATGACTGCCAAGACTGGAACAGCATTCGGTGTGATACTTGTCTTGGCATTCACTGTTGTCACCATAACTGCATCACAACCGTGACCCACATGCACCACCTTGTGGTTTTTGAGAAGTGTGGCAGCTACTTGTATAGCACATGCCTAATTTAAATATCATGCATAGACCTTTGGCTTGGTTACAACTCTTTGCCCCCTGGGCAGAATCCATTATTTAATGTGTTTCTAGAAGTCCACACTGCCACAGCACTCCATTAGATAAACATGTCAATAGAAAAGAATCTGCTACAAAATGCCACACCACAAAAATGCCCATCTGTCATCCATCTTTGTCACAGACTTCCTTTTGCTTTGGGAAGTTTGTGACACGGAATGTGAAAGAGCCATTATGCCTTGTACTGTACAGGCAGTGGTTTGGCAATGCTAAAACTTGATCATTGTTAAAGAAATTACCGTTCCATGGGGGTCTGTCAGAAATACCTTCCCGAACAGTGGAATTGGAAAGTGAAGAGTCAGCCTGTTGCTGTGTCCTCTGTGGCGCAGAAGTAGAATTAGAGTTCTGGGAAGAATTACAAGAAGTTGTGTTCAGTTCACAGGGGGACTTCAACTCTGACACCGAATCACTGTCCTTCTCAGAATCGGTCCTTGTTAATTTGACTTCTGTAATTTCTGTGACTTCACTTTTCTTGTCACTGTGCTTGCAGCCATTGTTAGTTGATTCTCTTTCTTTTCTTGCTTGTTCTTCGAAAAACAGAACAAGGAATATAAATGAAACATGAAGGAAACGATTTGACAAATGATTACATAAAACTTGAAGAACTGTGGTTAAATATTAACCCATAGGTTACAAGTTTTTTGGTACATCAAAAACCCCAAACGGATCTAGTTGTATTTATTTGATATTTGCTTCAGAATTACCTAAGAAAATCCATACCTTGAACAGCTAACTCTTTCCATCTCTCCTTGTTCTGATGCATTATATCCACCCAGTTGCATCTGAATCCTTTCAGATCAATGCTGGACAAGGAATAGTCTGTGGAAGACCCTTGATCTTCTGTGGAAACCTTTTTACTGTGTTTTTGTACAGATTCAACAACACCGCCTGCTCCCCCGCTGTTCACGCTGAAAATGGAGGCAGTACAGCGTATTTATATCAAGGGGGATCTGTTTAAAAATAAAGCCTTTTAAAATAAGAACTTATTTTAAATGGGTAAAGTTTCTGCAGAGGAGTAAATGTTATAAAGCATCCCATGAAAGGCCTTGGACACATGTTTTTGAATATCATTCACTGATTTTTATATTAACATAACTGATGTATGTATGCATCTGCAATGATGGGGTACTAAATATAATAACATTCCAGAAAAACACAATTTCTACAAAAAAAAAAAAAAAACACTAACCTGGACTTTTGGAGCCCAGAGCCCCCCGAATGTAAATGTTCCTCTATAAGAGGAGTTACTATCTTCTCCGTCACATCAGTCAGAACAGAGAAAGTTGGTTCTACAATGAAATCAATAAAACCTGTAGAAAACAACATTATTCACACAGTAGTTAAATCTGCAGTTTTTTATGTACAAGTTTTTGGACTGACATCACTATTTAAAAACAAAAGAATAACTTAAAACAGCCTTTGCATCACCCCACCAGTATGAAACAGCCCACAGAAATGACCTTGAATTGCTCTTTACGTAATTGTACAACAATGCTCTGTATAAAATCACTGTAAAACCCAAATTAATGTTGACCTATCTCTCTATACTAGGCATATTAGTCTGCCATCTAACACAAGATGCACTGATATATGATGTTAATAATCATATTTACAATTCTTCTGTAGTTTTGTTTCAATGACATCATCAAGCTAGTGTTAAATTATGTGCTATTTTTGGATAAAGCAAATGGGGGTATAATACATTTCTAGCTCTGTATTAATACATTTTGAAATGCATTTACCTAGAAAACTAGGCAGCTACTAACAAGTTCCACTTCAATTGAAAGAAAGAAAGGAAGAAAGAAAGAAAGAAAGGAAGAAAGAAAGAAAGAAAGAAAGAAAGAAAGAAAGAAAGAAAGAAAGAAATGAACACAACCTATCTGTGACTGGGCTACCAATGTGGACTTGCGATCACAAAGAGGTGAGAAAGGCAACCCCAGTTCAGCTTCTTTGTCTCCCTAAAAAGACACACAGAAATAGAGACATGAATAGCAGTTAGAAACATCAGTAAGAATAGTGTGATAATCTGATTTTTTTTTCTCTGGACAAACCCTATTAAATTTTTAAAAAAATGATATCATTATATCATGTTTAAATTTAAATAAAAGCTGTATAAGTAGTCATTATCTAAAATCAAGACACAGTACATATCCAAAAGATTGTTTCTAAGTAAACGTAATCACAGACTTACAGTAATGGAATTTGAGGGGTGTCCTGAAAAAACCTGATTGCACACAACGTCATTTTCTTTAGATAACCTATCTGTGTTTCTTATTAAAATAAATAAATAAAAAGAATACAAGTTCTTATTAAAAAAGAAAAACAAATACCAACTTTCCACAATACTAATGGTAATATTAAGCAAAATAAGGTGACTCTGAAATTATGGGAGATCAGGTTTCCAGGACACCCTTTATTTAAATGTATAGTTAAACACACTTCATTTTTAATTATTACTGTATTTGCCATTTAGAATCGCTGCTGTCCCAACAATGTATAATGAATACTGCATGTATGCCACAGCAAGTTGTTGTGCTGCTCAAACCCAGACATAAACATTTTGATTCAAGGAATGTATTGTGTTTAGAGTTACTTGGGTAGGTTTAGCTACATGACATAAACCATGTCAAATCCAGATAAGTGCCTCGTTAGCAAATAATCTGAACTAATAAAACCCCTTTCACTATGAAAAGTGAGCTTTGCAGAAAATAGTTTTATAAGATACTGGTGTCTTACAAATTGTAAATGAATAAAAACAATTATCCATTAATATTATCCAAATATTAAATGAATAATGAATTTAAAAAAGAAAAAAGAATAGCAAATAGTGCATCTGTCAGTTTTGCCATTCATGATGAAAAGTCACAGGACAAGGCATGCAGTAAAGTATTTGTTGTTTGCGATGTAGTAGCTGAGATGGCTGTCAAGTATACGAAGCAGAAAGAAAAGAAGACTCTTGTGTTTAATTAATCTTGTGTTCAAGGCAACACCTGTCTAAAGAATTCCTCCATCAGAGCGTTTGTCCATCTGTGGTGCAGTTCCCAGGATTTTGCAGGGTGGCTTATATCGGCTGTATGCAGCATGAGGGACATGGCTTTTGACTTGTCTACTCTGTGAACCAAAGATAAGTACTGATTAGCCAACAAGGAAGGCAGCAATTATACTATTTTTCTGTATTTTGTTTAGAGCATGGATAAAAGGAAACACACTCTTACCCTTCAGGCTGCTGCAGCGCATTTTTTATGTTTTTAATGTGCTGGAAATGGCCAGACATATCTGTATATAAAACCATATCAACCACCAATGTACGAAGTTCCCTGTGTATACCAATATAGAAAAAAATATTATCGACAAGAAAAAGAAACCATAGCGGTTTGAGACGCATCTGCAAATAGTCTGGGTGAATCTTGCTTTTAATCCATTGTTATTAGCATGATTTTCTTGTTCCTGAAATGAATACATACAAAACACTGTATGTTTTGATTAATGAGATGCACAATTCTGCACTGCTAGTTCAATGATCTTAGCTTTCTGAAACTACATGTGATAAATGACAATTCATACACCGGTGCATCTTATACACCGTTTTTTATGGTAACTGTCAATTTATCCATGTCAATTAATGGCTTCAGTTCTCTTACCATGCTGCTGTCATACATTGAAAAGTTAGACCCTAAAAACAGAATAGATCTTACCGCCAATCATCTTTTGACAGGTTGGCCAGGATATTCATTTCAGGCTCTTGCATGAGTCTATACGCAGCACTAATGTGGTGATTTTCAAGGACAGAACGGTCATTGTACAAGATTGCAACGTCTGACCTACACATAAAGAAAGCATGTTATTTTGTATTTCATTTTATTTATTTATTTATTTATTTTAGCATTTTCTTATTAAATATCCCTTTGAAGATGATTTCTTACTTACAGTTGGTAAAGGTCAGCAGAGATTGGTAATGCTGTTTTCAATAATGCAATCACTTACACTGAAGTCATCTTTTGACAGTGACCCCAGTTAAGACAAATATCAATCATTTTATGTTCATGCTACAACTACCTGTAGCTTTAGCTGGTAAATAATTTGCATTCTGACACTGATGAGCAAAGTAACATTCCACAAGAATTCCAAAGAGTCTGGAACCAACTCCCCAGTAATGTTGTTGAAGCTGACACCCTGGGATCCTACAAGAAGCTGCTTGATGAGATTCTGAGATCAATAAGCTACTAAAACAATCAAACGAGCAATATTGGCTGAATGGCCTCCTCTCATTTGTAGCCTTTCTTATGTTTTTATGATAAGTAAGTAGTACTTAACCGATTATATTTCTAATGGCAATGTTACAAGAAGCTTGCAGCCGTTAATGCAGTAAAACAAGGTTTTCTTTTGCATGTGTTACTGTGGGTTTGACATGGGACATGTGACTTCTGAGGGTGAATATGAATCCCCTCAAACTATGATATATAAACAGTGCAGTACAGTATTTTGGCTAAAGAAATGACTGGACCTTCCAGCGGGACTACTTAGAGAAATGGCTGCACAGGGCTTCATCATCAGATAGAATTCCCCTGCTTTTATGTTAGATGAAAACTAAATGCCAAACTTGTTGGAAAAGAACCCTCTGAACTACAGGTTTACTAAAAGCAAAGTGAAAATAAGCTCTCTACACAGAAAGGGACACCCCAAAATATGTGTTGGAATGTAGGTCATTTTCTTGAATTACCATATTTTTTTTCTTTCACTGCATTTACACGTGTCTGTATTGTATAAGAAATGTTGCTACGGGAAATTAGATTAACATTAAACCATAATAGTACAATTTCACACTGAAACGCTAAAAAAGAAAAACCATGATAGATAAGAAGTTTACCTGGTTTGAATGTGGAAGTTGTTTGTGGTCCCTGTGTGTTCAAAGTCATGGATGGCAGCTGCAAAAACCATTGCAAAAATGTCCAGTTCTGTTAAGGAGTGCTGTTAAATGAGATGGTATAACTTAAATTTATATTTAAATCTGAATATGTCCAATGCAATGCAAAAGAGATTCAATAATATAAATATTATATAGCTGTAGCAGTACAAACGCTTAAACTGGGATATAGTGCCACCTAGTGGAGCTCAAAGATTTCTTTTTCAACACTTTGCAGCCTTCTTTTTTAAACAACTTCACAGAAATGTGTGGAAAAGCTGTAGACTGTTAAAAATAAATAATATAAACCCATATACTAAATGTATAAAAATGTTACACATTCACATTTTAAAGCTTCCCAAATCCATGCAAAACTAAAATTCTGCAGAGTGCTTTTTTCAAACAATATCAGTTTTGTAATTCAGTTAATATATAACAGAAGCAAAATTGACTGTTACCCTGATTTCATGTTACCCTGATTTCATGTTACCCTGAAGTGTGAACTATAGAGGAATCACAGATCCCAGTTCAACAGATAAAGTTCTTTAGAAAGAAAAAAAAGTACTTAAAACATAAAATGTAGTTATAGATTTAAATAAAAAATAATCTATACTCAATATACTGAAGCACAAGTGCCTTAAAATCCAATTTCAGTCTAATTTAATCAATCCAGAAGCAGAGCCTGATTCATTTTAGTTTCTGCAAAAAGACTGAAGTTGAGGCAGAAGCAGTTTTGATTAACGTGCAGGCAACTGAAAACAAGAAAGAAAATAGAAATGCATCAACAAATCAAAACAATTGTATTGATGCTCACAGTAATACATAATCCCAATTTGAGCTTGGTTACTGTATAGGTTTCCAAGATCCCAGTATTTCATTTGTATTATTTTTGGTTTATAAATTAATCAGTAAGCTGTATAGAAAGGGTTACACACGCTGACAGCTATATTTTTGTCTTACCATCAAACCTGTATGAACCATAAAATAGTGTAAAGTCTGGGTAACATCAGCTGCATGGACTAGATTGTGGTAAGGGTTTTTGTACTTGCTATACCCAACTTCCAATGCTTCAACAAAGTTGAGGAGTGCACTTATAGGGACCTAGAGGGGAAAAAAAGGTGTTTGAATTGATATTCAGTAACCTTAAAAGCAGTTCAAATTCTAGTCATTAAACACTAGCTAAATAGATGTCTCCACAAGGAGGAAGCAACTCACACTGACTGTATTCAAGCAAGAACTTCTATAGCAATGAATTGCGAAACATTTAATTTCAAACAGAATAGTACTTGCACATAATACAGTGGACAGTATTTTTATTACATTTGTATTTGCTTTCAAATACACACTGATAAAATACATTGAAAAAAAACAACAAAAAATGATGCTCATTATGACTTTCTTTCCTCCCTTTGAATAGTCAGGATTTCTTTGTTAGACTATTTTTTGTTTTAATTTTGCCTTTTGATAAAATCATAAAAACATATCTGACCCTGAATCGAGAGATAAGATCATATCTGGTGAAGAGTTCATAGACCAAGAACCTCAAGGCATGTTCTCCTCCCGCTTCGTTTAGGGCAAAGACATTGAAAGACCATTTGTCTACATCCTGCAGAGTACAAAACATTTGGTTACAAGCATGATTATAAAACATGCATATTAAAAGCATACTGCTCTTACACCAGGTTCACTTACACAGGGCTATCAGAGGTCAACAGTAAGAGCCCAGGAGACATGACCAGCTGGCTCAGGTTTGAAAGTGCCTCTATAATGCAAACAGTTCTCTATTAGCAGCATTAAAAAAATGTAATAGTATCTCACCTTTAAAACTTCAACAACAGCCGGAGGGTATGTTAGCCCAACCAAGACAGAAGTCTTTCGAAACATCCTACGATTACAATAAATAAAAACTGTCAATGGATTTCCTAAGCAGGTTACAGTCCCTGCAGGGCTCGCATATCGCAATATTATCACTTGATAACAAACTTGTATGGTGCCTTTTCTTGTCTGATCAAACACGAAGCTATAAATTCCACCGTCTCTATTGTTTTCGCAAACAATCCCCTTACAGTATTTCACAGTCAAATCAACCGTACACCATTAAGTTCAATTTAAATATCCTTCTCAAAAGTAGTCGATTGTCTTCTATAATCTTTTTTTTCATTTTTATTAAATAATCAATACTTTTGTTTCACATTTTTTTTGCAAGCATTTAATGTATACCTGTGGTTTTGGACTGCTGTACAAGTTGTGACCAAAGCCAGATTTCAATTTAAATGTATGTGTTTAGAAACAATTGCTACAGACAGAAACCTCGGAAACACCGAACTTAAAAAAAAACAAACAGAAGTAGTTAAGTGGCCCTGTAGAAATTGGCTAATGAGGCAAGACTCATATTAATCAAGGATCTGGAATGCCTGAAGAGCTAATAAGCCAGTGGTTATTGTGTATGAGTGTATGTAGCAACAGCACATATAATTTATCTTTATATATTTTCTTTTCATATATTAGTAAAGAATTTAAACATCTAGTACCTTACATTTTTTCAGATTTCATGTATAGTTGTGAATTTACACCCCATATTTGTTTTTAAAGGGGCAGGATTTTCAAAAGTTCGTAAATGATAACTGTAGTGTTAATCAACAAATCGTTATCGTTCTGTCTATCTCTTAATTAAATAATCATGCTAACGTGATTTCTGAAATTATGTTGATTTACAAAATAATGTTAATATCTTAACGAACAGTGCTTCTTGCAACTATTTCTTTTGTTTGTATGGGAATTTAAAAGCAAATCTGTGTTAATTGCCATAATTTATCAGGAGTTAATTTGCACTTGGAAAAGGAGGGTTTTAATTAACGAAAGACTATAACTCACCTTGAAACAGAAACTTAACAGACTGCGGCTGTGACGTCGACGATACAGCGACTACCTAGATAATTCAATATCTGTAGTTATGAAAATATTTTAGACTTTTATATACATGTGGTTATGAATGAGATTTGTTCACTTGCTTTAAAAATTTGTAACCTTAAGCCCGGAACACACTGCCCAATGATATTGCAGGAAGGGATGCATGGATGCATAAAGTATAGTGGCAATGGGGCGAATCAATAGGTGAAAAGATAAGGCTATGGCAGTAATAAATATCTACAATTTTGGGTAGCACTTAAGGTGACGTGATCGTGAAAACCACATGACTGGAGTCATGCATGTATTCTCTCTATTAAACACACACACACACACACACACACACGCACACACATGGTATTCCATTGGTTTGTATATAAAGTCTGTGTTGATATTTTTTTAAAACAAGACCTGACAGCCCCACATTGTACTTCTTAACTATTAGACCAAATATTTACAGAATACTTAAAAACTGCTGCTATAATCATGATTCATTTATTATTAATAGCATTATCATTAAATTATACCAAATCACATTTTTATACTGTGTGCCCAAATGCTTATAAAGTCAGCAAAAACATGTTTTCCCTTTGTTATAAATAAAAATGTGATTTGGTATAGTTTAATTACAATGCTATTAATAATAAACAAATCATGCAGCATGATCCTAATAGCAGTTGTTAAGTATTCTGTAAACTTTTCGTCTAATAGTTAAAAAGTACAATATGGGGCTTGCTTTCAAAAGATATCGCCACGGACATGAAAGGAATACCTAATGTGATCGAGATCATTGACATGGATTTTGCCTAATGTATTTGTAATGTGTAATGTCAGACTCTCCCCACACTGTATGTACAGTGTACACTCTCACCTCCACATGCCTGTATTCACATATTATAACATCTTCTTATAATACTGTGTTTCTAGTTCTATTCATGTTGAATTTATTTCTCACGGAGACGAGCAAACAGTACCAGAGAAAACGCATGATTAGAGGAATTCACAGAACAATTAACTATAAACAAATTGCGTATTGCGTTGGGGAGTTCTATCGTAATTCTAAAAGCTTAATACATTTATACTGAAGTGTTACATACATGGTATACATGCATGGGCGTCAACCGAATTAATTCTAGCGGGGCAAAGTGTTTAAATCTAGTCGGGGTAATCTGGTTTTGTATCGCATAATAATTATTACACTTCTAAGCCTCATTTACATTTACAAGCCGGCATAGGTCCGGATGGCAGCAGAGATCCTTATCATTTTCAGGTAGCATTTACACTTTATCTTTATTTAATTCCAGAACACAGACTGTGCTGCACAGTAAGGGGAATTTAAGAATACATGTTAGCTACTGTCTCCACATCTATAGAATTATTTTAACCAGACAAGAACGTGAAAAGTTGAAAAAAGCAGTCATAGTGTGCTTTATCAACATACTTGAAACAATTATAAATATACTTTGCAAAGAAAAACAACCACAAACAAGTACAGCAGGAACTGTAAACTATAATACAAAATATGTCATCTACTGACATTGCAGTAATGAAGTTCATTTTAAACACACTGCTCCAACCTAACTGAATTATTTAATACTATGATAGTAATCACGCATAGGTTTTTGTGGCACCAGAACTGGAGCACTAACACACCTAACTACAGGTATACTATTACAATCTTGTAAATGGCGAGCAGCAAGCTATTTAATTATACTCAGTTTAAACTTAAGCATAACTTAATGAGTTGGATAAAAAGTATAAAAATTATTTTATTGTAGAAGACATGAAAACAAGTTAACTGATTAAACATGGTATTTATAATGAATAACTATATTAGCAGTATATAATAATATTATTATTTATTTATTTAGCAGACACCTTTATCCAAGACAGTTTACAGAGGCTAAGCTGTGAACTATGCAATAACAATCACTTAACAGGACCTCGGGTTCACAGACAGAGCACAAGGAAGTTAAGTGACTTGCTTAAGGTCATGAGTGAGTCAGTGGCTGAGCTGGGATTTAAAGCCAGGAACCTCCAGGTTCCAAACATTTTTTTAACCACTGGACTTCACAGCTTCCACAGAATATAACTAAGAACAGAAAATAATACAAAAAAAAAACTGTTATAAAAACATTTTCAAGTGGTCTGCAACATCACACATAAAACAAAGGAAGAAAAAGATATTCACAGTTGGGCATTCACATTGTAAGAAATTTGATTTAATACACTGCTTCAAGCAAATGCATTTATAATTAGATGATTTAAATGCACTGCACAAAAAATAACTTTGGTAAAGGTACAGAAAGTACAACATGAATACAAGTGTATTTACCTTTGTATATGTTGCTCTTTGTGAAAGAAATAATGTTTTAAGCTGCTTGCAGACCCATAGAAGAAGTACAAAATAGCCCCTCTTATTAATGCATGATGTCACAAAAGTTTTTGTAAATGCACTCTAGCTAGAGCAATCTGATTTTCCTACCCTAAAAATTTCAGGCTAAAACTCCAAACTTTGTCAGCGCTAGGCCTCTTAAAAAACAAAACAAACAAAAAAATGATCTCAAAAACTGCACATCTGACTGGAACGAATTCGACCATGTCAATAGACATTTACCCACAAGACCATCCATGCAAAACGTCGTGCCAGTCCATTTAACAGGGCCGAAATTAACTGCCGTTTAACAATAAAGCCTACTCAGCCCTAACTGAGGTGGTACCAAGCCACTGTAATTAACAGTTCAATTTATACTGTAATACCCGACACACTCAGTTGTATTTAGAGTAGCATTTAATCTGTGAGTAGAAGCGCAGCAAATCAAAGTTTACATTTTTATAAATGCAGTAGAAAGGTAAAGCACATATATGTGCACATAAATCAACTGAAACAACATCTGATGAAAATCAATACTGTAAATGTGCCTCCATATTGACTCTGATTATCAAATTCAGACTAACAAACGTCAACAAATACAGAGTAAATTTATTTGATCTAATAAGGCACTGGTCCCGATTTCTTCAAGTGCCCCCCCCCCCTAGCATCTCCCGTGGGAGGCCCATGTATGCATGTATAATAACTAACAACTACTGATACAAATGACACTTCAAAATGTATTTATTTATAGCCTACAATCATACATACTAAAATACATACAAAAGTAGATGTCAACATAAGAAAATAAATTCCAACCAATATAGACAGATGGCTTACCCCGCCCTGCCCCAGTGTTCTAAATAAATGTACATCTGCATGACAAAATGCACAATTTTAAATAAAGTTTATAAATTATAAATATTATAAATAGATATTCACATTATTTTTGGTGTCCATTTGGCTGCTGCTCGCTAGTGGGAGAGCCGTCTTGCTGTACGCTAGTAGTTTCCATAACAGCGAATTATGCTTCTGTTCATTTTTCTTTATCTCGTTAACATGCATTTTGCTTAACAAGTTCCCCTTATTAAGTCGTTGAGACAGGAAGTGATGTACGTGACCTGCGACAATTAAGCTTTTTAACGAGAAATGCGTTCATTAACGACCTTATTGACTCAATTTCAAAGCATTAACGGATTGATTTAATTAACACATTTCATTTGAAAATTGCTACTAAAGCTTCATTACTGTACCACAAGTTCGATACAATAACACTGTTTTTTGAAAATCCTGCCCAAGGTGTACTGGAAGGCAAGGGGCCTTGTCAGTTTTCTTTAAAAGCTGCTGTTTATCAGAGATCTGAGGGGGGTATAATTAGACTTATTGTTTATAAGAAACATACCTGTGTGCTGCTGTCCTTTAAAGCAGCTGTGAAAGGTCTTCTGTCCCCCCCCCCCCCCCCCCCCCCCCCATATATTTTAAACTACGGTTTATATTTTCCATAGAAACAGGAAATACCCATGACATATTAGGTCTTTGCAACACCCACACACACTAGAACATATTGTAATCTGAGGAAAGAAAGGCTCACTGATGCACTGTGCTACCATCTAAAACATTATTAAAAATATGTTTTTTTATTACTATACTTTTCAAGCAGTTGTACTTTAATTTACCAATATTAAGCAGCTTTAAAGTAGAAGAACTTCAAGGCTATTTTAATGCTGTTCAACCAGTACTTCAATGTTCCAATTCTTAGAGTGCCTGTGTGGTATTGCCGTTAGATTTTATTCTTACCTATCTACAAAAATTCCTGCTTGCACTGCGTGGACTATGCTGCGAAACTTGGGCTTCTCGTCTGGTCTCCTCCTAGCCACACCCATCTTCTTGGTAAAGGTGGAGGCCAGCCAATCCCGAACCTCCGAAGGGACTGCATCCGAGTGGATATCACAGAGTTCGTCTTCAGTGTCCAATAACTGTCTGCAATATTAATACTGTCTGTCAATATGAAATCACATAACTAATAATTATTTCAGTAAGAAACGATGGCTGACATCAGGGCACTAAGCAATACAGGCTGCTGGGCCGCAAGTTGATCTTCATTTTCTAGTAATTATTTAATAACTTCAGCCAGCACTACATATTATTCATGTGTCACATTATTTCAATGAACAGTTATCGAAAAGCTAGATAAATCAAAACAAAGGCTATTAACGAACAATTAAATTTTTTTCAAAATGGACTTGAATGGTTTGTCACTTCTAGTCTATTAAAAAAACAAAATCATACTATTTGCTTGCCGCCACCCTGAAATATGTAGAATTATTTGAGAAAATATTGATGTTAAGCAATACTCAACTATTATTGCATTACTTTATTTGTGTTTCAACCTCCTATCATAACCCATGAAAAAAACTCATGGGACCCCCATTTGTCAATCAAAACCCCCATAATTGCTATAGGCAGTCCCCAACACAATTAGTTCCCCAGACACACACTGGTGTGTGTCTATGCAGAACCATCCTGGGAGCAGGTGGGTCCCTAATCCTGTTCCCCTTTTACCCCAATGGGGGTGATAGCACGTTACAATATAAACATGACCAGCATTAGATATTGTTTTATTTGGAAGGTCTGTGTTCCCTTATCTACAAAGTAATCCAATATGTTGACAAATTTAAATAGACTCGACTTTAGATTCTGGTTATTTGTGTTGTTGTAACTTAGTGGTCCAGATACATTTAGACCGTAAATATTTGAAAGCCAGATTAGGTTATTTCACACTGGAAAACTGGAACGAAAGTCATTAGGCTCACCAATTATACAAATCTGCAGTATAATTGCCATCCATGTCGGCTTTTTGCCTTTCTGGTACTATAAATACTGTACCGTCTGCCACTCTAAAGCTTTTTATTGTGACTGCCACTGTTTTAAATTCTTCTGTCTTTACTGATTTCGTATTTTTGCTGTAATGACAACGGCCAAGGATTGAATCCTTTTCATTTTGGGCATTGGGTTCTTTGATGTCTTAGACATTGAGTCTATAACTGGCAGATGTGCTCTCACCTTGTTTCGTCAATGTACACAGCTTCCAAAACAGATGCTGCATATTCTATGTTCTTCTTAAGGTCCAGCACATTCACTTCACCTTTTTCCAGCTGCTTCACCAAACATCTTAATCTGAAAGAGAAAAAAAAAATACAGATTTTGGTGGGTCATTCGGTTACCTTTGAAGGCTGGAGACCCTATCTAAAGAAATACAGGCAACAACAAAAACGATTGAGATATATTCATATTCCTAAAATTGTAGGTGAAAATTCAGAGTAGGGATTTGTGTGACTGATCAGATGTAGACCTGGAAGTTGATGTCAAACTTAATTCTGGTATAATCCAAATTTAGGATACTTATACTTGTAATGTATGCAATCCATGATCAGGCATGATTGATTGAAATTTCTGTACTAATGAGAATTACTTAGTTCATTCAGTAAAGCACAAGTAATACTGAATTAAAATGACCTTTAAGAGCATGCATTTTTTATTCTCCTCTAATTCATTGAGCTGGTATATTAGGGACAGCTCCATTATTACTAAATAAGATAGACTGGTAAGGAGATTAAAATAGATCTAACAGCCCTTTGTTTTAGCCCAAGGCCTGGTGGGTAATAAGAGTCTCTAAAAAAATTGGATTTTTTAAGTTGATGGATAACATGTTGACATTCCATAATGGGTGCTTTAATTGAAGTCTTAAAATTGACATTGTTTTGGTACACAGCTGAGATAACCTAGCTTTATTTATTGGAATGATGCTTCAATGTTACACAGGGCTTGTTGAAATTTCAGACTGGTTATCAGTACAATTGACTTTCTCATTATTGCACTGCACACAACTATACATTATATGCACCAGTCTTCCTGTCAACAATAACCGACATCATCATTTGTGTAGTGAGAAAAAAAAGCAGTGCCCTGTGGCCATTTTACTACACTTCGCCATGAATTTGCCCAAATAACAACATGAAAACACAAGTTAATGTTTTAAAACAAGACAGTTAGTTGCATTTTAAATGACTGTTATGTTCTAAATGATTATTTATGTACTCTAACATTCTCACAAGTTTGTGAGATATTATTTTTTAGTTAAGCAAACAGATTTTGTCCTTTGTTTAGGTCACAATAATGAACTATGGATTGTTCTGACTTTTATGCAAACTCATTCACATTTAACATTTACTTTTGTTGGCAAATTGCTTGCCTTGTTCTTATTTGCATTCTGCACAATTCTCAGTAGAAGGTGCTACAGCTTTGTATTGATCATGTGAAAGGTGAACTTGTTTTATCCACCTCTTCCACCCAAGACTTTGAGATGTAAACAGAATGGATTTGTCCATTTCTCTTTGCACAATGGTGTCCCTATTAGGCACAGAATTGTGTACTGCATTATATTTTACAATATAATAGGCCATATTATGTAGTAAGTGCAAAGACATACCATAACATGAACGAGATCAAACAACTCAGGACAATAGTTGTAACTTGCTGCTTCCTGAGAGTATCATACTATTAAAATGGTTTTATTCCTGTTGGAAAATGTGCCTTTGCACTTACTTCAAAATAAGGCCCATAGTCTTAGTTTTCAGAAACTCACTCTACGGTTTACCACAGTAGCATCAAGTAGCATCAACAGTAGAATCAACATCAACAATGACTATCATCATTTAAAATCAACTTTTTGTATCTGCTGTCTTTGTCCTCCATGTCACTATTAATCAAATATCACATTGACAAACTAGTTTAAAAGAAAAGTCACAATTAATAAAATACCTGTCAGGTACATGGAATTGATGCCCAGTTACCAACATGTCTAATCAATTTAGCTTACAAATGAAGCAACCACAACAGATGATAAGCCAGTTTTAAATGGAGAGAGGACATTACTGGTCCCGCAGAAGAAAAGCATCCTTTTTGACAATTAAGATTTTATTTAATATAATGCCAACAAAAGATAATGTATTATTGAAGATTACAAAGCTTTAAGAGAGAAAATAGAGGCTATATCTTGAAACATATTATCCACTTTGCTCATTAACATTATTTTCTTCATTACACTTCAAGCTCAGGTGTAATACATTTTGGAGCCATTTAAACTCAAAAGGTCGAAAGATATCTCAAAACATCTCAGTCACATAATCATATTACCCCACGTTGTGGCATATTAAAAAAAAATTATATTGTTCAATGCACTGATACCACTTTTGTTTTAATCCAGTGTATAAAACTCTAGTTATTGTCATTTGTCTTATCACCCCTAACTTTTTAAAATAATACATAACAGGTAATTTACATGAAAAACTGTCTGCATTTTCTTTTATTTCACCACACTGCCAATGACATACCCACTCTAGGAGGATGTATTATGACCTAGTGCCATGAAACCAGTTATCTTTTTCTAATACCAAACTTGGGCCAGCTCAGTTTCCATCTACAGTGTACAATCCAATCTGCAACCAAAACTTAAAGGTCAAAGATCGTATCACATGTTTCTTAATAATTTATTACTTCCTTCTACCTCCAATAATTCCTCCACAGTATAATACATGATGTAAACAATAAGGAATCATTTGAAATCGCTCCCAGTAGCACTACAGACATATAGTGTATCTACTGATGCACAGTCAGAACTAGGCTATAAAACAGATAGCATGCATTTCTGTATGTAAGTTTACAAACATTAAAATGGATCTTCTGTACTGGGTGTTTTGCTTTGCATTGGAATTAGTTTCATTAACCCATTAAGTGCCATTGTCCTCATTTGAGGACAGTTTGCTTAGGGATATTTCAAAGCATTTTTAACTGGAATTTATCTACCTGTTAGTTCAATCTTCTCTTTATTGTTATGATCACTTCTCTAATTTTGTATCAAATTACATAAATACAGCTGGTAGCCTGATTTTTTCAGAAAAAACTTTTTTTCAGACAGAGCGGACGGGCACTGTTGTGGATCCTATACCGAGGACTGAAGACTTTGATGCAGCTGTTTGTTGATTCTATCGAGAATTGAAAGCTATGTTGCCAAGTTTGATCCAATGTAAGATTGAAGACTTCGTTGTACTGGACACTTCAACAGATTGAGTTTCCAAACTAGCGGACCAAAAAAGTCTAAGCTTCAAGGAACCGTTGAGTATAATTCCAGTTGCATTTTCCTTTAATGGAACTAAATTAATTAATTGTAACACATTCACATAGAATTGAACTGTTAATTATTTAGTTTGCACACTTTGCATGTGAAATAACTTTTAGTGAAACTTGATGAAGTAACTATAAGTAATCTACCTCATATTTTTGTATGAAGAATTTCTTTAAAAGTAAACTTGCCATATCCTTAATCTTAAGCTTAATGTGATATATTATAAGATTGTCTGCATTATCTCAGATTTACTCTGTGCTTGTATGTGGGCGTGTGTGTGTGTGTGTGTGAGCGAGCGACTATCTACGTCATAGCTTGCTTGAGCTGCTGCAGTGGCTGCTTTATGTGTGAGGAGACAGACGGTGTCATATTTCAATTGCATGCAAGCCAGCATAAGTGCAGTGAGAGCTTTTGTCTTGTGTTTGGTGCTTAGAGACTAAGAGATTTACTTTCTGACTTTTCTGATTTCTGTTTATTATTTGTGTACTTAATCAAATACTACTACTGATTAAACATTCCTTGTGTCTAGTGTGTGTATGTGTGTTCATAGTAAATCCTTGATCTTTGTAACACGTCAATTAAATATTATTAATAAGGGGGCTGTCGTGGACAGGGCTGCAAGCACAGGAGGACTGGTTAGGGCATTGCGCAGTTGAGAGAAGCTGAGTTGAGCTCCACTTGCCTTGAAAGGGCTGACGCTCACTGGGGTCTGGGGGTTGATGCTGGTGTTGGCATCAACCCGCTCTGCCCACGTCTGTTGCAGGAGCCCTTGAAAGGGCTGACGCTCGCTGGGGTCTGGGGGTTGATGCTGGTGTTGGCTGTCTCTCTCTCACTCTGCCCACGTCTGTTACAGGAGCCCTTGAAAGGGATGATGCTTGCTGGAGTCTGGGGTTTGATGCTGGGACCGGTTGCCGCTTTCTCACTCTGTCCACGTCGGTTGTTTCAACCCTGATGGACGCCTTTTGCAGGAGACCTTGAAGGGCTGGCATGTACCAGGGTTCCTGTGAAGCCCGTTCAACTGGGTGGGGTGGCTGGTTCCTCTAGAAGGAGTGACGGGCCAGCTCCGAAGCTCACCGTCCCTTTCGCCAGATCCAGCTGCCCTTTCACCTGTTGAAGGAAATCCAACCCCAGGATGCACTGGTCCTGGATGTCGGCGACCCAGACCTCCTGGTCGAAGGCGGTCCCCCCCAGACGCAGCTGCAGTAGTCCTCTCCCTCGCATCGGAGATAGTTGTCCCATCACCGTCCTCAGTTGCACCATCATAGTTGCCACTTTAGCCTGGCTGGTCTGGCCAGCCTGTTGAAGGATGTTGGGTCTGACTAGGGTGACGGTGGATCCGGTGTCTTTCAGCGCAGTGGAGGGCACGCCTTCCACCCTGCAGTTCAGATGGAGATGCGCCCCAATACTGGTTCTCCTCAAGATGACTGATGTGCAGGTGGTTTGTTTGGGGTTGGAGACGCGGGCCGAAGCTTCCCCTTCTACTTCGGCCCTCTTCCATTTCCCGCCGGTGACTGGTCATGTCTTGGCCGTGGTGCTTGCCGAGGGCAAAGGTACTGCCTTTGCCATCCAGTCGATCAGTTGGCGTTCTTGTGTGATTGCAGGCCTCCGGCACAGCGTTCTGCGGGACCCAGATGGGCCCCATGCGCTCTGCTGCTGGTGACTGACATTCTTGTGTACGGGTCTGGACTCGCCTCCCTTTGCTCTGGGTATCCTGCGTGGTGCTCTGCGGGACCCAGCCGGACCCCATACACTCTGCCGCCGGCGACCGCTTCCTCCCAGCATCGCGTTCCTGGATATGCCAGGACAGTTACTCCATCTCACCGCTCATCTCTCCATCTCCTAGCCACTCCTGCTTGACATTCGGGAGGTCCATTCTTGATCCCGCTCTGACACCAGTGTAGCGTTCTGCGCAGGCAGGCAGAGAAGAATGGAGACAATTCGCTGCAATCAGTTCCAAATCTTGATGTCGCTGAAACTACATTATTTGGTGACCTTTCCGTGAATTCTTATTTTTTTTCCCTCATCTCTCCTGTGAAATGTACTAAAAATCACAGTGCCAAAATCATAGCCTTACTTATGCTGTATCAGCTACATTTAAACAAAATACTGTAAAGCCATAAATATTTTCACATTTGTATGACCACCAGAAACGTACACAGTACATCAGTAAATTCATCCACTGTTTGGTTTCAGACTTAGCTACCTTGAAAAGGGTATTTTAATACCAAAATGTTGGGATGCTGGCTCTTCAGTAAAATAAAATAAAACAATTAACCGGATGTCTCTGTATATGGGAAAATACTGTCAGAGCCTAAAAATAAACAAATGAGCTTGTTGTGACTAATTTGTAAAGCATGCAGAGAACAAGTGTTCTGTTAGGGAATGTTTGCATTCTGTGCCATTTTATGAATATAAACCTGGTCTGGTTTTCAAGTGTCTGGTTACAGATTGGGTCTATTAAAGCTAATATGATGTTGTGAATTTCTGGGAAACATTTCAGGCAGTTGGCCCCAAATTTCTTTATTTGAGTTGACCTGTGAATATCTCACTTGTTGTGAGCTAGTATGTTGCTAATTCCTATTCTAACAAAGCCACTAACAATAATCTTATAAACATGCAATGCAGAAGTAGATCAATGTTAGAAAGCCATGTATATGGAATATTACTGAAGGAATAATTTTAAGCTTTATGATGATTTGCTGTTGACAAGCCATTTTATCACAAATCCCATTGATAATGCTGTACAGCTTTGTTACTCAGACAGTTATTTGGGGGACAAACACCCTCAGTGTCTATTTTTACCTCATGTCAGTGCGTGTGGGGTGTTTGTGATTTAAACCATGCCGGTTATGGAGACTGCTAGAATAATCATGTGAAATGGCTGATAACAATTTCATAACACAATGCAGGTTTCATGTTTGGCTGCTAAGTGCAGAATGCAATTGCCCTTTGGGCTGTGTAATGCTCCTACAACATACAAGAGGCTCATGGAATGTGTTTGGGAGAACAGAGTCTGGAGTCCATACTAATATATTTGGACGACGTAATTGTCTACTCATCTGACTGCTACTCACCTTAAAAATCTGGACTTTGTCTTTAGTCGTCTGAGTCAACATTGGCTGAAGTTAAAGCCTGGGAAGTGCAGTCTCCTACAGAAACAAGTACAATACCTGGGGCATATAGTGTCCACTGAAGGTGTGGCCTTGGATCCTGACAAGATCACGGCAGTGGATGGCTGGACAAGACCAAGTACTGTAAAGGAGCTGCGTTCTTTTTTAGATTTCGTGGGATACTATCGGTGGTTCATAAAGGGTATCTTGAAGACTGCTGCCACCCTTAATGGTCTACTGGTAGGTATCCCAAAGGCTGCCAAGGAATCCTGACGACAGAAGCTGGGCGAGTGGATTGAAAACTGTGAGGTGGCTTTTCACTGCTTGGGTGCAGTGCTCTCTCAGAAGGATGGAAGAGAGCGAGTAATTGCATACGCTAGCCGCAGTCTGCACCCAGCTGAAAAGAATGACTCAAATTACAGCTCCTTTTAAAAATTTTTAGCACTGAAGTAACTGAGAAATTCCATGACTATCTAGCAGGTTCAAAATTCACAGTATATACTGATAATAACCCCTTGGCTCATCTTCAGACAGCCTCCTTAGGCAGCGTGGAACAGCGCTGGGCTGCTCGCCTGGCAAGCTACCAGTTTGAAATAAAATATTGTCCGGGGAGCCAGAATGGAAATGCAGGTTCTCTTTACAGGTGGCCCGTGAGTCCACCAGTAGAGGAGGAAGATAGAGATGACCGTGAAGTCCCCGCCTTTCTCCCTATACAGTGTGCGGTTGTCCAAGCTTGTTGCGCCCGGTTAGGCGAAGAGATGGAAGAAGAGGAACTCCCTAACCCACAGGGTGGGGACCAGGACTTGAATCGCTTCCTGGCTGGACCAGCGAGCGGTGGACAGCAGCCCAAGATGAGGACCCTATAATCAGTTGAGTCCTGTTCTTTTTCCGGAGAAACCACCCTCCATCTATTCAGAAGTGACAGAATGAGAGCAGAGAGACTTTGGAAGTATTGTGGCAGTGGAACAGACTAGACTTGCGGGAGGGGGTACTATATCGGAAGACTCAAGACCCACTCAAGACCCACGAGAGGTACCAGCTGATGACTTCTTACACAGGTGAGGCCCACAGTATGGGAAGCCTATCATGTTCAAGCTGGTCACTTTGGTCTTGAAAAGAGTCTTGCACTGATAAGAAGACTGTTTTACTGGCACCAGATGGCTGCTGATCTCCAGGCAAGATGTGCTCATTGCCAGCGATGTGTACTGAGGAAACTGCAACAGACTCGAGCCCCTATGGTCTCAATTCACACAGCTGCTTCATTGGAATTAGTCATGATGGACTTTTTGAAGCTAGACAGCTGTTCTGGTGGCTATGAAAATGTACTTGTAGTGACTGATCATTTTACTAAGTTTGCATGGGTCATTCCCACCCAGGACCAAACGGCCATCTCCACAGCTCGGGCCCTCTGACATTATGCTATTCAACCTTTTGGTTGCCCCCAGCGGTTCCACTTGGACCAAGGGGCTAACTTTGAGTCTTCACTGGTCCGGGTGTTGTGTCAACTGTATGGGATCTGCAAAAGCCATACTACTCCATAATGGAGCTAGTGCACATGTGTAATAACAGTATCCACAGTTCCACAGGGTATGTTCCCTTCTTTCTCATGTACAGCCGTCATGCAAGATTACCTACTGACCTGATGCTGGGAGTAGCTCAACCTATAGATGACTGCTCACCAGACGATTGGGTAAGACAACACCATCAGAAATTAACCTATGCCTATGAAAAAGCAGGGAAGTAAAATGTGGAGGCTGCACAACACCAGAAGCGGTGTTATGATTGGAAGGCATCTGGAGTTCCCCTACTTCCTGGAGAGAGAGCAGGTAAGCTGGCCGATTACTGGGACCCTACCCCTTACAATGTAGTGCGACAGCCTAACCTAGAGATCCCTGTATATGTTATTAAGCCTGAGAATGGGGAGGGCCAGGAAAAAAGTTTTACACCGCAATAGCCTTCACCCCTATCCACTTGTACTTGTTGTACTGGTTGCACCTATTCTTGTGCCAGATGTGTTTTGTGGGCCGTGGTTGGGTTTCCCTTCTGTTTCAGGTCCTGTGGACCCCATACCAATGACAGATTTTGACGTCGACGAAGCCATTGTGGAAAGGAGGGGCCTACTACAAGCAACTGGTAGCAACCTGCCAGCGTAGGGAGCAGACACACAGCTAGTATCTGGGACCCAGAGGTCGGAACAGACCACCCGGGGACAGCTGCCAATTAGATATAGGGAACCATTAAGGTGAGAGTGGTCTATATCAGGGGAATTGTGGAAAAGAAATGGAGACTGAGGACATCCATGGGGACATGTCTAAGCGAGCAGGGAAGGGTGTAACACATGTGTTTATTTATTACTGTATTTGTTTTCTTATATTTTGCTTTATGTATTATATTAGAGTGATTTATTATTTGTTGCTTACATTTCCCCCCCATTTCACCTTTTCACCTGCTGTCCCCCTCCCCTATGCATACAGCAGTCAATTACCTGCACAAGATGATCTTGCCTTCCTCACCTGTTTGTGATTAACTGATTCATCTCCCTTTTAATAAGGGGATATGGAGAGAAAAGGGAGAGGCAAGCTGTTGTTGTAAAGCTGTTATTCTGTAACTGGGCGGACTGACGGAACTTGTGTGAAGCTGAGAGCGGACGAGAGTGATTAGTATACTTTTAAGGAAAGTAAAACTTGGAAGCAGCGCTCACTGGTATTACCTGTACAAGATAGTGTTCGTGGTAAACAGGGGGTGAGCCAGTCCCTTGTTTACACATTTTACTTTTGGACAGGAAAAGTACATAGCAGATTGCATTTGGTATTTTCTCTCTCTGTCTACGCTATCAGTTTTGTTCGATCAGTGCTGCCAGGTTTATCTCTGTATTGTATGTATTTTAGTTTGTGCACGACCGGCACGCTTGTTTCAAATGTGTATTACTTTTAGATATTTGAGATATCCTTGAGGGGGTGGGTTATTAAAGTCTACTATAGTTTGAGATTGCTTTTGCACGACAACTATTATTGTTAATTAAGATTATTGCACTTTTATATTATTGCTGCTAAATTGTACTATAGTTGTTCATTTGTATTACTGACAATTTATATTGTTGCTGTTAAATCATACTATAGCTACTGATGTATTTTCTGGCTGCTAAATTACACTTTCTGCTGCTAAATCATGTATGTATATATTGTTAGAGAAGTGTTGTAGAACCTAAACTGTTAGTTTTATCTTGTTGCAGTGTGCTGTCGTTGCTTTGTTTCAACTGTTTATTTTTATTTACATTTGAAACAGCACTGATTGTGAGTGTAAAAGCACATTTGTTATTTGAATTGTTTTGTTTATTATTGAATATTCATTCGAATATTAACTCCCTGGATTAGCTGTGTTTCTTTTGTTATTACTGGAGTTTTTTGTTTTTTTCTTGTTTGTTTTGGGTTGAGCACAGGCAATGGAAACTGATCTGCCTCATTACTCAAGCAAACGGTTATAATTGTACTGGTTTTGCCTATCTCTATACACCCTCAAGTATTTTATTGTGGACTGACCAATAAGAGTTATAATTTTCTACCTATATATAATGCATCTTCATTTTGCAAAAAGTTGCGATGGTTATATACTTCGAGAGAGTAGTAGTTGATTTCCTGTGTTAATTCATGTTAATTATTAATTTCCGCAACGCTGAGATAATTGCAGTTAATCTTTTAGATTTCACTCACTTGTGATTTTACACAAAACATTCGCAACACAAGCAGAATTGCGAGAAAGATGAGAACATTTGCAAGACCTTTTAATATTTGCCTCAAAGTGTGTACAAAATGATATCTAATTTAAATTTCAATGAGATAACACTATGTAACACAATTTTTGTTCCTGGGTAGTAAGTGTTATTTCCTAATTGCTTATGCCTCAAAAGTATAGAAAATGGCTATTATTCCCCACAAACTTTGCTTTTGTGACCAGGACAGTGATATTTTGAAATTTACCTATTTCCAATGAGAAAACGGGCGAATTTGTGTCTTTTCGTTCACATAGTCAGAAAAAAACAACATATGAATCCAAATTAACATGTATTTATACTAAAGTAATACAAAAATGACTACAAAAGATTTAGAAGTGAGTAGTTTTTCGAGACTTACGATTATACTGTAAATCACTTTCACGAATCAGCCCCCAAATGTAGTCTCCCATCATGTTCTCGTCATACTGTCCTTGGTAGCGGCGTTCAAAGTCCAGTATATCCTGGTGGAAGCGCTCGCCTTGCTCCTCCGAGTACGCTCCCATGTTCTCCTTGAATTTATCAAGATGAGCATCAAGGATATGGACTTTGAGGGACATCCTACAGCCCATTGTGCCGTAGTTCTTCACCAGAGTCTCAACCAGCTCCACATAGTTTTCGGCCTTGTGATTGCTCAGGAAGCCCCGAACCACTGCGACAAAGCTGTTCCAAGCCGCTTTCTCCTTACTAGTGAGCTTCTTGGGGAATTCATTGCACTCCAGGATCTTCTTTATCTGTGGTCCGACGAAGACACCGGCTTTGACCTTTGCCTCAGACAGCTTAGGGAAGAAGTCTTGAAGGTACTTGAAGGCTGCCGACTCCTTATCTAGAGCTCTGACAAATTGTTTCAAAAGGCCCAATTTGATGTGCAGTGGTGGCATCAGCACCTTCCGGGGGTCCACCAGTGGCTCCCACTTGACGTTGTTCCTCCCCACAGAAAACTCGGTCCGCTGTGGCCAGTCCCGCCTGTGGTAGTGCGCCTTGGTGTCCCTGCTGTCCCAAAGGCAAAGATAGCAGGGAAACTTGGTAAAACCGCCTTGGAGACCCATCAGGAATGCCACCATTTTGAAGTCTCCTATGACCTTGATGCCATCTCAGAAAAATGCAGATATGTATCCACTTAGGCAGCTGGAACTAAACTGAACTGGTGGGCTTAAGGCCCCTGTATTTATACTACTATTTATATTACTGGAAAGTTCTAGAAAGTTCTAGAAGTTACTCCAAGTTTACTCAGAACTGAATCTATCTGGAATGTTCTGGAAAATAGGTAAATTTCAAAATATCACTGTCCTGGTCACAAAAGCAAAGTTTGTGGGGAATAATAGCCATTTTCTATACTTTTGAGGCATAAGCAATTAGGAAATAACACTTACTACCCAGGAACAAAAAAAAAAAAAAAAAAAATTGTTACACGGTGTAATAAACCCCTTTCGAGTTACACTGGTTGACACATTAATATGGATTGCAAGAGACACTTCCTGAATTAGACAAGTACATCAATAACAAGTGCAATTACACTAAGTGCAAAAAATACAGTAGATAACATATTACGCATTCAAGGCTTGGCTAAAAGTTGCTTGAAAACATAAATGACTATGCTCACAGAAAACCTGAGATGGGTTCTTTCATGTGCCACCCAAGTTTAAAGTCAGTCATTATGCCTGTTACATTAACAAGAAGATGTCTAATACCTTCTAAAGAAACGATTACCATGATTTTTTAATTCCTTGCTCTACCAAGGAAGCCACTGCTTAAGGAAAAACATATGACTTATAAATTAAAACAATGCTAGAAGCATGCATGGTCATAAAATGAACAAATTAGCCAGAGCTGCAGTCTGTGATGTATTGCCTTACCTGACCAAACACTAACTGCTGTAACAGTTTCCCACTTACAATGAACTGCATAGCAATAAGGTTGACCCAGTGACTAGTATATGAGTGAAATGACTATGTGCTACTGACAGTACTGTCACATAAGAAATACTAATGACGATTGCTATATATTTTAGTAGGTGTATGTGCAAAAGGCCTGTTCATTTTAATCACTTTTTTTGTATTTGGTAAGTTTGGTAATAAAACATAATTAAAATGAATTATTAAAAATATATATATACTGTATATATTGCAATATAAACCTAAATTATCAAATCATA
Organism: Acipenser ruthenus; assembly: GCF_902713425.1. NCBI lineage: Eukaryota > Metazoa > Chordata > Actinopteri > Acipenseriformes > Acipenseridae > Acipenser > Acipenser ruthenus. The sequence goes on from NC_081199.1 coordinate 30,156,928, forward strand.
TCAGGGAATATGTAAGAATATTATGTGTATAGTTTCTGAAATCTGGTAAGTTACATAAAAAGCTAAATATAAAATCTGCCCATTGTGTCCGATGAACTGACCACTGTTTGTCGGATTATTTCCCTTTGTTTACATAAGAACATAGGAAAAGTTATAAACAAGAGAATGATATTCAACCAGTGATTGATCCCAGAACTAGTCTAGTCATTTCTTAAAGGATCTTAATGACTCAGGAGCAAACACTTTGCTTAGTAACTCATTCCATACACTCACAACTCTCTGTGTAAAAAAGTGTTTCCTACAATCTATCGTAAGACCATCTCCATTCGATATCCAGGTTAGTCCCTGTATCTGTGCTGTGCTCGAAATACTAACTGAGTTTACTGTAACTTTGCTGACTTCATTTCCATGTGTATGGCCAAAATAATTTTAAATAAACTATTTCCAATTAAGTGTAAGAGAATGGCGGCTGGACACAAACTGGCAACCATGCATTCCCCAAGCGAGCATCTTTACCACTGCACAGAAGAGCCAGGCTTGTTAGTAGATATCGTATAACTCTAGTTGCACAGTATGGGGCAGTACGAAGTCTATCAGGATTAAGGAAATCCTGTGCATAATGCTGTCAATTTTGCTGAACACTACACTACAGTCTCCCTTACTACATCTCCTTGTAACAGAACACTGATGTCAGGTTTGAGCCTTAACAGTTAAGCTTGGATACTAAGACAGAATCCTTTTCATAACAGTGGTTGTCACCCTGTATTGATTTCCTTTCATGCAGATCCTCAACAAAGGTCTGAAATTTCTTATCCAGCATGTTAACTCCATTCTTTCCACCATCATACAGACTAGATTTGTTTCTTTTATTCTCTCCAAGGTCTTTCCTATGCATTTATTTTTCTCAAGATGACCTCCGTGTAAATATAGGAAAAAAAGTTAGAAAAGTTATGTTATATTAAAACACCCTAGAATCCACTCTAAAGACTATTCCCAAACAGTAGATTAGGATGCTAATGAATATTGTACTGAAAAATAGTACTGAACATATAACTGTGCATCCACAGTGAATACTTTTCAAGCAAACACCTCAAGTAAATACTTTAGATGCAGGTGTGATCATACTAAAAAATATATATCTTTTCACATGAAATGCATTTATAATGGATTGTCTGCAATTTAAAACTTGAAAGACTGCATAGTGTTTACAATTCATTAATGTGCACAAGGCTTGCATAAATGAAATTGGAAGGACAGACGCAACATCAAAAAAAAGGCAGTGGAGTAAGAAATGAAGTAAGGTTATATATAGAAAGTATTTTCCCATGAGTTTCTGGTGCCATTCATGCTATACAACTCCCTGGATCGGTCACCACATTCCAGAGATGACCCCAGAGGGCAGGGGATGGGGATCAGTCCCGCCAGCAAGCAGAATGGTTAGAAATGCTTATTTCCTAAAGATGGAACTCAGAGAAATACCTAACAATGTCATGGTCTGATAGACAAGAGGAATATTAAAGAAAATGTTGTGGATAAACAATCCCTTTTTAGAGGTTTCAGAGTTCCTCGTCTGGGAAATCAAATCTGCAACTGCAAAAAATTCAACTTTTTTAAACCTGTGTGGCTTTAAATGTAAGTGTGGCAGGGCGAAAACCCTCAAATGTAAATAGTATGTGTGAGAACGTAAGGTTGGCAGGTATGGGGTTAAATACTGTATGTCCCTGCCAACAATCACAGGTGTGGCCATACCCCAATTAGGTAATTAGGCCACATGTATAAATAGGAAGCAAAATCCTTACATAACAAGTGCAATGCATGGATCTGAATATGAAAAAAAAAAAAACATTCAACGCTACGATGCTCAACACTTGTTGTGCAGTCTAAACAGCATTAATGTATTTATGGAAAACAAAGAAACAACACAGTTTTTCTAAGTAATTCTAATTGAAGTGCTCAGTAAAAAAGTTCCTTCTGTCTGGTGTTGATGGCTGAAATGCTGGCTCCAGGGATCAGCTTATTTGCCTCCCTGGCGCATTGGCACACACAACGGCTGCAATGCTGGCTCCGGGGATCAACCACAGTGCGGTCTCCCCAGCGCATCAGCATGACAACCGTCTGGATTGAGCGTAGTAGGGTACATCTCTGGGGTCTTCAAGTGGGCACCTTCCATCCTCTGTGTTTCGTCAACTAGCCCACGACACCTCAAGAGGGCTCGACGGTGATTCTGGCATCCCAGCATCACCCCCCTCCGTCCCCCACTCAACTCAGCCCAGCTTACTTACCCATATATCAGCGTTTCTTTCTTTCTATTGTGCTTGAGATCCCCAGCCAGAATCTTTCCATCTCAACCAAAATCAAATCAGACCATCGATTCTACTCCTGTTGTGAGCATGTTGAAAACTGAGGATTGTCTTGGAATTCTGTCACCTTGACCTGGAGGTCAAAAATCAAAGGTTTCCCACAATCCTTGTATAAGTCTACCTGTATGACAATTACCTCTATAACCTACTTAGGTGTAGGAGAAGTGGATGGAAAGCATAATTTTAGTATTTTGCAGCCTGCTATGTTTCTTTCAAAACTATACACAAGACCTACAGTATATAGCAAATGGAAGTGCAAGAATGGTAAGATTTTTGGAATTATTTTAGTTCAGTGCAGTATTTTCTTCTTAGGCAACAATACTTAATTACGAACAGTACTTTAATGATGTTTTAGTAACCATTCAGGTCTAAAAACAGTTCTTCAGTTAAAACTGAACAGACTCCCAAATTCCTGTTTGACAACAGTCCTAGACTATGTATTTTAGAAAACTGTTTTTAAAATTCCCTTCCTGTTGAACCTGAGACAGCAGGACAATGCCAATAACCCAGGTCAAGGTGTCATTAATCATTAACACTCCAAATGTATAACATTCCTATGGCTAACTACTAGAGCAGAATTTTCCATCCTTTCCACGATTTCTCTTGTTTATTTAATAAACACCCCTATTAACATACCTATTATATTGTTTTATAGTTTGCATTGGAAAGCAATTGCTTCCAAATAACTCAAGAGGACAGGAAATATGAAAATCAGTACAATATGCATTTGACCAAAAACATTTAATGTATAAAAACAGCCAATGGGGCTTGCTCATTAAATACTTGTAAAGTTACTCATATTGGCAAGTTAAGAATGTTTCTATAGATTTATACTAGGGAATCCATTATAGGTTAATACAGTTTGGATTGGTGGTTTTTGATAGTGAGCATTAAAGAGGTTGCCAAAAACTCAAACTTATCAGGACCTACCGTATATATGCAGATATACACATAAAAACTATCACAAACCATGGTTTAAAAACAGTTTCTGAAAAGCACTCGTAAACTTCACTACAGAGTTCAGTACATGCAAAATCACCCGACATCATTACACAAGTTAGCTAATAAAGCAGTAAGAAATTACATTACACACCACCTGCTTTTTAAATTTTTTTTAATTTCTTGGCCAAAAACAATTATTTAAAAGTGCTGTACTGTCCAGCATGTCTCAGGATTTTTTTGAAAACTTAATATACAATAATATAGAGTAGGCATTAGTATAAGGCACATTCCCACTTGAAATAATAATTATTTACTGATAACTTTGCAATTTGTATCTGGTCACCTACAGAACTATGGTCAGCACACACTGATATTCTTACTGACTACCAGCTCTCAATATACATATTCACACTAGCAGGAAATGACTGAGAATCCTGGAGAAACTTAAACACAAGGAATGTATTGAAATAGGTTGTATGGAACTCCACAATGAATTTTCAGATTTAGTCTTGACAGCAACCTGGGGCAGATTTATCAAGGTCAAAATACAATTTCCACCATTTACAACATAAAAAAACGAATAACAAACAAGGTAAGCTTGCTTTTATAACCTTGCAATAGTCATACAGGTTGTTCTTACTTGTTTTCTTTTATTACTAATGTATCAGTTTTATTTTTATGGCGCTAACTGCATTTTGGTGTAAAAACCCTTGATAAATCTGACCCCATAAATGTGACTGGTTACTTTTTAACAGATGTTAAATGTTTGATGTTTCTTTGGCACTCTGATGCTACAGTGTTCATAACCTTGGAAGGCAACAGTGTGCAACATGTGACTTGACTTTTAAATTTCTCATGAATAAATATGATTAAATTGATCCTGTTCCTCTGCTCCTCCTCCAGTGTTTCATTTTAGAACACAGTTTCAAAGATAGAAACTGGAAACTGTGCTAACAAAAAGAACAGAAAACTTAAATTTTTACCCAAAGATGGATATTGCTAAAAAAAACAAACAAACAACTTGAAGATATAATAATGTCAAGGCTGTTCAAAACAGTATGCTTTTGACAAGGCAAACTACCGATCAAAATGAACTGATATTGTTTAGCAATAATAGCAGTCTTTTATAGTGCTTAACATTTATTGTAATAAATGTGTTTGTTTCTTTCTAGAAATAACAATTCTTACAGGGCTTGGATAAAAAACACTTTCTGTAACACTGTGAATAGGGTACACCAGGACAGCGCTATTAAATGTATTTACAGTAATTGTTTTGGAGGGATCTGTGACCATTCCTCAGTGAATACAGTTCTAGGCCTTAAGGATAGAATTGTGGAGTGACATCTGTTCTTCAAAATGGCCCATTACTAACAAAGACAAAATAGGTACAGGACAAAAAGCTAGGCCAGGTTTTGAATGCACCAGTATTACAGCATGTGTTAAACTATGTGACAGTTGGGATTCTTAACTTTTTTTAAATTAATCAGGAAAGGCAGGTGTAATGAGTTATAAAGGAAAGAATGTAGAACAGGGATGACACTTTTACTTTAAGTGGAGTTTTATGTTTGTGGCAATATGTTTAGCACTGCAACTTGAGCAGCACATGTTTCGATTTAGGAGTTATCTCTAAATCTAGTACTAACAAAAGTCAAACTGCAGTGGGTCTTGTGGGTCTCTCCTATTTCACATCTTTTGCTGAGCAGTTTTGAAAAAAAAAGAAAAAAGGTTCCTTCTTTGATGTCTGAGTTGAAGTTTTTTGTTTAATCGAAGTTTGAAGCTTTTTTAAAAATTTCTACATCTACAGCTAAGACCAAGATGGAGAAAATGCATCACCCTAGAGAATTAACACATTTTGCTTCATAAAGTTGAATGAAACTTGCTGAATAATGTTATGTTAACAAATTGCATTACATACAGCTTTGTCATTTTCCATATACTTAACAAAAAACTGACAAAAATGGAAAAATTTCGAAAATCTGACATTTCGAAATCTAACATGAAATACTGTACTACTATTATGGCTTCCGGTTGACTTTTGCCATATCATTTTGTAGTTTCTTTGATTACATGATGTTTGGCCGTAGCTGTATGTTGTTCAAAGGGGTGTATGCTTCCTTCCAAACATCACTCAAGATATGTCAATGTCTTCTGTCATAAACGTTCACTGCTTTTTGGCTCACAGCTAGTCTGTGTTGTTTTAAGAGTCCATTCATAGTATGAGGACGATGACAAAAATGTGCTTTATATTGTACCAATTCATTTTAATTTTGATGTCATTATATGGCCTACTGTACCACAGAGGCATGGCCTCCATACAATGATGATTATAAATACATTCATTACTTTGGTTTCTGTAACCCATCTGAAATTATACTGCAATGATTAAACTGAAGAAAAACAAGTAACAGAAAAAGAATAGACATGATGACAAACCACTTGGCTTTCAACAAGATAAATATTCATTATTATTTCACAGACACCTTTATCCAAGGCAACTTATAGAGACTAGGGTGTGTGAACTATGCATCAGCTGCAGAGTCACTTACAACAATGTCTCACTTGGAAGATGGAGTGCAAGGAGGTTAAGTGACTTAGGGTCATACAATGAGTCACTGAGTGAGCTGGGATTTGAACCAGGGACCTCCTAGTTACAAGCCCTTTCCTTTAACCACTGAACCACACAGCCTCCTATCCTCTTAATAGCCATCCAAACAAAGCACGATACATCTTTTGCTGTAGTTGAATGAATGCCTATGGTATGAAAAAATATTACCCAGTGTCAATTACTTGTAGAATCCAATTGTGTAATGGTTATGTAACTCTAATTTAAAACAAAACCATACTTTACAAGATTTTAACAAGACTGCTGTGTGAAATAACCTGCCTCCTGAAATAGGCACTGCTATTAAAACTCATTTAAGTTTAATGTGGGCAAGTTCAACGACACAAATGTTTTTATAATACTGCAACGCTTAGGTTTTTAGAAGGTTAAAACTCTTAAGTCAGGAATCATCCATTTTTGGATATTGAAACTAAACTACTTTATAACCCTGGCATTTTCATAAAAAATTAAATGCAAACAGCCTAGTGTGGATGTATTACAGATGATGGTGTTGCAGTACATTAGCCTTTATAATACTGTCACACTATCAAAGGAATCTTGCTGTATAAACAGCATGTTGTTAATTTCCATTTAGTTAAAGTTAGGTTTGTGTGTGTATTCTCCAATTATATTTTTGCTATATTTTGGAAATGAAGGCTTGAACGCCATTCAATGCAAATTAAATATAGACATTGGCTACATTGTTAAAATCAGACTACCCAAGTTCTGTGATCCATCACCAAAATAATCTTAGACTGGCATAGATGACTCAGTTTAACAAACATTTTAATGGAATGGCCCTTCAGATAATGGTGGGGTAGCGTTGAAATCTCAAGAAAGGTGGCTGAGAATCAGTGTTGTATTTGCCTTCACATACTGTACAGTATCAGTACAGTATCCAACCCAAACATAGTTCCAACATTAACACACACACACACACACGTGCATTGTAACCCCAATAGAAATGCCAACAGACCCTAAACTGATAATAATCATAAATGTGAAGCCAAAATCTAATATGCAAGTTATCAAGCATTGTAACCCGAGTTCTGGGTTCAGTTTATATATGTCTGGGAAGCAAGAACATTTTAGAACACCTAAATGCGACAAAAAAACATATGAATTGGGGGGACTGAACTTGTGCTTGTGCTACCAAACATGTTCAGCACAAATGCCTGCACATACCCCCAGATTCAGATCTGTATCTTAATAACTTGTGCTAAAGTATATACCAGTATATTGTGGATTGAACAATAGTCTTAGCAGACAAAGAATATCTCTGTCTGCTTGACCATAGGTTCTTACATTTTCACCTAACAAATAATTATTGGTTGTATAGTTTAAAGTATACAGTAGGCATGAGTTTGCTTGTGTATGGGTATGCTTATATACAGTATTACACAAAAAATATCAGGTCATTACACAGAACAGGCTTTGAAGTGTTAACCTTTAACCCCTAAAACTGCTGAGAGAGAACCCATCTGTTTTTGTTACATACTCTCACTATCTATCAAGCCATAAGAGGGTGTCTTTGATGATATATAAGGAGTTGTTTTATTCACAGGAAGTTGAATGTCTTCATCATGATTGCTACCTGGCGGTGTCCAACACACAAGATAAGTGGAAAATAGTTTTTTAAAATAATTTATTCAACCCCACAACTTATTTTATTTTTTTAAACCACATTTATTTTCATTGGCCCGGAAGACATAAGAATCACATTGTGCCCTATGTGAAATCATGGTGAAAAGAAGTATATAAAAAGGTTGAATAAACAAAGTACCATACAAGTGAGTGGGATTTAGTTTGCAGCACTTTTTATATATGTTATATATATATATATATATATATATATATATATATATATATATATATATATATATATATATATATATATACTAAAACCTCATACAGAGGTAGAAGCACACTCCAAACAACAGTTCATTTCTAGTTTTGAAATATTAACCATGATTTAAACCTTTGTAAATCTAGTCCCATACCCCTGACTGACAACTAACTTCCGTCATGCATCAGTACAACTAACTGGCTGCTTTTGTTAATTTTGATATACAAATCAAAATAAAATGTATGTATGTATGTATGTATGTATGTTCAGTTTCTTTAATTTGTATTTGTTAACCATTTCTAAAAAGTAAGGATTTCAAATGCTAAAAATATGTTTTTTAAGTGAGGTCTTGCCGTTAATCATGTTTTGACTGAAAAAAAAAAATAAACCATTAGGCCCCTTTTAGGTGGAAAGTGCTGGTGTAAAGGTGACAGCATGGGCTATTCACTAATGCCTCCCATTTAGAGCGGGTGTATTTATCATATCAAGCTCACAGCTATGATACACTGCAGAAGTCATCAAGTCTTGTCCAATGGGAATTGGATATAAGTGGTGGTCAAGATGTCACTTGTTATAAACAAAAGATAGCTGGAGAAATATTTCCTTTCTCAACCACAGAATCCTTGTAGCAAGTGCCAGAAAAAATGTTATTCCTATGTAGGCTTTCCAGCAGCAACCTATCTTGAGAGTCAGTAAGGGGGGGAGGGGGAGGGGGAGGGGGAGGGGGGCGTGGTTGACAAACAGATGATTCCACATGGAGAAAGCTGGCCTCCTCATTTGGAAAAGCAATAAAATAATTGCACGCCACCCATATGATTTCCAACAATTTCCTTTCATTTCAGCAACATCAAAACAACATTCTTCTTGAACTGTGTCTCAACAAACAAATCCTTAAGTTGTTCTGCTTGATTTGAAACTACTCCTTCATGTCAACAAGTGTTTCATTAAAAAAAGTCTGATAAACATTTGCAGTGTTATATAGGTGATTAACACTGCAAAACCTACCTAACAGCTGCTGCTCAGCTGTAAATGATATTTATGCAAAAAGAAACCAAATAAACACAAAACATTTAAACTCTTACAATCTGTCCAGTCCAGTGAACCGAAAACAATGTTCCACATCTAATAGTCTTTTTACCTCCAACAATGTCTGCAAATGTTTAAAGCACTTTTACAACTGGTTCAAAATACAGAGCTAATAATAAAATACTTGATAAGAGGAAAAAACAGCCCTGCAACAACTATAGTCCAAGTTTTAACAACTTTACTGAATTATTGCTGCTGAAAAGTGTCACAACCAAGATTATATCTCACTGATTATTAGGGTTATAATATGAATTTGATGTCAAGAAAAGGGGATGTAAATGAATTCCCCCTTCCACTTACCTAAAGATGGGTCTGTGGAGTAGCTTCCTCTTGATAGTAACACAGTCCATTAAAAAGTGAGGGAAAACAAAGTTTCTTCTTCCAGGATGCAACTCCAGAGCAGCCTGGTACAAAACAGTTGTCCTCCTCCTCCTACTACTACGACTACACCGTTGTGATCACAGAGGTTGGACTTTTTGTGTCTGGAGAGCCTCCCTCTCTCTCTGACAGCTTAGTAAAACAAGACCATAGAGGCCACATCAGAGAGGCACTTCTGTGCACCACCAAACAGAGCTGCTTGCGTAAAGAACTGGGAGACAAGTTGTGCAAGAGACGTCTGACACATTGCCAGGAGCTGCCCAGGTACAAATGTGTTAGATTAATGTAGTCATGTGAACTATGCTGCCGTGCACTGAAGTTATGAAACCCCGCACCATAAAAGAGAGGAAAGCTTTAAGCCGGAAGCTGCTTATCATTTCTCCAGTAAAAGTTATGTGACTGTTTTAGCAGTCCCATGTGAGAACTGGATGGATGAGGTGGATAAGTCTGGTCTGTAAGGCTAGCTACATGTCAGGAAATTGTAATTATTTCACAATGTGGTTTTTATTCGCTGTGGATGATGTCTAGTTGTGCTCATCATTTTTGGCACTGCTAATTAATGATGCCGGAAGAGGCCTAAAAAATGAATCAACAGTAGATTTAGTTTTTTTCAGTTACTTCTGCAAAAGAGGTTCCCCTACTGCATATGGAATCTATTATAGGAAAGAGTTAAAATACCTAAGAACTGTGTTAGCATTGAAGGCTGCATTATTTAGACATCGGTTATAGATGCTGTAAGCCACCAGTCAGGAGTAAATATTAGAAAACTGCCAGTTATTTCACGAGAAAATTTCAAAAAATGTCTCCCCATTTTGTAGTATCAGGAAATGTGTTGGTAACAATATTTACTAAGTTAGCATGCAGGTTTCACTTTTCTTTGGCACTTTGAGACACTCAAAATCCTGGGGTTGTGAATTTGTCTTTCAATGGGTCTAGTAGCAGCACATGGCCTCTGGGTTTAACTAACTGTCTGCTCTCTTGGGAACAGAAAGTAACAAGGGTTTACTGGGTTACAGCTCTCATTGCCTGCTGACCACAGTACAGGAGTAAACTGCTGTATGCTGTGAAGCCCACCACCACTCTTAAGTGGCTCTCTGGAGTTGTTTTAGAGCTAACTGTGACTTGAACTGTGTGTTTACAGTAGCATAGGGCTATAAAATGACCCATGTAACAAAGTCTCCTTTTTTTTTTTTTTTTTTTTTTATAAATTTAGTTGTTGCCAATTATTTTTATTATGGAATAATAAATTATGGAATAAGAAAGGAGCACCTTTCGTACATTTCACATTCAAAAAGCTGACAAATTTTACCAATATAGTAATCAGTAGCCTAGTCTACTACTGTTTAAGCAGTGTCTTTGATATTGAAATCTATGTGAATGCAAGGTAAGGAGGTGCAAACTGTTGCTTGATCCTGTTGTATGCGTCTATTAAAGTAAAGCTTTCCTGCATTATACAGGTAGTTGTTTAGTATCTGCTGGCTCGTCAATGTTACATACCGACGGTATGCAGTATGATACCGTGCTGTACTCTTGATTCTGTTTTGGGAGTTATTCTTTCAGCACCATGAAAAGCGTACTTGGGAAAGTGATTAGTTTTCTTTCGGTCTGAAAGAACAATCATGATTGCAGCTTCCCTGTTTATTTTTTAAACATGTATTAACACTAGTGATGCTGATATCACAATCGTTCTTTTGAATATAATCATTGTATAGATGTGGATGGAACCTTGTATGATCGCTGGGTGTTTTCCATTGTTGTAGTACCTCGGAAAGCGCCTGCATTTCACTTCAGTGATTGGGTGAGTGAGTGCTGGAGTGATGTACTTGCTTTTTAAAAGCGTTATTGTGTGCCTCGCAAAACTGGTTTTATTATTATTATTATTATTATTTTTGTTTATTTAGCAGACACCTTTACCCAAGGCGACTTACAGAGACTAGGGTGTGTGAACTATGCATCAGCTGCAGAGTCACTTACAATTATGTCTCACTCGAAAGACGGAGCACAAGGAGGTTAAGTGACTTGCTCAGGGTCACACAATGAGTCAGTGGCTGAGGTGGGATTTGAACCGGGGACCTCCTGGTTACAAGCCCTTTTCTTTAACCACTGGACCACACAGCCTCCCTCCCTGGTTTTGTGCTTGGCGCATAGTTTCGAACATGGCAGGATCTCGCAAATTGTCAGTCACGCCCACCAAGTTGTGCTATGCATAAATTATATTTGTGCACAGCACAAAACGGATTGTGGCACACTTAAAAATGTTTAGAATATGGTCAATAGCCTTTAACTGCTTAGCCAATCAGCTGTCGGTACAGTGAAAACCTATGTCACCATAACATACATTTATAAAATATGGAATAAGGTTTTGTACAAAATAATATCAAGTGCCATTATAATAGGTTGGGAAGTGCTCAAGGTATAATTAAAAATCTGTGACATACGTGTGCCTCCACTCTATCCCTGTTAGGGGATATGTATCCCCCGGCAGGGAAATAAAGACAATAATATCAATTGTTAAGTCAGTTTTTAGTGTGTGGTTATCGAAGAACCACAGCAATCATCTCCCATGTCTATTTATAATAATAATGGCTTTACTCATTATTGAAATGTGTTAACTGCAAAGTATGATGGACATAAGACTGTAGCTGACATGAACACAGAAACAAAAAAATTGTTAATCCCATGCTGGACTGAAACCGTGGACGCACAAGTCATTAACTGCCCAGCAAGGACTGATACAAATATCTATTATAATACTTGTTCGGTTTTTACATTTAATCTGTTGTCCACAGTGCCATTATTGCACGCACTCAGCCATGGTAAAGGGTACCAAGAATGGCCAGCAGTCACTACCAGCTATTTCTCAAGCAGTGATTTATATTAAAAAAGGTCATATTCACTCCCTTGAGGTTACAGACTTTTACCAGCTGGTCTTAATGAACTAAACTGTCTATTTTTGATAGGTTGAAACAGCAACAATTGCAAGGCACTTTAGATCTGTTATGCAGCATGGGTTGTGTTTAAAGCACAACCCAACATGCCTTGGGTCTGTGCCAGAAAAATATTGGTATTGGCTGTGGTGCATGGAATTTGTTTGAGTCTGTATTTGGATGCTACTCTAATTGTTTTACCATGTGCTTTTCCAATGTATTCTTATATTAAATATGTAATTAAGTGCAGTACCAGTCCAGACTATTTAACCCATACAGTGCAATGTTTATTCATTTTAGTGATCCAAACGCATATTCTCTTTTCATTAAGTCTACACTGAGCAAAGTCATTTCTGACTATTCCAAAAATAAAGTAATACACATATTATGTAGTTCAGTTCAGATATGAATTTTGAAAATACGTTTAAACACAATGCAAGAGGTGTAACGTTATGATACGCCTGGTTCAGTTAACTTATTTCCAAATGCCAATGCCAAAGGGAATACCCACAGAAATAACTGCACAATGCCATAGTTGATCTCACCTGTGCGGTTTTTAAATAAGCATATGTTATAAAAATTTTTGCCCCCCTCCCACCAAAAAAAAAACAAAAACAAACATTGCTCCTTCCAACTCCATTGTTACAATCAATTTATCATTACCACGAATGTGGAGCGTAGCACTGCCACCTGTTGTTTTGTCACAGACCTTTAAGATACTGGTGAGATAAAATGCAGTCTATCATACTTGAAAGAAAGACTGAAAGCTTCTATTTAAAACAAATATATACACAAAAAGAAATGAAACTGCTATGAAATACTGCAAACGATTTTTTTTATGGATTCAGTCTGCAGGCAAGTTCTAGTGTGAACTGCTTGACTTCAAAGAAATGTGTTCACCCCTTATTGAATTCCCACAAACCCTTTCACTTTGGCCATGAAAACTTCTACTCTTTCAGATAAAGCACCAGCAAGATTCCTTTGATGTCTGGTCTAGTACTTCATGGATTGGCTTAGCACATTAAAGGATTTTTTTTTTTTTTTATCACAGTAAATGATAACCTTGGAAAGAATTTAAATTGAAATCTACAAATATCACTTTATATTTTGTCACGCTCACAGCATTTCTTACAACACTACTGAACTGGAAGAGATGCTGGATCCTGCAGCCTAAGTAAATAGTGACACGTTGTAATGGTGCATGTGACAGACAGGACAGCAAATTAATTGGTGCCTTTGCTGACACAGAAACTTTAGAGGCATTTATACCCACATCCATTCATTCCGAGAATAACATTTTGCTTGGCACATGACCTGTGCATGTTCCAGTGTACATATATTACTAACATTTCTAACTGTAATCATTTAAATACAACAATGCTAAAAGAAACTTGATAAGTTCAATGACAAACAGTCAGAGGGTTTTTCAATATCTGTTGGGTGATATCCCGTATCCCTGGTTGTTCCTGGACACTGACGTCACCACCCACACCACTCAAGCCATCCTTTGTGACAAGGAGTTACAGAAAAATACTTGGAGAATGTAATAACAGTATATTTGCTGTTTGTGAAATGTAAAGGGATGTACTATATCTAACAATTAACAAGGGCTTAAATTATATTGTATGGGAGTGATTTAACAAGTAAACAGGGGGAGAATAATAGAGCAACCTGACACAGTGAGTATAGGTGCTAGAATAAATAAGAACAAATGAAATGGATGTGACATTTATGCACTGTGGATTCTAATTAAAATAAATAGAATTGAACAGATTGATTTGCGATGTTGTAACATCTGATTAGCATTCACTGGGACTCATATTTACTCGGTTAACCTGCTCGCATATTCATATTATTTGTTTACTGAATTGAGTATTATTTCCTATAGAAAAGACAACATTGATGAATGCATTCTTTTCCATGGAATTGATATTTACACTGAAGCTGGGACATTGCCTGGCTATTGTTGATTGCTAAACTTAATGTGCTGATTTATGCTACTTTGATATTAATCTTGCTTTCTGCTGTACTATTTTCTAATTTTCTTGATAAAATTCATAAAAGATACACCAGCATTGTATGATTTAATGCTAAACTGTTTCTCGACAATCTTGAACTCATAAGGATGAAATGTACCATTAAAGTGCTAATTAAATTGAAACCATTACACATATTAATGAATTGTTCTTAATTTCAGGTCACAGGTCAGCTCAGTTAAAAAGAACAGTTATTGTAAATAGGGAGGAATACATTTAAATCAATATGCAGATGGTCTGCCTGTAAACACATTATGGACATTTTTCTATACAACAACTTCTGGCACCCAGAATGGAACATTCTTTTTCTAGAATTTTAATGGCATCACACCGTCATCGCACTATACTTTTCTAGACAGTCAAATCCCACTGTTAAAGTATTTCAATACAAAGGTACTTAATGGAATAGATTTGGAGTTACGAATCATGTATCATTTACCAGATATATTTAGTTTGAACTTAAAGCTGTTGAAATGTATTCATATTAGAGTGAAACTACTGATACTGATGACGAGGGATAACTGCATGAAACACATATTAACAGAACATAGTTTAAAGAAGAAACATTTAAAAAATAATCACATTTACCCCTCCTCAGAGACTATTAGAACAATCCAGTTACAACTGTTGCTAAACCGGATGGCCCATGATTAGGTAAGTAAGTAAATGTATGAGCCAACCGAAGAGCCGGGAGTCTAACTGTGGGAGTCCTGCGAAGAGAAGCTGTTGGAGAAAATCCGAACCTAGCAGCGCTCTGGAAGATGCTAACTACTAGACAGGTCTGTACACTCCCCCCACCGCTCCTGCTCCCACTACTACTGTACCTATCTGTCTCACCTGTCTTGCTATGACTATCTCTCACATCCCTGTTATTCTGTCCTCTCACTCCCGTCCTCTGTCCTCTCTCCGCCACTGCTCCCCTAACCCCTCTAGCCTCCCCCCCCCCCCCCCCACTCCCCACTCTCTCCCCTCCCGCTGCCCTGTCCTCTATCTACGTCCTGTCCCATACTCCGCGTCTCACTGGACGGGGAGATGGGACTGGTCTTCTCCTCTCTCCCTCCTTACTCTTTTCTGTCCGCTCTGACCTCTCCTCATTCTCTGTTAACACCTTTGAATTTCACGCTGTCCAACTAACCTCTCCCTGTCAACTCCTGCTAATTGTACTGTACCGTCCCCCTGGACCTCTCACTCACTTTCTCGATGAACTCGACTATCTCCTCTCCTCTCTCCCCTCTCTGTCTACCCCAACTGTCCTGTTAGGTGATTTCCATCTCTCCACCCCCACCCACTTTGCCTGATTCCTTCCTCTCCTTCACTCCTTCAACTTCTCTCTCTCTCCACCCCCTCCTACCCACAAAGTTGGTCGTCAACTGGACCTCACCTTCTCCAGGGCCTGCTGGCCCTCCACCCTCTCTGTCACCCCTCTGGACCTTTCTGATCACTATTTCATCTCTTTTTATCTGTCTCTCCCCTCTCTCACTACTCCACTTACCCCTGCTGTCACCTCCCACCGTAACCTCAGGAGTCCCCCAAGCATCAGTCGGGCCCTCTCCTGTTCTCTCTCTACACCAGCTCCCTGGGCCCCCTCATCGCATTCTATGGTTTCTGATACCATTTCTATGCTGATGATGCTCAGATATTCCTCTCCTTCCCCCCCTTCTGACCCCACTATCCCGTCCCGTACCTCATATTAAGATCATTTTAAGGAATAGCTCTACAAGCCACAATGGAGCCAATATTGCCATTAGTGTGGAGGGCAGCAGTGTGGAGTAGTGGTTAGGGCTCTGGACTCTTGACTCGAGGGTTGTGGGTTCAATCCCCAGTGGGGGACACTGCTGTTGTACCCTTCAGCAAGGTACTTTACCTAGATTGCTCCAGTAATAACCCAACTGTATAAATGGGTAATTGTATGTAAAAATAATGCGATATCTGTAAAAAAAAAAGTGAAATAATGTATAATGTGATATGTTGTAACAATTGTAAGTCGCCCTGGATAAGGGCGTCTGCTAAGAAATAAATAATAATAATTAGTCTAGCAAAAAGCATCATAGACTTGAACACCTATGGAACAAGAATCCACCATGGAGGCAAGGGGCCTGCTCATTTGAGAATTGCACAAAACAAAAATGTTAAAAATGAAGACTCTACAAGGATAAAAGGAGAAATGACTGTGG
Source organism: Acipenser ruthenus (assembly GCF_902713425.1). Lineage (NCBI taxonomy): Eukaryota > Metazoa > Chordata > Actinopteri > Acipenseriformes > Acipenseridae > Acipenser > Acipenser ruthenus. Next base: position 30,173,279 of record NC_081199.1, read on the forward strand.
TACTATAGCTAATGAGTTTTAAGGGGGCTTGTGCCAATATAAACATTTCAGATAAGTGAGAATGAACCTGCAAATCAATGGACTGTTTTATGAAGCTTTCGAATTATATGTTGAATTAAGCTACATTGTTTTTGTATATGCAACTGGTGCAAATCTGTAGTAGATTATGTGATAGTAATATGAACAAGACCCCACAAAACTAGAAGCCTATTTAGAAGAAAAAAAAAAAACAATAACCCCTTAAAAGGAGTGGTTAATTAGTCAGCACACACCTATCAGCTACAAGCTTCAGGCTTTTTATACATCCCTGTGGAGATGAATTACTACCTTTTAGAAAATATAGGTTAGGATTGTAATGATACCTAAAAAATAAAAACACGTCATATGATGTATATTATCATTTTAGAATTCTGATTTCCATTACACGAGAGTAGATGTTAAAACCTCATGCAGATTTGAACTCGGCTTTCGCCAAGATAAGCACCAACTAAGACGTAGCTTTACAGTAAACTAATGTGATCCATATGTGTCTCCATCCATTTGCGCGTCATTCCATATGATGATGTAGATATCCTTTTGTCTGGTGTTGATGGCTGAAGTGTAATGCTGGCTCCGGGGATCAACCACAGTGCGGTCTCCCCAGCGCATCAGCATGACAACCATGTGGATTGAGCTAAGTAGGGTACATCTCTGGGGTCTTTAAGTGGGCACCTTCCAACCTCTGTGTTTCGTCGACTAGCCCACGACACCTCAAGAGGGCTCGATGGTGATTCTGGCATCAGCATCCCAGCATCACCCCCCTCCGTCCCCCACTCAACTCAGCCCAGCTTACTTACCCGTACATCAGCTTTCCTTTCTATTGTGCATGAGATCCCCAGCCAGAATCTTTCCGTCTCAACCACAACCAGTTGCTGCTCTTCTCTGCTGCTTCAGATAAGTTCTTCACTGTGCGACGCAACTCTTGGCCACTGAATCCGACATCTCTGAGAAACCAGGTTGTAGAGTATGCCACAAATACTCGACAACCCACCTCCACTGGGTAAACCCAGACTCTCCATCCTCGCTGTTCCGCTTCAGTGGCTAGTTGAGCATACCACAGTTTCTTCCTCTCATACGTCTCATCTACAGCATCCTCCCATGGCACTGTTAACTCTACCAGGTGAACAAGGCGTGCTGATCCAGACCACAAGACAATATCTGATCGAAGGTTAGTGTTGGCAATCTCAGGTGGAAAAATAAGCCGTTGACCAACATCTGCCAGCATTTTCCAGTTGTCCTGGGTGAGGATTGGTTTTAACACCTTTTCTTGGTGGTTGCTGTCCTGGGTGGAGGAATGTTGTCTTTTGTGTGTAATGTTTTGATGGAACAGGTGGCAACTTATTGGTCATGTTACGCTTGTCTTCCAATGCTAAGGCCAAACATTGCAGCACCTGGTCATGGCGCCAAGTAATCCGTCCTTGGCTAAGTGCCTTAAAATGTGCCTTAATGTTGCAGGTGATGAACACAAAGGACATGAGGGATCCTCTGCTACCCAGAGGTTTACGTTCTGTGGTGATGGGAGAACATCATATGTTGGCCTGATGAGGAAACTGATCCTGCTCTGTTCAATTGACCATAGTCTTGCCAGGCAATCTTGCGTTGTTCCACACTCTCCCATCTCATCCATTCTCCCTGCTTGGCCTGGGAAATGGCCTTTATGCACCTCATCCTCTCCTCCTGCTTTTGCACCTCGTTGACTACCAGCTTCCTCCGTTGAGCTGTGGCTGCCTTGTGCCATGTAGGAGGAGCTGAACTGAGACCAAGACCCCCTCTTCCATGCTGAACTTGCCCCATGATATCACCAATTCGAAGGGCAGCCTCCACAGCTTCCTTTGCCGCCCACTTCCAGTTTTCAACACAGGTGCTGCCTCCCTTACGCATTTGTCGCGTGACTCTACTACTGTCATTTCCAGTCTGACCTTGGCGCACTTAAACTCCTCGATTAGAGCGGAGACTGGTAGCTGCTGAGGCAGCGTGGAACTCCCAACCATTTCCTGATGTATGAACTGATTAAAGCTTCCAGCTTCTCTACTGTTGTCAAAGAAACCTCGTACACAGTCAGTGGCCACAGCAACCTCGGCAGTAGACCAAACTGCAAGCACTAAGAGTTTGTTTGCCTGGTAAAGCGCTGCTGTCTATTATCTTCAACCCTTCCACTGTTTGTTGTCTAACTTCTCCCACATGAACTGTGTCCTTTAGATCCCTGTTGTACCATCTCCCAAGACTCTTCACTGGCTTCTCAGACACTGTTGGTATTGCCTCACCATTAATGAAGAACGTTTTATCTACTACTTTACCTTTAATTATAAAGATGCTCCTTGATTTAGTGGGCTTGAATTGCATTCGTGCCCATTCAATGTTATTGGTTAATATGCCCAATAACCGATTAGTGCAGGCTACTGTTGTAGTCATGGTTGTCATGTCATCCATGTATGCTCGAATTGGTGGTAGCCGCATTCCAGAAGCCAAGCACTCTCCTCCCACTACCCATTTTGATGCCCTAATGATTACTTCCATTGCCATGGTAAAAGCCAGTGGAGAAATGGTGCATCCTGCCATTATTATTATTATTATTATTATTATTATTATTATTATTATTATTATTATTATTTATTTCTTAGCAGACTCATCCAGGGCGACTTACAATTGTTACAAGATATCACATTATTTTTTTTTACATACAATTACCCATTTATACAGTTGGGTTTTTACTGGAGCAATCTAGGTAAAGTACCTTGAATATATATATATATATATATATATATATATATATATATATATATATATATATATATATATATATATATATATATACTATTTGTGGCTTTTTTAATCAATGCCAATACTACACTTCAAATTTCAAGTGTATTATATATTTGAATGGGACTTCAAAAAAACCTCTTTCAGATGCCACTGTAACTGGTAACCTGGCAACAGGCTGCATAATGTTCATATCACTACCCACATCAGTAAAGCTAGCATTTATCATTAAAGCCCTGCCCACACTATGCCTTTAAGCCATATTAGTTGCCTTTAAACCGGCTTAAAAGTGCTAAATAAGGCTCCTGAAGGAGTTGAGGATGACTATCAATACTACTGTACCGTATACAATTTCTGAAGCTTGTTTGTAAAATGGTGAATCATGGAGCATCGTGATCAGATGCCGAAACCAAGGCACAGTGATATCTGGAGCGATAAAATCGGTCAAGGAGAACTTCAGAATTCAAAACGAAACGCACACGTTATGATAAAATGTACCTTGTGTTTTTAAGAAACAAAGCCATAACGTTCATGCTAAGAAGCACCATGTCTTCCGTGGGCACGCGCTCCATATTTGCCGGGTTGTAAGCATAAAATAATGTGCATGGTGGGATAATGTCATATTAAGTCCCACAGTCCATTGCACTGCTAGGAATTGTAACCAAACTATATTAATAGTGTGTGTACGCATTAAGCCCCAATGGTACTTTAGTGTGAATGCTTTGAGCTGGATTAATTAAAACGGTTTTGAGATGGGTTATGCAGTGTAGACAGGGCCTAAGATTACCAATTAATTAAGAATTCAAAATCGCTATTAAAATACAGATATATTATGCATGACGAAATTGCTCTTCTAATAAACAAGATTTGTGTGACGGACAAGAAGTTTTATTTATATTTGTAGAGAGCCCCGCAAGTTTCTGAAAACTGAATTGCGGAAGTCTAGCACCAAAGTACAAACATTTTAAAAAGTGTTTACGTCCCACCCCTATAACTTCTGATTGGCTAGCTGTGGAAGAAGATGATCTACTATTGGTTACAAAGAAACCCAGAAATGGCTGCCAAGAGAGCCTCTGTCAAGGCACAGACTAATCTTTTAAATTTAAGTATTATTTACGTTTTTTTGTAAATTAGCAATGCACTTGTTGGGATGTTTAAAAAAAAAAACTGTACAGTTTACTGTTTACTGTTGCTAACCTAGCTTATTTACCATATTTACGTATTTTTTAAAATTTGAACGCTATATAAAAAAAAATGCCATCAGGGTATGAAACCAGGATCACCCTGCTGCAGCAGTGGTCCAGTTAGTCATCATGGGACAAGATGTTAGATGACGAAAAATAGCTGTAAAATATATTTTGTGTTTGCAGAATATGATGGAGCCTACTGTAAATATTGTGTCTATTTTGGTAGAAAAACAGTAAAAAACAGAGAAACTTGACAGGTTTTACACAAGTCCTTTAAAAGTAAAGGAGTACTACTTATTATAGTTGTACTCTTAGTATGTTACATTAGCTAATGTGTTCAAAACTGCACTGAAAGGAACATTTCCTTAAAGTATGTTATACATTTGTTGAGGTGAGGTGGGGTCACAGGGAACCTTTTGTGTATCTTGAAGAATTTATTGAACCAGTCAAGCTACAAGGCTAGATCCGCCCCTGTTAATCACTAATTGATTGATTGTATTCACTGTTAAATAAAACCAAAAGTTATATTCTACTTTTTTGTGTGTGTTTTGTGCGACGGGGAGTGGGCAAATAGATTTTTAGAAGGACAAGTATATTTTTCTAGCATTTTGTCCCTTGGACAAGTTTTTTCAAAAATTGCACACTCCTCTAAACACACTTGCTTTTACATTGAGTTTAATGAAATATACAGACAAAGCATAGCACCATATTATTCTTAACGTAACAGATACCATATTTTGTAATGAAAATACATGTGTTATAACACGTGTTTCTTTTTAGACTCATGTTGCAAATGGAAGTGCAAAATTGATTTATGGAATTATTTTATTAGCTACAAATTATGATCCTGACAGCAGGTTTGCTTTATTTTTTGTCATTGTTTTTGTGAACAATGTGATAAGGATTTCTGTCTAATCCTAATCAAGGATAGGCTTACAACTAAAGGTCCTGCTGTTCTGGCCTTGAACAGATTGCAATGGTGAAAAAAAAAAAAAAAAAACCTTTTGGCATTTTCAAACTGCACAGTAAAATAAATAAGTCACGAATGTGCAGCAAAATAAACAGAAGCTCATTGTAATTGCATTCTGACAGCCCCATCTATCTGTAATGATTGCAGTCAGAATTATTTAACAGTGAAAAGTATACATATCAAGAATGGTAAAGGATTAGATTTTTCACAGTTTAAATTTCACAGTATTGAAAAATAGGATATTGCATTTTTATGCAGTGATTCCTTTACACCTTAATATTTTTTGGCTACAAAAGAATAACTATTACAACTAGTTGGATACAAATGCATAATTCTGTACCCCCAGAGCCAGACTGACACATGACACATGTGTATGAATGTGGGAATTGAAATGGCAAATTGTCTTTAGGAGTGCTATATGTGTACTGAATGTCACGCTGGCTCTTGGGGTGTGATGCCATTCAAGTTAGATCTCCCTAATAAAACATAAGACTTACAACGAGCTGGCTTGGGGTGAAATGGGCAATGGCAGCACATTTTGTCTATAATTCAGTTAAATCAATTAAATGAGGATCATTAAAAAGCCACAGTGGATGATTTAATTGATGTAAACAATGGCAGATCTAAATACTAGAGACGGCTGTGTGGTCCAGTGGTTAAAGAAAAGGGCTTGTAACCAGGAGGTCCCCGGTTCACATCTCACCTCAGCCACTGACTCATTGTGACCCTGAGCAAGTCATTTAACCTCCTTGTGCTCCGTCTTCCAGGTGAGACGTAGTTGTAAGTGACTCTGCAGCTGATGCATAGTTCACACACCCTAGTCTCTGTAAGTTGCCTTGGATAAAGGTGTCTGCTAAATAAACAAATAAATACTGCCTTCCTTTAAATGGCCATATAGAACCCTTCCTGGTGCTTTTAATGTGTTTAGAAACAGAAATGCACCAAGTGAAGCAAATGTAGAAGTCTGACTCTTGTACATTGACTTCTATTATCTCATGGGTGGTATTTCAATCTGTTAGACTCTTTAGATGGTTGGGGGTTCCTTGTTTTTTTTTTTTAGTTTATTCTTAACAAATGTGGTCTGAGTAAGAGATTTCATGCAGAAAGTGAGGCCAGGATAAGACGCAGAACTACAGGGGCCCCCTGGCAGGTGTGGAAGACAAATAGGAAGGGCCGACTGAATATCTAGTTGAATTAGAAGCAATGAATAACTGCAAAGCAAATACGTCAGCGTGGTCTGCATTCACGTATATTACACGCACAGTAATCACAGACAATTGAACTGAAAAACACATCAGATCAGAGAAGCAGGTAGATATCAAGACTGCAAACTGTTTAAAGAGCCTTTTTTCATTCTCTGTTTTTAATTCCATCTTCAAAAATTCTGAATAAAACTGAATGGCGGTGTAAATATGCATTGGTTTAAAAACAGACTTTCAAAAGTCTGAATTAGGGATATTAATGCAGATAGCTTGTCATATTAGTAGGAGGTTTTATTTATTATCTGCCTAAAAATGTTTTATGGTTCTGCTAATAGAGGATAAGTACTGTCATGTAGGGTTAGATATTTTGTACTTTACATACATTATCCATATTTTTTAAATACAATCTGCCGGTTTGAGTGCTTCTCTTGTCTTGCTCCAGTTCTGTGGAATAAGCTACAGTTTTTCTATATACAATTTATGAATGTATATCTGTATGTATGTGTGCATGCATGTGTGTATTACATTAGCTGGGTTATTGAACATTGCTATTAAGCTGCATGCCCTACAACGTTTCTTCCCATGTGATAGATGATTGATTAGCATGTTTTTCTAGCGAAAGTGGCATACTGCAGATTTGGAGACTTGTACAGTTAATGTGGTACCAATATTAAAGAAAATATTAAAAACAGTTCTAGTAGACACAATAAAAACATATACCATTCAATTATACATGGTTCTATAGGTTAGAATTAAAATAAATATGTGGTATTTGGTATTTGGTATTTTGGTATCCCAAAAAACTGGCACATACTGTCGTGCCACCTACCCACTTAACAAATGACATTTGGCTGAAACACAATTCTATATAGTTCTATGACTGTCTTTCACAAGATATGAAGAAATAACTGGTGAAACAATGTATAGAATTTAGTTTTTGGTCCTCCCAATAGCTGTCTACTTTGAAGCTGAAGAAGCTATGCCATTCTGTTTTATTCAGAACTTTTGAAGGTGGAATTAAAAAGAAATTCTGCATTCCACTCTTTCAGATGTCACCTTTACAATAAATATATAGGTATATGTACAAACCACATTGTCTTTTGGAACTACTAACGGTAAATAATCTAGATGAATAGGAATAAAGAGCATTAATATCACTGACTTACCTTTGGGAGGTGTTTTTGTATTTCTGCCTGAAAAAAGCAGATAAAATCAATTTAACAAACTTCCAAATTAATTATAAATGTTTTATGTTTGATTGGACATGTAGGAGTCTGTTCACAGTGCTGGAACTATAACTCTGTAGGGAGACAGTGTTGCAGAGGTAGAGGAGGGGAGATGGAAGCAGAAAAGCAAATGTGAATGCTCAGAGCAGATATAAAGGCTCCATTTAATTTGGTAAGCAGAGCCCTTCAACTCACATCAGAATACATTCTGGTATATTTTAGCTTACCCAGATTCCTTTCACAGCAGGACTACACTTTCTAGAATGCAGTGGGATGTGAGCTGAAAACTGTCCAAGTGTACATGGAGTCATATGGTAACCCTATACATGTGGGTCAGTGAAAACAGATGTATAAAAACTAAGTGGGTTCTAATTTGCTGCAGAGCCCAGGGAGGAAAACACTTTCATTAAGTCAAGAGAGGCAAACTTTCTTGAAATCAAGTAGATTTTACCTGTCATTAAGATGTGCCATTGATGTCTGTATCTGGCAGGCTGGATATTTATCATATTTGGTAAAATTCCTAATTGAATTCTTCTCAGCACAGTGGGATACTCTGCATAGCTTTATTGATGTAGGGCTACTGTATGTTAGTAATTAGAAAAATCCCATCAAAGGGAAAACATAGCATGCGTAATACAGGATGTTCATCACAAGGCTTCTTCTGGGTGTTCTGAAAACTTCTGAACAGCTGAGCCATGATCACCTATGAAGATTGTAATAGTGCAAGATCTTAAATGTGTCTTGCTTATTTACCAGTATATTGGCCCTTGAAATTACAGCCAGCCCGCAAATGAATTCCACTCACTGCTGGCTCAGAAGCTTAATGGGAGGGGCTGTTTTTTTGGTACATACAAGCCATTCCTTAGCAACACAGAATAACTGCCTCTTGAGGGGAAATCAGTGGGATTAAAATGGATTAAAAGATTAAAAAAACTGACATGAGAAATAAAATATGATTTTTAAAATGATACACACTTATTTATCCAAGTATTAACCTTTTTCTTTTTCTTAAATGGTCTAATTTATTTTTTATTTGTTTTTTTCATGTGTTTTTTGGGGGTTGGGGCTAGGTATATATATATATATATATATATATATATATATATATATATATATATATATATTTTTTTTTTTGGAAATAAATTTGGAGAACATAATGTGGGAAACGTTCTTGTTTTTAAATGAAATCAGTAATACCGTTCAACCAGCTTTTCTGGTACCCAAATAGCCCTCCAGTGACCTGTTCTGCTCTTTGTTTTTTAAGTTTCTAGATTTGGAGAGTCAAATAAAATTGTTTACAGTTCAATTGCTGTAGATTATTCAAACTAATTGATTTTACCATGTATTCACTACACTGTATGAAAAAGGCAGTTAATTACTTGCTGTTGTTCCGTACATCACAAAACGCAGGGAGCAAAGGGATTACTTCTCGACATTTAAAAAAAGAAGTTGTTCTATAGCATTGCAGCTTGAAATTAGAAATTAGAAGTGAAAACATGCCGATGATTTGACCAAACATGAGATTTTATACCCTCTACTACAGCTTCTGAGATAAAAATGGTTGGTTTTCAAATTATACCTTGTCAGGTTTAAGATGTATGTTTCAGAACCAGGGAATCCACCTGGATTGCATCAGCCGTTTATTTTTTAGGGGTAATCCTGGATAATGATGGATAGGTGGTTGTTGCTATCCAACTTCTCTAGTGCTGTACAAATGCTCTAAAACTCCAGCTGGGATTGGTCGATTACATCAACAACCCCTACAGTGTAAGTATTACCATTGTGAATCTGTTAGAAATATTTTCCAGCAATGGATTTTTTTTACCCTACCTCTAATGATCTTTTTGAATAGCATGCAGTGCTAGTCAGTGGGTAAGTGTTTTAATTGGGGTTTCTTTTGATAGACATTCTGCGAATCCTACTAGGTGGCTGAATGTTTTAATTGCAGAAGGAATCTATACATTCTGTTAACGTTCTGTTTAATTGAATTGTCTATTAAAGCAAAACTGCACACAAGATGATCCTCCTCTGTTCACAATGCATAATTAGCTAGCCCCATTAATTTTACTTGCATGTTAATTGTCTAACAAGTTAACCTTAATTTACATTGCTTTTATATATATATATATATATATATATATATATATATATATATATAAACAACAAACATATCCAGCATGATGCAGATTCACATAGGCAAAAAACAATCTAGTTAAAGTGCATGTTTAAAACATGATAGGACATTGCGACTCTTCACTATTATAGGGAATGCTACACATTGGAAGTGCAATTCTGTTTTACTATGCACATCAGCGACATAAAAGAAGCGCAGCAGATCACAATATCACAGGCTGTTTCATATTAATTTACCATCACATTTCAATGAAGCAAGAAAAAAGATTGGTTTTGGATTGAGGTCATGTTTCTAGAGCAGGGCCTATTTGGAAAGTTAAATATGCTAGAAGCACTATTTAAAAAACATATCAAGAAATAATACCTCATAGATGGTTGAAATGCCCTTATTCAGGTGATTGGTAGCATTGTTTCTTGGGGACAACAGGTATATGTATATTAATCAAAGCTAACTGAACATATTAATATATTATGGATATTATGGTATTTGCTTTAATTAAATGACTGAAAAGTGTAATCCTAGACAGAATAATATCACAAATGCGACAATAAGACATATATAAGGCATTTAAGAAGTCTTTGTTTATTTTATTAAAATCTCTTTATCTGAGAACAATACTATTATAATGCAGTCTGGATTTTACATGCATTTGTATTAAAATGCACATTTGACACTATTGTCAAAGTATAAAATGTATATTAAAAGAATAATGTCATACTTCTACAATTCAAACACAAACACATACTGATTCATTTGAAGTTAAGCAACAGTGTATAAACTTACATTCCTCTGAGGCGCAGCCACATTTTCCCAGTCTGTTCGGCTTTCAGGTACTTTAAAGGGTTGTTTTCCACCTCCTCTTTGTTAGTGACAGAAGAATCCATTGTAAATGTCCTACGGTGAAACAGTAACAATCAGCCTCTGCATCAGCAAGTTCAAACCTTCCTTATCAGTCCATTATGAATCTCATCAGATACATGCATTTGACAGCTCTTTATCAGGAGACATCAGTTTAATAAAGCAATGAAATGCTTTTGAGCAGTGCGCTGTTCAGCTTGTGAGACAGACCTACTGTTCAAATGAGGCTCCCTGAGCACAAAGTACTGAATATAGCTGTTCCTTAGCACACAAGTACATTCCACACACTTGTGAAGCAAATACAATTCTAGCAGGGGCTGGCTACTCAAGCTCTCCATGCAAAGGTGGCTTTTTATAGCAGTCTGCACAATGACACACACACACGTTCCTCCAGTCACTCTGGGTTCAGGGACACCCATTAGGAAAGAGCTGCAGCAATCGTTCCAGGTTTGATTTGAAACAAATTCATTGGAAGATCTCAACAGGAAAGCAGATGGTATCAACCAGCACCTCCCACTATCCAAGAACATATTGATTGACACATCCTTTTACAAGAGGTGATCTAACTGTAGGCAGGGACATAGATCTCAGCCCGTCAAACTGTGAAGAACAATACAAACAGATATCTATCTCAAGAATGCTAAAAAAATTACAAATCCATTTAGTCATTTATAGAATGCTACAGGCAACTATTTAAGTAATATGGGCATCGGCTAATGCAGCATTAATGACTATTCACCTCCTAGCAACCCTGCATAGTAGGTAAATGTCAATTAAACAGAGGAAATCATCTGCAGCTTATCCTCTAGACAATGGCAAAGCAAAATCTGATCTGGATCAGCAGTACCATGAAAATATCCTTAAACTCAAAAGGTTTCCTCTTCTCTCTGCATATGTGCCTTGTAAATACAGACCCTTCAATGTAGATTCTGTGGCTAAGGCTGCTGCCGGAACAAGACTGATAAAAATGTCATGACTGTTTGTAAAGCCACTAAGCATATGGCATGATTAATAGAACACATTTTGCTTATACATTATAACAGTGTACACACAAGCAGTCGCTTTGAAAAATATAAGTTAATTAAAAATATAAATGACATGCTGGTAGAAGAAAACTGTTGATTACTGATTAATAATATAAATGCACTATTGAGGATAAAAAGTACCAGTGGGAATTACATTATCTGTCAGAGAATCGTTCTGCTTGAAATATCAGGGCTGCAGCCAGAAGCCTTTCATTTAGTTATGATTTAATTATTACTGAGTGGCAGCACATTCCTACATTTCTATTGGAGACTCCGCTTGCGAGATTTAAAATGAGATTTTGTTGTGGAAGACAGCAAGGGAAGAAGGTGCAACTTAAGTGTGCAAGTACTGTCGAGTTACTTCTATGCATATTTTGACAGAAAAAAAAACCCGCCTAAGCATTTTGGAAAGTAACCGAAAACAATAATTTCATACAGTATATAAAAAGCGAAAGCCCCGAAAAAAAATTATTTATGTAAAACTCGAGAAAATAGCTAAAAATAAGCACTGAAAAATGTAAATAATAAAAGCTGAAAAAACAGAAGCTCTAGTGATATCTAAGGAAGAGAATTAAGGTACGTGGGGGGTTTTCATACACAGACTATTGTAGCTCAGCCAGAATGCTATATAAAACACCCCCTTTTTGTAGCAGGTATGACCTATGGCCAGGAATTGAATATCAAAAACATTTCAAAATAAAAACAGTCAAAATTGTTTATGTTCTAGGTACTGTAAGCACATGACAGCCTATTTGGCCTATTGTGAAACGTATACAAATCGCACATATATGCTTGGTAATGGTTTTCTTATATAAAGATATGTTATCAACATGATTGGCTGTCTTACATTCCTGCTCTGAACAGTTCTTCTGCATTTCATGCTAATTCTGCTTTCTATTAAATTACATTATTCTATTATATTATATTAGGGCACACTGATGAATATTTTTTTAATTAACACTGAGCTACAGGAAAACACTGTTTCTAATAGTTAGATTTCCTGTATTGAATTCTTCTGAGGAATTGTACTCTCATTAGAAACAGGGCAAATAATACATGTTTTTTTTTTTCTGTCTGACCTGTCCGTAAAAACAAACATAAAAAATAACAAGATTAGCAGTAGAAGCTTAAAGAGACTCTAGGGGTTAAAACGTGTTTGATTTAAATTATCCAAATAAAAATGATAATCTACAAGCTAGCCTGCAAGGTAAATTGACAGAAATGTACTGCAGGATTTGATGTGACTTGTTGGTGTTTCAGGTTGTTCAGTTAAAATGTACTTAAATGATTGTGGTACTGTCATTAGTGGAACCAGATTTGATCGACTTTGAAAATTTAAATCCAACTATTAAAATGTTCTTTCTACTATATTTCACACTGTTTTGTGAAAATGTTATTGCAGTATTGCAATCACATTTTATTATCGCTGGCTCCAGGGATCAGCTTATTTTGCCTCCCTGGCGCATCATCACACACAACGGCTGTGATGCTGGCTCCGGGGATCAACCACAGTGCAGTCTCCCCAGCACATCAGCATGACAACCGTCTGGACTGAACTAAGTAGGGTACATCTCTGGGGTCTTCAAGTGGGCACCTTCCATCCTCGGTATTTCGTCGACTAGCCCACGACACCTCAAGATGGCTCGACAGTGATTCTGTCCCCCACTCAACTCGGCCCAGCTTACTCACCCGTACATCACCGTTTCTTTCTTTCTATTGTGCTTGAGATCCCCAACCAGAATCTTTCCGTCTCAACCATAGCCAGTTGCTGCTCTTCTCTGCTGCTTCAGATAAGTTCTTCACTGTGCGACGCAACTCTTGGCCACTGAATCCGACGTCTCTGAGAAACTGGGTTGTAGAGTGTGCCACAAATCCTCGACAACCCACCTCCACTGGGTAAACCCGGACTCTCCATCCTCACTGTTCCGCTTCAGCAGCTAGTTGAGCATACCGCAGTTTCTTCCTCTCATACGCCTCATCTACAGCATCCTCCCATGGCACTGTTAACTCTACACAGGTGAACAAGGCATGCTGATCCAGACCACAAGACAGTATCTGGTCGAAGGTTAGTGGTGGCAACCTCAGGTGGAAAAATAAGCCGTTGACCAACATCTGCCAGCATTTTCCATTCTCTAGCAGCTTCCAGTTGTCCTGGGAGAGGCTTGGTTTTAACAGCTTTTCTTGGTGGTTGCTCTCCTGGGCGGAGGAATGTTGTCTTTTGTGTGTAATGTTTTGATGGAACTGGTGGCAACTTATTGGTCATGTTACACTTGTCTTGGTTATGGTGCCAAGTAAACCATCCTTGGGTAAGAGCCACCTTACATCCTGTCAAAATGTGCCTTAATTTCGCAGGTGATGACCACAAAGGACATGAGGGAGTTTTAGTTTCTGTGGTGATGGGAGAACATCATATGTTGACCTGATCAGGAAACTTATCCTGCTCTGTTCCACTGTCCATAGGTCTTGCCAGCTGATCTTGCTTTGTTCCACACTCTCCCATCTCATCCATTCTCCCTGCTTGGCCTGGGAAATGGCCTTTACACACCTCATCCTCTCCTCCTGCTTTTGCACCTTGTTGACTACCAGCTTCCTCCGTTGAGCTGGGGCTGCCTTGTGCCTTGCTCAAGGGTACAGCAGCAGTGTCCCCCACCTGGGATTGAACCCATGACCCTCCGGTCAAGAGTCCAGAGCCCTAACCACTACTCCACACTTCTCCCACACAAACCGTGTCCTTTAGATCACCATTGTACCATCTCCCAAGACTTTTCACTGGCTTCCCTGACACTGTTGGTATTGCCTCACCCTTAATGTAGAACTTTTTATCTACTACTTTACCTTTAATTATAGAGGTGCTCCTTGATTTAGTGGGCTTGAATTGCATTCGTGCCCATTCAATGTTTTGCAGGCTATTGTTGTAGTCATGGTTGTCATGTCATCCATGTATGCTCGAATTGGTGGTAGTCGCATTCAGTTATGTTCTCAACTACAGTATCTATTGTAGCAGTGGTGGCCAATACGTGGATCACAAAAGATTTTTGGTGGATCTCAGGACAAATCAGAACAAGCACTAACATATAAGCATACAACAGTTTTTGTTACGGCTGATGGTGAGAGTCTTCCGTGTCATCCAGTAGCACAGATGAAAATATCCCGACAGTTTCTGCATATGAGACTAAAAATTGAGGTGCACATGTGTGACTAGAAATTCCTAAAGGTTGACTATAAAAAATAAACGTGATTTTTTTTTTAGCTGAAAGTATAAAACAAAAAAATAAACTCACACTCGGATCTAAACTCTCATAGCTCAATCGTAATGTACTCTGAGAATGTAGTTTATTGGTGTCCACTACCCACTGTTATCACACATTAAAAACTACAAATCCCATACCCTGCCAATTTCACTGATTTATCAGTGCAATGGCTACTCGTTTCCAGACAGTTTGAAAACTTGTCAAACCAAGATGAGGAAAATAACAAATTATTTGTTGGCAAGTTTCTGTTTTATAACTACCTATGCTTAATATTAAAAAAGCTTTGATTGTGCATTTGTTACGTTTATGTTATTATGGTTGTTTTATTTTATTATTGCTATCTTAGTTTATTGGACACTATTATATTAAATACGGCTAATAATTGTTGGTCATAGCTTACTGGTGGATCACGGAGCCCGTTGAGATCCTCCAAAATGGATCGCAGTTTTTGATGAGTTGGCCACCACTGTATTAAGGCAATGACAAATTAGCACATTTCAATGATATTGATCTTGATGTCTTTAGACATTTATCCCCCTTAAAGGCTGTTTACATAAATCGAATACACAGTAATTGTATTGCATATGTGGTGGACAGCCTTTGTGTTATGTTACATAATTAGCACTCCACATTCCCACGGTGGTTTGATGGTTCAAATCTGGTATGTGGCACAACCTGGAACAAAAGGTAATTACTGACACAAAACCAGGTTTGCACAGCTTGTGCAATATGGCAAGCAAAACTCGTGCTGGCAACCCTAAAATTCCATTAGTGTGAGAAATGCACAGTTGCAGAAGATGTTTAATGTCATATGATGTGTACTCTGTAGTGTATCTATCTCTTAAATCCTTATTTGCCAGTCATACTAACTATTCCAGCAAATAAATGCTTCTCAAAAAGACTCCTTTTTTATTGGAAAAGTTAGTGAGCATAGCAAATAATGTACACACAAAGCAGCATAATGAACAGATAAGACATGAGCATAGCAGTTCAGCAGTTCAGCATAGTCACTCAAGCAGTGACTATGCTGAACCATTTGGAACATGGAGGCAAGTGGCTTGATACAGTACATCGGATTTGTAAAACCTCTCTGCCACGATCCACGTGTTTTTAACTCAGTATTCAAAAATATGTTAACGGGAGCTATGGTATCATCATATCCTGTGTCTGTCAGCTCCTGCTATACATGAGAACAACTACAGTACAATAGTTTTCATAGACATATAAACAAATGAATACATCCAGGAGAGGAAAGGGTTACTGCATGTTTTTTATTTAAATGTTATGTATTTTATTTTTTGTTATTTCAAAATCTGTTATATCACATGGCATTCCTAAATCTAACTAGTAATGTAATTGCTTCCTACTAATGGTATAAGAGAGGTTCATTCCCCAGGCTGCAGGCACTACGATTATGTATCTCTTCAAATAATGCTTACCAAAAAAACAGGGTCAGATTTAGGTATGTTGGGTAAAAGCTGGTACATAACGCAGGCCTATCCATTTCTAGTATGTGAAATCTGCAGGTTTCAAAGGAACACCGGGGTGAGCAATATTTATTTATAGAATAAATAATCATAAACTACAGCATGAGGTTTCTATTTTATGACACATGCAACTAAGGTTAACTAATTTCCTGTCAAAAAATAAGTAAAATTAGAATAGAAAGATTCAAAATGAGTGAGGTATGCTGTGTTTACTTGGAGCCCACACTGTGAAGACATTCAGTTCTTTCAGCACTAAAAAACATTTTCAAGGTTTTTCTTCCATAGTTATTGATTTTATCAGATGGGCAAAGCAAAAAAAAAAAATTGAAACAAAAGCATTACTTATTGGAAATCAACCATCACAAATACGACAAAGTCACAATGTAAGAGAACCCTATTGTCTGTAATTGCTATTAAAATGTTGCACTGTTTTCTACAAACTATGTGCAATAACTCTGTAAATCTCTGGCAAATGTTACCATATAAAATCTCAATCTCCAAAAATAATCACAATGTTCCAACTTGCCAAGTTAAAAATGTAAACAACACATACTAATTCAGTTCCATCTGCTTGGCATCATTAACCATACAGCACTTTTAGCATTCTAAGCAGATGAAGGATTATGCCATTGATATAGACATAATAGAAGCAGACAGGCTTCTACAATGGGTCAGACCTCCAGGTGACTCATAATCTGATTGATTTAACCTTTACTAGCTCTAATTGGATCGATTTGTATAGCGCCATTTTGAAACAGATATGCTTATGGGTATGGTGAGATTAGATAATAAGGGGAATGCATTTAAGGCTCTATAGTGATACTGATAGAGCATGTATTTCTAACATGGGTCAGGTGTTTGCCTGCTTCACAGTAGCTTTATGAGAGACAAAGAGCTCAGATAAGATTAAGATGATTTTTCTTTGTACTATGAAATACACTACCCAAATAGCCAGGCAACCCAGACTCTCAATAGATCCATAGATACAACTATTTGACAAAAGAAAAATGTACCCACACATGGATAGACATTTTTCTATGGATGCTTTTAATTTCATTGTATTTGCCAGGTACATGTACAGCCGTTTAACTAATCCATATATCGTTGCAGATTTTCCATTAAAAATTCATCAACACACGAATCAAGGAACAGAGCCTACCTGCAGCCATTAGTCAAAGCCAGATACCTGCGTGTTTGTGCTTGTGCAAAAATAGAGTGAAAGTTCATGCTAATTTAAAACGATGTTCCAACATGATTTGAAAAACTCAAACCTTCCTTTCTGTAAAATGCAATTCTTATTATTTGACCAGAGTATGCTATTGTTAAACAGAAACAGCACAAGAAAAAGAGGACCAGTAATAATGCTCTCTTTTAATTGTTATTATGATACCAACAATCAATGGTGACAAAGAATCTGAGACTCAAACATAACAGTCAGGGCCAGATTAACCAATATGTAAATTAAGCTATAGCGTAGGGCCTCCAGCAGAATTGGGGCCCCCACGAGGTCGCTGTTTGTTTGGGACATTTTACAAAAACTGCATGCGAGCGGACGGGCCCACACACACAGGAAGAGAGGTGCACAGAAGCTTGCTTTTAGTTAATTTTGTTCTTTTATGAAGGCTAGGTATTTCTTTCTCAATTACAGCATACCTTGTCTCTGAGTCTCTCACGCAAGCAGCTTCCTGCTAGTAATGTACAATACCAAATGCCCCACACCCTCTACCTCCTGGGAGAGATCTGTCCCTAGTCCTAGTACGTCAGAGGCATCAATCCCCAAATAATAAACATAAGAACAATATAGGCAATGTAATAACCACAGACAGACGGACACACGGATGACGTTTTTCACATTTTTGTATGGCAGCTCCACAATCGGGAGAATATATATTTTTCCCTCCATAATGAATTATAAAGTGCAACGCCAATCACATTGAATATAAAAGCTTTTTTAAAAAAATGCAATTCTCAAGTCTGCAAACCATAAAAGTGCCTAATGTTAGTTTAAACTGGAAAAATTAATGGTTACCATGCACAGGCATGATGGAAAATACTGTATAATGATTGCATCTGTATTTGTCATCTTCTTTGTTTGAATTTTTTGTGCAAACTCCATTTATTTAAGAATACAGATAACCATAATATGCATAGGGCCCCCAAAATATAGGCTAGCATTGGGCCCCCACGTCCCTTAATCTGGCCCTGATGACAGTATTTCATCAGGTGATGCATAAACGCCATTTGTCAGAAAACTTCACTCATCGTGACGTTAAAATAACGTACTCTTAGAGAGCATTTTTCACATTCGCATATTATTCGTCTGATTCATAAATCTGTATTGTGCAGTTAATGGACCCTCACCAGCATCATAATTAACACGTGCCTCAGACCAGGCCAAGAATGAGACGCTTCCTAAAGGTATCATTTCCTAGCATAATTTCTGCGTTTAATAGTAATAATAATAATAAAAAAAAAAACTTATGTGGACTGCATTCCATCTATCGATAGAGGCAGGTGAAGTCATTTTAAAGTAAATTATATTTTATTACGACCCCCAATACGTACGTGTGATTACTACAGCAATGCCCAAATATTTTGACTCACCCGTAGAATGAACTCATGTTGCTTCACAAAGTCGAATGAAACATGCTGAATAATGTTAACATATTGAATTACATACCGCTTTGTAGTTTTCCATATACTTAACGAAAAACTGACAAATTGAAAAATGTGACATTTTGAAATCTAACATGAAATGCTCTATATTTCTAGGTGATGCAAAACCTTTGGCCATAGCTGTATATTGAAAAATATATATTCATGTCAAACGGGACTGTTAGATCAAGAAATAACTACAAATAAATAGCAAGAAATATGTAGCGTTTTCTAATCCAATTTCGCTATGAAACCGAGTAGCATTGTGTGACGGGCTGGATGTTTCAATCTATCTTTATTTATTTTAATAAAAGAAGCTTATTTTTGAGATGTTATTATTGTATGTATTGTATTTGAATGGATTGTGCAGGTATTTGCAAACTGAAGGAATACAGTAACAAATAAAAGCATAGGCGATTTTTCTGCTATTTAACAATTACTTCTATTTTAATGTAACTGTGCGGTGCTACCTTTCTGTGCCATCTGTCATTCAAACGAAAGTTTTAAACATAATATTATGTGAAAAATAACGGCAGCTGTAAAAACAGATTGAAGGGTCTATTCATAAAAGTACTTGCCGACTATCCTAGGTAATCGAATTTTATGTAGCTAACAAAAGTCGTCAATAATGATATTCATAAAATGATCTGTGTAGATCGGCGACTGTTGCTAAGCAATTTATGAATGGGTATATAGTCGTTCACGACCGAAATCCGTTTCCTTTTGATGACATCATTGGCTGTATAAACATTCGTTCAGGTCTGTCGTTAGCTGTTGGGCACATAAGCAAATGGAACCTACCGACAGCAGCACCCAGCATGTTATTAATTAACAGCGTGCCTGTATGATACGTGATTTATATACTGGAGGATGCTATCATGTTCAGGTTATTTCAATTACCTTAATAATTGTTAATGTTCCTTTACTTTGCAGAACATGCGCAATTAAATGAAAAACGCTTGTAAATCAATTATTTTATCAATTATTATTTCAGCTTAACACAGATACAGCATTACTTTTTAAAAACATTTTAGGCAGTGTTAATCACGGGGGCATCAACTTTTATACGAACACAGTTTAATAAAAAAAAGCGGTAAGAATTATTATTTTTTTTTAATTTAATTTATTGGGGGGATTTGTTAAATACGGTCAGATAACTTTTTTGACAATGTCATTTTGATGCTGTCGTTAGATTAGGCAATAACTACTTAAGTAATTGCAGTAAATGATACTCCGAATTACCTCAAACAACAGGTAAAAAAAGACAATGAAATAGTAACAGAAACTAACAAAACGTATTTTTAAGTTGATTAATCTTTACATGTTTGCCTCCTTACCTGGATACTGAGTCTCTCACACTGGTAGATTCACTGAAGCTACATGCTGGTACATGATTCCCCATCCGAAGGCTCTTACTTCTTTGGGAATTGCTCTGCCTTTGATTAAAATTGTACTGGGCAGTAGAAACTGAATTGGTGGACTCTGTAGAAAAGTAGACAACACTTTAAGATTAGGTGCACACAAAAAATATGACTGTTTGAAAGACAATCTTTAAGTACTACTCTTCATCAAGAAGACATGAAATGCTGCCAGACATTGTGAACAAATATAT
This sequence comes from Acipenser ruthenus, assembly GCF_902713425.1. Taxonomy (NCBI): domain Eukaryota; kingdom Metazoa; phylum Chordata; class Actinopteri; order Acipenseriformes; family Acipenseridae; genus Acipenser; species Acipenser ruthenus. The sequence continues at coordinate 30,193,685 of NC_081199.1, forward strand.
CTAATTTCCATTTTTTTAAATGTTGCAACTTGCTTGTGAGTGCCCAGCTTGTGAATATAACAGACACTTCATATTAATGCTGTCTAATCAATAATACAAGACTGCATGTTTTACATCTTAATTTCAGCCCAGTTGTTTAAATTTCTGAGCACTGCTCAGCATTTCCTTGAATCTCTTGAGCGTTTGCTAAGAAGCCACTGTGGTATCCATGCTCTGAAGCAAGACCACACAACTCGTGGATGTGCACTGTTGTGCATGGTTACAACAGTGATCGGGCACAATATTTTATTTTTCAGAAAATTTGGATGTTCAAAAGGAATAAACAGTGTATGGTTTTATTATAAAAATCAGTCAATTGTAAGGAAGTACAGATGAACAACCATATATTGTAACCATATATTGTTTTGTAAATAATTTCTCTGAAATAGCCCTTCTTTGCTATCAAACATTTTAGCTTTCCATTTGCTCTTAGCTCATGGCATAAACAACGATTATTATCAAGAAATGAGTGGGGGCATAGTTGTACATAACAATACATGTCCCTTCCTTTTCAATAACACTTGAGAAAATAAATGATTATTAAAGTGAGGAATTATTTCATCCATGCTGTGTAATATAGTCTTCAAAACAACTGCATCTTTAAGGAAAATGCTCATAACCAAGAACAATAAGAGAATGTCTTTATAAAGAGCATGAAAGCAATTGTAATTAAAATCAGTGAAGTTCAGGCAGGAGCAGGGGGCTTAACCCTGAAAATCAGGGTTGTTTTGGAATTAACTCTAAAAATAGTATTTGAATAACAATACACATTGTATTTGATGTTTCTGGATGTGTGGGTTGCACTTCATCCCCAGTGTTTTTGGAGATTTAGTTCAGTAGGCTTATGCTGCTAGTCATACAATACCTCAAGGTACCTGCCCAGCTGTTTACACCTGAGAGTCATTTTCAGCTTCTGTTACCAAGTTACCTAGTAAGAAACAACTTGTGTAAATGTTCCCACACAAGACTGATTAATGTGTTATGCTAATGAAAATCTGTAATACAGTATGTAACAATTGTATTTATATATAGGCTATTTACCACTCTAGAGCCACTTTCACACACAAATGCCGCTACTGAGCCGTCTCAGAGACGTTTAAATAATTATTTAAAATACCCATTAACACAGCAGAAATTGATCAATCTATGCTGGTATAATACCATCATAACCCTTTTACACAGCCAAAGGGATCATGTGAGTACAAATTTCAAACTTGTCAGTCAACAGTTCGTTTACATGGCAACAGCGATTTGCCGATAAATTACAGCATCATGCACCATCCCTTCTATTTGTGAATTCACCTTCTCATTAGCCCGTAAAGTTAACAATTCCTTAACTTATGCCAGACTCCAATTACTACCTTGTTCTTGATCAGCCATTGTATTTGAAAAAAATGAAAGCGTGTAACACCGGCAACAAAAATACCCAACATGTGCGGTATACAGTCACGTGTGATGTTGACTTTCAATCCATGCCCACTATAGCGCTTTAGTGTCGGCACAGTCTTTCACACAGGAGTGAAGACGGTTCCGTGCCGTCTCTGAACCACCTCGCGACGGCTCTGTAACGGTATAGGCAATTCACATTGACCAAAATGCCACATCAGTGCCAGTTCTGAACCATCATAACTTGTCTGTGTGAAAAGGGTATGTTTGTTAGAGAAGCCACAGTATGTGTGGATATATACTGGCAACTCTGTATTGTAAAGTTTAAGGTTATACGTAAAAATAAAGTGCATTGTTGTATAGATCATTCAACATTCACATATATTAAGAGGCTAAGAGGTACTGTATTACCATCTTATGAGATAAAACTATGTAACTTTAAAATATTTTTAAAAGCATCAATGTATGTATTTATGGTTAATATATATATATGATGCGTTATTTTAAGGGCCGTTTTTTAGTTTATTAACTGTTAACAAACAGCTAATAAACATGTTAATGTACATTATTTATTTTCTGTTAACTGTTCATTTTTAGCTAAGGGTTAGGGATAGGGATAGGGATAGGGATAGGATTAGAGTTAATAAAAACCTGATTTAATTTGTTAAAGATTACTACAGTAACAATTTGAACCGATTTCAAGCATATGATCGACTGGGTATTGATTATCCATAGGGCTCTGGTGTTTGATTGATCATCCATAGGGCTCTGGTGTTTGCAGTTTTAGCTGGCCTATTATATATTATTAACTAACAGTTAACAAAAAATAAATAATGTACATTAACATGTTTATTAGCTGTTTGTTAACAGTTAATAAACTAAAAAACGGCCCTTAAAATAAAGCGTGACCTTATATATATATATATATATATATATATATATATATATATATATATATATATATATATATATATATATTGTAACACAGCAGGGAGGGGGTTAATCCTCCCTGCATGAAAAACATGTACAAAAGCACATTGGTTTAAATTAATTGTTTTGTTTTATTGTTTAATTATTTCTGTTAATTGTTTTATTGTTAATTGTTTGATTTTCATTGGTGAATATCCCCTGCACCTGGTGATTATTATTAAATTAGAGCCAGGTGCAGGGTATAAAAGAAAGGCAGCCAGTCTGTTCTGGGCTTCTGTGTGTATAGCCTGCTTGTGAGGGTGTGCAGGTATACCAAGTGAGTGAAGGTTTGTTTTGTTACAGGTAAACGGCTTAGCCATCCTGTTTATAGGTTAGGTTCCTGTTTTGTGTTTCAGTTATTGCTGGAATAGAGCTAGGTGTTTGTTTTTGTTTATTAAAAAAATAGCACGTCAGCTCAGTAAAAATCCACTTCTTGTGTCCTGGGTCAATTTTTAAAGGGGCAACGAACTAGGAGTGGGTGCAATCGTATCACTATATATATATATATATATATATATATATATATATATATATATATATATATAATACAAATGTGGATATCATATATTTTGGCATTAGTTATCATGTTTTCTAAATCTTCAGTTTGATATAAAGTAGGGGTTGCAATTATATTTAATATTATGGGATGACATGCTATTAGTCTAAAATATATTATTGTCCACAAGCTCTAACTCTTCCTTTGTAACTATTCCTTGTCATTGTTGCTTAAATCTAAAATTAATTAATCTCTTGTTGACAATTTGGAAAGTCTTAAGACTAATCTGCATAATGCCAGGTGCACTGGGAAAGGAATCTGCACTGAAGTGCAAACTGTTCACGCTGGATTGTTCTTCCCCAGCAGTCATATGGATGAAAAAGGGGAGCACTTTAGGTGTTGGGTGTCACCACATATTTTGAGAGTTTTTCCATCAGCCAACAATTAAATCTTCTTACCCATTTTCAAGATATCCTTGAAGATGGCTTTTCAAATCGTTCTGTCAGGTGGTATTTCTGCACCTTAAATATATCAAAATGGACATTATGGAGCTATATTTAATGTCAGACAATTAACCATTATTCTACAGGTTCTTTACAAATGACCTACAAGGCATATCAACTTGTAGATAATGTGACAATAAATTCAATGAGAGCCTACATATCACCCTAAGGTTTTTCAAGTTGCTTAGTAAACATGGTCCAGGTTTTTCAAGTTGCTTAGTAAACATACATCGTATGGAATTAATAATGATGCAGTCCATTTGTGCCTTGCATGCATTAAAAAGGTCTTGCAGAAGACGCCACCCAATCTTAAGCAAACCCTGGTGAAACAAAAGCAGCATGCTGGTCCTTAGGACATTTTAATAGCATTCAGTTGATGAACACAAACTTCTTTCACCAAAGCACAGTGCCACTGCATGGAAGGCACAGAACAAACTATACCAAGACCTGGCCACTACAGAGTCTGGGAATTAACTCCATAACACGAGTCGGACAGCGTGTGATATCCGAAAGAAGGCCGCATCTGCAGGAATAAGGAGGATGTTCTCATAGGCATGTGGTAAAACCTGGACCCAGGGATTATAACAGACCTTCATTTATACCATGGCCACACATTTTCAGGCACTACAAAACAGAAGACAAGCTCACTGTTGACTAAACAGAGTGTATGCTTTGCTTTTTCTTGTCCTACACTGACTACAGCAGTTTGTGTGTTCAGGTTGGTCCATTATAATACAATTGTTATTCTCAGCACAACCCTTTCTGTGCTCTGTGTAAACATAGTCTGCTCTTCTCTCTAGAGATTTGTGGAACATATACCATTCTGAGCAATATAGCAGTGCTTCAGTGAATTTCACTCAGATTTCTTTTTCAGACCAATGAACCCTAGTGAGACAAAAGAAGCAACTCATAAAATATTTCTAAATCCATGCACAATTTATCCTTTAACCTTTTTTTGAGTCAGGAACTGGACAATGTGAAAAGGCATGTTTTGAGCAGTCATTTTCAAACAAAATACCTCTTTACCATTTTTATTAGATTCCAGTGTTTAGACACTCAACATTTATTCTGTAAATTGTAGTTAAATGTAAATGTATGAAATTAGTAATTTCTCTTGCAAAAAAATGTGTTATATTAAATTCTGCTTGAATGAAAATGAATTATTCATAAAACTGCATGCACCTAAACTTTGCATAAAGCACATTAACTGAGGGACAAATTCACTGTCCCCCTGTCTTATTCACTGAACATCAATTTTAAAAAGAGAAATGGACTACATAAACCTTGTCATATAACATTACAGATTGTGTTTCTTCCCTAGGAAAGACTTTTCAATTCCCTGTATTAATGTACTGCATTTCTCTTCACTCTACTTTTCATTCACCACCGCCACCTTTGCTCCTCTGTGAAAACCAGATGCTTCTTGTAGGCAGATTACTATTAAGATTACTAGTATAGCAACGGGGGATCAATTCCATGCAATGCATGATAGGTGAGAGTGAATGCCAGTGATTATGCAGAAAAATAGGGAGAGGAAAGAACAGCCGTCACTCAACAGTTACACTCAAATTACGCATTGGATGGACTGCATGGACAGAGCTATCTAGTGTGATAAAAGATTAGGACACTGGCGATAAGATTGATTTAAAATGAATTTTAAGAAGTTGTCAGATGTATGTACAAAGCATACTAAAGCCACCTGGAGATCAAGTACAAGTATCAAATACTGGAGACTTAGTGGATGTAATAACTATCTCATAGAGCAAATGTGGAACAAATGTGGGGACAAAGTGTTGCAGGGTAAGTTTGTACCAGATTTACTTAGAGAGAATATATGTTTGAGAGTTATACTGAGGCCACAGGAGTTCTTTTAACATCTTTGTTTTAAAAATGTATAGTATGTGCTGACTTAAACAGAAAATGATAAAAAAAGTTGAATCTAAACAAAAATATATTAGTTAACTCTGTTATTTCATACAGAGCTGATATAAAAAGTACAGAATGGAGGTAGGAGAGATAAAACCATCAACACTGTTTATTTGCTTACAGTAGATGTCATTCTATGTTCTATATAAAACTCAAATAGGCAATTTTGGGATAATGACCAAAAAAAAGCAGTAACTAGGCTACCCACTGGCTTATTTAATCCAGATATCTTCCAGGAAAGTTGTTGTTTTTATTCTCATAAAAATGTTTGGTCACTTGTCTTCCAGAAAACAGATATCCAGCAGTACTGGCAAGCCATCTTGTGGAAGTTTTTGGTGACTATCAGTTTAAAAAAAAAAGTTGCTCTCCATTTAGAAGCCCATGCAAATAGATATATATGGGTTGCGGATAACCAGTTGTTTGAAGACAATCAGAGGTCTGTTTTGCACTTGTCTGTGGGACAGTAAGAAAAAAAAAAGGAAACTGCTTCATATCCCTGGATACATTTAATTATTATACATTGTAGTATTACATTGAACAAACTGAGCCACTGACCAAGTCCTACAGTAAGTAATCAATTAATTATATCTGTTAAGCCTGGGATGGAATGGAACTCCAGGACCGCAGTTGTCTACTCCTGTACTAAACATTTATCACAGGTCACTGTGCATTAATGCCAATACATTTTGCCAAACAAATGCCAAATTTCATTAAATAAAAAAAGTAAATAGTAGCATAATTTTAGCAGTCGTAATTATTGAAGTGCTGTGGAGTGTAAATCTCTGTGGACTGAAGGAAGGGAAGGATGCACAGTGGTGGCAGGTGTGATGGTTCTTGTTTCAATTAGCATTGCGCTTTTCCTGTTTAGAAACAACTGTGACATATTTAATCCTAACTCAAGCTGATGCAGTGGAACAAATCAGTGTGTTATGGCTTGCATCAAGCAAGTGGCCTTGAACATTTAAAAGCATCAGACAAAATAATTTGAAATTCTAATTGTACCACTGAAATCTCAAAGCAACTGCCACTCTTCCCAAAGATAAGTAAAATGGGTCAGTATATTACATTCAGATATAACAGCCAGTCAAAGACAGACAGGCAATCTCCAAGTCCAATACCCTTGTTGCAACCCTTTGGTTTATTCCTGTTGCATGTATTACCCCTAAGTTTCCCTCTTTATTTAGAAATTAAAATGTTTACTCATTGTGACTGCTGTTGATGATAATACAAGTTATTGAGGGGGTTTGTTAAATCATGTAAACAGCCGGGTTCCCTTTCATTTCGAAGACGACCACCAACGAAATTATGTATGGGATATGCCTGCCCATTGGCTAGGTAATTGCTGAGCTCTTTATACTAGAGCTGCCAATAGGCCCCTTCCTGGGATGACGCACTCGGTCCCGCCCACCGAGGGATTAAAACCGTCATCCTGAGGAAGCCATTTCTCTTTTTCATTCTCAGGGTGGTACGATAAGACCTCTGTGTTGAACTGAGCATGTTGATAGAAAAGAGCTTCTCGAGTCGAATCGAGTCGATTGTATTTCCCTTGCAATTTTCTGGAATCGCCTTTCTGTCTTTCAGCGGCCTCCTTGCTTACGTGGTAGGCCGCTCTTTGTTATCTGTCTGTCGTGTGAGTGGCTGCCTGTGCAGTCACCCTCGCAAGTGGTTGTCTATTTCCTTCTTGAGAATGCACAGTTCCTCCACGGGGCTAGTCCTTGCCGCATCCCTGCATAGACCTCGCCGGCTGCGTAGGCCCACTCACCTCGGTGCGTCTTGCCTTGTAAACAAACAGTGTGCTCTCCCCTATCTATTTCTACCACGGTTTTCGCTGTCCGCTTCCGACTCACCCGTCGCGGCTTCGGCTACCCGCTGACCAGGTGTGTAACTGCGCGGTTAGGGTAGGCACAGTTGCATAGCTGCCCCCCGGTGCTTCATAGCCCTTGGTACTTCGGTATCTCAGTGCACACGGTGCTCATTGCACACGGCACACGGTGCCCAGCGCTACAGCGTCGGTGCACAGACACAGCGCACACGGTACACGGTGCACATAGTGTTCTCATTACTCATGCGCACGTTGCACATGGTGCTTGGTACCCACTGCTAAAGCGCTAACAACACACGGTGCTGCATGGTACACGGTGCATTTACTGCATGGTACTCGGTGATATTTATACTGCAGTTAGCTGGGCTACTTTTCTCCAGGTTCTACCAACTTAATGTGATAGACCCTGCCCTGCCTTCATTAGGCTTGAGGGTCCTTGAGGGTGTAAGCTCACACCGCTAACCCCTGGATTATGCGGTGCTAATGCATCCCTCATATGCTGCCATTCCTTCTCCCTCGCGACGGCTCTGGTATACATTATCCCATTCATAATGTCGTTGGTGGTCGTCTTCAAATTCAAAGGGAATGTTAGGTTACTCATGTAACCCTGGTTCCCTGAAAGACAAGACGACCACCAACTGCAAGGTCGCATCGGTCGCCCTGACGGGTTCGATGGAATAAGAGAAATGGCTTCCTCAGGATGACGGTTTTAATCCCTCGGTGGGCGGGACCGAGTGTGTCATCCCAGGAAGGGGCCTATCGGCAGCTCTGGTATAGAGAGCTCAGCAATTACCTACCCAATGGGCAGGCATATCCCATACATAATTGTTGGTTATCTTCTCTCTCAGGGAACCAGGGTTATGCAAGTAACCTAACATTTTAAATAGTGCTACTATAAGAACTGCATGAATTACATTGCCCTGCTGATGAGTTGTGATTTCTGGGCACTATTCACTGTTTTAAGGAATGTTTTGTTAAGGACTATTTTAAAAGTCCATTTTGATTAATCAAATCAAATTACCAGTTCCTGAAAACTTAAAACAGTTCTAAAAAGTATTGTGAATCATACTCATTAAGTGCATCGGTTTTCTATGGTATAAGAACATAAGAACATAAGAAAGTTTACAAACGAGAGGAAGCCATTCAGCCCATCTTGCTCTTTTGGTTGTTAGTAGCTTATTGATCCCAGAATCTCATCAAGCAGCTTCTTGAAGGATCCCAGGGTGTGAGCTTCAACAACATTACTGGGGAGTTGGTTCCAGACCCTCACAATTCTCACCTCCAGCTTAAATCCAGAAAGTCATCTATTATTATTATTATTATTATTATTATTAGTAGTAGTAGTAGTAGTATTAGTAGTAGTAGTAGTCGTAGTAGTAGTAGTAGTATTTAGTCATTTAGAAGCCGCTTTTATCCAAAGTGACTTACAGATGCTAGGGGGTGAACTGTGCATCACAACTGCAGCTGCAGAGTCACTTCCAATAGGACCTCACTTGTTTTACGTCTCATCTGAAGGACGGCGCACAAGGAGGTTGTGACCTGCTCAGGATCAAATACAGTGAGTCAGTGGGTGAGCTAGGCTTGAACCCGGAACCTCTTCTACAAATAACTTCTTTTATAGCTAAATAATTCTATTTTCCCACTGATGCATCTATTTTCAATTCTCATTAGTTGTAGCTATGGCATATACATTAATAAATCCTATTAGGTATAGGAAAAATAATGGATCTTGCCATTAGTAACACTTTACCAGGGGGTGATGACCTGAAGTCTAGATAGATAGCCAGATATATATTAAACTACAGGGTAGTACAACAGTCAGCCTTTTGACAGGTAATTATGGGTGAGAAACACAGGACGAATTGCTTAAAATAAAGACAAAGCCAGGAAAAGTTTTGGATTGTAAAAGACCCTGAGTAATGAACTTCAGGAATATCAAGGGAAGTTATGTATAAATTATGTAAGGGACCAATAGTTCTACAATCATCCCTAGTTTTGTTTAAAAGTTAGAACAGAACTTCCTACATACAGTGGAAAAGATTTCAGCATATAACCACTGTGATTACTAGCCCAAAAAGTTCACTGTATCTATTCTAATTTATATAAGAGAAATCATTCATTAAAACATGCAAGTAACAATAAGACTGGATTATATTGAGGCAGATTAGATGCAATCTGTATGTAGTTTTTAAGATTGCAGTAGCTAATACAATGAATAACAGCAGTGTGTAAAACCCATTAACATGTAACTCATGACTAATTCAAATTGATACAATACATGAAAATGTAATCCAATAAATAAAATGATCCTGGACAACAGAGCTGTAATAAAATTCAGCTTTAATAAAATGCTCAATCTAACTTGCATTGTTAATCAATACCTTCTGACTGGAATTTGGCAGGTGGCCTAATATCTAATTATTTTCAATCTATTTATGTATTATCTTGCATAGCTACATTCAATAACATTGTGTTTTGTCAGCCTTCTTGTTTCTGCTTTCTTCTCTCCAATGCCATAGAATACATTTGTGAACAGACTGTTGCAATGTATTGCATTTTTGGGTTTGGTGTTCCAGACACCAAAACTACTTTAGGCAGTATATAAAAGGGGTAGCCATTGATCTTCAGTTTAGTTCGAAAACAGCTTTATACATATATATGTATAAGTATCTAATTAAGAGCTCTGTGTTTTTCGCAAATACGAAATAGCACAAAATTAAACAAAGTGCAACATATAAAACAAAATAAAACTAAATGCAAATAAAAAACAAAATAAAACGAAAGCAGCTGCCAGTGACAAAATAATGATGTGCAGATTTTGCAACTGTCGGCTGGAATGGGAATTGAAAGATACACACTTCTTGCATGTGGACAGAATAGGTCCCCTTACGATTTATGTAGAGGTGCCTATTCTGTGTTGGTGTGTTTAGCTGCACATGTGTGCAATTGATGGCTCCCAGGACACCAGGAAACCCATACCTTCCAAGAAAACCCTGCTTTGTATTTTGTTGCAGCTCGTGAGAGATAGAATGGATGAATTCTCCTGCCCGCTTTACTAAAGCTGCAGGTACATCTCGCACGGCACATGATACAGTCGACTGGCTCATGTCTGCAGTATACTGTAAAGTCATAAATATTTGCAAGCCTTTTATTATGCATGTTTCGCGTATGAAAAAAATGCAATACCGCAAATATTTATGGCTTTACAGTAACCCACAGTACACTGGAACGATCCAGTGGCATAAAATGTTATTGCAGCGTATACCCTTAGTGCTACAGGCAAACCATATGCTCTCTGCATGTCTCCTTCCAGGTCAGCCTGAAGCAATTGGCAGATCAGCGATTGTTTGTCTGTTGAGGCAAAATACACAAAAGACAGATGACTTCTAAATATTTGGGGACATCTCCTCCTCCTAATCCTCTCTTTGTCTGGCCACGTAGAAATCCAGTGCACGCACCATATTTATTGTATTTCTCTTGTATGTTAACTTTAGTGAGGATCAGGGGGCAGGAGCCAGGGCTTCATCGCTCCTGTTTTCACCTGCCTATCATCATAGACTTCGTATACAAACCCAGTCACAGCTCTGCTCTTTCTCTTGCATTAGCTTTTTTGCCCGTAGAGAGAGAGAGAGAGAGAATGTTATTTGTCTAAGAATGCTTTTTCTTTTTTTTTGCCTAAGTGCAATGCATACAGGACGGCGAAGGAAAGCCTATCTACACAAGGAAGATACATAGTTTGCATCACTTGCATTGTGCAGTAGTTCATTTAAACAAGGTTTCTTTTTTTCCTCTCCATACTTGTCCAGTATGCATTGGCCCCTAATGTAATTGTGTATCCATGTCTAAATTGTTGTGAATCAGCAAACCCCAGGAGCTTTACTTTGGCTGGATGCCTAGTGATGCACTTTTTGCACTTATTACAGATAACTCACCCAGTGTGACACCACATGAATGACCTAAAATGGTGACCTTAATTCAGCTAATTGAAGTTTAGAGCATGAAATATCGACTTTTGTCATTCTTTATGTTGATCCAATAGATTGTTTGTTTTAATACCTTTTAGCCAGCATAGGCCAGTTTCTCAAAGCTCTTTACTCCAAAATGTCATTAGCATGATATTTTCACAAAGTAAAAACACAGAAATAAACAACTCTGACATTTGATGCTGGGGCTTGTGCTTAGTCTTGAGTTGTTTCACTATTTATTTTAGAATTGTATTTATTTATTTATTTATTTATTTTTATCCCATCAGACAAAAAATAATGCTGATGAAGGTTTGGAGTAAATAGCTTTTGAGAATCTAGCCCCTTGTTTTCTTCATGAATGTATGAATTTAAAATATAGAACAGCATATCACCACCTTTCTTTTTTGTTTTGATTTTGTGAACACAGTGGTCAAACTGTGTGGTAAAACTGGGCTTTAAAGATGCACGCTTATAAACACAAGACACTGAAATTACTGTACCCAGAATCCATGACAAAAAAAACAAAAAACCATTCATAACCAACGTAAAAGGTAAAAACAAGTAAAAATGGACGTTGCAGTGAATAAAATAAGCCTTTTAATAATTGGACATATCAAATTGGGAGAAAATAATAAAAAAATAATTGGCAACGACGGTCAAGAGTCCAGAGCCCTAACCACTACTCCACACTGCTGCCCACAATTTTGATTTCATGAACATTGTATTAATTGTAACAATTTTACAATTCTCTTTAGATGTCAGAAAAGTGAGATCATTAAATATCTCTCTCTCTCTGTAACTTCACACCCAGCAAGTGGTGCCTGCTTGTCTCAGAGACAAGCAGGCAAACTGGTTATTTTATGATTCAGGGAGCGGTTGTGACCTCAGGCAGAGGACCCCTTTTTATGCATGAGTTGCTTTGCTAATTAAAATGCTGATTGTGATCAAAGGTATGAAACACAGTCAAGCCAACTGAAGCTGGTTCTGCTCTAACAAAGATTTTGGCTAATAGTGACATACATGGTGGCTGGCTTTGTATGTTAACTTTAGTGAGGTTCAGGGGGAGGGAGTCAGGGCTTCGTCTCTCCTGTTTTCACCTGCCTATCATCATAGACTTCGTATATAAACCCAGTCACAGCTCTGCTCTTTCTCTTGCATTAGCTTTTTTGCTGAGAGAGAGAGAGAGAGAGAGAGAGAGAGAGAGAGAGAGAGAGAGAGAGAGAGAGAGAGAGAGAGAGAGAGAGAGAGAGAGAGAGAGAATAACTAAATTGATTATCGTGAATGAACCTTGCCTGTTTGACTTCCTGATTCCATTTTCGACTCCTGAACCTTTGACTACCTGATCCGGCTTTGAACTTTCTTTTGTACGACTTCCCAATTTGGCTTTGACCTTCGACTACCCGACCCGGCAAAATCGCAGCACGACTTTCCGACTGATTATTGAACCAAGACCGGACCCGACACCAAGCATGGATCTACCTACCTATTCCTCTACCGACCCCGAGAATCCACGGAACATCCCGATTCCTCCAGTGGCACCTCCTTCCTTTGTTTCAGCACCTGACCCAGAGCTTTCCCAGCCATGCCGTTCCAAAAGGATTCCTTCCCTGCCCAGATTTTGTTTTTTAAAGACTGGCAAGTCGCCAGGCTATTAAAAGTCTTATTTGATAAAGGAATCCAAATCCCATCTGGAAGCGATCGGACCACATTATTCCAACTTTTGTGTTAGCCTATCGCAGCAGAGCCAATATTTTCCACTAGCCTCCCGGCCCCTGCTCTCTCAGCAACACCAGCTCCAAGCGCCTACGTCACCACCCCAGTGATGATGTATGTCCATCCCCTCGCTGACCCTTCTCTCCATCCCAGCAGTACATTTGACACTCCGAGGAATCACCAAGAGCCTCCCCTCTTCATCTCCTTCCAGACTCCCCAGAACCACCGATATCCTCAATACCAGTTAGGATATCAAGAAGGAAGCTGCAGTGAACAGCAGAATTAACAGCACTGTTAAAAGTCTTGTGCCGCCCTTACTGTACTCTGTTTGGGGCGTGGGCCCGGAGGCATAAAGTGGATCTGAATCACTCTGAAGACCTGGGTGAACACAGATCCTGCTGCACACTGCAATGGGCAGCAGTGTGGAGTAGTGGTTAGGGCTCCGGACTCTTGACCGGAGGGTCGTGGGTTCAATCCCAGGTGGGGGACACTGCTGCTGTACCCAAACACTGGTTCTCTTCCCATAACTCGGGTCCCATAACTTACAATTATTTCTGTGTTTCAGATTCTCTTTTCCTCCTTACTTCAAGGCTTCGAATGAGACGTTCTGTCCTCTGAGTGTCGAACCAGGTCGGTAACTGGGACCCAGTCGCGAGGCAACGCCTATAACGACTCTCTGAGAAGTCAGAGGACTGTGTTTTCAGGGGCCTGGAGGCCGATAGGGCTAGCCTCGACTCCTAGGGAAGGCGCTCGCAGTTGGAGTCCAGGCCCTAGAGGCTAAGCCTCCAATTCAAAGTTGCCAAAACACTCCCTTCCTCTCGCAGCCCTGGCTCCCGCCCTGTAAAACTGTATTTAAACTCTGTAGACCTGTATGCCTGCACTCTTTATCAAACCTCACTGAGTTTTTTGATCGATAAAATTCTATAGAATCAGACCTACCATTTTGTTTTGTTTCAACATTTCTACGTGCAGTTTCTATATGACTAAGTTCTGTACTGTTTTCATTGGATTTTCCTTTTTGTTCTGGAATTAAACTGTTTTTTTTTTATTGAAAAGCACATCAAGAAGGCTGGAATTATTATTTCTGAGAAATAAACTAACCTTACGATATGTTCTGTGGCCCTTCAAGGGTGACTCTGAAATCTTGAAGTATCACAGCTGCTGGTGTTTATATTTTACAGTACTGTACCAGCAAAACAGATGCTGCACTGTGACAGGCATCTAGACCCCAAGAATCAGTTAACTCAAACACTGCATAGGACAGCGATGCTACCCGGAACCTTGGAGTTTTAGTGTTAAAGCTTGCATAGTTGACATTTTCAATTTTCAATCTGTTTGAGCCCAAGTGATAGTAATATATATGTCATGAGGGAAACAGAGAAACATCTGTCTGAAAAATATTCTCAGTTAGGTACAGTGAAAGAGCATATAGTACTACTGGCTAAAACTGCCTGAAAATAATATGGAAAAAAAGGCTAGTTAAGGGAAGTTGTAGATGGACTATGTCCTCCAGACTGGCTCATAGACTTTACTTTTGAGACTCTTGTGATACTTTGTAATTATTTCCAGTACTTTATGTTGGTTCACACTATGGTTTCAATTAAAATATGAGTGGAGTAATATTTCTATACAAAATGAACATGAAACAGCTAATGAAAGTAACACACGATAGTTAACACATTTTACAGACCTCTGAGAAAAGCCTTTCTATATATCTTAGCAACAAAACTGTTAGTAAAAGCACACTCATTTGTTACACTTTCTCTGTTGGTCACAAAGGTAGATAGCCTGGAAAATAGCTCAGAGCAATCAACCAAACACCATTATCCAGTGATAAATCCTATATCACATTGCAAATTGCTTTTTCAAGCTTTTATTTCAAGAACAGAGTCGTCTGCCCAAAATCCTGATCAAAACTAACAATCTTGTCAATTGTACTTATGAAATTTGTCAGTCAAACCTTGTTGTACGTAAAGCATTCTACGGCACAATGTTGCCAACAGACAAAATGCAATAGTGTGAATACACTGTGTTAATACAGCATGCCTGTCTTAAGGGTTCTCATCAAACTTCTATTACTGTAAGTAAATGTAGTCTCGGTTTCCTGCATGATTTTAACAGTGTTATATAGTTGTCAAACTATGAAGTACAGCAATTAATCTTTGATAATTACGGTTGTATAGCAAAAAATGTTACTTGAGACTTGAGACAAATTTAAAATGTTATGTTTTGCTAGGCATGTCACAAACCATTTGGATGCCTCACACACAGGCAACAGGATTTCCATTTTTACAAAAAAAAAAAAAAAACTAAAGTGAACAAGTCAAGGCAAGTGAAACCCTATGAAATAGATTTCCTGCTGTCATGGCTGAAAGATCATTTTGAAGGCAATAACTGTGTATTCTAGCAAAGCGATAGCCCCAGGGGTCAACAAAAGTGAACTATAGATTGTTAAAAACTGCCTAACAGATGATGTTGTTCCTGGTGCTACACTGATCAGATTTATTATATATTTATTTATATCCTTCATGTAAAGGCAAATCACTCAATCATTGTATTTCAGTAGTACTAGAAAATATATTGGTTATAAAATTAGAGCAAACATTAAATAGTCTTGTGAATGTATTTCATGTTAACGACTTCATTGAAAAATAAAAAGGATAACTTACTTTTAGTATTGTTGTAAACAATGTTCGTCAAACTATTATTCAATGTCAGCAGTTATGGACACTTTTCATCTTAGGGGTAAAAGGATGGCCAACCCTGTGAAAAAGGAACTGAAGATGCCAGGATAACATTACAGATTAGTGTGGGGACAGCTTGGAGGGCAAGTTGTTGATTCCCTGGCAAGTAAAACAGACATTGCTCTTGCTGAGTATAATGCATTTCCCCATACCTGGGATGGTGGTTCGTGAACATGGGCCATTAGGGCTCCAGAGTGAACGTGTTACCGCTGCTTCATAACAGCTATGATCCACTAGTGAAGGACAAGCCTTTTTACTACATCGCTCAGAAAGTGCATGCATGCACTGCAAACAATCACATGTGGATTTACAATTCACTCTGACATTAACCAGATCTTATTACGGCATTAACTGAAATGCCCAGAGGTGTAAATTAAATAAACAGATGGATGCATTTGCAAAATGAACCAACCAAACTGAACATTAAATTGTAAAGCATCTGAACTTTGCATTTTGCTTTTTGGACAAAATAAGACTGCTGACATTAACGGAAAGGTCAGGCTTATCATCAGTGAAAGCTTATCTGTCATTTGTAGAATCCTAATGATTCAAGAAGGTCGAGTATACAGTGCCTATAGAAAGTCTACACCCCCTTGAACTTTTTTCACATTTTGTTGTGTCAGTGCCTCAGAATTTCATGCATTTAAATGAGGATTTGTTCCACTTATCTACACACCATACTCCACACTGTTAAGGGAAAAAAGTTTCTATTGAGAAAAAATTATATATTAAAAATACAAAACTGAAAGATCATAATTGGATAAGTCTCCACCCCCCTGAGTTAATACTTCGTGGAAGCACCTTTGGCAGCAATTACAGCTGTGAGTCTGTTGGGATAGGTCTCTACCAACTTTGCACACCTAGATTTGGCAATATTTGACCATTCTTCTTTACAAAACTGTTCAAGCTCTGTCAAGTTCCTTGGGGAGCGCTGATGGACAGCAATCTTCAAGTCATGCCACAAATTTTCGATTGGATTTAGGTGGGGGTTCTGACTGGGCCACTCAAGGACATTTACCTTTTTGATCCTTAGCCATGCCAGTGTAGCTTTGGCTGTGTGCTTTGGGTCATTGTCATGCTGAAAGGTGAACTTCCGTCCCAGTTTCAGCTTTCTTCCAGAGGGCAGCAGGTTTCCCTCAAGGACTTCTCTCTACTTTGTTCCAGTCATTTTCCCTTCTATCCTGACAAGTGCCCCAGTCCCTGCCGATGAGAAACACCCCAATAACATGATGCTGCCACCACCATGCTTCACAGTAGGGATGGTGTTCTTTGAGTGATGCGCTGTGTTAGGTTTGCGCCAAACATAACGCTTTGCATTTAGGCCAAAAAGTTCCATTTTAGTTTCGTCATACCACAAAATGTTTTGCCACATGGCTACAGAATCTCCTGAGTGTTTTTTTGCATACTTCAAACGGGATTCAAGGTGGGCTTTCTTGAGTAATGGCTTCCTTCTTGCCACCCTACCATACAGGCCAGATTTGTGGAGTGCTTGGGATATTGTTGTCACATGCACACGTTGACCAGTCTTGGCCATAAAAGCCTGTAGCTCTTGCAAAGTTGCCATTGGCCTCTTGGTAGCCTCTCTGATCAGTCTCCTTCTTGCTCGGTCATCCAGTTTGGAGGGACGGCCTGATCTAGGCAGGGTCTTGGTGGTGCCATATACCTTCCACTTCTTAATAATCATTTTGACCGTGCTCCAAGGGATATTCTAGGCCTTTGATATTTTTTTATACCCATCCCCTGATCTGTGCCTTTCAACAACTTTGTCCCGGAGTTCTTTTGAAAGCGCCTTGGTGCTCATGGTTGAGTCTTTGCTTCGAAATGCACTACCCAGCAGAGGGAACCTACAGGAACCGCTATCCTGAAATCATGTGAATCACTACAATTTAACACAGGTGGAGGCCACTTAACTTGGTGTGTGATTTTGAAGGCGACTGGTTACACCTGAGCTAATTTAGGATTGCTATTACAAGGGGGGTGGACACTTATCCAACCAAGCTATTTCAGATTTTATTTTTAATTAATTTTCAGATCGGGGCAGAGAAACTGTCTCAAATCAAATTGCAGCTTGGGCAAACACTGCCACAAGCAATGTACTCTTTTCTGAGAAAGAATGATATGAGAGAACATTTCATAGTTACACACACACTTTACATGTTAGTTGACTTGCTCTGGCAGAAACGAGGATTTTGCATTGAAGAAGGCAAACTAATTATTCAACACAATGAGTTAATAGATGTGGGCAATAAGAGATAGAGAGAGAATAATAAATTGATATGGCAAAAACCTTATGACACTCACCTCTTATTTTTCATTGACCTAGCTAAATATAACACACCTCACACTAAATTAGAAGGAAAAGCTAGTTTCAGAGGGAATTCTGTATTGTATTCTGCTATTCTGGGTAGACTCCCCCAATGCAGACTGCACACCCTTAGGTATTTCCCTTCCCCATTACAACAAAGAGTTATAAATTATTATCACTATTGAGTGCCCTATTGATAGTCTTCCCAAGGGGCATTTCATTTTCCACTATGGCTGAGTCTGCAGTACATATTTAACATATGAATCAGTCAAGAAAATAAGTTTGGATAGTAAATACAACTTTATATATTTTGTTTAAATATAGCTGATTTTGTTTAAATATAGCTGATACAGCATAAGTAAATATATAAATAACAGAAAATGTTTTTGAAGTTCATACCGTGAAGTTTTTCATCTTCTGCATTATCCAGTTTATATCCCACCCGTCATATTTGTTTTCATCAAGTTGAATTTGTTTGAATTTCAGAAAGTCGGAAAACAGTGACAGTGATACTTTAATGTCATTTTAGTGTTTGGAGCATCTTTCTGTTGTAGTATGTTTTGTAATTAATTTTCTGTTAACTCACAGATTCAGTGTTCAGCCATTTTATAATTGTGAAGAGTGCAGGGGAGAAAGGCGTTCCTTTGAAAAGGGGTGGGACTGACAGTGATGTGAACCAATCACATGACAGACAGACTATTGACCGGTGGTGTGAGGATGTTAGGGCAATAGTTCAATTTATTTTTCCTGAGGTTTTAACCAATCACAGGCCAGGATTTCCAATCACTTATTCATATATGTATATTGTGGTAATGTGGCTGGTGCAACGCGTATTTACTGCAGACTCACACACAGAGTCCAGGAATTGATGAACAATCATGGTTTTATTTACAATATTTACAAACAAAGAAAACAAACACCTATCTCCTTTTTGGAGAGCTAGCTCATGGTACATTTTTTCATAACTACGACAGGACAGCTAAGCCACTTGCACTTCTTACTTACTACCAGCTTTTGCTCGACTCACACCAACCTCACTCCTACTTCATCTTCTTCGAGTGACAACAAAGAGCAGTCTTTTACATCAGCAGATTACCAGCAATCACTTAATCAACACCCAATTAAGTATTTACCCATGTAATGCTTTTCTTAATCAGCCTGTCCTATAATCAATCCAAAGGCTTCTGGAAAATGTAGTTTTTTTCCTTGTAACCATAACATTAGTGAGAGATCTCTCTCTCTCTCTCTCTCTCTCTCTCTCTCGATATATATATATATATATATATATATATATATATATATATATATATATACAGTGCCTTGCATAAGTATTCACCCCCCTTGGACTTTTCCACATTTTGTAGTGTTACAACCTGATATTAAAATGGATTTAATTGGGATTTTTACCATTTGATTTACACAACATACTTAACACTTTGAAGGTGCAAAATATTTTTTATTGTGACACAAAAGTTAATTTAACAAAAAAAAAGACATTTGTTGGTTGCATAAGTATTCACCCCCGAGTCAATACTTGGTAGAAGCACCTTTGGCAGCAATTACAGCTGTGAGTCTTTTTGGGTAAGTCTCTACCAGCTTTGCACATCTAGATCCTGCAATTTTTGCCCATTCTTCTTGGCAAAATTGCTCAAGCTCTGTCAAGTTGGATGGGGACCATTGGTGAACAGCAATTTTCAAGTCTTGCCACAGATTCTCAATCGGATTGAGGTCTGGGCTTTGACTGGGACATTCTAAGACATTCAGGTTCTTGTTTTTAAACCACTCCAGTGTAGCTTTGGCTGTGTGTTTGGGGTCATTGTCCTGCTGGAAGGTGAACCTCCACCCCAGTCCCAGGTCTCTTGCAGACTGAAACAGGTTTTCCTCTAGAATTTCCCTGTATTTGGCTCCATCCATCTTGCCCTCAATCCTGACCAGTTTCCCAGTCCCTGCCGATGAAAAGCATCTCCATAACATGATGCTGCCACCACCATGCTTCACCGTGGGGATGGTGTTCTCAGGGTGATGAGCAGTGTTGGCTTTGCGCCACACATAGTGTTTTGCGCTAAGGCCAAAAGGTTCAATTTTGGTCTCATCAGACCAGAGAACCTTTTTCCACATGTTTGCTGTGTCTCCCACATGCCTTTTGGCAAAATCCAAACGGGATTTGATATGGGTTTTTTTTCAGCAATGACTTTCTTCTCGCCACTCTTCCATAAAGCCCAGCTTTGTGGAGCGTCTGGGTTATAGTTGCCCCATGGATGGTTTCTCCCATCTCAGCTGTGGATCTCTCCAGCTCCTTCAGAGTTACCATTGGCCTCTTGGTTGCTTCTCTGACTAATGCCCTCCTTACCTGGTCACTGAGTTTTGGTGGACGGCCTTCTCTAGGCAGAGTCGCGGTTGTGCTATATTCTTTCCATTTTTTAATAATGGATTTAACGGTGCTCCGGGGGATGTTCAAAGTTTGGGATATTTTTTTATAACCCAACCCTGATTGGTGCTTCTCCAGAACTTTATCCCGGACTTGTTTTGATAGCTCCTTGGTCTTCATGATGCTGTTTGTTTAGATATGCTCTTTAACAAATTCTGGGGCCTTCCAGAAACAGGTGTATTTAATCTGAGATCATGTGACACTTTAATTGCACACAGGTGGACTCCATTCAACTAATTATGTGACTTCTGAAGGCAATTGGTTGCACCAGAGCTTATTTAGGAGTGTCACAGCAAAGGGGGTGAATACTTATGCAATCAAGACTTTTCAGTTTTTTATTTGTAAATAATTGAAAAATATGTAGATTTTTTTCCCCACTTCGACATTATGGACTATTTTGTGTAGATCAGTGACAAAAAATCCTAATTAAATCCATTTTAATTCCAGGTTGTAACACTACAAAATGTGGAAAAGTCCAAATACTTATGGAAGGCACTGTATATATATATTGAACCTGAACTTTATTAAAATAATTGCACTGTTTTTATCAGTCACTATCAAAACATCTTTAATGTTCTAAATAATATTTGAATGCCAATGTTTTAGTGCAAAACAGCCATAAAACTGTTTTTTGGTCCAGCAAAAAATATTTAAACACAAAAATAATAATAATGTGTAACTATAATTCTTCATTTAAAAAAGTGTGTTCAATGAATGTCCAATATACAAGCGTGTTATAGCAACAGAGAAAATAAAGTAATTAATTAAAACAGTACTGGATACACAATATAAAGTATTTACAAATAGTATTTTGTGACTTGCAAAAAAAAAAACAAATCTCCCCTTGGATTTCAAGGATAAAACAAATGCATTCATTTCTTTAAAATCAGGTTACACTTTTTATGAAGTAGCAGGAGATACAGAGATTACAATGTAAATAACAAAATCTTATTCTGGAATTTTTGGACCGATATAAGTTATCCCTAGGGCAGCATATAATTAGTGATCTATTGGAATATGCATACTGTGAAGTAATAAGCCACTTCATAAAGTTCACCCAGCAGAACAATTACATTGACCTTTCAAGCTACAGCATTTAAAAATGAAAACTTAAGTATTTTCATACTGTTTGTGAAAATATAGAGGGTGAAAAGTAAAGGGTTTAAAAAGTAGGTCTGTTCAACAAGCTGCAATGTCAAATATACTATGCATGGCAGAAAAAATACCCTAATTTACAAGAGGTGAAGCAGAGCTCCAATAGCATCTACTGTCATGTTCTGTGTGATACTATAACCAGCGCTACAGATAACATTATTTATTGAGGTAACATTTTAATTTGAAAGGAAACCTTCTACATGCAAACTGAAGCGGCTGGTGACCGATTGAAGAAGTTGATGACTATAAAATTATGAAATATGAAGGTGTTAATACACAGAGCAAGCCAAACGCAAAATCCACATAATGAGCCAGCTGGGTCAACCACAGGGGTGTGCTAAAGCTCTGACAAACCCAATTCAGACAGAAACTTT
Organism: Acipenser ruthenus; assembly: GCF_902713425.1. Taxonomy (NCBI): domain Eukaryota; kingdom Metazoa; phylum Chordata; class Actinopteri; order Acipenseriformes; family Acipenseridae; genus Acipenser; species Acipenser ruthenus. The sequence goes on from NC_081199.1 coordinate 30,215,510, forward strand.
TGCCCACACATCTATTTAATAACTTTCATGTCATAATGCCCTTTGTCAGAGGTAATGCAAGTCTTAAATTATGCACCACCCTGTGGTCAAAAAATAGCTCCCTAATCGACTATATAACTCATTTTTAATGCTAAAGGTATAAATCAAGCTAAATTTTCAATTAGAATCATCATTACAATCTTCAGTATTATTTTGCAATAATTCATGAAATTCATTTATAAATTATATTATCAGAAGTTGTATTGGGGGGGGGGGGGTATGTGGAGTTAATAATTAAATAATATCTGTTATATAATTGGTTTGAACATTTTGAAACAAATCATTAAATATTTCACATAGCATATACAAAGTGGTGGTGTGGCAGCAAAACCAGTGAGCTGGTAACAGGCTACACCCACATGTGGTGAAGATTGATAAAGCCCACTGAGTAAGAGAAAAGGTTTTTAAGAGTTTTCATGAGGCAGCTCAGAAAACATTTCTTCTCCACAAACTGTCCTCAAGTATTGGAGAATAACTACTGTCAGTAAAGGGTGACCTCTAGTGGCTGATTGTGTTAATGTCTACAAAAATGTAAACATGGTTTGGGAATGGGAATGAGCTTTGTTTGATCCACTCCCAAGTGTTACTTAATATATGTATAGAAAAAGCTGCACATTTTAACAGCCTCATAAGTTTTGTAGTGACGCTAAATCTGTAGCTGTAAATTCTACTATAAAGTTGACTATGAATTATATCTTACAGGAACGGGTATTATAGGTTTTACTGTACAAACATCTGTTTCTTAAAGGTTTTATGTCATTCGGTTACACTTGTCTATAGTTGTGTTTGGTGTGCCTTCTCATTGTATATTTCATTTGTATGTCTTTAAAAAAGCACTATGTTACCTAATGCGGGTTCTGCAACGCTTGGATGAGTGTGTTTTTATACCATATTAAAAATCCCCTTTGTGCAGGGCCTTAAATTTTAGTTTTAATACCAATCAATTAAGCAGCATTGTGAATTTTTTGTTTCAATACCAACATCTATCCTGCCTTAACTAAGGCTGCACACAGAATTTAGATTTAATCTGTTAGGGTTAGTGTTGTCTTGCCCGGTGACAAAATCTAACAATTTTTCATGTGAAATGTTTTGGTCAGATGAAACATGCTTCTCAATATATGAGGCGCATTTTCAAGTAACCAGTGTGAGGGTTAAGAGGGACACTTCTGAACAGTAAGAAGGTGCTTATTATTTATATTTTCTTTTCTTTCCTCATTTAGACTTTGATTATTAAAATGAGGGATTAAAATTGCCTGCTGTTTTCATTTATGCAACAGAATGCTGTTATGAATTGCTGTTTTGATTAAATTATGGACATCCTTAATTGATGCTAACCACTCTAAGCAAGATAATGGAACACAGAATAAATGTCGACTGAATACACACTGATTGGGGCCTTTTAATTTTTGTAATCAAGGGTTTTGCTCAGTTTTTATTAGGTTATTTTTCTATTTTGCATATTTATAATGAAGTACTTCATACAGTATTAATGAAATAGTACTTTAGCTCTAAGCATTTATACAAGGAATAAACCTTTTCACAGTATTTGACTGGTTGCCAATTGCTAAAACAACATCCATAAAGTACTCATTGATTCTTTTTCATTCTACTGAGCATGCAGCCTTACAATTACGATAAGTGCTTTGAAACTATTTAGAAACCACACAATTTTTATGACAAGAATCTCTTCATAATTGCATTAATTATTTAGGTGTTCAAGAATTGAAATAGAGTGTGAAATCCAGGTATCATCTAGCAAACAGATATAAAGCCAGTAATAATAATTACATTGTTGGTCTTGAGTAGAATTTAACAAAACTCAATTTAAAAAGTAGGCTAAATATTTTAAAAAGTAAATAGTAAATCCAGTAAATCTAATATATAAAATAAAAATGAATACAGACAAATTCTCCACACTTTGAACACTCTTTCAGAATCATTAACAGAGACCACTTATGCTTCCTGTTTTTCCTCCCTGATCTCCTTTTTCCTTCCTCTCTCCCTTCCCCACACACAGGGCGCGTTAAGTAACTGAGGCGCTTTGAGTGAGAACGCTCAGAAAGCACAAGGGGTTGAATTTAAATGACTTAATGCTCTGCTACACGAGAGCGCTGAGCGACTTTTAAAATGGCGACTAACAATTCTTTGCTTTTTGGTATTTGTAATTTGTAATTTTCTGGTTGATTAAATGTCCCGAGATGAGGGAGTCATTGGTATTGAATTCCTAAAATCAGGAATGTTAGTGTTAGTATATACTTATATTTATATTTGATTTGTCTGTAAATAGTAGAGAGCCAAATCTCTACTATTGACAATGGCTGCTACCACCTTCAATCTTGACATGAAACACCATGGATCTCAAGAAGCCTCAAGCAGGCAGACTATTTTGTGATGTTTACTATTAAACTGAGACTCATTTACTGTACACACTGAATCTGTATCCCAAGCCAGACTGAACCCCATGCCTCAAGAGGAGAAAGAATACTGCATCCAACTGTGCCACATAGCCCACACTTTATTTTGCATTAAAATATTCTCAGTGGAGAGGCTGAGTGGTACATCAAGAGACTTGAGCTCACATCTCTGTTTTAATATTTTTTAGCTCAGAATTCTCATATGGTACTTTGTAAAACGTTCACAATTTATCCTAAATATATATTTCAGAATACAAAAAATTGGGTTACCCATGTACAGTATAACAACACCTCATGTTTTCTTTCAATATTTCCCTTATGTGAGCTTAGTGACAGCTAATACCAGGCATATTCTAAAAACTGCTGAAAAACAAAACACTGGATTTCAGTGGGCTGGAAATGCAGCAGGTTGTTATGGCGACCGGTAATACAACTGTATAATCCAACTGTATACAGTTTCACAGAATTTGTGTATACAGTATACAGTATGTCCCTTTTCTGATTTACAATTGTTTAATTTTGAGTGTTGGTATTTGTTATTTAAAATGGGATTGGGAGCTAAATATTAATAAGAGTACAAATAAGAAGGATTTGTTTTTAAAGGTATGGGGAAATAGACTAGTTAACTATTTGCTAAATGTCATCACTTGATTCTCCTATGGATATCTATCCATTATAAGGCACTGAAGTGCAATATTAAAATATATTAAAAACACACACACAAAGAAACAAGCATGCTTTAACACAAAACAGGCATTCAGTGGTGAAGGGGGATGGGATATTCAAGTTACAATAAAACTAGCACTCTTACTACTATGAAAAAGCATTGTCTGAGAGTATGTTGATTAGCAGGATCCTGCCCGAATCGAAACCAGCTGCAATATCTTGCCAATATAACCCTGGTTACCCTGGAAAAACACTGAGCGCAAACAACTGAAAAATTGACCAAATTACCACTCGTTTTTTTTTTGTTTTTTTTTTTTAAAAGCTCTTATGTGTGATTGTGAAATAAAATGCTATATAATTACATCCTCTTAATTATTCCTCATTTGGCATTAAGACAAAATCTTTAATTGCCATCCTTGCAGCAATCCAAAAACCTTTGGCAACAGAAAACATTTTAAAGTAAGGTTTCAATCTGTCATGCACAATCAAATTCCCAGATAATTAATTCTTTTGTTTTTGTCTCTTCCTCCTACATACTGTTCACCCAAACACTTGGAATAAAGTATCTAGGTAAAGCCTTTATTGAGCTATTTAAGTGCACATATTTTATAGTCTAACGCAAAAAAGGTTGTCATGACAAAAAAAAAAATCTATCTGCGGTGACTGTGATCACTTAACAAATACAAAGAAGTAATATTTATCAACACAGATGTTCAGACTGAAAAAAAACAAGTCATTTTATTTGTTTTATTTTTTTTACAAAACCTTCCTTATAATTATATCCAGGGGTGAAAATATCCCACCAGTTTCCATGTGAGCAGGAAGTTAAATTCAGTCACTATACAGTGGTTCCCGGCCTGTGCACCATAAAATCCCAGGTGGTATCTAAAAAATATTCCCAAAACAATCCAATCTCCCAAACCATTAATCAAGTGGAATCTCCCCTGAAGCACTCTGGGACAATCCAATCACAGTTTGTAACTGAGTGTGTGTTTATGTGCCTGAAGAGATGATGACGCCTTGTGAGAGAAATGTTCAGGCAGAGTATTAAATGGGTGCTAAGCTTGTTTGCTACAGAACAACCATCTTGAAAATTTTTAATAACAACCACCTAAAATATCAGTAATTACTTGTGAGCTTCTAATGACCTCAAAAGGGGAAAACCTCATTATGTTATTATAAAGTTTACTGTCCAATGCTGAAACCTAATAGATAAAAGACAAGAAAAATTATCTAGAGGTATTGATCACTGCTGAGGGGGGAGGCTTGGTGGTCCAGTGGTTAAATAAAATGGCTCGATATCAGGAGGTCCCCGGTTCTAATCCCCACTCACTGTGTGCGATCCTGAGCAAATCACCTAACCTCCTTGTGTTACTTCCATCAAACAAGGTCCTGACACTGCATCAGTTGTTAATGCATAGTTCACCCCTAGTCTTTGTAAGTCGCTTTGGATAAAAGTGTCTGCTAAATAATTAATAATAGGAATTATGTTATACACAGAATAAATGCGTTTTAGGTTGTATTGGGACTTGATCTAACATCTAGCATCTACCATAAGATAATGAAATAAAGGATAACTTCTTGTCATGGGTACATGGTCAGTGGAGCTGTTTTGTTTTCAATGGCATACGTAGTGGAGGGTTCCTTTTTAGATTTTGTTTCAGATGACATTGGCACCACACTATTCCAAACATTCTGGAAATTAAATACTACAGAAGTCCTCCCCAGCAAAAAACAAAACAACCAAACAAAAAAATCATCTTCAAATATATTATTGCCCTGCCAGCCTGGCATGTGTAACTGCCAGTGCTGTGTGATACACTGCCGTTACAGATTCTGTCCAGTCTCCTGTCGGATGAGATGAAGTTAAAAACTCTAAAACCACAGGTGCAAACAAGCCTGGCTTGTCTTTGTGGGTTAGATGCTCGTTTGCTCCGAGCAGGGTCGCTGGTTTGTGCCCACCTGTTACACATAGACATTGCAAAACTAAAATAACTAACAATAGCCATATAATAATTACTTCAAGTCCTGGAATGTCTTGCCCTTTTCCATCTTCCCGTGCATCTCCATCACCTGCACATAACAAAACCCCATTCTTCTTTTGCAATAGCTTTAGACTGTGCAAAACCTAGTACCTTAGCAGTTTTCTAACCTTCTGCACTGAATTTTTTTTAACCAAGTCCCCATTTCCTTCCTATTTAGGCTAGAGTTTAACTCTCTTTTCCTAATATTATGAAAAGAGATTATCTGATGACGTACTGTAATGCAATATCACCACCATGAACCTTAAAAAGTACAAATAAATAAGCAGCCGTTTTTCTTCAATGAGTTGGTTGCAAATCAATGTTTTCGGTTTAATATCAGTCACATCATGCAACAGAATGTAGATTGGGAATAAACTGTGGAACATGTTTTTTTTTTGTACACAAAATCTTCATAACAAACAAGTAATGCGATGGCAATGACGAATAATTATGGTTACTTGCCTCCTTCCCTAATGATAGAGCCTGATGTGTTCTCCCCTTGAACTGCATGTTTATTAAAAGCATATTCTCCGTCGTTGACGTGCCTTCGACTTGGTCGGCATGAAGGACTTTTCTTCAAATCTTTGACAGAAACCGTGGCAGTTTTTTTCCTCGAAAGCGTGGAAGAGACGGTGCCCATGTGTAAAGAAAAATCGCACAAACCACTTTCTGCAACATATAAAGTGCAGCTGTTGCACCGATTCTAAAAACAAATTTAAAAAAACACTGCAAACTCCCTTCCAACCTGTCTGCCTCCTGACAGTGTCACACAAAATGTCAAATGCAAAAAATCATATTCATTCAGCTCGTGAATTAATTAATGAACTAAATATAACAGATCAGGCACTGTAATTATCACTAGAGTTTCAAGGTCTTGTGAATTTAATTTGCTATTGCTGCTCATCAAGAAGACTACAGTACTTGAACAACAAATTGCATTTTTCAACGTGCTGCGTGACTATCAAGTTTCTGAAGTAGTTGACACCCCTATACTAGTCTATAGACTGCGAATAGTAGCCTTTTCTAAGTGATCAAATGCGTCCAATAAAATTTGCAAGGCCATCCAACTTTTTCTTGGCAAGCTTGTCTTGAGAGACATAGCAAAACGATACATATATGAAACCAAGCACTGTCCTAGTAGTTCAAATCCAAACCACAGAAAATCAGTAAATGAGATTGATTCTGCTTCGATGGCTGTCTGTCTCTCATGTGGGTAGCTCTGGAGGTTGCAGCCAAGTCCCCGGTACACATCACACATTCATGATGAAACTGGCACAGATTTCATTGGCAGTCTGATTTCAAAAGGAGACCAGGACTGAAGGAGGGTGGAGTGAACTGCTGCAGTACAGTACAATCTTAGATTCACTTCTAGAGCTGCCTATAGTAGATTACATCTAAAAAGTGTACTGTATGCGCGAGGGAAGGGAGTTGAGTGATGCACAATAGTCGTGTGTTTTTTCTTTCTTTCATAAAGCGTTTTTTACATTTTTTTTCATTTATCCAACTTAATTTTAATTCAGATTACATTTCTGCTATTCATTTCTGTAAAACATAGGTAATTCATTATTTTGTGTTATAAATGAATTATTTTGCATCAGTAAATTAATAATAATAATAATAATAATAATAATAATAATAATAATAATAATAATAATAATAATAATAATAATAGGCATATTTGCTTCTTTACCAACATCTTGAATGTCATAAAAAAAATAGCAACACATTTTGAATAAAAAATATTTAACCTAATTTATTTATTTATTGCATTTATATAGCGCTTTTTATATAAAAGTATCACAAAGAACTGTACAGTACATAGCAGAAAAAAGAACAAACAATACATTTGTATAACATGTTACACATACAACTGCCACAATCAGACCATTTAAATAACAGATTTAAATAACAGTATACACATCAAAATAATACAAAAGCAGTAATTTTAAAGTTACATTAAAACCCACCAAGATAAGAAAGCCATTTAATATAAGTGTGTTTTTAGTCTTGACTTGAAAACTGTAAAAGGTCCCAGCTTCCCTGACAAACCAAGGAACAGCATTCCATAATTGAAGAGTTCTACACGAAAAAGCCCTTCCTCCCGTGTTGCTTTTGATTAATTTAATTAATTAATTGTAAACAATGAATATGAATAAAATGCATGGCAGCGTTCCTTCAATGACAAGGTACAGCTTGTACCTCTGCAAACATCCTAAAAAGGTAAGTGGGGCGTAGAGAAAATGGGATTTGTAACACATATTTACGTGCACTATAGCTCTTCACATGTACTGCAGATTGAAGATGCAACATCTTGTTTGAAGAGATGTAACCTAGTCTCCTAATGTCCCCAAACACTATGCAAGGGTGGTGGCTGAGTTCTGCTCTAGAGACAATACCTGGTATGCTTTGGGGTGCTTGCATCCAAGTATTGAACAGACCTGTTTATGAAAACACACTTCTCTTTAGCTTCAGGCTTAACACAAGCAGAAAGAAACCTGACTATTCAATACAGATTTCTTCGACAGATCTGGTGGTGTTATGCACCACTCCAGAGATAGGTGAACGTTCCCTCTAGCCTCAGCCTGTCAGTGCTTGTGTCAAGGTCAAAACATCACCACACTGCTAGAATGTGTGTATTATGTGAGTTCATGCAGGGTCAGAAAAGTCCTTTAGGCACAAACCTTAGCTCTTCACTACTGAATAAACTGTACATTTTTACTTGTAGAAATTCACCATTATTCAGAGGGACTATCTCTACAACATACTGCTGATGCATTAGACCAGGGGTGCCCAATTCTGGTCCTGGAGGGCCGGTGTCCTCCTGGCTTTTGTTCCAACTGCCCCCTAAATTACTTAATTGGACCAATCAAGCACTTATTAGAAGCTTAATTGGTCAAATTAAGCAATTTAGTGTACAGTTGGAACAAAAACCAGGAGGGACACCGGCCCTCCAGGACCAGGATTGGGCACCCCTGCATTAGACTCAAGGAAACCACAGTGAACAAGACGTTTATGAAAACATGAAGCTAAAAGGGAGGGAATGGGCACCACAAAGAAAATAGCAGAGGTTCAATTCCTATCATATTTACTATGAGACATGTGGAAGCCACATTGTGTTTTCCTTTCCCAACTGTACAGTAAAATCTACAAGGCATGGAATTAAATGCATGCAAAAATGAACTACTGACCTGGCATATTTTATAAACAACCTAAAAGAGTCATTAATACTGCCTTGAAACCAGGCAAGCCTCCAGTGCTTTTAACCTCCAGTGCTGTATAATGAGTGATATATTGTGCTGTGGGAGTTTTTATGCTAGTCAGTGTATAAATGAAGCATTCCTTTAGTTTACACGTGTGTTACAAGAATGACAAAAAAATGTAATAAAACTGTGTATTACAATACGTGTAATGTTCAACCACCCTGTGAAGTTATTAACAGTTAACTAGTTTCCCCAGCAGGGTGCAGCAGTGTTCCTTCTGAAAAAAATGTCCCTTTATTCTAATGATGGGCCCGCCCCACTGTATTGATATTTTTGTGTTTGTGTATGTTTCTTGTTGATGACTGGATGTGGACCTATAAATAATGATTTATTTTGTGACAATAAAGCACCAAGTATGAGCTGGGACATACTGTAGGGGGGTCAGCAGTTCCCTGGGTTAATTTTCTTAAGTCCTATATTTAACAATTCAGAGCAGTTTTTAGATATTGTTATTTTGTAATGCTTATAATGTGTCTTATAAGCAATATACAGGTACTGACCACATGAAATCAATATTTTGTGTGGTGGGTAAACAACTACTGAAAATAAATGTATATATTTCAGTGTTATGTTTACAGCTGTTGACCACTAGAAGAAACATAGCGACATATATCCAAAGCATTTACTCCAGTCTTTAAACGTGTGTGACGCATGTTGCTGTTGAAGCTGACACCCTGGGATCCTTCAACAAGCTGCTTTTATTATTATTATTATTATTATTTGTTTATTTAGCAGATGCCTTTATCCAAGGTGACTTACAGAGATTAGGGTGTGTGAACTATGCATCAGCTGCAGAGTCACTTCCAATTACATCTCACCCTAAAGACGGAGCATTAAAAGGTTAAGTGACTTGCTCAGGGTCACACAATGAGTCAGTGGCTGAGGTGGGATTTGAACCAGGGACATCCTGGTTACAAGCCCTTTTCTTTAATCACTGGACCATATTCTGGGATCAATAAGCTACTAACAACCAAACGAACAAGATGGGCCGAATGGCCTCCTCTCGTTTGTTCTTATGTTCTTATATCTGATTATTTCATTTTGGCCCGTTCTGACCCATGTCTGTTTTTTAGGGAATACAAAAAAACAAAACAAACAAAAAAAAATACAATATCAAAAATACATAGCTGAAAGGACTGTTTTAAAATAAGTAGGCTTCCATTTAGATGTACTGTATTGGCTTTGTTGGTACAGTAGTATATTTTCAACAGAAGTATTTTAATTCAGAATGATATGATTCTGAAAATATCACTTGCCAAAACTAGAGACGACACGTTAACTGCAATACAGTACATACTTTTAAATCCGGTACGTATTGTAGCAGTATGTAAAATGTTCCATTAATGAAGTAACAGCAATATGAAATCTAAACGTTACCCATGTACAGAACTGCGTAAAATGTAAAAGGCAAAGCAATTTAGCAAAACAAAAAGATTTAAAAAATAATAATAGTAAAAAAAAAAAAAAAAATCAACAACAGTTTTCAGAATTAAAACAGTATCCAGTTAGTATACAAAATTGCAAATGAAAATGCGCAAAAGCAACTAAAGATCACAGATAAAAAAAAAAATACATCAAAGAATCTAAAACGGTTTTAATGATTAACTGTTACATTACAGTAGCTTGTCTCATTTGCTTTGTTTTGGCTGCATTTTCGTCAGGTGAAACTGGAGGAAGCATTGTGTGACTGCACAATATAAGACAGACTGATTTGGCATTAGAGAGATTTTTTTTAATTTTTTAAAAAAAAAATTTAAAATGTGGGCTTTGACGGATATTCAGATAAATTGTAACATTGAAGAGATGGGCTTTGTATCAGAAAACTGGTGACGGAGTCAGAAATCACGTGTGACGGCTAAGTGCATTCATTTGTTACATATATATATATATATATATATATATATATAATGGGGATTGATTTTATTCTTAATACAAGGGCGGTAAAACGCGACTGACGTGTATCTGGGTAACGGATAACCGAGTACTGACTGTATACAATATATTTCAATATTTACAAAACAGAAGCAGAAATCTTTAGAAGGATTAAAATGCCATTTATACCAGTACTTAAGATGTTTGGTTCTAGGTTATCAGTTAATTAAAAACTGGAGTAAAGTGCTTTAATAATATCTTCCATTTTGTGGTAATATTTAATTGCGGTAATGTATATTACAACAAAAGCAATTTCACATTTTCTGCACACAGCTGCGTGTTTATGAGAATATGCAGCACTGCACCAGTACTAGCTGGGAAACTTCAAATATTCCTGATCTGCACCTTATGAGACACTTTTCTTTTAAGACTTAAACAAAAACAAAAAAAATTAAATACATATTTGTCTGGTTTCACAGACCCCAATACCTAACGTTACGTAAGATAGTCTGAGATTAGGGCAAATCAGAGCCTGCACTTTACTTTAGGGACTTGAATGCTATTCAAAATGTAAGCTTGCATGATTAATGTACCACTTATAAAGAAAAAGCAAAGGCTTATCCTGTCCTTGTTTTCTTTTTGCTCATCTTGTCCTTGTCAACACCAATGCTACTAGCTTTAAGCTAGAATCACAAGTATTGTTGAGTAATTGTATTACTGAAGTAAGAATATGCTTACATTCTTCTATTTTGAGAAAAGTGCAAAGACAAAGGGACATTTTCAGAAAGGAATAAAAAAATGATATTATACTTGCAAAAAACTACTTAGTAGACAAAGGCCAGCCAATTATTGTTATTAGTAGTTTCTTACTAGTTGTATATTTTTTAAAGTGTTTTATTCCTGTCCATGCCATTGCACTTGCTTGAAAATTGGGCCATGGGAGTTTTAAGCAAAGAGAATCACAAATAATACCATGATCAGGTAAGTATAATCCATACCAAGACAACGGATCTACAGAAATGTGTACAGGTGAGCATTATACACTCAATATAAAATGTTCCAGTAACTATGCCTCGTCACTGAAATCAAGTATTTTAAATAGCTTGACATAATACAGAACAGCGGTAATCAAAAAGCATGCACTGTAGTAGACTGGTGAGTGAAATATATAAATTGGAAAACCACTTTATAAAATAGAAAGGTTACATTTTCTGTATACCTTCTCTGATTGTTCATTAGCTTTTCGAGACAAACTGTATTGTGAGGTTAAACGGTATGTCTAGTAATTTAATAAACGCTACACTTGAGATAATTATATTAATATAATTCTAGATCACAGATTAAAATATAACTGCTGGAAAAATAAAAAGCACCATCAGCAGAGGCAGCCTAAATGAATACTTATAAATAAAGATTTATGTTGTAAACTGTGTTGTATGTATTATACCATGTAACCCTGAGTCCTTGTACACTATTTCAGGGATCTACATTTCCATTGAACTGACTTCCATCGCATGGTTTGTATTTCCTTAACTGCTCCATAAAGCCTGGATTTGGACAAATAGCAGGTCTGGCATTCTTCACTAATGAAAAAGCATCATCAAAATGCAGGTATTCAGTGGACATCAGGTATCCGATGACTATTGAGGCAGAGCGGGATACTCCAGCATTGCAATGAACAAGCACAACTCCATTCTGGAAAATTAAAACACAGGGGATAATAATTGGATATTCCAAATTGGGAGAAAAAAATGATAAAAAAAACAATTGGCAACTACTAAAATTTTTTTAAAAAGTATTAAAAAGTAACATCTTTCTTGTAAACACTGCAGAGTGTTCTGTAACACTTCAGATTGTTAGAGCACAGTGCAGCTTTATGAATAAATGCATTACTTAGCACTGCTGTACTTATCTTTCACTGCTGTACTTGTCTTTCTTTTATCATATCCACAATCTAGTCAACTACCAGATAATTTTATCTGAAACAATAGTTAATTGTGGCGACAGAGTAAAGTATTTAAGAAAAAAACATGTTATCTAATTGCTTTGACAAGATAAGTATGAATAATTTTGATGCATAGACGATACAGAGAATCAGGTTTGGTGTGGATTCTGCTGCATCAAGTAAACTGATCTGTCAAAGTCAATCATAAAATCTACATAAAACATCTCTCCTTGTTGAAACATTTGTCAACTGAAACAAAATTATCAAATAAAAGACCCACTCCAATGTTAAACATATAGGCTACAGCAATTCCTTTTCTGCTGAATGGTATCTGCAGTTTAGAATGATTTTGATGTTCATTCATTTTTTTAAATCTCTGGTATATGGCATTTACTTTTTACTACTAATAATTTGACAACAACTAGTTCTGTGTTGTCCTAAAGGTATATATTATCATTTCTGACCTCGAAGACAGTGTATTCGTCCATATACGTAACTTCAAAAACACACAATCAAAAATAGTAAAACTTAAACAACAAAGGGAAATAGACAAACATTTGGCTAGATTTACATTTTGGCTAGTTTTTGAAGCTATGATGAACACACCATCTAGAGATCAAAGATGTTTAGTTTATAAGTCAACACAGATCAGCAAAATAAAAGCCGGGCAGAATAACTTGGTGACTGATTTGTACTAAATGGCCTGTCAATGACACACATATTCCAAATTCCTAGTACAGCATTTACCTGTGCCTTGGCTTTCTCTATAAACCTGAAGCAGTCTAGAAAAAATGATGTTATATCAGTGTCCGGAAGATCCAATATAGAAATCGCTTTATAAACAAACTGCTCTGGAAATGTGTTTTCAACTCCAAATGCAACATTTAGTACATGTGAAACCTAAAACAAAACAAAAAAGTAACACAATTCAACTTCTTGTAAAAAATATCACACTTGTGAAACCAGCTATTATTTAAAGATTTACTATAAGCAGTTGGCAGTGCTAACATTATATATTCTATGTACATTTTTACCTTAAATTTTTTCAAAGTCTCAAAATCCTGAGCAACGTCTTGTGAGGCTAGAAGAGAAAGGGTATATTAATTAATTAATTTGTGTGCATCTTTCATATTTCTAACAATAATGAAGAATTCAATCAAATACATCACGTATATGTAACTGCATTTGAATTACCAATAATAATATAAAAACAATTTGGTATTACACAGAATTCTGTAGGACTTAATACACTTGTCATATCTGAGATTAAATGCTTGTCAGGCAAACTATGCTCACTTTACATATTTTGCGTTTTAAAATGTGTCAATATTGGTTTAACACTGAGTGTTACTGTAATACAGGGAAGGAAATAAGTCTCCCATTGCATAGCAGTTTCACCCATTCCAGGTTTTAAAATGAGCCTGATTAGCTCCAGTGTATAGGTAGCAATAAACTCCTAGTAAAACCAGGAATGGATCAAACTGCTATGCAATGGAAGACTTATTTCCATCCCTGCTGTAATACAGCTGTAATACAAGACAATAATTACTGTACATTGTGTATTCATTTTCGATGAAGAATGGCGTAATAATAAATATGACAGATTTCTAAAGCTTAAACCAAGGCTGAACAATTACACTTTTATCTCACCAATTAGTAGCCAGGGCTTTATAACTCCAATTTGCAGGTCCAAGCTGAGATCCTGGACATATCCACAAGCTCCCTCGGGCTGCGCTGCTTCTTCCACAGCCTGGACTTTGGAATCTTTCCACGTTTCTATAATTCTCTTTCCAGTTAAAGTGGTTACCCTGGTGCATTGCTTCCTCAGAGCGTTCTTTGAAAAAGACTGTATTTCCTGTGCAAGTGAATGCATCACATACAGTAACAATTGCAAGGTAACAACAACAACAACAAAAATGTTTACAAAAATCCCAAAAGCTCCAAACAGGTGCTCTTCTCTGACCACACTTAAATGTATACTTGACGTCCACTGTATTGTAGCGCTAGTATCTGAAGCAGCACTGACAACAAAAAACAAAAGTTTAACCCTTCGTGTTTAACCCTTCGAATAAGTTCGGTTCAGAACAGCACCACCTAGTTGCTGGGAGGCCAGTTTTTGTTCTTTAAATTAATGTTCCTGAATGATTGTGTCCAGAACTGTACATGTGAAACGTCATTTAACATTGCCACGTGACAATAATAATAATAAGACGAAGAAGAACATATATATATATATATATATATATATATATATATATATATATATATATATATATATATACTTACATGTGAAATTAGCAAAATCCTCAAAATGAGATTAAATTAAATGGCTTCTATAGCGTCGGCACTGTTTTGTTTCTCTGTGTATGAACTCATGCTGACGCTTGCCATGTGTGTGTGTGCAGAACACCAGAACAGAAGCAAACGAACCACACATATTTAATCAGCATGCTTGTTGTATGGGGTCATACACTGGTGATACTTTCAAGGTGAATTAGGATTTGTTTTATGCCAGTTGCATTCAATTGTGTATTAAAATAATAAACAAAGAGGATGCAATTGAAACCTGTACCAAACCCTTAACAATTCTGCATTATACAGACAGAATAGCCCCAGCGCACAGCAATGTCACGTGATGTGCGTCGGTGTTGCAGGAAACGGCCTCGTTTTGAGTCAGGGCAACACCTAGGGAAAACAGGGAGACGCTGGAAGGAGAGTAAGGGGGTTTGACAGGCTGTTTACCCATAATATGGGAAGATTTAAACACTAAATCGCGACAGTTAATATAAATTCGTAATTTATACACTACAGAAAAAACATTTAAAGGGTCGTTTTTTGTAAAACACTAAGCAGGCACGATGTCGCGGGGAGTGCTGCAGCCTAGCCAGCAAAAGCTGGCGGAGAAACTGACCATCCTGAACGACAGGGGCATCGGCATGCTCACCCGCATCTACAACATCAAAAAGGTGAGGTGGAGGGGAAACGAACACACTTCCCCTCAGTGAAATAATGATTTCGGGAATATTAATTAGCGTTTTGTTTAAGACGATTGGGAGCCATAGCATGAAACATGACTGTGCAGAGACTGGATTTAGGAATGGGATGTGGACGGGAAGAAATGCAGCCAAGGCCCTGAAAATAGTATTTTTGATAACATACAGGCAGCCTGTGAAAAACAGATACAAATGTTTACAATTCATTTTTATATTGTATTTTATGTGTGTGTGTGTGTATATATATATATATATATATATATATATATATATATATATATATATACGTGTGTGTGTATGTATATGTATATATGTTCTTAAACGTATCTTTGGGTAGCCTACAATCGGATCTACTTGTTAGTGCATTCTTCTGCGCATTTATGTAGTAAAGCCTTATATTTAGGATAACAACCACCATACTGTACCAGAGAGTGATCAGTGCATGGTGCACTCCGATGGTAGTTAAAGTACATCTTTATTTTAGAAAGATGTTGACGTTTGCTGTGATTACAGTCTTAATTTGTATTGCATTTTTTGTCTTCGATTATCAAAACTACCTATACATTACACTTTTTTATTAGTCTTTTTACAATAATTTTATGTATTTATGGACCAGTAATTTACTGCTGTTGAAGAATGTTATCACTACATAACAGTAACTGATAGTTTGTGGACGATACTGTCATCGTTAGAAATTAACATGCCACCCAGCATACTAAATCACCGAAAGTTAGGATTTCAGAGCCTTCCAGAGTTTTTCAGACTGCCCTTACTGTACTTTGTCAGCTGTATATATAATTAGACAATTGAAATTCATCAATATTAAACCATATTAAGTTGTAAGTTGTAATTAGTATTTTGGGCAGGATGTTTGGTACATACTGTATGTAAGCCATTTAACTGACACGGGTGCAAACACGGGAATTCAAGCAGTAACAATTTTTAATGCAGATAAGGATATCTTGTGCTTTTGTGCTTTTCTGCTTCAGCTGTGGTTATTTAGACTAAAACTTTGCCTGAGTCAAACTACTATGCAATTGAGTGAAAAGTAAGTTGCAAAATGTAGCTATGCTTTGCTTTGGGGGGTGGGTGGGCTGAAGAGAATACAGCATAAGAGAATTATATTGATATGGTGTTTTTGTAGGTTTTATTTTATTTTAGTATAATGTATTTGTTACATTCTACTAAAATAAGATATATATATATATTTGCAATAACATATATTTTCAGGCATTACTTTGGGTGTGATGGAGATCATAACCTGGGTCTGTATTGCTCAGCTGTGATACTGGTGATCACCAGTCAGTGTTTGTGAAACATTTTCAGTGGTAGGTTCACAATACAGACTGATTTTGAAGTTGGGTACAGTAAGTGATGGTTACATTTTAATAAGGTGTCAGATAGGGGTGGGTTATTTAGACAGTAATTTTATGTAGGCCTATCATACATCACAATACAGTGGCTTTTTGGGCTTAAACAAAGGAGTCAGCAGATGGATACGTATTTTCCCATAGAATTGTTACTTATTTCTTAAAATAAAAAAAAAGAATTTATAAAAGTTTTTTTTTTTTAAATGTACACAAAAAGTTTAAAAGATTTTAAACATTTGTGTTAAATGTTTCTTTCAAGGAAATTATAGTTTTCCAAAAGGGGTAATAACCTAGGATTTTAAAAACAAATGTTCTTACCTATGAGCATAATAACTTAATTTTCCGTACATTCGGCCTGGAGATTTGATTTAGGCCCTACATTTTGAATTGGGGGAAATCCCGTTTCTCATGCCACAACACCATAGATTCACTGTGTAGCATAGGTAAGTCCTATGTACAGCAAAGGGAGTTCAGGGAGTGAGTTGAGTACTGTATACAGTGTGGATGCTGGTTAAGTGAACTTCACAATGCAGTCAAAGTGAAAATAAAGTCTGGGAAATTACTGTAAGCATCCACAGCAAAATAAGTTACTTGTAAGAAAGTTGTTATACGAATGAGAGGTGTTTTTAAAGCCTTAGTTAATTTACCCTTGAAGATGGCTGACTTAAACATTGCTAAAAGGGCCTTTCGCTTTGGATTTAATGTTAGTGTCCAGGAGTAATTTGGTGCTGCCCTTCCTGTTTTCTTTTTCCTCATGTGATTAGTACTTGTGACTAATTTGGTCTGTGAGGACTTAAGCCTGTGACTGACATGGGTTTGAAAACGAAAGAGTATTAGGTAGTGTTTCCGCTAGGAAAAACTGCTCGTCACCGTCAACTAGCTTTTGAAACCGTCTCTTGATGGGTATTTACAAGTTAATGGAAACGCTGATTGAGTCGTAGAACCACTGTGCCACCCTTATTTACAGTACAGTAGCTTATCGCTTAATCATTACATTGCCCAGGTGGGTTAAAGATCTGGATGACATTGGTCAATTGGTTTTGCTATAAGACCTGGGGGATTATCTGTTTTAGCAGGTTTGTCTAACTTTGATCCTTGCTGCCCATTTATATACCCAGTGAACAGCTGTGAATTTGGGAAAACCCACAGATGCCACACTGCCTATATGTATTCACACCTCCAGCAGAAATTTTAGTAGTCTAATTTGCATATTATTATTATTATTATTATTATTATTATTATTATTATTATTATTATTATTCTTTATTACTGTAAACCATACTGTATTTAAATATAGATCTTGTATTGTAACTGTGTACTGCCCTGTAACACCTGTAAGGGGCCTTGCATAAAGGCGTCTGTCAAATAAAAAAATAATAATAACATAACTGCCCAAAAATGTGTTATTACAAAGTACAATATACAGCTTCCCTGAACTACAGTCAAGGGTGTTGGCCACATGTAACCTGCTGCTACAAGCAGTGGAGTGGCAAGGCAAGGCTTCAAGGAGGGAGGAAGCTTGTGTGCCTGCACCTGAAACTAAATATATTGGTAAGCCAACAAGCTGTGTATTACTGTATAAAGCAGGACAGGAAGGTAAAATTATGTCATCAAATTGTATTTTAACAACATGATTGTGGAACATTGCCGCTTTAAAATATAAATTGCATTAACAAATGCCTAGTGGCTGAATGAGTACCCACATGGAAAATAGGACCAACAATAATACATTTTGACTAACGAACAAAGTAATTTTTAGAGCATTAAAATACCAATGATACATTTTTTTTTTTTTTTTTAATTTAAGCAGTCTCATTTATAAAAACGCAATATTTCTGACATGATGCTGTTCTTGCAGGCCTTAATGAAAGATTTCACTCTAAAAATCTCTAAACATTGTTATTCTGGCAAAGAACCACCTCTGGAAACGTTTGCATGACTACAAAGCAGACTTTAAAGGCATGTATTGTATACTGTAGCTTTACTGTATATTTTCAACTATGTTTTGATTTTTTTAGCAATTAATAATCGTCTTTTGAACACACTGCTTTAAGAACTTTGTATAACATTTTGTTGCTTAAAATTACATGTTTTTACTATTCTAATTTTCCCCTAATCTGTATCCATAAGCTCATCTGTTCAGCAAATAGCCACCAGGAAGACTGTGTTAGATTCCGCTCCAGTTAGCCACAGTATGGATTTAAAATTCTAATTCTATATTGTTAACAATCACTGACTGTGCTGTTAGGAGTTTCAACATGTCATTAAAACAACAAAGCCTCATGAAGAAGCTGGCTACAGTATTAATATAGTTATTTGAACCTGAAAACTGTGTTAGCCATTCATGCAAATGTTGTGGTATAAAAAGAAACTATCGGTGGTTTGATGACAGTCATTCAGGGACCACAGATGCAATTGTGAGTTGTGACTATTACTTGTGGAATGATTTGACTGTTTTAAACTGCAATGTCCAATAATCAATATAATCAGTACAACATTAAATTATACAAACTTGTCCAATAGTTTAGATATCTTTTAATATATAACATTCAGTGCTGTACTGTGTATACTGGACATAAAGGTACAACATAACAGGTTACCAGAGGACTGTCCAGATAATAGGGGTTAGACCTAAAATAATAAAAACAGTTCTCAAATCCTTTTGCTAGTCTATACTAAAAAAAATCTTGTGTTTAGTGGATTTTTAAATCAATTCTAAAAAAAAATCTTTTTAGTCTTTTTTTTTTCAATGTCTATTATTTTTATTTTTTTTAATTTTTTTTACACATTCTATTTAGTGTCCTTGATTATTTTTTTGATAGCAAAGGATTGCTCAGTGAAAATAATCTACATAAAATTCATCCAAGTACCCGGTGTGCAGACCAAAGGCTAATATAATTGGTGTTTATTAAAATCAGTTGTAAAAATATGGAATTTTGCATCCTGCAGTTTGGAAACCGCAGAGGTCTGTGTATTTAAATGTAGGCCTAATTTATTTCCTGGGTTGTGGTGAAATTTGTCTTCCCATAGTTTAGAAGTCGGGTCTCATGCGTGGGCTAACGCACATCAAATAGCGAATCATGCGCCCAGCCAATCAAAGCACAGTGGGGGAGTAAGGTTACAACTAATAAGGATTCAACATTCTCTTTAAAAGGACCTGTGCGTCTGCGATTGCGAACGGAGGGTATTTTGAAACCAAAAAATAAAGAAGGAAGAAGACAGATGCGCCTCAAGCAAGGCTACATTTATTAGGAGTCTGGGGAGGACTAGTGAATACTTCCACAATTAAAAAAGTAATCTATAAGCAAAATTAAGTTACATAAATATTTCTTTTTCTGTTTCAATTGCTGAGCGAGCGAGCGAAAAATTTAGAATCAGGAGTTATACGTAAGTTAGGCACGTATAGCTCACCTTTGAACCGTGAGGACCGTCACTGCCTTTATTATAAATGCTTTCCTGTTAAAAAAAATATATACTCATGGTACGCATTTGCGTCTTATACAACAATAACAAAGTCTGCATTTTTTTATTGGTCCGCATGCGTACCTATGAACCCCTGTCTAAAAGGCTTTGTCTGACCTGCCTGGCACTTGCAGCATCTGCAACCTCCAACACTGTTTCAAGTTCAGCGTCTGCTTCCTTCAAACCCTGTAATCGTTCCTTTGTAAGTTCAACGTCCGTTACGGAGAACTATGTTGTGTAAAACACAAGAAGCCAGGAAGATATTGCTTAACCTTCTGTTGTGTTCCGCCACAGACATTCAAACATCGGAATCACATTTTGAGGATTCCAAATGTTCGCTCAGCTACAGTACAAGCACATTTAGAGGTACGATTATACCTCTGGCAGGGGTCGTGGGGTTGAGTAGTGCCACCGCTTCAGTGGATAGCCGTTGTCCCCTATCAGCCAGCCTCTCAGACTGTCATACTGCTGAAACGCAGCTGCCACCTGCGAATTACGTTGATAAACAAGTCATGGGCTGAGTAACCACAGTTTGCATACACATTTGTGATGTAGTTGTTTGCATCACAGATCACACACTACTTGCACGTTGACAGAATAGGCCCCCTTACGATTTATATAGACGTGCCTATTCTGTGTTGGTACGTGTACTTTAGCACTACAAGCAAACAATGTGCTCTCCCCACGTGTCCTTCCAGGTCAACCTGAAGCAGTTGGCAGATGTCGGTGATTGTTTGTCTGTAGAGGCGAAATTGCTGCATACATTTTGTGTCAGACAGGCTCAGAAAAGACAGATAACTTTTAAATATTTGGGAACGTCTCCTCCTCCACTCTTTGTCTGGCCATGTAGAAATAATAATAATAATAATAATAATAATAATAATAATAATAATAATAATAATAATTGTATTTATTTCTTAGCGACTTACAATTGTTACAATTATTGTCACTCTCTCTCTTCTTTGCCTGCTTCCCAGGTAGTTTCACCAGTATTTATAGTCGACCATGTAATTTGCGCACAGCTTAGACCTGGTTTTCACATACTGAAATGCAAACACTAATGCTGTTGATGGTTTGCTAAATCGCTACATTTGTATTTAAATGAGGACACTCCCCAAGTTCAGCCCATGTCAAGCGCTGACGCTAACTTGCCGTGTGGGTACAAAAACATGTGTTGCTAAATCACATAGGTGGGCAAAGTCTGTTTAACCACATATGCACCTGATTCTGGTGCGCAAACTGTCCCCAAAAGTTTTTTGCGATTGCCTTAGGGGTTTGCGAATGTTGCTAAGTAGGGCCCTAGATGTTTCAGTTTTTAGAATTATGTAAGTGTGAGACACAAGTAGGTGATAGTAGGTACAGTACAATACTCGTATTATAGCTTCTAATAGGGTATTCTTTTGTTATATCTGACAGCTTCCTTACAATTGAAATCACATCAGTATTGCCTATAGTTCCATAGTTGTATGTAAAAGATTTGGGTAGTTAACTTTTATTACTGGTACTGTAGCCTACTACAGTATTTGTGTTATTTAGAGTAAGTAGTGGGGTTCCGAAAAATAACGTACTTGTAATGTGTCTTTTCACTGTTAACATCCTGAAAACTTTTTACACTTATAACTTTAAACTGATGGCTGCTCTAGTGCACTGATAGTGTAAGGATTATTGCCCACATTGTCAAACAGGTAACACAGCAATAATGATCCATGATGCGGTGCGGAACAGAAAAGCCAGAGCACTTAAGTTTTTTTTTGTTTTATAATCGTGCTTCCTGCAGTGATTTAGAGGACAGATCTCAAACCCCAGTGCACTAGTGACCATTTTGAGAAAAGCTTTGAAAGTTATAAGTGTGAAAAGTTGTCAGGATGTTACCAATGAAAAGAAAAATTGCAGGTACGTTATTTAAATAGTAGCAACACGTGGGAACGTATAACGTCATGTATTTTCAGAACCCCGCTACTTACTCTTTAACTGACAGAGTAACTGCTATATTAGATATAATTTATGTTAACTTATGCATTGACATAGTAAACTGCATAACATTAGAAACAATAATTCAACTTTACTGACAGACATTTGGCCAAACTATTGATATACCAATTGGAGGCATGACATTGTTTATGGTGAACTTCACTTCTATATGAAAATAAATTTGTTTTTTTTATGCTTTGAACATTCTTTATTTTTTCTTTAGGTATGCAAAATATTCATTGGCCTTGACTGAAACTACCGTATTGATCTCCTTTTGTTTTACTTGCACGTGTTGATCCTTTTACTAATAAACATGCTACCTGAACCTCTGAAACGTGAATTGAATTCATAAAAACACAACTGCCACAATAATCAATATAGCATGGTGTGTATGTTAGCTGTGGGAACAAAATAATATGCAAATGTGTGCTTTGTAAATGACCTTGTTTAGTAAATTGAAAAATATAATTTTTGTTCCCAAAGCTAAATGTTTGAAATTAGAAATGCATGTTAGATATTGGCAACCTGTGTTTATGTGTAATTTTCTCTCTTTTTGTTACAATGCTTCCCCAGCAAGGACAAGTTTGGAAGGTTTGCAAAGCTTTTCACCTCCCACCCCCAATCCCCAACCCTCCCCCTCTCCTCTCCCACTTTCTGACCAGTATCACATTCCATGAACTCTCTCTTTTGTAATTCACAATTTTAGAAGTAGAATTCAAGGCTATTGGCAGATCAAATCAACTGTACCCTGTGAAATGCAGTGCCTGCTATTCAGTAAGAGGAAATGTGATTCTTATCTAAATAACACATTGTAAATAGAGCTGAGACAGTCCTATCTTTTGCCTGACAGATGAGCAGTCCCAGGTAAACCCCATGGTAAGCTTGTTATATTGTTAAGTCTTATCAGGGATATACAAGGTACAAAGAAATTACTGAGCAATAATATTACCTTATATATTATTATATATATATATATATATATATATAATATATAAAATAAATGTATGGCTTAATTCATGCATGAGATTGCTCATAATCAGGCTTTAGTAGCTGAGTGTCATACAGTATTCCTGTAAGAGGAACTAGGAATTTGGTAATCTCTATGGGCACCTAAAAATATAAATGCAGTGATAAACTGTATAAAAGACAAAAACTACAGTATTAATACACGGTCTTTAGAGACCACTGTGACTTGCTTAATAATGGTAATTTAGTACTGAAACTTAAATTTGCCTTTATAGAATTTAACTTTTCCTAAACCTTTCATTGAATTGCTTTTATTTTAGTTGCTGATAAAGAAATGATGTATTGTAGTCTGTTAATGTTTAAGCCGGATAATTACTGTGGATGGAAGCGCCACATGACATCAGTTCTAATAAATTCAGTTATGTAATTTAGACATTAAGTCTGACTGCATTAATATACTACAGGACCTGAGGGTTTTTATTTTATTTTTTTTTTCTCCCTCTTCTTCTCTTTCTTCCTTCTGTGGTTTTGCTAAGATAAATCTGGCAATTTTGAAAAATATTTTCAGTAAGGTAGCAGTTTTAGACAAAGTGAAGGTGAGGTTATAAATAAAATCCATCTATCTTAAAATTTGTATTTTAAATTAGGTAACAGCCAAACTTTACTAACAAACAATGAGTAAACATGAACTGCACTGTGATGTGATGTGTGACCTGGTCTTATATTATCCCCCTTCCCTTACCTGTGTTTTTGCAGCAGGTTTAGACATTGAGAATACTGTGTTTCTTCCCGCTTTAGTGTTGCATGATTGATAGAGTTTTCTGTAAACTATTACAGTGAGTAATCCTGACTTTTTTTTTAATCCTTCATTTGGATGCCAGGTATATAAGCGGACTAGAGGGAAAAAGAAAGGAATGTAGTTAGAGAAACACATTTATTTCACAAGACAGCACAACATGCATGCATCCCATGAACCAAGCACAGTCCTACCTCAATTGCACCTTTGTCCAATTTTTTACAGAATTAAGTTTCAGATAATCACAGCCTTGTGTTGGCACTTTTAAAGTAAACTAAAAACTCGCCTTTTCTTCCTATAGGACTGAGTCTTTTCACCCTCCGCTGTGTTGCACTAACTGCTTTGAAACTTCCCATACAGCATCTTTCCGTAGCAGAGCATATTTCTATTCTTTCTCCCATTGCATATCCAGCTGTGACAAACCCCTGCACCTTGCCTTCTCATCTTGTCACCTGTCCACTGAAAACCAATCCGTGTTTTACTCTACAATAGTAGCTTTGCTTACAAAGGCATTCCTACTGTAGCATTTGTATCTGTTTTTATTATTTCTACTCTTATTTTAGGCATGTGGAGACCCCAAAGCAAAGCCGTCATACCTTATAGACAAAAACCTTGAGTCTGCTGTCAAGTTCATTGTCAGAAAATTCCCGGCTGTGGAAACACGCAACAACAATGTAAGTGGTGAAATAAGCATACTTTTCTATTGGTACTAGAGTGCTCTACTATGAGGAATACGTGTGGTACTGCTCTCTCTTCTATGCACTACTACAAAAGACTATATTTGTTTTGTTTGGTTTTTTGTAAAAAAAAAAAAAGGAAATTGTAATATTTCTTGTTCATTAATGTGTATAGTGGGCTATGAGGAACACTGCCATGTACATTAGGGAACACTACTGTAATTTCTGTGACAGCTGAACAGTTGCTCTAGAGTTAGCACAAAACAATATTTTAAGTGCAGAAGCAGTATAAAATATGTATTTTGTTCTGGCCAATTTATTTTACAGTGTACATTGTAGGGTGCAGTGAAATGGTACTGATGCTAATTAGGAGGAGAGGCATAGATTTTAATGCTACAAGAGCTACACCATAAAATTGTAACCAGGTTAATGTGTACTATACAAATTTCATTTCAGCTTAAGTACATTACAATGTGTATAGTCTCTTGAGTTTCTTGTGAATATAATGAATTAGCATATAAATGAGCTTGGCAGTATTATTTCTGTAAGCAATTATTCAAAGTTTAATAAATATGTACAACTTTTACTATTTTCTTACTGTTGACATACATTTGTTTGTGGTAGTACAAATATACAATATTACAGTGGAGTAAACTTTAATTACCGGATGGCTTGATTGAGCACTGTGCCATAGCAGTAAGTACCTTGCTGTGAAAATATTTCTATTTTTTTTACTTGTAAGCAGGTAAGTTTCTTCAACATATAAAATTAAATCACTGCTAATTGTATACTGTAAGTTTTCCTGTAATGTGTTTGCCCCAACCTTGTATCATTTATGATATTTCCAATAGATCTGGCATACCAGTGCCTTTCTAAAAGGCATAAATCAAATAGTTTTATAGTTTAACATTAGTTAAATGTGAAGTCAGTATTTGTTAGAAATTACACACAACTGAGTTTTTATGTACTGACTACTGTATTTACAGTACATACCTCTAGCCTCATCAGTTTTATTGTGTTACATTTCTGTTATTATTCTTTATGTATTTATTTAATGTTTTTCTACTTTTCATTAAGAATGTGGACCCACTGGGCACTATTGATTCCAACCATATTATTAGTATTAGTTATTCTTAATAATTACTACTTTGAGTCTTAACAACATTGTCAGTTACTGTACAGTGTGTGACAAAAAATAAACAAATACCCACATTTAGTAATGAAATTGAAAACGCACAGATTATGACTATGATCCTCCATAGCTAAACAAACTCTGCTGTGTTATGTTGAGGTTTTGAACAGCACTGTGACTTGGCCTGGAATGTGGGTGTAGTCTTTTTACACACCCACTCTGAATTACCTCATTCCTGACCTCGGCAGCTGATTTCGTTTTTAGAACACAATTCAGACAGATAACGAGGAAATAAAAATGAATCTATTTCTTTCTCTATCAAAATAGATGTATCCCCCCAAAACAAGTGTTTTTTGTTTTCAATTCATTAAAAAAGTCCCTAATGTAACCCCAGTTTTAAAGGAACATCTTTCAAAAAATCATTTGATGCATTTCTGTTGGTGTAAACTGTATTGTCTGCTATTTTCAATAAGTCAGTTTGGCTTGCTTGTATGTGAAATGTTTTGTTTAAAGGTGTTTTAATGACTTAACCGCTTATTTGGAATGCATTACTGCTGCATCATTTTTAACTTGGTCTAAGTTTCTCTTACTGTGTTGTTTTATGTTTTTGGTTCTACATTTTATTTTGCATGCGTAACTTGGCTTTTTCTGGATATTCTTTTGGTAAGTTTGAACTTTTGGATATTTTTTTTTTGTTTTTTTGTTTAAGCTAATTTGTTACTTATATTGCATATTTCCAATACTTGATCATTGGAGATCCAAGAACAATATATACATTTTCTTTCTTTGCAAAGGTAACAACCTGTAATTTGAAATTAATTTCTTCATTATGAAAAGAATATACTTACTATACACTAATTTGAGGTAAAAACTGTTTCTGAAACAAAATGTAATATTTAAATTTATCAAACTTGTTCTTGGATTCCTAGATTTAAAAGCATAGCCTAACATCTCAGATCACCAATTCATTCAGCTGATCATCCTTCCTTCTATTCCAGTAATTAACCACTGACTAATAGTGAAACTCTGAAAAATGTCACATGAAAGCTATATTATATAATACAATATCTAATAATTGTTATGCTCTGAGATTGACTTTGAAAAATAAGAACTAAAAAAAAAACTAAATCCCTGAATTGCATAACCTAAAATTCTTAGATTCTAGACTAAAGAAATCTATTTAATTGAATACCTTCTGGTGGTGGTAGGTATTATGGTGTATTTACAGTCTTTTAGTCGGTTGCATCATTCTGTCTTCAGCAGCTATTTTTTTTAGAAAATAATTATTTTGCTAATCTTGCCTAATTACTACTGTTGGTTCCATAAGAATATATAAACCCTTAATGTTAAATAGGTTATGTTATGTCAGCACTGTTTTTTTCTGCTTCTGAAAGTTCAATTGATCATTGGTAAATCTAACATTTACACTTTTCCCAAACATGTGTGGTTTAACTGTTCATTTGATCTTTCAAGGCCAGTTCACTAAATCAATAATTTAACCTGACAAGCATTTTTACCAAACTCCTTTTTAACTATTTACACATCACATGTAAAAGTAGAATGAAAACAGCCAACCTTTAAAAAAATAAAGTGGTCTGACTTTTCTGAAAAAAGGTGGTTTTCTGTTTCAATTGCACAGTTTACCAGTCTTTTTTGCATAAGTGCAAATTTTGCCGCTCGTTTTTCACAGTTGCATGCGGAAGCTAACACATTTAAGATTTGCTTTATAGTTTTAAAACATTCAAAAAGGCAGTGCACTTTACCCTACATTTCATCCAGCTAAATATATGTATATCAAGCTATATAAAAATGGTGAATTATAAATAAATTCTAATCATTAACTGCCTTAAATGTACCATGCATACAAAATTGTGTGTGTGTGTGTATGTATGTATGTAATATATATATATATATATATATATATATATATATATCTATATATATATATCCAAAACATCTCTGCAAAAAATAAACCTATAGATCTTCAACACTTTTAATGCAAGACTGTTAATATACTGTCGCATGTATTGATGTTTTAACAAAGGGAAAGTTATTTCTATTATATTTCAACAACTTCCTCGCAATTACACAATGAGGCAAGTATATTTAATCAAGAAATATAGGATGTACAACAGTTTGAATCTTTATAACTTGATTCATTAAAGAGTGCCCATCTCATTACTGGTAATTCTGTTCAACCACTTTTGCAGCAAAGATTGAGAACAACCACATATAAAATCTCTGAGATAACAAGCATTTTTACATTTAAAATCCCCCACACCTTCGGTCACTGCATGTATACTGTAGTTGTAAAATGGTAGCTTTACAATTTATGATATACTTTATAATACTCCATAGAGTTCACTGAACAATTGTGACTGAAGGGGATATTCTGTCATCAGGAATTGCAGTGCTTTTAAGGGTCATTTAATATAGTTAATTGGCAAGTGCTTAAATAATGATGGGGTAAGCCTTTGTGAAATAGCCTAACACGACTCAAACCTTATAATTACTGAAGCAAAACATACATAATATCTAGTCTACATTACTTCAGACTTTACTCGCATCAACCTCGGCATACCAAGAGAAAATACTTTGTGTCTTATTTGTTAAAATGATCTAGTCGATACTGAAATGGTCACTTTTTATTTGGTGACTTGTTTAATGGTCTTTGCAACAATCTAAACCTGCACTTAATTGTAAGTTAATTTTTGGCTATTGCTAAAATGAACTCTCTTGATATGTTTGTTTCTGCTGTAGTATAATCCTGGTCACACCTGTTTACTACTGTATCTATATTTATGTTACAGCAACAGCTTGCACAACTACAAAAAGAAAAGTCAGAAATTCTAAAGAACCTTGCTTTATATTACTTCACCTTTGTTGATGTCATGGAATTTAAGGTAAGTACAATTTTAGCATGCACTTGCATATTTAAAATCTACCATGTCTGTTTCTAGAGTAGTTTTAAATACAATAAGATTATATATATACAGTACTGTGCAAAAGTTTTAGGCAGGTGTGAAAAAATGCTGTAAAGTAAGAATGCTTTCAAAAATAGACATGTTAATAGATTATATTTATCAGTTAACTAAATGCAAAGTGAGTGAACAGAAGAAAAATCTAAATCAAATCCATATTTGGTGTGACCACCCTTTGCCTTCAAAACAGCATCAATTCTTCTAGGTACACTTGCACAAAGTCAGGGATTTTGTAGGCATATAGTCAGGTGTATGATTAAACAATTATACCAAACAGGTGCTAATGATCATCAATTCAATATGTAGGTTGAAACACAATCATTAACTGAAACAGAAACAGCTGTGTAGGAGGAATAAAACTGGGTGAGGAACAGCCAAACTCAGCTAACAAGGTGAGGTTGCTGAAGACAGTTTACTGTCAAAAGTCATACACCATGGCAAGACTGAGCACAGCAACAAGACACAAGGTATTTATACTGCATCAGCAAGGTCTCTCCCAGGCAGAAATTTCAAGGCAGACAGGGGTATCCAGATGTGCTGTCCAAGCTCTTTTGAAGAAGCACAAAGAAACGGGCAACGTTGAGGACCGTAGACGCAGTGGTCTGCCAAGGAAACTTACTGCAGCAGATGAAAGACACATCATGCTTACTTCCCTTCGCAATCAGAAGATGTCCAGCAGTGCCATCAGCTCAGAATTGGCAGAAAACAGTGGGACCCTGGTACACCCATCTACTGTCCGGAGAAGCCTGGTCAGAAGTGGCCTTCATGGAAGACTTGCGGCCAAAAAGCCATACGTCCGACGTGGAAACAAGGCCAAGCGACTCAACTATGCACGAAAATCCTGCTCCTAGTAATTAACACAGGAACTGGGGTGCAGAAAAATGGCAGCAGGTGCTCTGGACTGATGAGTCAAAATTTGGTCAACATTTAGTCAACATTTGGCTGTAGCAGAAGGCAGTTTGTTCGCCGAAGGGCTGGAGAGCGGTACACGAATGAGTGTCTGCAGGCAACAGTGAAGCATGGTGGAGGTTCCTTGCAAGTTTGGGGCTGTATTTCTGCAAAGTTGGGGATTGGGTCAGAATTAATGGTCTCCTCAATGCTGAGAAGTACAGGCAGATACTTATCCATCATGCAATACCATCAGGGAGGCATCTGATTGGCCCCAAATTTATTCTGCAGCATGACAACGACCCCAAACTTACAGCGAAAGTCATTAAGAACTATCTTCAGCGTAAAGAAGAACAAGGAGTCCTGGAAGTGATGGTATGGCCCCCACAGAGCCCTGATCTCAACATCATCGAGTCTGTCTGGGATTACATGAAGAGAGAGAGAAGCAACTGAGGCTGCCTAAATCCACAGAAGAACTGTGGTTAGTTCTCCAAGATGTTTGGGCCAACCTACCTGCCGAGTTCCTTTAAAAACTGTGTGCAAGTGTACCTAGAAGAATTGATGCTGTTTTGAAGGCAAAGGGTGGTCACACCAAATATTGATTTGATGTAGATTTTTCTTCTGTTCACTCACTTTGCATTTTGTTAATTGATAAATCTAAACTATTAACATGTCTATTTTTGAAAGCATTCGTACTTTACAGCATTTTTTCACACCTGCCTAAAACTTTTGCACAGTACTGTATATGTATGTGTATATATATATTGACAGGTCGAGTGGCAGTAAGAAAGCCATTGCTAAGATGGCAAAATAAGACAAAGAGGCTTGCCTGGGCCATGAAGCACCGCCAGTGGACTACTGAAGACTGGAAGAAGGTCTTATGGACCGATTAATCCAAATTTGAAATCTTCGGTTCATCACGCAAGGTTTTTGTACGCCGTCGAGTAGGTGAAAGGATGGTTCCTCGGTGTGTGACACCAACTGTCAAACATGGAGGAGGAAGCGTGATGGTCTGGGGCTCTTTTGCTGGATCCAGAGTCGGCGACTTGCACAGAGTGAGTGGCACCCTGAACCAAAACTGATACCACAGCGTTTTGCAGCGCCATGCAATACCCTCTGGTATACATCTAGTTGGTCAGGGGTTCATCCTACAGCAAGATAATGACCCAAAACATACCTCCAGGCTATGTCAGAACTACCTTAGAAGAAAAGAACAAGACGGTAGGCTTCAAATCATGGAATGGCCAGCACAGTCAGTTGTCATTTTCTGCAAATAAATGCTCTAAATGACAATATTTTTATTTGGAATTTGGGAGAAATGTTGTCAGTAGTTTATAGAATAAAACAAAAATGTTCATTTTACCCAAACACATACCTATAAATAGTAAAACTAGAGAAACTGATAATTTTGCAGTGGTCTCTTAATTTTTTCCAGAGCTGTATATATATATATATATATATCTATCCTGTATATATACACTACCGGTCAAAAGTTTTAGAACACCTCCATTTTTCCAGTTTTTATTGAAATTTATGCAGTTTAATGTCTCAATGTACTCTGAAATTAAAGCATAGAACAAATAAACAATTGGAGATAAAAAAGAAATCATGGAATCGTTTTGTTTAACAAAATTTAATCTAAATTTTTGACTCATCAAAGTAGCCACCTTTTGCAGATATAACAGCCGAACACACTTGTGGCATTCTTTCTACAATGGAAATCAAATATTGTTCGGAAAGTTCTTCCCAACACTGTTGCAGAAGTTCCCACAAATGTGTAGTTCTGACATAGCCTGGAGGTATATTTTGGGTCATTATCTTGCTGTAGGATGAACCCCTGACCAACTAGATGTATACCAGAGGGTATTGCATGGCGCTGCAAAACGCTGTGGTATCAGTTTTGGTTCAGGGTGCCACTCACTCTGTGCAAGTCGCCGACTCTGGATCCAGCAAAAGAGCCCCAGACCATCACGCTTCCTCCTCCATGTTTGACAGTTGGTGTCACACACCGAGGGACCATCCTTTCGCCTACTCGACGGCGTACAAAAACCTTGCGTGATGAACCGAAGATTTCAAATTTTGATTCATCGGTCCATAAGACCTTCTTCCAGTCTTCAGTAGTCCACTGGCGGTGCTTCATGGCCCAGGCAAGCCTCTTTTTCTTATTTTGCCATCTTAGCAATGGCTTTCTTACTGCCACTAGACCTGTCAAACCTGCAGCTCGAAGTCTTCTCTTCACAGTTGAAACTGAGACTTGCTTACTTCGACCAGTGTTAAGCTGTGCTTGAAGCTGTTGTCCTGTGAGCCACCTATCACGCAAGCTGTTGACTCTCAGAAACTTGTCTTCTGATTCTGTTGTGGCTTTGGGTCTGCCAGACCTCTTCCTGTCAGAGTTTCCTCCAGTTTCCAAGTGCCTTTTGATGGTGTAGGAAACTGTACTCACTGACACCTTGGCTTTCTTTGCAATTTCTCTAAAGGAAAGACCTACACTTTTAAGGGTTATAATGGTCTGTCTGTCTTCCTTTTGTTAATTGCCTTTTTCTCGCCATTATGAGAGCAATATACTACTTCCTACAGTACAATACTGTCCAAATAATGCATAAGAGGGTGTAGTAACACAGTCTGTTCCAACACTGCTTTTATACAGACAGAGGGTTTGTAAGTAATCAACAAAAGTTGGGACACCTCTAGGAATTGTTAGCATCAACTTTCAAGGCTTAATTTACTTCCATTGCTGCAGAACAGCTGTAAGTTGTTAACCCATTACTTGTTCCCTGAAAAAGGCCTTTTTGTATAACTCTGAAATGTACATTATTTTTCAGTTTTTGGTAACCTAAACTTTTCTTTTTAACCTCTGGCAGTTTACTGCTTACCTTTGTACCATTTCAGGTTATTCACTGGACTTGAACTGCTTAAATTTCAATAAAAACTGGAAAAATGGGGGTGTTCTAATACTTTTGACTGGTAGTATATATATACTGTATATATTAGGGATGGGAATTTGAAACGTATAAACTCTAAAGAAGTGCTAAAACGTTTAATAATATGTTAGATGTATGACCGGTCACGTGACAAATATCACCAAACGCATATTTTTTTATGCATTAATTTGAGTAATTTATCATCAGTAGTCCATCGCGTATCAGACTGCTCTGGTGCCACAGTACGGGCGGATATTATAAAAAAGGAACAGGTTTGGCGATTGCCTCCAAGTAGCTTTCCTAATTGGTGCAACATCAAGATTGACACTTGGGCGGATTTTATTCTCGGTCGATCTGGCGCTTCATTGGTGCACTGAAGTGTGTATCCTAGCAACATGCTAATCTACCGTACTAGCACTAAAAGAAGCGCAATCTCACATACTCTAGATTTTAATGCAAATCGGCAACAGGAGACTTAAAACTGGGTTCTAATTTGATGCATTGATTCACCAATATGTAATTGAAGCTCTGGAAATTTATATTCCCTTGTTTTCTTGTAAAGATGCAGGCTCACTTAATGTCTAGGATTCTGTCTGAAAATGTTCTTCCTTTTCTTTAAGGACCATGTTTCGGAACTGTTGAACACTATTGATGCTTGCCAAGTCTTCTTTGACATTGTAAGTTGTTTGAGTTTAATTACAATAAAATACTTAACACACGTTTGCAGATTGTTCAACTTCTGCTTGTTTCTTACAGACAGTCAATTTTGATCTTACCAAGAACTACCTAGATTTAATTGTAGTCTACACTACACTGATGATGCTGCTGTCTCGGATTGAAGAACGAAAAGCAATCATTGGACTGTACAATTATGCTCATGAAATGACACATGGGTCAAGGTATAGACTTTATTCCGTGTTCTAATTATTAATGTTACATGCATTTTAAAACCGGTGATTAGTCAAGGCAAAGGCAAAAAAAAAAAAAAAAGGTTTCACTGCCACATTGTTTAAACCCCTGACCATACAAAACATCTGCATCTTTCTTTTTGTTATGCTTTATTATTTGTAATGCCAGGAAAGGATGTATCTTTTTTTATTTATTTATTTTTTATATAAAGTATGTGTTTGTGGTTCTATATGCTATTTATTTAGACCTTGGGACATGCTTTTTTATGGAACTGACATCGGTAATATTTGTTTATATCCTTGCCCAGTGGGTATAATAATCATCTCCAAACTTTATTAATTCTCCTAGGTTCCATATGACCTTACAGATAACATTTGAAAATGTTGCTTTTTACAAAATTGACAGATATGAATGTGATTGAGACCCTCCACACATGCGTGTACTACTTTAGTTTTGCAAAATACATTTGTGTTAACACAAGAATCAAAACCAAATCAAGTCTAGATTAATCGATAGATTAGAAAGATTTATTTTTTGTTTCAAATGGCCAGTGACCGAGAGTATCCCAGGCTTGGACAGATGATTGTTGACTATGAAAATCCTTTGAAGAAGATGATGGAAGAATTTGTGCCCCATAACAAGGTAAAAACCTTTTGGTATCTGCGAGATCTTCAAAATAATGTTACACAGTGCAGCAAAGGCTTAGTAATAATTTGAACATATGCAAGAGCTTGAATATAGCGCTCTTCATGTGCGCATATATATATATATATATATATATATATATATATATATATATATATATATATATATATATATATATATATATATATTAGCTCAGAGAGCCAGCTGCCCTGTGTATGTAATGTGTTTGTTAAACTTTTGTACAAGTTTGTATTAATGTGCTAGTTCATGTGTAATCAGGTAAATAACCATGACAGTTAGTTATGAAGTGATGTCAAACTGGAATTGGAATTTAAGGGTTATATAAAATATATGTTTGATTTATTACATTTTAAATTTGAATCTTTACTATTTTTTTCATTGTGTCATTTAGATATTTGTGTCATCCATAAAATATATGTATAGTATGTAAAATCACATTTTAGTACTCTGTATTTAATACTTCTTTGTCAAAGCAACTTTTTAAATTTTTTTGCAGGCCTTGTCCGATGCATTGCTTTCACTTCAGATGGTGTATCCTCGGCGAAATCTCTCCGCTGATCAGTGGCGCAATGCCCAGTTACTCAGTCTTATAAGCGCTCCGAGCACAATGCTTAACCCTGCTCAATCAGACACTGTAAGACATGTTTCCTCGCCATATATACTAGCTGAGGTTTCCAGCTTTGTTCAGTCTTAATTTATTAAATAGTTTGCTCTCAATGTAACATTGCTGCCCAGTTTGGAGGCATCAGTCTTCCTCAGCTAGCAGGAATGTAAAGTTTCTGTATATAATAATATAAAACAGTTGTTCCATTTCTTGATTTCCAAAACCACTGCTAGTTCAGTATGTAACTATTGGACTTATTTATTGTCAAACAAATGCTGATATTTCATGAACCTTAGTGGCCCAGAAGCTGTTTGTCCATTAAAATGGGGTTCATTGCATACATTCTAAAGCTGTCCATCCAGAGTGTTTTAACACTTTAGCATGGAGATTCTATAGCGAAGACTAATCATTTTGTTCCATTCCAGATGCCGTGCGAATATCTTTCTCTGGATGCTATGGAGAAGTGGATCGTTTGTAAGTAAAATCTTCTTTTAAGATTCCTGGTTCTTCATACTAGTCTTTGTTTGAACTAGTAAGTAAACTGGAGCAGAATACATTTGTGTATAAAAGCCTAATTGTTCACAAGGTGGTCCAGTCAGATTAAATATCTGTAGAATGTACCTGTCTGCAAATATAAATAGTCTACATTATACATACAGTAAATGTTATTCATGAATTGATACCCTCCAATCTATTTTATTTTCATCAGATGCAAGAGTAGGTAGAAATAGTGCGGTTTTCTGTGCTTTGGCACAGTGCTGCCTCCCTGTGGTGAATTTAAATAGATTAAAAACAAACAAGACATATTTTGCATGAAAAGATCCAATGTTACTTTGATCATGAAATACTAAGCAATATTTTACAAATAAAGCTATTTTTTTTTTTTCTCCTAGTTGGGTTTATTTTGTGTCATGGAGTCCTGAACACGGATGCAGCCGCACTTAGTCTGTGGAAGCTTGCCCTTCAAAGCAGCTCTTGCCTCTGCCTCTATAGAGATGAAGTCTACCATATTCACAAATCTGCAGAAGACTTATTTGTGAACATTAGAGGGTAAGTCATTTAGTTATATAACTCCCATGAAGTGACCCTTTGCATCATGTCATTCACTGTCTGCAAAATGAAAGTTTGATGTTGTGATGTATTCTCTTTTTTTTTTTTGTTTCAGCTACAACAAACGTATTACTGACATCAGAGAATGCAAAGAGGCTGCCTTAGCACATGCGTAAGTATGCCTTCCAGTATATTGGTATATCTTGTTGCATTCAAAACGAATAAATGTCTGTATATGCCTTCTAACAAACAGACCTGTAGAACTGATCATTTAGAAGAGAAAAAAAAACGACATTGGAACTTGCTCAGAACTGGACATAATATATGATTTCTAAAGTCACAATTTAACTTAAGGCATTCTGAGCATTGAACAGTTGTTGTGATGATGTCATCTTTTTCTGAGACAGAGCAAAACGTATTTCCAAAATATATTTATGTATAACATATTTATAACAATCTGACTAAACTGGGGTAGCTTTTGATAAAAAAAAAGAATGTCTAATGTGTGTGTGTGTATTTATAAATCAGGGCTGGCAATGTAACGTGGAACAAGCAATATCGATATACGGACAGCTGGAACTTGCTTGACCAATCACATTGCTTGTTTCACGTCCAATTGCCAGCCCTGGATTATCAAAATATATATGGAGATTCATTTTGTTAACTCACGTTAATCACAGTCCTTTGTCTTGACCCTCTTAGCATACTGTAAGTCATTTCCTGTGTCATCGTTTTAATATACTTGAGCGCATGTAACGCAATGAGTGCAGTCGGCGGTTGCATAGAAAGTCATATAACTGCAAGTACTAAAAGTCAAATTGAAACTTTCAGTATCACAAACATAGGCTACGTATAATCTGAAGCACCACCTGCGTACTAAACAAGCTTGTACTTCTCAAAATACACTTTCTAGCAACAACACAACAATAAATGAAACCTGTCAGTTTCGACAGAGTACACTTTTAGAAATTCAGGATCGCAGTATATATATATGTGTGTGTATATATATATATATATATATATATATATATATATATATATATGTGTGTGTATCTATATATATGTATCTATATTTATCAGTATTTACAATTAAGGAGAATATATCCGTTACTCAGTGAATGCTTTATTTTGTGTTATTTAGACAATTAAGTTATTAATAGCAAATACTTGTTTTTCATCGCTGTTTAAAAAAAAAAAAAATAAAGAAAAAAAATCAGTACAGGATACCCTTTCAAAGTAAACCTATAAGAAAATATACAGTATAATTTGAAATGCATTAAGGTGAGTAATAAATAATTGTGATTAACAGTTGGTTCAAACAATTTCCCAGCTAATGAGTTTTTCCTGATAATTCTGTAAAAATAAATATACAACTATAAAGAAGGGGCGACAATATTATTCCAGAAATAGGACAACATTTTTTTTTTTTATGCTGTGTTGTTTCTTGGGTGATGATGATGATAATAATTTATAATAATAATACAACGACAATACATTACAAATGTCATTTATATAGCGTTCTTCATGCAAGCATTCCAGGGCGCTTTACAAAATAAATTTATAATGTATAATCCAGCTACAAATAAACAGACTCAAACAAATACGTTTTCAAATAGGAGTTAAAAGATTCAGTTGTGCTAGCATTCCCGATATGAATCGGGAGCAAGTTCCAAAGATGAGGGACATTATAACTAAACCAGGGACATATGGGATCAGCAGATCTTGAAGATAAGAAGGTACAAGACCATATAAGGCATAGGTAGTAAGAAGAACTTTGAAATAATAATAATAATAATAATAATAACAATAATAATAATTAATAATAATAATAAAACAAACTTGAATGAGATGGATGCAGTAATTATGTCAATTAAATATGCGATTAAAACCAAGATTAACCAATATAAAAAAAATTTAATCTCAAGATTAATCGCGATTAATTTTTTTAATCGCTTGACAGCCCTAATGTGTATGTATATATCTATGTGTTTGTGTGTAATTATATATATATATATATATATATATATATATATATATATTAGCCGTATAAACACATACCAGTAAAGAATTCCATATTATATTGTTTTCCCAGAAACAAAGATGGTTATTGTAGTCATCAGTATATGCAAGCCTTTCAAGTGTAGAAGCAGTAATATATGTGACTGTACTCTGCTATAGATCTTTTATTATTATTTTATTATTATTCCTTAAGTGGATCCATGCACAGAGAAAGGCGCAAGTTTTTAAGGTCTGCGCTGAAAGAACTAGCCACAGTTCTTGCTGACCAACCTGGATTATTGGGCCCAAAGGTACAGTTGTCCATTTCTTTCCCATGTCAGGAAGTCATTACCATTTTGTATATTAAAACAGCTTGTAGTGTAAAAGTTGCACTTTGTTGATCTGATAAAATGGAAATAATAGTGTTGGTTGCCAAATTTCCAATGTTCAAAATAACTAGAGAGGACTGTAGAAAATCTACAGGCAAAATGTTATATCCAAATATAAATGTCATTAGTCATTTGTAATGTATTCTCCATTTATGGTAAATATAATAGAATAATCCTAATTTCTTCTAGGCACTTTTTGTATTTATGGCTCTTTCCTTTGCCCGAGATGAAATTATTTGGCTTCTTCGCCATGCTGATAACATCCAGAAGAAAAGTGCAGATGATTTCATAGACAAGTAAGTGGGAGTAAATGTATGTATACATTGGCGACCATAAGTATTGAAACACTACTGTCTGCAAAATGATCTAATTATTTTTACCACTTAGGTAATGTGCTAAGTACAGTATGCACTGTACCATATTATGAACAGTCAACAGTTATTCTTTCAATTACGTATTGTTACATACCGGTATTGTTAAAAAAAATTAAATCAGAATGTCAAAAAAAAAAATTGTTTTGAAAACAATGTTGTACATTTTGTTATCATTCCTTGGATTCATTGTCTTGTGATGTTTTACTTATCCTGTAAATCAAAGGTAATCAATCTTGATTAGCTCAAAGGAATTGTGCTCAGTTAGTTTGTTCTCATATTTATTTTCTTAGACATATTGCTGAATTGATATTTTACATGGAAGAACTGAGGGCACATGTGCGGAAATATGGACCAGTAATGCAGAGATATTATGTGCAGTACTTATCTGGATTTGATGCTGTTGTACTGAATGAACTTGTTCAGGTAAGATATATGCTAAATTCAACCCTATGTGTTGTGGTTATAAAGTAAATTGTAGTTGTAGTCAAAAGTTTACATACCCCAATGGAAATTTATAATTTCTAGAAATGTCTCGAACAAAGAATTTTAGAAAAATCTTTTGTAGCAAAAGTTTTGCTTTTGCGGACGAGGAAAAAAAGTTACAAGAAATAGATGTCTACAATTATTTATTTCAGCATTTTTTTGCAAAAGTCCAAAAATGCTAATTCAAAAGTATTCATACCCTTTGATGCTATGATAGTATTGTCTACAAGGTGATAGAAATTTAAATCTGATAATGCAGAACCTAACCTTTAACCTTCTTAAAGTCTAGAAAATTCCAGATTGTTGAACATTCTTAGAGTATAAAATGGTTAAGCATAGGATGATTGCTGTCATTACCAGCAAGTCAATATGGGAAAAAGTAAAGAGCTATCTGAAGACCTTAGGTAGAAAATTATTTATTGTCATAAAGCTGGAGAAGGATACAAGAAAATTTCCAAGCATTTGAGTATCCCAATTTCAATACTTGATTGAATACTTTGCAACTGAGATTAATCTGTTTTTCTCTGTAAATCGTACTTATTTATATTGTATATGCATTTTTTTAACTTTATCAATGTGGAGTAGTTTGTGTAGATTCTACATGTAAAGTCTAATTTGAAAGCGTCGTGGAGTACGCTCAGGTACCAACGAAATGTGAAAACTTTGCAGGGGTGTGAATACTTCTGCAAATCTGTGTGTGTGTGTGTGTGTGTGTATATATATAAAACCACTAGATGGGGTGCAAGTGCTTTAGTACAGGGTTTCCCAATCCTGGTCCTGGGGACCCACTGTGTCTACTGGTTTTCATTCCAGCTGAGTTCTCAGTTACTTAAATAGACCCTTAATGAAACTGATCATTTGCTTAATTAGACCTTTATTGTTTTCAGTTGTAAAGTTACTTATAAAATGTTATAGCTAACCTGAAATCTGCAACTGTCTAAGAGCTGAAAACAAGTAAAAAGGTCTAATTAAGCACATTGTCAGTTCAATTAAGGGTTTAATTAAATAATTGAGAACTCAGTTGGAATGAAAACCAGCAGACACAGTGGGTTCCCAGGACCAGGATTGGGAAACCCTGCTTTAGTACTTTTGAGAAATGAGTAAGGATTGAGGCGAGAGGTACAAGATGTAATGCTTAAAAAGTAGTTCTCTAGCACAACTGGAGCTTTTTAAAACAATATATAAATGTATATTGACAAGTGGTGATAGGCAACGCTTTATTATTTATATAATTTATATTATTTATTGTATTATTGTATCATTCCCCAAACGCCATTTCAAAAAGTAAAACATTTTATTTACATTTTATTATTTCAGAATCTGTCTGTCTGCCCTGAAGACGAGTCAATCATCATGTCTTCATTTGTGAACACAATGACTTCCCTCGGTGTAAAACAAGGTTTGTTATATGCTGCAGATGTCAGTACAGTCCTGTAATTAGAATCAAAGATGATCAAAACTTCTGTTTAACAGCGGGTTAATATCTATTCTGGTCAGTGTAGTTTTTATTGTCTTTTTTTTTTTTCTTGTGTAAACAGATTCAGATTATCCGTGGTATATATGAGAAATTGTGTTATGCTTTATAACCTGAGTGAATGTAATTTTTTTATATATATATATATATATATATATATATATATATATATATATATATATATATATATATATATATATATATATATATATAAATGTATATCTATTTTCTCAGTTGAAGATGGGGAGGTGTTTGATTTCAGAGGCATGAGGCTTGACTGGTTCAGATTGCAGGTAAGTCCCGTTGTAACTTTGTAGACACTAATTCTTGAAAAGGCCTACGTGGATCATGTTGCCTTGTATTTTAACAATACTACTTGTCAATGACTGTCACATGTCAAGGCTTCTAAGTGCTTTTCTAAAACCAGTATTTGATACTGAATCTCTGGGTTTTAGTTACCTTTCACCTCTGACATCTCTCTGGACATTCCATGCGGTAAATTAAAATAAGACTTTCACAAAATAAGGCAAGAAAGAAATAAAAAAAAAAAGACTTTAAAGTAAAATTCACTGATTTATGGGCAACATTAATTGAAGTGTGTTGCAATTTCTAAAACAGTATTATTTTTCCAAGGCATTTTTGTGACAGTTGTGGACAGTGTTATACATGACGTACAGATTTACCCAATGGTGGTGTTCTGGTTACCAAACATAACAAAAAAAAAAATAATAATAATGAAGAGACTGTGTAATGTCAGATGTTTTATTATCATAATTGTGGGCACTTTATTTAAACAGTGATTGTATTAAAGTTGGCTGCCTTTTAGATCAATTGAGTATGACCCAAGGTCTTTACTTCTTAAAACATAATTGAGCTCATGATACCCAGAAAGCTTAGGACAAGCCTGACAGGCAATTTTCTGGCAGATTTGAACCAGTGCTGCTTGAAAAAGGAGACGCAATGCACTCTCCAGTATTGCTTCTGGCTTTTAAAAAAAAAAAAAAAAAAAAAAAAAAAAAAAAAAAAAGAGAGGAATGTTTTTCTTTTATGTGATTTGTTTGATCTTTTAAACAGCAATAGCTTAAAGAAAACAGCCATGGGAGATAGAAGCAGAGTACAGCCAGAAGCAGTTTACTGGGAAGAGTTCTCTTTGTTTTTTTTTTTGTTTTTTTTTGTTTTTTTGGAAAAAGCTTGCAGGCTAGTTTGGAGAACCTGTTTTTATCACAGCT
This sequence comes from Acipenser ruthenus, assembly GCF_902713425.1. Taxonomy (NCBI): domain Eukaryota; kingdom Metazoa; phylum Chordata; class Actinopteri; order Acipenseriformes; family Acipenseridae; genus Acipenser; species Acipenser ruthenus. Next base: position 30,257,063 of record NC_081199.1, read on the forward strand.
GCACAACTATTTTCTCAAGTCCGTGTTTTTATTCACTGACATGTTTCCCCACAGGTTACCAAAGCAAAGATCTGTGAACAACAAAAAACTAATGTTTTTAAATATTTGTATTGATATTTGAAATAAATTTTGAGTTTTTGTGTGTTTAGGCTTTTTTTTTACATTTTGCCACAATTTGTAATTCTGTTTTAAATTCCACAAGCGTGTAAATACTCTCTATCGTTGTACTGTAATATAGCCTTAAATCTTGCGAGCAAGAACATCTTTGTTTTAAATCTTGCAAGCGTGTTACAATCCTCCAATAGAAATGTAGGAATGTGCTGTCACTTAGTAGTTGGGGTGGGTTTAAAGTATTCAGAACGAATCAATGCGAGATACAAGTCAGGAAGGCCGGACATTGCCTGACTGAACTGGATTTTTTTTTTTTGTAGGTTATTTCTTTTTTGGCTGGGAAAGGGGTAAAGTCAACGAACTGAGTAACCATTTCCAGTGTTTTTCCAGTGTTTATTGGATATCCAGCGATTTCATTTTGATGCAGACAGCTTAGTTTACTCTTTTGTGGCCTAAAAAATCAATTACTTTAGTGCTTTATTTGCTGGTCTTCCAAATAGACATTAGTGCAGATTGCAGATGGTTCAGAATGCAGAAGCTCATGTTCTAACTAAAACAAAGTGCATTACACCTGCATTGTAATATGTTGTGTCCTAACATAAATCACACCCCTCATCCAGAATACATTTACACGATAACACAAACACAGTATTCTGTAATGTTTTTTAAACTCATTCATTATTTGTCTGCTTTATCTTGAATATGACATCTTGTGTGTGTTTCATTTGTATACCTACTGTAATTCTACATAGATAGGCAAAAGAGTTGACTGACGACTCTCTTTCTGACTCAACAAGCTAATTTTGATTTTGCTGTTGCAGTTGTTTTTATCTTTGTCTGCGGCACAGTATGTGGTGGGAATAAAATGTTGACACTGGCCATTCCTAAATGTTTTTTCATCTCCATTTCTTAAAATGGTGATTAGGCTAGATCCCACACTGTATAAAGGACTAATGTTTGAAATGTGTTTTGTTGGCCAGTGGTCTTGCTACCATCTCTAAAAAAAAAAAAAAAAAAATCCTACATTATTTGTATTTTGGGATCAGCACCTGTTTAATGTAATTTTGCATGTGGTAAATTCTTGGCAGTAACCCTAGAGTTGGCAGTAATTAAAAAAGCTCTTGTTTTGATTAACGTAATGCATTGACATAATGTCTGATTCTTCCAAAAGAATGAAATCTGATTTATTTTTGTTATGCTGTATTTCTGGGAATCTAAACCACAATTTACATACCTTTTAAAGCAGCAAGTGTTTCAGCTACATTTTTATTGTGCCTTCTAATAGATTAAATCGTTAACAGGTGAATAAAGTGGAAACTTTGCATGTAGGCCTATATATTACATTTTTATTGAGAATTGTGAGTTTTGACGTCCATGGTGGTTAATTTTCCATGGTGATGCTGACACCTGTAACATGACTTTTTTACATTTTGCAAAGTGTATACTTTAGACATCGACATTTATCTTTTTATTGAATTAATTCTGAGATTTATTTATTTTTTGGTGTAAATTGTGTAACCAGTCTACCTACAGACAGAAACAAATTGTCTAGTTGCAATAAAGTGACACAGCTTGGAGAAACTGTTTGCTTTCTTTCCTTTCTTCTCTGACACCCCAGACATCTGGCACAACGCTGACCGACCTGAGTGCAGTTTCTAGTTGACATGTTCAGGCTTAATTCAAATTAATTGTGTGAGAATTAAATATCATTAAAAAAAAACAAAAAAAAAAAAAACATTTTGTTAGGAATTGGCACCTAATTCACCAACTTTCTTGGCATAGAGGAAGTGTGTGTGGACGACGATCTTTCAATGTTATGCCTGAGAGATTTAACTCGGAGATTTAAATTGGTGTGCAAAAGAAAGAATCCAGGATAGTTTCTGAATTTCTAGAGTGTGCGGTTTTGTTTTTCAAGTGTATTGATTTGTAGCTGTTGTGTTACTTACACTGAAAAATACCCAAACTGTCTATTAAATATTGGTATTACTAGTCCACTAACTGCGGTTGTGTTCTTTTTGAGATAGGCTTATACCAGTGTATCCAAGGCTTCACTGGGTTTGGCAGATCACAGAGAACTTGGCAAGATGATGAACACTATTATTTTTCATACTAAAATGGTGGACTCCTTGGTGGAAATGTTGGTGGAAACGTCTGATCTCTCCATATTCTGGTAAGAAAAGCATGTTACATGTATCTTTTCTTGTTATAGCATTTATAGTGTTTAATAAAACACCTCTTAATATATTATACATCTTTATATATATATATATTTTTTTTTGTGCATGGGAAGTAATTGTATCTTAATTTTAGATATTTGCATAGAGTATAAAATGTATTTACTCTAATAGCTTTTACAGTCGTGCTTTTGAGAAGATGTTCCAGCAGTGCTTGGAGCTGCCTTCACAGTCCAGATACTCCATTTCTTTCCCGCTGGTTTGCACCCATTTCATGAGTTGTACCCACGAGCTGTGCCCCGAAGAGGTAAGAATCTAATAGTATACAACCAAAGTATGCATGTTTGTATGTTACCATAAGAATATACTGTACTGCACAGTAAAGCTAAATTGCTAGATGTCTGCATCAGCAATTTATCTGGTAGTCTTGGCTTTCCAGTGATTGAACCACAAACTAATGTGTCTGTATATCCTCCAAGGTCATGCAAGTGAATGTACTTTACTGTGACACGGGTTGCTTTGTTTATGTTCACAGAAACACACACATTTCAAGATATATAGATAAATAGTGTGCCTTCTTTATTGAACTAACATCAGAAATCATGACATGTACAATATACAGTCAGCTTGGCCCAACCATAAATTAACTGATTTGTCAATCAAAAAATACAGGCAGCACTGTATATATCTACCAGTCTGTGCTATGTTTTAAATGTACTAGAGAGCATACAGGGTTTCTTTTCTATCACAAGTAGATTCAAAAGCAAATGGTTAATCTCCAGTACTACAGAGCAGCTTTTATTTTTCAGTCTTGATAAATCACTAATTTCAAAGAGGGTAAACTAAAAAGGGTAGATTTTGAAACAGTGTCAAACATTCATTTAAAAAAAAAAAAAAAGGGATTACAAAAACACATGGCAGCCTGGGAAAGGACTGCTTTCAGTGCTTATTCATGTCAAACTGATAGGGTGATATATCTGCGAGAGTAGGAAAGTATCTTACTGAGGAAAGGAATAGAGCCAATATATGTAACTGGAACATTGTGTAATACAAAGTCAGAAACTGACTTTTTTATATTATTATTATGTTTTACTTAACTCAAATTTCACAGCTGGAGAAGTTGTAGTTTATGTAAGGCTAGGAAAACATGCTTTAATGAGTTGGCAATTCAACTTTTTGATTACTTTCATGGAACATGAAGTAGTGTGTCCCGAAGCACAACACTGGTAGTCATCCAGCCTTGTAAATAAAATATACGTTTTTGTTTTTATTCCTACTTCGCTAACTGTGTCATGAAAAAACTGTCTACAAGGCGTTGTAATGCAATCAGTGTTCAGAAAAAAAAGGCTTTACACAACTGTGAATCTGAAAGCACTTAAAGGAATAAAAGAGATTTATTGAGCCATACAAGGCTTGGATTTCCCTTATTCAAACATTCAACTCCCTTTCTCAGCATGTCTCTAAAATGTTCCTCTTCCTATGTCCACTCTACACAGCTTTAGACAGCTGCAAACTTTATTTATGTTGGAGAAGCACTAAAAGTTTCCAAGAAAATATCCATCAAGGGCAAAAAATCTCTTTGAGAACAATTTATAGTAACAGTAAAGATCAGGAAGTTAGCAGCAAAGGTCATGTTTAGCCTTAGTTAAAATTAGACACAGCCTACTGGTACCTATGTACAATATATCATATCGCTTTTCTATTATACATGTAATGTCTTTAGATTTAATAATATTGTAAATTGATTTGTAAGATTCAAGGAAAACAAAACATGGAAAAGTGAATTTTACTGTGGCGTTACACTTTACATTCTCAGCCAAAAGTAAAACTGCTGACTACAACAGGATGTGTGCTTCAAAGAAACTGAAAGCTGAAAATAGTGAACAGTCTCTGAAATTATACATCTAGTCTTGCATAACACTGCCAATTAAGAATAGATTTTTAAATTCAGACGTAATTATTTGTAGAATGTCTCAAATATAGATCAATGCCATTCTTTCTGCAGATGCAGATAACTAGAATAGTAAACGCATCTCTTAATATCAATCTGTATTTATTTTTCAGTAAGACACAACCCATGTAATATAGTTATCTTATGGTAGCTCTAAAATAGATATAAAAAATGTCATTATAAGGAGCGCGTATCTCATAGTCTCATAACAGTAATTTAACATTTCTAAACTAACAGTAACTTTTTTTTTTTTAATTCTTTTTTTTTTTTGCAGCGACATCATATTGGAGATCGGAGTCTCTCTTTGTGTAACATGTTTTTGGATGAAATGGCAAAACAAGCTCGAAATCTCATTACAGACATCTGCACAGAACAGTGCACTCTTAGTGACCAGGTAAAATGATGATTGGTGAAATGGTTTACGCTGGCAGCAATTTATTGTGCATCTTATAAAATAACGAAATATAAACTTCCTTCATGGTCATGTGGTCTTTCTTTCTTACTTAAAACCCCATGTGCGTGTGAGGCACAATGTAAAGCCTGGGAAGGGCAGTAAGAATGGTCATACCACACACCCTGGAGTGGGTTATTATGCATATAAAATTGATCTTTGTTAATTTTATAAAAAGAAAACAGTAAGATTTAAAAAAACAGTAACTTTTAAATTACATTTTGTATTCTTCTACCACTGCAAAATAGTCCCTATACTATGTCTAATTTATCCAAGCCATTTTATGTTTTTCATTATTGAAACTGAAGTTCTCTTAACAGTACTGAAACATGTCTGTAAAAATATGCTCACTGACACTCCCCAGACACACACACACACACCTAAAGTCATTATTTTTTATGGAAATGTAACAACTGTTCTAAGGGATTTTCCTTTTCCTCTTAAATGCAGTTACTGCCAAAACATTGTGCCAAAACCATCAGTCAAGCAGTGAACAAGAAGTCTAAAAAACAGACTGGAAAGAAAGGAGAACCTGAGCGAGAGAAGCCTGGAGTGGAGAGCATGAGAAAGAATAGGCTTCTAGTTACCAAGTGAGTAAACTGTGCCATTGTTCCCTTTTATTGAACAATACAAAGATATTAAAAATGAACACACTTACCTTGGACTCTGGAAGACAAAAACCTTCTGTGCGTTTGGTTGCACGTTGTTACTTTAAAAACATTAATTTATGTATTTTGAGTGAATCATAGAATATTTACAGTATTACAGACTTTAAATACTGTGCTGCAAATAGAGCTTGAGGTGGTGTGGGAGGAGACCAACATAGCAGCCTAGTTTCATGGTAAGGAGAAAGGTTGGTGTACCCCGTAGAGTTCTAGGCAAGATACTTTGTGAGCTATTTGAAGACCCCCAAATCAGAGCTTGGTGAGATGGAGTAGACAGAACACTGATTAATCAGCCACGTGTTAGGACTGTTATTGTCATAACAGGGACAGAGGGATTGTGGGTAGTGTTAGAGTATTCCTGTTAACCTGGGTGGTATGCATCAAAGGATACTTGCCAAACAGCAAGGCATATATGGCATAGCATCTTGCTGTTCATCCATAGATGAAAAAATAAATGTTTTCTTTTTTCTTTAATGAAAATAAATCCATAATGGCTTGAGAGAAAATTAATTATCCCTGTAATTTATGAGGGAAGGCTAATCTGATTTAAATGTTGATGCTGATTTACAATGTTAAATATCCAAAGAAAATTGTCTTTTTTTATGTTAATGCTTGTTGTTGTGTTTTTTATTTATTTGTTTTAGCTTGGACAAACTACACACTGCTCTTTCTGAACTTTGTTTCTCTATCAATTATGTACCAAATATGGTTGTTTGGGAGCACACCTTCACTCCAAGGGAATATTTGACTTCACATCTGGAGATCCGCTTCACCAAGTAAGTCAGACTCGATTATGTACTTGCAGCTCCCATTACATTTAAACACTTGGCAATTCAAGGTGTTCAGGAAATGGTTCTTAATCCCTCTGAAATGCTGATAGGGATTTTCAGAGTGCCTGGCTCTTACTTGGATTTTAAATATGTATTTCTAACAAGATTTTTATTTAAGTTTTACATTTTATGGTTTAACTATTTGTTTTCAAACATGCTGCCATGGTTTACCTTATTTGGTTATGAAATATGTTCTAATGTAAAAAATAAATAAATAAATAAAATTATATATATATATATATATATATATATATATATATATATCAAAAATTTAAATAAGGATTCATAATGTAAACAAATGTTTATTTCAAATTCATTTCAGATCCATTGTTGGAATGACTATGTACAATCAGGCAACACAAGAGATTGCAAAGCCCTCTGAGCTGTTGACAAGTGTAAGGGCTTACATGACGGTGCTACAGTCCATTGAAAACTATGTACAAATTGACATTACAAGAGTGTTCAACAACGTCCTCCTACAGCAAACCCAACATTTGGATAGTCATGGAGAGCCTACGATAACCAGCCTGTACACCAACTGGTTAGTGCCTGAAGAATCATGTCATGTATTCGATTTCTATTAGAAACATTACCTACGTTAAATTATTTCTGATGTTTAACTTTTTTTTTTTTTTTAAATGCACAATTACTATTGTATTACTTGGTTAGACCTCCTGTCTTGTTAATTAAATTCCGAAGTGTCAGCAGAGGATTTCAATTAACAAGACAGAGCTAATTAATGCATCCCCCGAGATTAAATGGGTTTACAAATGTATGCCCCAAAGAGACTTTTAATGTCACATTTGATTTGTTTGCATGTTCTGTCATTTATTTTTTTTGTATTTTAACCCTTTGCAGTCCATTTATTAAGTGCGTGTCAGGCGCGTCAGGTCCAATTTTTTTTCACACTCGCAGTTAATTTTAGACACGCTGTTTAAAATTTTTTTTTTTTCCACAGTCAAATGGGTTTAAAAGGCCCTGCATATCAACAAAGCACTCACTAGGCATCTCCAGCCCCGCCCCACCCTTTCGTTCGCTATAGCTTTCACCTATGCTAAGAAATAAATAATAATAATAGTCGTACATACCGATCAATCATCTCCTGATCACTCGTTTTATCACCAAACTCCTCAATAATGCGATCCAAGTCATTATTTTATTACTATAACATCTCAAAAAAGCTCTGCAAATGTCTGTGATATTCTCTGTGCGCTGATGCAGCATCAGCCAGCGTGTTTCCTTATGACCGCCCCTATCTGATGCCAGCAGCAAGTATGACTAATCATGAGATACGCCCTTTTTTTTTTTTTTTTTTTTTTTCTCGACTTGTCTTGGCTCCTGTCGCTCCCACTCGGCCATTGAATGGTTTTCTCGGCTTTTTCCGGAGAAAAAACGACTAGAAACCCGTTTTTTGCGTTTTTTTGATGATGTCGGACAGGGTCCGACATTGGACCGGATAGGAATAATTGCAATGTCGGACCAGGTCCGACATAGGACCGCAAAGGGTTAAGTATGGTTTTAAATTGTTGGCAACAGGATTTTGCATGATTTGGAAGTCCTGTGGGAAATACACCATGTATTTGTATGAAGTTAAGAAAATATCTCTCTCCTCTTTATTTTATTTTTTTTAATACAGGTATCTGGAAACTTTACTGAGGCAAGTGAGCAATGGACACATTGCATACTTCCCAGCAATGAAGGCCTTTGTGAATCTGCCTACAGAAAATGAGCTAACTTTTAATGCAGAGGAATATTCAGACATTTCAGGTAAGAGAACTATAAAGGCAGTAGGGTACAGAATTATAACCCCACATTTGAGCAGATGATCTCTAGAAACTAATCCACACATTTTATATGAAGTGTCATCAATTAATAAAAATAATAATAATAATAATACAAATCTCACAAACTGGATGAAATATATTCAGACGTTTAATCAAATATCGATTACTGTAGATAGATTGCTGTTTGGACTTCTCTTCTGTAAACCCTTTGTTTCTTGTATCAGTTGTTACTTTACTATTTCTATCTTTGCTCAGGGACTGTTAAGTGGCCAGTTCATAAAAGGACACTTATTTGACTACTGCATGTGAGGGTCATAATTCTGTATCCTACTGTATCTATACCAAGAATATGCTGAACTCGTCAGACCAAAAGAACATTAGAAGAGCCTTCCAAATTTACATATGATTTCTGAAAGAATAAGGTTGATTGGCATGTTGCCTTATTTTTGGTTATCCTCAATTCATATAAAAAGTAAAAATATATATATAAAAAATGAAACATTCTTGTTATACAGCTCATGTTTGTATTTGTATATTGTGTTTTAATACTGTGTTAGTTGCTTTAAGTAATGTTGTATTGAGACCTGGGTGTTACATTAGCTGTATTTTTCTCTCCCAGAGATGAGGGCTCTTTCTGAGCTGCTGGGTCCCTATGGTATGAAGTTCCTCAGTGAAAGCCTGATGTGGCACATTTCTTCCCAGGTGGCTGAACTCAAGGCAAGGTTATGCTTCCATTTCAGCAAGTATTGTTGGTTAATATCAGATATGAAGGGCAAGACTCTGGGCAACATAGCAGTGTAATAAACTTTGTATTGGCAGAGAAAAGACAAGACAGAGCCAGTAAAATAATGACATTTTGGAAACCATGCTAACCCTATTAAAGTTATACTTTTCATTGTTTGCTAATGAGGTGTTTCCCACAGAGCCAATGTAAGTTTCATAGGTAAAGTTCACTGATCAACCAAGTTGTTTTAACCTGGTTTAAGTAAATGTGTGTTATTGTTTTGTTTGTTGGTTGTCTGTGTGCCTTTTCACTTTATCTTTTATCATTTTAGTGTTTTAACACTTCTATTTTATAATTTTTTTAAATTATAGTAACACAGAGTGACAGTGACCTCTTTTGAACGCTAAAGAATAAAAAGATTTAGGGGGCTCCCGAGTGGCACATCCAGTAAAGGCGCTCCATGTGGATTGCAGGATGCACCCTGTAGCCTGGAGATCGCTGATTCGAGTCCAGGTTATGCCATCGCCGATCATGGCTGGGAGTTCCCAGGGGGGCGGCACATAATTGACAGAGCGCTGCCCGGAAGGGTTCAGGTCGGCAGGGTAATCTTCAGTTCACCGCGCACCAGCAACTCCTGTGGCCGATAGGGCGCCTGCTGGTCTGCTGTAGAAGCCACTCATATCTGTGTTGTCCTCCGGCACTATGTGTCTGTTGGCTTCGCTGTAGACCTGCAGCACGAAAAAAGACAGCTTGGCAGGACACGTTTTGGAGGACACGTGTGTCTGTCACCGTTTCCCGAGTCGGCGCGGGTGTTGCAGCAGTGAACCGGGATAAAAATTATAATTTGGGAGAAAACCGGGTTAAAAACCATTGGCAACGTCTAAATTTAAAAGAAATAAATAAAAATAGAGATTTCTAAATACCCAAAAGTGACTCCCTGGCACCGTAAGATGTGTTGGTTGGGGGGGTGGGGGTGGTGTTGTCTTAAATCTAGAAGTATTTTGAAAATAATTTACAGTTGTTCAACTATCTACATTTCTTCCCTTTAGAAACTTGTGGTGGATAATGTTGAAGTGCTTACGCAAATGAGGACCAGCTTTGACAAACCAGACCAGATGGCAGCACTGTTCAAGAAATTATCATGTGGGTACTCGTCAACATCTCACTTTGCAAACACTGGCAATACAATATCCAGTTCAACTCAATACATTGCTCTTTACCAATAAACTGTTATTGCACTTAAGTTGTGCTGAACTGTTCTGTGATATAATCATGTGTTATAAATTATATAGATTCAAGTGTTCACATTTGTAGTTGTTTAGGTTCAGAGTAGAAAATGTGTCTTAAATTTAAGATAAAGTATAAATTATGTAACACCTACACTGTGTTCAGTCTATATCCCCGTGAAGGATTAGTATTTGTTGGTATAGCACTTTTTATTTTTTATTTTTTTTGATAATCATGCATCTGTTTCAGTGTTTTGTGAGTTGGTCCCCTAGTCATTTTGTGTATTTAAATTCAAGCCTAAAAACATTTTTCTTTTTCTCTTTATATTTTAGCAGTTGACAGTGTACTGAAAAGGATGACCATTATTGGTGTAATTCTCTCATTCCGCTCGCTAGCCCAGGAAGCACTTCGAGACGTAAGATCATTTAATTTGTATTTTGAGTTTTCTATATCTTTCTGGCCTCAAAATAACCTTAAAATAACCTTATTTGCACTATATGACTTTATGGAAACTTTATGAAAAATGTATGTAAGCAAGTCATTTTTAATCATTTTAAATTCTGTCCTATACTCTCTCCACATTTTATATATGCTTCTTCAGGTGTTATCCTGTCACATTCCGTTCCTTGTAAGCTCAATTCAGGACTTTAAGGACCACATACCAAGGGAAACGGATATGAAGGTAATTATATATTTAACTGTCAGTGTTTTGTTTTATCATTTCTAAGAAAATAAATTATACTCATTGGACATATTCCAAGTTGTCGTTGCGGCAAAGGTGGGGCTCCTAATTGACCAGTTAGTGTAGACACAAACTTGTCAATTTGTACAGATTATTAAAAGTCTATGGCACCCCTGCTTGTAAAGCTCTCTTTAGACCCAGCATCTTTCTCTAATAAGGTGGAACTGAGAAACAGCATGTCATTTATGAATTGACAACAACATTTAATTATGACCCCAGTGTTTTGCTCTCTGCACCTTTGTGTAGCGCTGAAATGCATGACAGAGATGTGAAATATTGCAGAAATAAACCGCCACAGACATTATTACATTATTATATGAAGTCTACGTCTCGTAAGCCACCATTATTGACTTTTTTTACTAAATTGTAAAATGTAATTTTTGTGGGTTTTTGTCATCAGGTGGCAATGAATGTCTATGAGCTTTCATCAGCTGCAGGCTTGCCCTGTGAGATTGACCCAGCCCTAGTTGTGGCATTATCTTCCCAGAAGTCTGGTAAGTCACTGTTGGCAGTAGAAGATTCAATCCCTGATTTTGTTTTTCACGTGCTTAAAATGAACAACATTCCAAAAAAAATTATACAAGAAAACCTCAAAATTGACTTTAGTATCCATGCCTACCTTTCTGGACTGGCTTTCTTTCATAAGTGTACAGTAGGCCGGGCTACATAAGAAATCAGGAAACTTGCCATATGTGCAAGATCTTGTCTAGTTGGGCTAAGAAGTCTTTCTCTTCAGAACCATAGAATTACATTTTATAGAAGCATACTATGAATGTAGGGAATTACCAACTTTTTTGGAGAACTGATTATCTAAGCCAACTTACTAAAAGCACGCATGGTTTATATAGCATGTTTATTTGTTAATCACTTTTTGCCTTTTTTTGCATTTATTTATATTGCATCTTTAAGTGTGGACCTTGCATACAATTATCAATTACCTCTGCTAATTCAACTGCTCACATCTCATAAACTGTGGCTGCCATATTGAGGTGACATTTTGTTTTCCAGATGATACAGATTTAACACTTTGAGATATTGGCTTTTTATTTGGTACACAGCCTGTATTCTATGATTCTCCAGGTGAATTTCAGCCATATGTACATACAAGAAAAAAATATTCCTTATGTGGCAGTCATTTTATGAACCTGCTGCCAAACCCTAAATCTCAGCCCTTTTGAGTTACTGACTTACCAGTATATTAAATTGTAATTATATAGGGTTATGTAATTTGTCTTAAGGTAGATATTACATCCTGTGCTATCAACTGTGTCCATATAATGAAAAAAGCATGGTTAGGTAGCGTAGTGGTAATAAGACATATGGATTTGATCACAAAGTAGTTTTATAACATTGCCTCATAATTTACCAAAAATTGGCCACATTTAGAATTACATTTAAAAATACCATGTTGATGTGACTCTCAGTCCCATGCTTATTGTAAAACTGATACTTGAAGAATCCTTAAGGTTTTTAGGATTCTGTAAAGATAGAATTTAATATTTTGAAGGTATGCTATTTTGTAAATGTATTTATTAGTAACATGTCCAATTATTTATGCTCCTAGATCGTAATAGCTAGTGGGTGTTTTTTTTATTTTTATTTTTTTTAAGTATATTGGTGGAACAGTTTGTAATACAAATCTTAATGTGCCTGTTTTTTTGTTTCCCTGTTGAAAAACATGTGCCAAAATATCACACAAATAGGCAAAGTAATAATTTCTAACAGCTATATTCTCAATAGGATTTATTTTTTTTAACTTAAGTGACTGACCCAAACTAAGACATAGATAGAGATTAGGTCTGAGATGTTAAAAAGAATTCAGCTGAATAAGACATCAGTATAGGGCAGGACATAAAAGGTCACGGCACAGAGCTAATATTCTATTCGGCGTCAAGTTTTCAGCTGTGCATTATAACAAGATATAGATCAGAAAGGGGAGCTTGAAAGAAGGCTTCACACTAAGGCATGGAAAATGTTTGAGAAAGGAGACCTACAGTAGATCAATTCAGGGATGAGTTAGAAATATATATATATATATATATATATATATATATATATATATATATATATATATATATATATATATATATATATATATACAGTGCCTTGCAAAAGTTGAGCCACTCCAACATTGGAGTGGCTCAAGAACAAAAAGGTGAATGTCCTGCAGTGGCCCAGTCAAAGTCCTGATCTCAATCCCATTGAGAATCTGTGGCACTATTTGAAAATTGCGGTCCACAAGCGTCATCCAACCAACCTGAACAACCTGGAGCAAATCTGCCAAGAAGAATGGGCCAAAATCACTCCGACACTGTGTGCAAAGCTGGTACATACCCCAAAAGACTTAAAGCTGTTATTGCAGCGAAAGGTGGCTTTACCAAATATTAATGTGTGGGGGTTGAATACTATACTATTTCTTAAATATTTCCCAACATAAAACCAATGTCACCTTACAATAATTGATTTTGAGTTTCAGTGTTTTAAAATAAAATATCAACAGAACGAAATTTCAATGTACCATTTGTAATTCAGTAATATGAGAGAATTGGTCAGGGGTCTGAATACATTTGCAAGGCACTGTGTGTGTGTGCGTGTGTGTGTGTGTGTGTGTATATATATATATATATATAATAAATATAATAAATATAATCACACACACACACACACACACACACACACACACACAAATACACACAGTGGTTTGCATAAGTATTCACCCCCTACCAATAATGTCACATTTTGTTGAATTACAAATAATGTATGCACAGTTTTTCAAACAAACATTTTTTAGTCAAAGCTGTAGTGGTTAAATTGAACACTGTTATATGAGGAGGAGATTAAATGACAGCAAAACTTGCAAAGAAAATGTACAAAATGAAATTTACTGATTGCATAAGTATTCGGCCCCTTAAGTCAGTACTTGGTAGAAGCACCTTTTGCAGCAATTACTGCTATGTCTTTTTGGATAGGTCTCTACTAGCTTTGCACAGTAGGATAGTGACGTTTTTGCCCATTCTTCACGGGAAAATTGCTAAAGTTCGGATAAGTATGTTGGGGACTTTGACTGGGCCACTCAAGAACATTAATTATTTTCTTCTTCAACCACTCCAGTGTGGCTTTGGCTTTGTGCTTCGGGTCATTGTCCTGCTGAAATGTGAATTTCCTCCCCAGTTTCAAAGTCTTGGCTGACTCCAGCAGGGTTTCCTCAAGGATTTGCCTGTCCTTTGCACTATCCATTCTCCCCTCTATCCTGACAAGCTTCCCAGTCCCTGCTGAAGAGAAGCATCCCCGTAACATGATGCTGCCACCACCATGCTTGACAGCTGGGATGGTGTTGACTGGGTGATGTGCAGTGTTGGGCTTGCGCCAGACGTAACGCTTGGAATTTAGACCGAAAAGTTCAATTTTTGTCTCGTCTGACCACAAAACCTTTTTCCACCTGTCTGCAGTATCATCTACATGCTTTTTCAAAAACTCCATACATGCTTTAAGATGAGGCTTTTTTGAGTAATGGCTTCTTTCTTGCCACCCGTCCATACAGGCCAGCTTTGTGTAGGGACCGGCTTATTGTTGATGTGTGAACACTGACTTCCATCTCAGACACAGAACTTTGCCGATCTCTCAAGGTCATTATTGGCTTCAAAGTGACATCCCAAACCAGTTTCCTGCTTGCCCAGCTGCTCAGTTTGGGAGGGCGACCTGATCTGGGTGGTGTGATGCATCTTCCACTTCTTAATGATGAATTTCACTGTGCTGAGAGGGATAATCAGCACCTTTTGAAATGTTCTTGTTCCCTTCTGCTCTGTGCTTCTCTACCATTTTATCCCTGACTTGTTTCGAAAGCTCCTTGGTCTTCATGGTTGCTTTGTTAGTTGCAGCTTGAAAGTCTTTATATACCTGAGAGAAATTATCTACAAGTTAAACCACTTTGAGTACACACAGGCTGAAACCATTTCACAAATTTTGTGACCTTTCAAACAAATCATTTACACGTGAGCTGATTTAGGGCTGCAGTAGCAAAGGGGTTGAATACTTATGCAACTGAGATTTATCTGTTTTTCTCTGTAAATCTTACTTATGCTAGATTCCGTTTTAATACACGTTCAAACGTTTAAAAATATATAGTTAAAATAAAAACATTATGAAAAGACGCTGTGTAAGGGGGGTAGCATGCGTCCCCCTCTGCGGTCTCGACAGCAGGAGAACTGGAAGTCGCCCATCTTTGGGGAAGTGCCTAGCTGCAAGGGCTCTGAGAATTTAAAATAAATAGCTTTCTATAAATTACCACATATATGTCTATAAATAGGTCTTTTACATGGGCTTTTCTACTCTCCTTAAATGCAATTGATTAGTGCTGTCAGTTAAGCCTTAAAATAGCAATCGATTAATTGGGCACACAAAGTATAATCGTATGAGAAATATCGATGATTGCACCATACATTTTCAGTGCATTTCTCTTCCCGCAGCATTATTATTTTAATATCATTGCAGTTAAGTAAAAGATTGTGCACAACAGTTAAATGCCAGGGGTAATTCCGCCTGGGTAGCGTCAGGAGAAAAACATTCGCAACAAGCCTAAAGCAAGTTTGACATACTACTTCAGGAGTGTTACTAAAATATTTATTCCAAACAGATTACAGTACTTTGAAATGTAATCTATATAAACTAGACACGAGTTTACGAAAAATGTCTTTTTTTTTTATTCAGTGACAGCTGCAGCATCACGCATTGCATCTTGTTAATACTGTTTGTTTATACAGTGAATACACAGAGGGGTGTACTTGCAAAGCATTTTCAAAACTGATTCGCTGGTAGGATGGGACCAGCAGATCAGATGCTAGTTAACACGAGTAGGAAAAGAAGAGCACGCCCACTGCTTGTCTGGCAGAAATACTGTAAATAGCAAGGCAAGGGCGTTCGGTGCAGTTTCGTTGATAAACGTTAAATAATGTTATTAACTGTGCGCATTACAAAAATGTAATTATTGAATTACAATTATTGAGGAATGGAATCGATCAAAAAATTGATTTTCAATTTAATCGTAACAGCCCTACAATTTGATACCTGGTAATCCATTCATGTTTCTCAATCACAACTGAGAAATGCGTTCCTAGTAAAATTGGTTTAATTTTTTTTTTTCTATGAAACAACTAAGGGCTTTTAAATGGTAAGTCTTCCTTTTTCATTTAAATGCCGAAGCGACTCATCTTTATTAATTTAAATACAGTTACTCGTCATAACGTTGTAATAGTGTGTCCAGCAAAACGCTATATTTTTCACTATCAAATTTGATTGGCTGGTATTGAAAATGTTGCCCTTGTGTTGCCTGAAAAATAAAACACCGTCCTAAGTGGGAGACGTGTCGCCAGGGTGGTCACACGGGCGACATTTGTCAACGGCAGCAAGGGGGCGACAGATGTTGCCGGCTTATTGCAGTTCCAAAAGTCACGACCAGAATGTCTACCTTCTCTATCTTGTTTGTTTTTTTTCAGGGATTATGTCCACCCTATATTGTGAACATAGTATAAAATATCAGTTCCAAAATGAACCTGTAGGAGAAGAGAAAGCCTCAGTCCTGTGTCTGTACTCTGAAAGTAACTCAAAATCTCTATATCCCTATGTGTGTGATAAGCAGCTTTCCTTTTTCTGTAATGGAAAAAAGTCAAACAGCTACTTGCAGTGGTTTGTTTCTCCTTTAAAGGTTTATGAAACTCCCAAAACCTCCACTGGGAGTGTTCCTCCCCTTTTTTCAGTCACAGATAGGATGCATTTGGCAAAACATCTCCTTCATCACTCACAATTACCGCACTAAACTAACTGCATCAGTGCACTTAAGAATTGAATTTCTCCAGCAGGCCTGCTTATCAGTGAAACTATTTTCCAAGCCAGTTTTCACTCCCTTGTTTTTGTATTGCTTCAATTTCAAATTGGTTTCTCTCAGTTTGTCCATTATCTCATATGGCCCTATCTAGCTGGTTCCCAACTCCCCACTTTTTAAAAAAAATTTGAAAGGAGAACCTGTGTGGGGGCTGAAATCCGTGCCTGTTTTAATGCGTTAAACAAGGCATGTGACCTTTGGTCCCATTGCAGTGTGTCTTGCTTACCTGGGTTGCCCTTCAGGAGTTCATAGAGGGGGGCAGCTTGTTTGCTGTATCCCTCTATGAAGTCCCGACAGAATCCCAGATTTTGAATCAACTTAATCTTTTCTGGGTCAGGTCTGCGCCCTCCAGCTTCCACCTGTACTCATAGGAAACAAACAGATGATTTCATTAATGCAGCTTTCTTTAGGTTTAATTTCAGGCCAGCGTGCTCCATGAGATCCAGGACCTCCTCCAGCAACAGGTAGTGCTTCCTCGCGGTTCCCGTTGCAGCAGTATCTCGTCCACATACTATACTGGTTTAGAACAATTCTGATTCTGTGAAATGTTAGCCATGAATTAATCTCTCCCTTCTTGGCAAGATGCTCATATGACATCACAGTAAAAGTTGAAAAGAAAGTTACAAAGAAAAGTATTCAAAAATGTTTCTCAATAACGCATACAGTAATAAAAGTACTGCCTATTCTTGTTGCAATTAATAACAGCATGCAATTTAGCAGATCAAAATAAGTCAGGATCTATTATAGAAATAGTCCAGTTAGAAAAAGAAAATGTGTGTGCACGTAAACCTGACCTTCATGAGCACCTGGGTCAGACATGCTGTCCCGCTAAGATCATATTGCAGCACCTGTTTGTGATGCTTCCTTTTTAGGATGTGATCCATATGCTCTACCAATCCAGAGCTCTTTGGGCGGCAGAGGACGTGGAATCACTGTTCTACGTCAACCAGGGCACTAAGGTGCTTCATGCTTAAGTGAATGTGTTCTTAATTTAATTAATTTACAGGGGCGTTTCCCCATGGCCAGTCGTGATCAATGCAGTTTTACTACTGTGAGTGCATCATTACTTTTGCTACTGTGGCTGTCTGTTCTGTTTCAGACAGTGAGAAGTTGATTTTATTTTGTTAGGCATCACAATATTGCGTTAGCTCAGCATCCTGCGCTGAACTTCCACAAGAGGGTATTCATACCCTATATTCACAGACAGACAAACAAACAAACATTAACCAACTGACTGGCTGTCATACCAGTACCACAGTCCACCAAGCCTGCAGTCCTGTACTGCACTGTCAATCCCTCGCACCAACACTCCTATTTCATTTTTGGTCTTATTTATGGTTCAATTATCACATTAATCTAGTTATCATCACTTCTCCTGTGTTTTCCCGACTGAAAAAGCAAACTTGCAAAAAGCTCCTTAAAACATGCTATATTCTGTGCCAAGGGATCTGACACCAACACATATATTCTGATACTTTGAGAACACTTTTTAAATTTTCCTTAAATTGTTTCAAACAGAATTACATTTACGCATAACTATACTCAAAATTTCCATAGTGTAATGTGTACTCCTCCTTTGAAGGAAAGCTGTAATTACTACAATGCAGGCAAGGTAACAAAAACATAGTAACAGTATCAAAAATGCATGCAGCATCCCTTTTGACTGCTTTCTCCTGTCCTTTTTTTAGCTAAATCAATAATAATTAAGGAGGCAGTGTGTTGTGGTCTAGTGGTTAAAATCCAGGGCTTGTAACCAGAAGGTCACCGGTTCAAATCCCACCCTGCCAACTCACACACAAACAAACACTTTACATTCATTCACGAAAATATTTCTAATACAGACGTGCTCAAATTTGTTGGTACCCCTCCACAAAAAATGAAGAATGCACAATTTTCTCTGAAATAACTTGAAACTGACAAAAGTAATTGGCATCCACCATTGTTTATTCCATATTTAATAGAAATCAGACTTTGCTTTTGATTTTTTATTCAACATAATATTGTAAATAAGAAAACAAATGAAAATGGCATGGACAAAAATGATGGGACCGCTAACCTAATATTTTGTTGCACAACCTTTAGAGGCAATCACTGCAATCAAATGTTTTCTGTAGCTCTCAATGAGACTTCTGCACCTGTTAACAGGTAGTTTGGCCCACTCTTCCTGAGCAAACTGCTCCAGCTGTCTCAGGTTTGATGGGTGCCTTCTCCAGACTGCAAGTTTCAGCTCTTTCCATAGATGTTCGATAGGATTCAGATGAGGACTCATAGAAGGCCACTTCAGAATAGTCCAATGTTTTGTTCTTATCCATTCTTGGGTGCTTTTAGCTGTGTGTTTTGGGTCATTATCCTGTTGGAGGACCCATGACGTGCGACTGAGACAGAGCTTTCTGACACTGGGCAGTACGTTTCGCTCCAGAATGCCTTGATAGTCTTGAGATTTCATTGTGCCCTGCACAGATTCAAGGCACCCTGTGCCAGGTGCAGCAAAGCAGCCCCAAAACATAACCGAGCCTCCTCCATGTTTCACTGTAGGTATGGTGTTCTTTTCTTTGAAAGCTTCATTTTTATCATAGAGCTGATGTGACTTGCCAAAAAGCTCCAGTTTTGACTCATCTGTCCAAAGGACATTCTCCCAGAAGGATTGTGGCTTGTCAATATGCATTTTAGCAAATTCCAGTCTGGCTTTTTTATGTTTCTTTCAAAAGTGGAGTCCTCCTGGGTCTTCTTCCATGGAGCCCACTTTCGCTCAAAAAGCGACGGATGGTGCGATCAGAAACTGACGTACCTTCACCTTGGAGTTCAGCTTGTATCTCTTTGGCAGTTATCCTTGGTTCTTTTTCTACCATTCGCACTATCCTTCTGTTCAATCTGGGGTCGATTATCCTCTTGCGGCCGTGCCCAGTGAGGTTGGCTACAGTTCCATGGACCTTAAACTTCTTAATAATATTTGCAACTGTTGTCACAGGAACATCAAGCTGCTTGGAGATGGTCTTGTAGCCTTTACCTTTACCATGCTTGTCTATTATTTTCTTTCTGATCTCCTCAGACAACTCTCTCCTTTGCTTTCTCTGGTCCATGTTCAGTGTGGTGCACACAATGATACCAAACAGCACAGTGACTACTTTTCTCCATTTAAATAGGCTGCATGACTGATTACAAGATTGGAGACATGTGTGATACTAATTAGTTTGAAATATCACTATAATCCAATTATTTATTTACCTTTTCTAAGGGGTACCAACAAATGTGTCCAGGCCATTTTAGAATATCTTTGTAGAATAAGCAATAATTCATCTCTTTTCACAGCTTCTTTGCTTTATTCTATGACATACCAAAGGCATGCAAGTATACATGGTAAAATAGCTTTTAATTTCATCACTTTTCAGGAGGAATGAAGCATTATTTCAATGAGCTGTAAGGGTACCAACAAATTTGAGCACGTCTGTAAAACATTTCCGAGTAGTTAACTTGATGTGTTTCAGATTGAGATCTCCAAAAACATTTGTTTTCTTTCTAAAAGTTTTCAAACAGTCAGTGTAGCAGCAATCAAATTCAAATTCAAATTCAAAGGTGCTTTATTGGCATGACCATTATTCACAGTATTGCCAAAGCAATGCATACACAGTACATCATCTGAACATTAAATAGACAATAACACTGATGAGAATAATAATGGTGATAATAATAATGGTAAACAAATATAAATAATAACCACGTTATTAATAATTTAACAATAACAACAATGAAATATAACAAGATTTGAACTAATGTAGAGTGCTCACTGTTTGTCCCTCAGGCTGTGACAGGCGGCTGTGTACTGGGCTGCCAGTTGGACACAGCTGGACTCCTCTCCGAGGAGGATTGGGAGTTTTTGAGAGTCTGGCAGGTCTGGGAATGTTTTGCAGAGATTTTTTATTTGTGGGAAGAAAGTTTCCCTTATTTCTGTGTATTTTGTACACTGCAGTAGAAAGTGCATCTCTGTCTCTACTTGTTGGAGTTGACAGTGATGACAGCCGGTCCTCTTTGGGCAGCCAGGTCTGCCTGTGTCGGCCTGTTTCTATGGCCAGGCTGTGCTCACTGAGCCTGTATTTGGTTAGGATCTGCCTCTGCTTGTTGTCTTTCACTCTGCTCAGGTATTCAGCCAGGGTGTAGTGTCTTTTTAGGGCCTGATAGCACTCTAATTTGCTTTGTGTTTTTGTGTGTGTGTCTCTCTCCAGCTCCGTGATGGCTCCACCTATCTGTCTCTTAGTACCAAGCTGTCCAGCTAAACAGCGCTCTTAACAGAAAATAGTTATTTAGTTAAAATAGGGCAGCAGTGTGGAGTAGTGGTTAGGGCTCTGGACTCTTGACCGGAGGGTCGTGGGTTCAGTCCCTGGTAGGGGACACTGCTGCTGTACCCTTGAGCAAGGTACTTTACCTAGATTGCTCCAGTAAAAACCCAACTGTATAAATGGGTAATTTTATGTAAAAAATAATGTGATCTCTTGTAACAATTGTAAGTCGCCCTGGATAAGGGCGTCTGCTAAGAAATAAATAATATTCAAATTCTTTTAAGTTAACGTTTGTGAAATCACAGTACTCAAATTCAACTCATGTTATCGGCAACATATTTTAGTGCTATCACTTTTCTTTGCGGCATCAGTAATAAATTGGCTGATAAGCTGAGTATCGTTCAATTTTTTTATTCCTAAACTGAAACTGGCTTCCATTCTCAAACTGTAAACAGATCCTGTCTCTATCTCAGTGTCTAAGCTGCCAAACACTCTGCTCATTTGTAAACACAGTTTACGCATTCCCACACACATACTTAAAATTCACACACAGTTAAACACCCCAAGACAAACACACAAAATGACGTACTTCAACATAAAGGCAGTTCGGTGCTAGTAACATAACTCGGCACTTTATAGTACTGACTTTCTGTTTCATTATCATTTTTTATTATTTGTTTTCCATTTAAAGAAAATGCTATCGCCCTTCTCAGCTCAGGCATTAACTAAACAATCATTAATAAACAAATTCTCACAATTACCTATTTTTTCTTAAGTTGTGGCTTTATGTCCTCGCTTAAGCAAAACCAGTCTAACCCAAACAATTATTAATAAACAAATTAATTCTAAAATGTGACTTTTTTTTTTTTTTTTTTACTCTGTACTTTGGAAACTACATGTTATAGCTCGTATCTATTCTGTATTTTGCCCTGTGTCTCTTATTTTGTTCACAACATGCATCCCTCATCGTTGATATAGGATCATTACCATTACAGTATTTGTAGCCCAGTCGTTACTCCTGGCTGGCTCGTCAGCGAACTGAGTTTTGAGTGTTTTAAATCTCTTTTTAGTGAGTAATTCTGTGTTGAGTGTACACCAAAAAGAGTTTTTTTCTTCTCAAAAAGTTGGTTGTTTATTCAATAAATGCAGTGGGATCTCTTTTCCAGGCACAGAACAGGAAAATTCAATGAACAAAAGGCACATTACATTTTTATAGCAAAACTCAGCCACTCTTTGTCCTCTCCAGTCCTGGCCATGCACCCAATCACCTGAGGACTACACCCTGCTGTTTCATGGTTTATGCCTGTTTCATGGTCCCGTGTGCAGTGTTTT
The DNA here is from genome assembly GCF_902713425.1 of Acipenser ruthenus. Taxonomy (NCBI): domain Eukaryota; kingdom Metazoa; phylum Chordata; class Actinopteri; order Acipenseriformes; family Acipenseridae; genus Acipenser; species Acipenser ruthenus. The sequence goes on from NC_081199.1 coordinate 30,279,206, forward strand.
GTGTATGAGAGATAGCTGGTTTAAACTGGATTCTTATCTTGTAGTCTGTTCTACCTAAATTTATCCATAGAGTTCTGGGGCCCCTTGTAGCTCCACCGCACTTTGCTATCTCCTATTGTGCTTGGGAGCCTTCAGCCCCAATATGCTCTGTTATCTCTGTAGTGCCTGGGAGCCTTCCATAGTGATTTTTACCGTATGCCCATGCTATGCGATTCTGGCTTTCATCAGTTTGTCAGCAGCGGTATGTGCATTTTGGAACTAGCAGTCTGCTATCACCACTGTCAGTTGCTTTTCAGAGTGTAGCTGTGCCAGTCCACATGCTTGGCAAACTGCTATGCAATTCTTGTTCCATGTTTTCCAACAAGGAACAACTTGCCTATCAATTAGAGAAGCTCCTTCAGCCGGTACCTTCAAATCTATTTTCAAATTTTTATAGCCTGGCATATTGTTCCCACTGTTACTCTTTTTAAAACTAGATTAAAAGCACATTTTTATAATAATGCTATATATCCATTTTTTTTTCCTTTTTAAAATATATTTTACTGTTTTGTTTTTATTATGTTGGGTTTTTTTTATTATTGTTTTTGTAATGTGTATTGTTTTTATCCTTGTAAAGCACTGTGTGGCGACCTGTCATGAAAGGCGCTATATAAAAATAGATTGAATATACTCCCTGGTATTAAACCTCAACTGAGCCAAACATGCCTCTGAATTGTTATCAAATGTTGTACTGTTTATATAATTTACAGTTAATTTACTTTGCAATATTGCATTTAGTTTGTTTTGGCTCTGACACCTTGTAAAATTATCATTGTTATTAAAAATGTATACTGTTTGTTAAATGTACATTTACCTATAAATCTGAAAAAAATATTTTAAAATGTACTTATTATTTGCAGAGAATATCAGTCCAGAAGAAGAATACAAAATCGCCTGTCTCTTGATGGTTTTTGTGGCAGTTTCAATGCCTACCCTGGCTAGCAATGTGATGTCACAATACAGCCCTGCCATTGAAGGTAAATTAAGAACTGTAGAAGCCAAAGCAAGTATAACATTGCAGCCTCCTATTTCTTAGATGTCAGTGGAAAACTGAGTTAAATCAGTGCTACAGTGTTATATCATGTAATTACAAATCCCGTTTTGTTTTGATTTAGGGCACTGCAACAACATTCACTGTTTGGCAAAGGCAATAAACCAGATAGCTGCTGCATTGTTTACCATCCATAAGGGCAGCATTGAGGACCGTCTCAAAGAGTTTCTGGCTGTAAGTATAATTCTCAAAGTTTTGTTTTAAAAACCAAAAGTGACTTGCATCATGAATTGCAGTACCTTCAAACCCAATCTTTGTAAACATAATTTCTGACTTTTTCAAGTTTTCTGTTACTGCCCACTCTAAACCGCGATACAGTATGTGTTCTCTGTGCTGTGAATGCTAAACAAGCATAAAAAAACAACGGACAACATTGCACATTAATTCATAATTTTAATCCTGGTGATGTTATCATGATAGAAATTCAAATGTTCTGACATATTGATCCACATATTGTTGTATTGAAATTAGTAAAGGTGTCTGACACAAGTTGCACAATAAAACATTGCATTGACGTGTTTCTGTGGATGAACCATTTTGAAAATGTTTCAGCTTCTACTTCACAACGTACTCTTGAAGCATGTATTATTATTTTCCCCAATATTATCAATAATGTTCCATAAAAGCTACAGATTATTCTAAATAATTCTTATTAACTTCAATGTCTTTTCCTGGGACAGATTAAAGTTTGGCTGCACTGTTTAAGACATGTATGCCCTATTTTCAGTGGAACTATTGAAGCATTTGCCAGCAACACTAGTTTATGGATGCTAGTGTAAGTCTTGTATTATAGCCCTTAATATTTCTTGGTAAAAACCTATTAGCATAGTCCTTGTTAAACACAGTAATGTTGCTTTTATGTGGAAATCACCAACTACACTTTTTTCCACAGGGCACAGTTTCAGTAGAAATGTCCCCAGTGTATAAACAATGCAGACTAAAATAGCATTAAGGTGACATTCCAGTAAAGTCAAGTTTGTGTCTGTAAAGCCAAGTCACAGAGATAATCTGTTCTGCAGAAATTGCTGGATTTGGCCTTGTAACTGGCAAAATTGGTTACTGTGTGTAACATGTTTCTAAAAGTATTTTTGTGCTCTGATTGATTAGTATTTCTTTCTTCAAAAGCTTGCATCTTCCAGCTTGCTGAAAATCGGACAGGAGACCGATAAGACAACGACACGGAACAGGGAATCTGTTTATTTGCTGCTCGATATGGTGAGTCGTTAGTTAAATTTGAAGCTTCACTCATAACCTAGGGGATAGTGCTACAGCAGAGTCAACAAAGGGTTTTCCGCAAACATCCCTGCTGCCATAAGTCATGAAGCCGTGGAAACACCACTTGACATAAGGACAATAGCAAGACATTCTCCACTAAAGTCATCGTTTCAGTTTGTTAAAGTTCCTTGACAGTGACCTCACTCGGTTGCCTAGACATCTCTTCTCTCTCTCTCTCTCTCTCTCTCTCTCTCTCTCTCTCTCTCTCTCTCTCTCTCTCTCTCTCTCTCTCTGTATTTTCAAGTTGGAAATTAACTGTGAACTAATTTCATGGTAATGCTACAAATTGATTTTATTGTGCCAAATAAGTACAATTACTTCATTGTAGTTAAGCATCATGACCTCATCATCAAACATTTAACAGCTTGTCTTTGAATCTATTGATGTTTGCACAAGCTTTGTAGTAGATCAAAATACTACAACATTGAAAGGGCATGCAGTGCACTGTTTATGTTAACTTTGCCATTTTCATTCTTATCAAACAGGCATGTTTACTGTGGTACTGTATGGTGCGCTCTGATAACATAGAAGCTGCATGGAATAGATTAGTCAGTGAGAAAAGGCTGATTAAAATGTCACTGTGTCAGTCAGTGGTTTTGACAGGTTCATGGCATTTTTCTTTATTTTCTTTTATTTTTTACAGATTGTGCAAGAGTCTCCTTTCCTTACAATGGACTTGTTGGAGTCTTGCTTCCCCTATGTCCTGCTGAGGAATGCATACCATGCTGTCTACAAGCAAAGTGTCACATCTTCAGCATAAATATCATCATTGAACTGGAGCCAAGGCATGATCAGAATAATCATTGCTTTGGTAATAACATAACTGTGGGGTTGTTTTACATTGTAGTCTTAAAGGATTTTGTGAAATCAGATCATTTTTTCATAAAGTTGTATTAATGACCAGTTGTTTCCTATAATGATTATAGTAATCTATAAGCTTGGTTGATAAGGATTAGTGACACTACTACAACCATTTTTGAAAAGGACCTGTGTTAGAAAACACTAATTAAACTGATGGTTGGATTTTAAGTATCTTCACTCATGCAATATATGTTGCTTGTTTATTGATAGCTATGCTTAAATGATAAATAGTGATTATTTTAGATGGTTCTAGCTTTGATCTGTGTGGGTTATAATGTGCATTTCTTTGTGGATTCTCTTTTTTTTTTTTTACACTTTTTTTTCTTATTTTTTGAAATATTTGCCAAATGATGACACTATATAAAATCTCATTTTGTTCAAGGTTGGGCAGAATTGTAGTTCACTACAAAATATTCTAAGCAACAGAGCATGTTGTTTGTACAAAGCATAGTATAATTTTTTTAACTAACTTCAATGGGGCCTTGTTGGCATTAACATCACCATTGTACCCTTCTGTATGGTATGATAAACAATATTACATATTTATCGAATGTTGATAAATTGCTATCCCTTAACTACTTTTTTATATGTTTTAAATTTTTGAAACCAATGTATCTTCCATAACAAAATAAACATTAGGTTATATCCCGTGAAGTCTCCTGATTTATTTATTTATTTATTTATTTATTTATTTATTTATTTATTTATTTTTTCCTTTAGTGATTAATGTATGTATTTATTTTGTGTGTGTGTGTATGAATGTATACATGTCATATTTAAACGCACTACCAATAGTTAGTTTTTCATAAAGAGGTCTGGTGATTAGTGTAAAGCTGATCAGAAACATGTAGGTAATATATTATACCACAACTGGTTACGAATGAGCTGCTGCATGGTTAAAAATGTGTCTTTACAAACACTCACAAAGAGCATTACCTGGTGTCATGCACTTAAATTGGCTGTGGCTTGTCTGTCTTCTAAAAATTTTATTGAAATAGGTCAATTATTGTAAAAAAACAAAAGGAACTGTGGCACAGACATAGTGCACCAATAAGATCGTTTGGATGATTTGTCATGTATCATAACACCAGTTACACCTGGAGCCAAAAGCATCCCCAGAGGAATGAGTCCAAAAGATTTCAGAGCTAGTGAGAATATTGTTGAAACAATTACATCAAACAGCCTTATGAATGAGTGAAAGACACAGAGTCTCTTTTTATCATCATGCAAATTGGCATTGAGTACTGGGGCGGCTCAGTTACTCTGAAAGCTGGCCAGATGGTCCAGTCTTTGATCAGCACCATGAAGATCTTGGTTCTCAACAGTTCTGAGTCTAGACATTGTAAAGAGCTCCAATTCTTGGAGATGTCTATGTACACATTAGTAACGTTTTGTATGATAGGAAAAAGGGCTGCTGTGTGTTCATCAGTCATAATAGGCTTCTCTGTTTGTCAAAACACAGTGGAATAGAAATGGCATCAATGCTAGGTTTATATGCTACACTGTGTTAGTCACCCCTTAAGCAACTTTAGACACACTTACGAAAGTCTTGACTATTTAAATCTCTGCCACTTTCCATTTCTAAGCATATTAAAGGTTTAACATGCTGTCGCACTATTTTGTCTATTCTGTTTGCTGTAGAATTTAGATAAATGAAACTTGATTTATAAATCTAAAGCTAAAGTCTGCTTTTATTATGATGTGAATCTTTAATGACTGGTTGATAAAGGGGGTCTGTGAAACTAGCTGAATATGATCTTTATCTTTTAAAAGGGGTGTGAACTTGGCACTGGGAGACATAGTTGCTGTAAATAGGTTTGAAAAATGTTTTTTTGTTGTTTTTTTTTTTTAAAAGCTTTTCTCTACCTGAGGAAAAAGTAAATGTGAGACTTATTATTTTTGATCAACTACACACACCAGTTTTCAACTCGGATCATTGTCATTATACAGTATGAGGGACTATAATTACTTTAAACTGCATAATCACACAAAAAGAAGTGCTAAACTAGAGTACTCTTACCTGGTTGTAAATGCTGTATGTTACAGTGTTATACTAAGTACAGTAGCCTCTTTGCTGTTAATAGATCTTATTTTTACATGCGTGGCAAACAAAAATGTCTGTGTCTTGCAGTGGAAATGGCATGTGTCACAGATTTCTACACACTTTTTGTAATGTATTTTAACAAACTAAAGCTCTATTGTGAAAAACTGGGTCCGCTGCTAACCTTTAGAGGTTCCAGTTTTATTATTTTGTTACAATAAGGTTATTTAAGTAGAAGTAAATTACTTGGAAATGGATAATCTGCAAGTCCTTTGATCTAAAACCAATCTTAATAATTTATCTATGTGAAATGACCAAAGCACAATTATTAAAAGCTGCAGTGGTTAAAAAGTAATGTATGCTGCTACATTATTTTGAATCGTCCTTTCTTCCTAAAGGTTTTAGCTGCAATGTCAATGTGTAGTATCTCATACAAATACAATACATTGGGCAAAAAATGTAATCTAGCTCAACCCTTCACTTTGACCTGGGGCTTAAATGTTATTTGGTTCCCTTTCAAATATGAAATTTAATCATTACTATATGGGTATTTAACTCTTAAAGACCCAAAACCTGAAGAAGATATATCAAAGGTCAGCCCCTGAGGGCATAAAAGTGCTGCGCTCACAGACCTCCGTCCCTTTTTCCTTTTGAGGACGAGCCTACCGCCTCTCGTTTTTATTTATTTTCCCCCCAATTTGTAATGTCCAATTATGTCTGCAGCGAGTCTCCACACAGCACAGACACAGAGGTGGGCGGGCTACTGATCCCAGAGAACAGAGATCAGCCCTGATTTTATATCCACTCTGAATGTGCTCGGTGTCTGGCCAGTAGGGTTCGCTGTTGCGCAAAGAGGAGAAGGAATACCTGCCGGTTTCCCATCCCCCACCCTGGGAGTGTAAGAGCCAATGTGACGCCCCCTTTGGAGTCCACTGAAAAGTTCGGCCTCTGCACAGCCCAGACGTGAACTGGCGCCATCCAAGCTATATGACTCATCCTGCGCTCCCAGCAGCAGCGCTTTAACTGGATGAGCCACTCTGGGACCCCCTGGGGATTTTCTTTTTTGAGCTCCAGTCACCCTGGGGTCATCTGGCTGCAGCACCTGCTGTTCCCAGGTCGATGGACACCCTATATAGGGTGCATGATGCGCAGAAGTTGCGCCTGGCCCATTTTCCGCCAATGGAGGCTTCAATAGCTGCCTTGGTACAGGCTCATTATTTAGCGCTGCTGTCCAAGAACGCTACCTGCCCTAACAAGCAGTACCAGGTCTCTCAGGACTTAGTTATACTGCAATTTTTGCAGGGCCTTTTTTACTCAGGGAAATTCCCCTCCATGCTAAATCTCTAGCTGGCAGCCATTTCAGCTTGCCATGTCAAAATTGACTTGGTCTCCCCACAAGCTCACTTCCTGGCGGGGGGATATTTTGAAAGGGGCTCGGCGGCTTTCGGTGCCTATGAAGGATGTTGTTCCTCACTGGAGGTTAAACGTGGTGATTAACACTAGAACCACCACGGTTATACACATACTTAAAACTGCTGCTAACAGTCGTTATGACAGTTACATTTTAAACAACATCAATATTAAAATGAGACAAAAACTATCAGATACAATTAAAAACTTTTATTCAAGCACATCATATCTGCACAGCCGGAACGCTGTATTTAAATTAACAATTAAACATAAAAAGGTTTATTTTCTAACTTACTACATATAAAGTACTACTTCAAAAATGATAAAACTATAATAAAATGAATATTTCAAAAGAAACTAGTGTGTAAGGTATATGTACATACAAAATTGTCTGCCGAAGCGCTGTGGCTAGCTTCAAGATGAAATCTCTTCTACTGATATTTTCCTCGGTGCATTCCTTAGAAAACAAAGGAATTGATGGCTGCCAAGTCCAATAGAGATAACAACAGTCTTGTATATAAAAATAAAATAGAATAATGTAGGTTATATTCAAAATAAAAACATGTATTGTAAAAGGCAGTTAAAATTAGGTAGAGGGGATTATAACTTTTTTTATTTTTGCAATCCTGCCTTTCAGACTCTACCAGGGTATTTAATCAAGAACAGACAACCGCGTATCTTTCACACACGCAGAGTATTTTAAATTTAAAAAGTAAAAACCATCAAAATGGCTGCTATGGCGGCTCTAGTGTTAATGCACTCATCTGAGCCCATTCATTCAGCTGAACTGAAATATCTATCACTCAAAGCGGATTTCTTGCTTGCTATCACTTCCGCAAAGCGTGTGAGTGAGAGGCAGGCATTCTCCATTGCAAAAGCCTGCTTCATGTTTACAGAGGCCAGGACAAAGGTTACTCTCTGTACCAATCCTGCCTTTTTGCTGAAGACGATCTCGGCATTCCATGTCAACCAGTTTGCGGAATTGGAAGCTTTCCATCCATCTCCTTTCCAGTCTGACGGAGCGACAGCTCCATACGCTCTGCCCAATGCAAGCCCTGGCATACTACGTTGACAGGACAAAATGTTTTTGTCCACTATGGGGCTATAGCCAATGGTCAAGCCCTGTCTAAGCAGAGTCTGTCCAAATGGATAACAGGCAGTTTGGACTGCCTATGAGCTGGCCAACATGCCCCCTGCAGAAAAGCTCATTCCACCAGGGGCATGGCAACTTTGTCGGCTTTATTCCAAGATGCATCTGTCAAGTACATATGCAATGCAGTGGTGTGGGCTACTCCACATACCTTTACTAGGTTCTACAGACTGAATGTCATGAATCCTCAAAACCCTGGATTTGGAGTGTTAACAGCGGCTTCCCAGTTGACCATTACAACACAGGCTTAGAGGTGAATTCTCCCTCAATTATTTAGCCCTAGCTACTTGTTACTGGGGTTCCATATGGTAATGCACAAGGCAGCCTCTCGGCTTAGCCTTGTAGCATTCCAGGTGTTCTGCAATCTTCCCCTTGCGATGGCTTTGGTACTCTCAGCCATCCGGTAATGGTTACATTTCATACTTGAAAGGGAACGTTAGGTTATTATCATTACCCTGGTTCCCTGAAATATAAATGTAACCATTAACCTTCAAGGTCGTTGCGTCCATGATTGCAGCAGGCTTGAAGGAAAAATGACATGGAGGTCTGTGAGTGCAGTACTTTTATGCCATCAGGGGTGGGCCATGACTGCGTCACAGGCTCTGTGAGCAGCTTTGATATATCTTATTCAGGTTTCGGGTCTTTAAGAGATAAATACCCATACAGTAATGGTTACATTTCTATTTCAGGCATTATGTGACTTTAGTTTCTGGATGACAGAGACCAAACATGATGGGATACCTGCTTGATAATAGGTAGACAACAGTATTATATGATTTTCTATGCCAAGTTTGATCATGTGTATAGTATAGTACACCAAAAGAAACATATAATATAATTAAGAAAGTAAACAGTACACAGTTTATAAATACCTCTACTCCTCTATTGGTTTTCACATCCATTTCTATCGATCTGTACAAGCCATTCTATCAGAGATGTCATTCCTATTACATAATGCCCATGGGACAATTGATAGATGTATTATACATTCATTACTTGCTGTTATGTACTTGTGCAGACTGATTTATATATATTTGTTTTAAAATAAAACTGCCTGGTGGTTATTTTATATGGTACAGTTATGTAGCAATGACTGAATATAACCTCTTAAAGCTGTTGGTTCCATACTTGGCTTATGGACCCAACTACATTTGGAAGGTAACAACCTCCTATTACAGTATATACTTTGCATTCCATCACAGAACTGCATTTATCTGAAAGCAATTTAGCAACAATAAGTAGTGTTTGTTTTTCCTTTCCCCAAATGAGACTTCTTGTTAATGCAGAACTGTGGGCAGTTTCACTTGGATAGTAGTTGGTTCAAAAAACAGTTTTTATCTTCCCTAACACAGTCAGTTGCTCACACAGGTGGGAAATATAATTGTAGCTCCTCAAACTTCACTTATACATTAGGAGAATTTGCTCTCCAAAAACATGCAATTGTGTGAAATAAAGTGAGTAATATTGTAGATTGAAGAAAGTGTGTTGTCAGGTCTGTAAAATTTAGAATGTGTCTAAGGTAATGGGGAAATGGGGAAATGCTTGCACTGCAATCCGCCTTTAATCAAGTCTAGTTACAAATCACTTAAGATAGTTAAGCACACTAAAGGGTGACGTTTATGGATTGCTGTTTTTTTTTTTTTTTTTTTTTTTATGTGGGATCAATATTGGACGCATCAAATTTCAGGTTATAAAAATGATTAATTTGTTTGAATTAAATCCTTAAAAATATCATCAAAGTCAGGAAAGTTTGCAGATCCTACAAGAATATTATCTCGAAAGAACCTGCTTTTGAATTTCTTCTTTAAATTAACTTCGTCTGGAATCAGAAAAGGGGGTGCTATTTGCCAGTATACTGCTCCTTTTCATACAGTCGTGGGGGAGGGGTACATACCTAATGAACGTAGTTTTCTTCAGAAAAAAAAGCATTAAACTCATATTAAACGCACCGACATTGCCGTGAAACAGGTATAATATATTAATCATTGTCATAGCGCGGCTGAAGTACTTAAATTAGAACTTGTTTAAAATAAAACTTGCATACATTTAAAAAAAAAAAAAGTTTTTTAAATCGCTTCATTTGTAACGTTTTAAGAAGATACATTGTAGAACGCAAAATAAAAGCTGCAACTATCTTTGAATCTGACGATTTATTAGCACTTGAGGATGCATCTCATCTTCAAGGGTTACAAGAGAAACGTTGCTTCGGAATGAATCCTTCTGTTGTTAACAACACACTTGGAAGGGAGGAAATGGAGTGCATCCTTTGGCCGATATCAGCATTAAGGCTCTGGAAATAAGGAGGAGGAGGGTCTGTCCTGCTAGGAGAAGGGATTTGCCGACTAAAAAAGACCTGCATCCGAGAAAGAGAAGTCATTTAACAACCACTGCTCCTGCTGCCACAAACTCCCACAGCTCCACAAACTACAGATTCAAAACCAAGAACGAATATAAGCATGAAACTTTTGGTTAAAACTTAGTGATTTTACGATTTTATTTTCTTTTTTTTTCTTTTTTTTTTCTTTTTGTTCCAGAACGGAACTTGAATGATTTAGTCATCCTTAAATTCGATACAACATCTTTTATAGTTTTAAAAGAGAATATATTTAATATTTAACATTGATCTTAGCCTAAAATATATTTTTTTCGGATTCGCTCTTCGGAATTATTTAACAGGTATATACTAATCAGTCAGAATTATTAACCTATTAAATCGATCCGATGATTAGTATTATTTGTAGTATTAGTATTAGTTAGGTTTATTTTTGTCTTTCTTTTTTATAGTACCAGTTTGTGGGGACATTTAAAAACAATGTTTTCCAATGAAGTGATTGTCTCCTTACTCGCCGTTATGTGTCTGGTTGGGATGCCCAGAGCTCATGGAGCTGCATGTGAATCGATCAGGATCCCGATGTGCAGGTCAATGCCATGGAACATGACAAAAATGCCGAACCATCTACACCATAGTACCCAGGCTAATGCAATCCTCGCAATCGAGCAGTTCGAGGGCTTGCTGGGAACAAAATGCAGTCCGGATCTGCTTTTCTTTCTCTGCGCTATGTATGCACCGATCTGCACCATAGATTTCCAGCATGATCCAATAAAACCTTGCAAGTCGGTCTGCGAAAGGGCCAAAAGTGGCTGCGAACCTGTCATGAAGAGATACAATCACACATGGCCGGAGAGTCTCGCTTGCGAGGATCTACCCGTTTATGATCGAGGGGTATGCATCTCACCGGAGGCAATAGTCACGGCAGAAGGACCAGGTAAGAAGATAGATGCAAGGTTTTAGTGAATTGTATTATTGCCAGTATACTGCCGCTACCGACCTCCTTGACAGTTAAAAAAGGGGACCTATTTAAAAGCACCCAGACAGGGGTCTGATCAAACATGATATTGTGGACAAATGTAATGCTGAATGCAATAATTCAGTTGTTATAAGGTGTGTATTTTTATTTGTAATTACAGATGTACATTTAAATATAACAATATTTTCCCAATACCTCAAATAAGGCAAATGAAAAGTGGTTGAGACTCCAAGTACAGTAGCCATTTAAAAGGGTAAACGTTATTAATGAAGTAAGACAGTTCTCAAGCCAGTCAGGAACTGTTGTATTCTTCTAAAATAAAATTGAAAAGAAAATTATATATATATATGTATGTATGTATGTATATACTGTCAGTGATTCAGCAATGTAGGACTATGAAAATACCAGTGTTAGTTCACTATTACAATGCATAATTACAGAAACAATTGTACACAACTGATAACATTTTGTACCTTATGAGGTAGCCATGGTGGCAATCAGTGTTTGTTAGTGGCTACCCAATGACTTGTAAAGTACTAACCTTATGCTGTTTTAAATCAATTAAGAGTCAATGCCAGATTTCCCAATGGACTCTCACAATGGTAACTGCAGAGGCACTAACACTGGTAATTATTTTTCTTTTTCAACTTCCTTACACAAGTGCTTTACAATGTTTAGGTTTATGCTATTCTTATGAAGGTGACATATATAATGGCTGACCATAAAACTAGAGAGAGAGAGAGAGAGAGAGAGAGAGAGAGAGAGAGAGAGAGAGAGAGAGAGAGAGAGAGAGAGAGAATTTGTGTATATATACACATTATTGCTGTGTTGAATTTAAATTCAGATGAAGCTAAAAAAAAAAAAAAAAGTAATGAGCTTTGCAAATTGTTATCAAGATACAATAGTGTGCCAACAAAAATGAACACAGAATGTATTTGAGGTAACACACATTTTTTTTTCAATCACTGACTAAGAATAACATAGTTTTGGCCATAGTCACGAACCATTTACCATTGCATTAAGTTTGCACCATTTTTTTGTAAAATAAAACACAAACATTCCATTTCATTTAATTTACTGTTTGCTTTTTGAGTTATTTAGACATTTACATCGCAGTTTTAATGTTACTAGGGCTGTTTTTTTGTTTGTTTGTTTGTTTAATTAAGTAATGGACAATACGATTATCCCTTGACTTCCTTTTAATATATTTAAGTCAGTTATTTTAATTAAACAGATGTTAATCTTAATTTAAAGAAACAGGCACGATTTGTGTGTTTTAATCTTTTGGGGGATTGATGTCACCTGTTCTGAATGTCTGTTTCCATTTCATTTCTTAGAACGCTGCAAGTGCAAACCAATTAAACCCAATCAAAAGACGTACATACGAAACAATTACAATTATGGTGAGTTGAGATTGTATCTGATACAAGCATGTTATATGATCAGACTAGAGATGTGTGTTTGGGATCCAGGAATCCAAGTGAACCATCCGACAAGCTGGCTTTTCCCATTTTGCCTTTATGTGTTCTGTATAATAAAATGTCACAAAAAAATATGTCAGCAGAATATTTTTATGTAATTGTATTTTCCTACTTTGTTTATTTAATTCAATTTATTATATCAGGTACAAGTAATTGTTGACATACTTGCATGCCCGTATATGTATGTATGTGTGTGTGTATGTGTGTGTATATATATATATATATATATATATATATATATATATATATATATATATATATATGGATATGGGTTAGGGTTCATTTAGACATGATTGATTCAGACAAATGATATTGCTTGTAGAAACCAAATGTTTACCCATCATTTTCTGTCTGCACTGTTGCCACATTTTAATGCAGGTTTTACTATGGCATATAGACCTGTTGTTATCAGTGTAATTGTTTAACAAGTTTCTATTTTTTTTTTTACAGTCATTCGAGCAAAAGTGAAGGAAGTGAGAAGCAGGTGCCATGACGTGAGTGCAGTGGTTGAGGTGAAGGAGATCCTCAAGTCCTCCCTTGTGAATATTCCCCGAGACATAGTGACACTCTACTCCAGCTCAGGCTGCTTGTGCCCACCACTAAATGCCAATGAGGAGTATATTATCATGGGCTACGAGAGTGAGGAACAATCCAGGTACAAATCCAGAAGCAATCGGAAGTTGCTTACAGTTTGTTTTGCTTCAATCTCTATTTATAAGGAACCTGAGTCTACACGTTCAAGATTAAATAATTCATTGATCAGCGCCTAAAGCTTGTTACTTGATTTTTTTTTTCAGGTTACTCTTGGTTGAAGGTTCTATTGCTGAGAAGTGGAAGGACCGTCTTGGTAAAAAAGTGAAGGTAAAGAAAACATGAATATTCTATACATAATACATAATACAGAAAACCTTTTACATTGCTTCTTTAAAGCCACGGTTTTTCTGTTATAGTTTAAAGTGAAAGGGACACATTTACTAAACTTTTGCTCCACTGTAAAGTTTACTCTTCATTTTTATGACTATTAAAAATAAAATAAAAAGTGGAGGAAACCCCAAACCATTTCCTGTTTAAGATATAACCAGTGATTTACAAATATGTAAAAACACATATGAATGTGTTGCCCTAGTTGTATTCAAAATGTCATGTTTATTGAACTATATAATAAAAAAAAGTGGGAAATGTGTTTTTTCCAGCGCTGGGATCAGAAACTTCGCAACCCAGGAAGGGTAAAGAGTGAATCAGTCTCTGGCAAAACCAACACAAAACAAAGTCGTCACTAAATGCAACAATTTATGCAGAATCAGAAGGATGAAACATTGAGAATGGCATTCTTGAAGCAGCAAAGCAGCAAAGAAGAAATTGCACTATTGCACGTTTTTGTTCTAATGTTGACTATGAATTTTAGTTGTTGTTTTTTTGGGGGGGGGGGGGCTTTTATTTTTTTTTATTCTTTTGCACGAAAAATAGATTATTTTACTGCATTGTCTACACACCGTGGAAACTGGCTTTGCAGGAAAATGAGTGAAAGATATGGTTAAACATATATCTGATGTCCCTTTACAATGATAACCTGAAGAACAATTTTGGATATTTATTGAATGGGCAAATATGCTCAGAATTGGAACTGTGGCTAGAGGAGAATTAACCTGGTACACAATAGCTCAACAGTGTCTGTGCTCGTTTAGCCTTACAGTGCAATATTTAACTAAATGGAATTTCAACTTAAGAGATTTAGTAAAGTGGAGTAAGCAAACACTGTGAGCCAAAAGGACAGTTTTTGGCAAGGTTTGATGATAGAAGACTGGGTATAATGACTTCAAGGATAAAAATCACCATGCTTTATTATTATGTTAGATTTGATTCCTTTTTTATTGTAGTCAATTGTACATACCTATTGTTATCCAATTAACATTGCCTTCTGTTTCAGTTCAACATGCTTGTATTAAACACCTTGGAGTTAATTACAGCATAGAAAGCATAACTATGTTTGTGAATAATTCAACTGCATTTCCAATTTCTATTGTTTTAATAACCAATTGCAAAAATATGATGTTTTCAGTTTTGAACTCTTGTTCAACTTAGTTTGTAAACTTAACAGACTTGTGTTCTAGAAAACTCCTGCGCTTTGTTATTTGAAATATATGACACTTATTTTGACTAGAAAATCTTGTTCATTGATTGCAAAACATGCTTAATCAAACGAAAAGGACATTCATAGAGATCTAACCTTTTAATTTCACAGAGGTTAGAAAGAAATCGCTGTTAACAGATCATTTACTAAAATTCCTATACATTTGTTATCAGCAGTACATTTAACATAGCATGGCAAGGTATAGGAAGTATAAACAAATTCTGTAGCCTTTTAATGCAAAACTGAACAGAAATGACGTAGATGGTGTTGAACAGTAACAGTATAGAAACAAGCTTACACATTGCAGTTATAATGTTACTAATATTTAACATTTTGTATATACTTAAGATATGCAACACTGGTAAGGAAATACATTACCAAAAATCATACTGTGTTGAGAATATGACAAATCTTATAATCAGCAACGTGCAAAATGAATTGTAGCATCATTATGGATGAAGCACAAAGGCAAAATGTCATTAGAAAATATATTCATTATTTTCTGGGTTTGGCTTCGTAGCACTGCTTGTGTATACAATAATGTTTTTGTTTTTTTTGCAGCAGACAGTATCAAAAGTGTTGTACCATGTGCGTATTTACATGTTGTCAAGCAAGTGATGCTAATCAGGCAATGGGCTATAAAATAAAAGCCTTCAGCTTGTAAACATTTGTTTAGTGTACTCACTATCTGGTATTTGATTTTATTACACCTTAACATAAATCTGGCTTGGATTACCTTTAATAACAGCTCATAAATATCTCAAAGTACATTGGGGAATTAATCCAGAAACAACAGTGGCTTTTCACTTGAAATATTTTTGTTCTTATTTAATAATGTTCTTAATTTGGTACTTTTTGGTCATATTTAATCTTAATTTGTTGAACTATATCCTAGAATCAACTTTCCCTGGAGTGTATTTTAATAATTGGCACTTTAACCATGAGGAACATAAATAAAACCAGAGATAAAAGCCAAAGTCAATATGCTGCCATTGCACTGGATACATATCAGTTGGCAGGAGCAGTCAGTGAACCCATAATACAACGTAGACTGTGCTACCCTCTTTAGCTTTGAGAGTGAATAAAAGGTCAAGTATTACCAGATGCCTGGCCTGGATGTGGGAATTTATTATTCCAGGTCAATCCTTCTACAGTATTGGGGCTCATAGGCTTGGAATTAATCAATAAACATGTTCACATTTTCTATCTGTATAGCCTGCATTGAACAACAGTAAGCAACAATAGCATACGGTATTATGAGCATGTGAGAGGAGTGTTTAACAAGTTCTTTGGAGATCACACCTCTATTTTGAGTTTGTTTACTCGTTTCTCAACCATCATATCATTTGAACTTTCTTTCTGGTCACGCATGGAATTAGTACCATATACATGTAAAACCCAGCTGCTTCAGTGAACTCTTCCCAAAACCTGTCAACCATATAACACTGATTTCTGTTTCCAATAAAGACTGTCCAAGTAATAATGGTGTTGATTTTTTTTTCTACAGACGATAGCATTTTTAAACTAAAACCTGTTCAGCCCCAAATGACATTGTGCAACCTACAATGCATTAGTCTCCATGGAATGCAAGTTTACAGTACTTAGTAAAAGCACTACATATATTGTAGTACCTAAAGACACCAAGCGCAAAAGCTGGCAGTTCGTTATTGCAATGGTTCAGTTATTGCATTGGTGCTATTGTATTGGTTTTTTACAAGTAACAAATTCAGCTGAGATATTGTAAATCTGTGATTTCTTGAAATGCTTCTCAAAAGCTCAATTTAATAGAATGGCTTAGTTCACTCTGGGACAGGAAACATTACAGAAGTCAAACACTGACACAGACACACATATACATGTCGCTCAGTATGAACACACACCTGTATTGTAATGCGAGTCATCAGGGTTTTTTTTCAATGTCTTGTCTAAGCAAAGAAACTTTGCAAGAATAACCTTCAGGAGATCAAAGACATCTTTTCAAGGTTATCATATAAGAATGTGGATGATATCTGTCCCTCTGGGCAATGTGGATCACCTTTCTGCTTCTTGAAATGTCACAGAATAGAACTGTAGTTAAGCTGACATACCTAATAAAGTAGTGGAAACCATATATGTTAAGGTTCTATTTTTTTTTTTTTTGCTTATTTAAAAAAAAAAAAAAAAAAAAAACTACTGCATTTTGCTTTTCATCCAGTGACACTTAGCAACTCAGAAGCTGGCAATCTAAGCTTACTGTTCACAAAAAATGACTGAAGTAATATGTAAGATTAAGTTTCAAAAAGTCAAACATTTTTAAAAATCTGCATCCCATGTAAGTTGTTATAACCCCTAGCATTTGAAATTGTGTTACAGTGTCTCAATGATGCATTGTCTATGTACTACAGAGGCTGGGGTTTCAATTTACTTATGGGGACATTTTAAAGACCCCCCCTCCACCACTCCACCCCCACATAAAAAAAATAAAATAAACATTAACACCAGTGTTGACAAAGGTGATTGATGTTTTTAGCAGTTTAAGCACAACATAGTTGAAATGATCTTCATTACAGTTTTATTTTGGTGTCCAAATAGAAGACAGTAAACACAAATCTTACTCCATTTCATTGTAGAAAATGTGCATTCCTGAGCAGTTCTCCATTAAAGTAGAAACCTGTATAGGCAGCATATACTGATTTGAAAGCTGCCTCCTCCAATCCTACCATTTTCTTATGGTCTTACATTAAATGTAGAAAGCAATACAGATGTACCCTGATAGGCAACACCAAGCAGTGCATATTAAACTGATATATGACTTCATTTCTTTTTGTTGTCACGTACTGAAATACATTACTGCTACTAAACTTGACCTTGATATATTGAGCTATCAGTGATTAACAAGGTGTGTATGTGAGTGATGAGGATGACAACAGCCCTTTAAACCACTCTTTACAGCCTGTTGATCTTAGCAGGAGTATGTAAAAGTATAACTCTTTAACCTGTAATGCAATTCAAATTGGATGTTGACAGCAGTGCAAATCAGACTAAAAGCTTCCTAGTCTAAATTTGCATTTGTTAAACATGACCAAAACAACATACTGTCAAAGGAAAGAAAAAAATACCAGCAATGTCTTTTTTAAAATCAAATTACAAAAAGAAGGACTGTATTAAATTAATACTCTATTTGCTAATTTCTTATAGATTTTTTTTTTTTTCAGCACTCAAATTCTCAACAACAACAACAAAAAAACAAGGCAATACATGTCTATACTTGTACAATATTCTCCTGGATCCATTCCTTTAATTCACAGACAGATTCTAAACGACTCAGAGGAAAATGTATGTGCGAAAGGTGAAACTCAATCATCAAGTGTGTAGAGTTTATAGGAAAAGTAACACAAATGTATTATTTATTGTGACATAAATTCGGTCTGCTGTTGTGGGATCTGTTGATTGTAGCTCTGTGCAGCCATCTTGACCACTGCAGTGTAATATATCATAATGCCCAGGCACATGATATAAAATGGTTCCTTAATCAGTTTGGCTCTGGAAAGGGCAGCCCTCAAATGCACAGATTAAATTGGTTAAATTACATACCATGTGGGAACCATCAAACACTCCAGTGAAGATGTTAATCATTTTTTGTGTGTGAGTTTGAGAGTTTCAGAATATTTTTTTTTTTCTTTTGCATGATCAGCATCTGGCGAACCATTATATAAAATAGCTGATGATTTACTGTATGGTCATGTTAACAGTATACAACATATCATATTTAATGACTTCCATAAGTACTTCCACAAGCTTCAGGCAGCTTGGTGTAACATTTCGCATTGCATTGAATGAAATGTCAAAGACTTCTCAAGGTTTGATTTCATTGGAAATATTAAAGTACAGCCGCTGGCAGCAAATAAATACATCCATATTATTGATGGCTGAGTGAGAAACTAATATTTGAGTAATACTGCACTGTTCAAATGTTTTATTTTTCTGCTGGCAGGTGAGCTTGTGTTTTTATATACAAACCTGCAACATCATTTTTGTTGTATGTTGATATGCTGTATATAAAATCTGTTTTGACATAAAGTCAATAAATACATTAAAGGCAATGGTTAGTTCAGTAAATGCATAATTATAAATCTTGACAGGATAAATTGGGTTTTCTTTAATGCTACCAGAATAACTGTTGACCGTGCAAAAAATACCTGCCATAAACTGACAAAACAACAAACAAAAAACAACAGAAAAAACTGCTCTCAACAAATTTATACATTCGGCAATAGAAAAACCTGCCAAGATTTTAACAGGCCTAAGAATCACCCACAGAAATTTTCAACACTCTTACAAACTGCCAAAACTGCAACTGTTCTCAATACTGAGTAAAGAGAAACTTGTAAGACTAAAGAGAAAAGCCCAGATCCATTAAACAGTGCTGTGTTTGCAGACATTTTCCTAAATTAAAAAAAAAAAAAAAAAAAAAAAAAAACATTTTGGTAATGTGTGTTAATTTCAGGGATTTAAATATACTTTTGCTAGATTTGTAACATTAAGTTTGTTTTCCCTTAGTTATTTTTATTTTGTAACACACTGTGAACAGGATGTGCAAAGGGGTGCAATCAATCAATCAATCAATCAATCAATCAATCAATCATTATTTTATATAGCCTTTCATAGTGGACCACATCACAAAGCGCTTTACAAGATAGTGAGGAACAATGCATAATACATTAAATACAGTGAAATACAGGGCATAGTACATTAAATACATGGCTAGGATGTGAATTCTAAAGATTGTGGATGCGTGTGTCATACAGAATCATACGAATACGAATGGAGTGAAAACCCTGAAATAGCCATTTAGACAACAGCTAATAACAGATATCAGGCTTAAAGATCATTGAAAGCAAGAGAGAACAAATGGGTCTTGAGAGTTGAATAGAAGCAAGCGACTATGGGAGCTGCACGCACTAAAGCTGGGAGAGAGTTCCAGAGAGTCGGGGCCATGAAGCTAAAAGAGCGCTCTCCAATTGTGGTGCACTTTTGCTTGGGCATAACAAGCAGGCCAGAGTCAGAGGACCACAGCTTGTGTGCAGGGACATAGCGGGTCAGGAGTTGGGAGAGATACTCTGGACCTGTGTGATGAAGGGCCTTGTAGGCAAGCAGGAGAATTTTTAAAGTAATCCTGAACTTTACAGGTAGCCAGTGCAGCCGGGCAAGACAGGGGGTAATGTGATCATGTTTTTTTACATCTGGTAAGGATTCTAGCACTGGCATTTTGATGCAATGTCCAGACCAGGTTTTGCTCCCAAAAACTGTCCGTGTTTATTTAATTCAATAACAAAAATAAACTTCTCAAAAATAAAGCAGGTCACCGCTATACCAGCAATGGTATAGGGGAAGCACAACACGGCAGAATGCAGTCCTAAACAAAACAAATCAAAACACTCCAGTAACCACAATTCCTCCGTGCATGAAACTGTGCTCTTGGTGCGAGTGTCCGTGAAGTGCTGGTGGTGCTCTGTTGCACTGTGCTGTGCAGTGAGACGGTGATTCGGGTAAGCTCTGACTCCCTGGCTGCAGCTCCGGTCTCCTTTTTACTCCTCTGTAATGACAAAAACAAAAAAAACAAAGGCTCCGGCTGCTTAGTCACACACTCAGCGTAAAGCGGCGTACTTGCGTAGCTGCTTCCCCTTTGTACTACCCAACTCCTCCCTGTAATCAGCTCGGCGCCTCAGTGTAACCAATTGCTGCTTGGCCCGCAGCTGATCGCATGTGAGTCATTTCGTGTACTGACAGTTACGTGCCTCCACCAAGATGGCCGAATTACTGTTTCTGCCCATCGTCGAGTTGGCCGGTCTATGGGGAAACGTACTACCAACCTCACACAGTGCTCTTTCTGGTCGGGAGGGAGATTTACAACATTGATTCTTTCTCTCTTTATCACACACACAGAAGACTAAAAACCCAGATCCTTCTTAACTGAATATTTTTGTTCTGTTACTCCGTTTGAAATGCATACTTCTATTTTTAAAATGGAGCCTTTCTGCATAAATCCACATACCATAAGTGAACACTTTACCATTCCAAAACACTGCCCTTTCATATAACAAACTACAGTTTCCACTATACAATACAGACGTGCTCAAATTTGTTGGTACCCTTACAGCTCATTGAAATAATGCTTCATTCCTCCTGAAAAGTGATGAAATTAAAAGCTATTTTATCATGTATACTTGCATGCCTTTGGTATGTCATAGAATAAAGCAAAGAAGCTGTGAAAAGAGATGAATTATTGCTTATTCTACAAAGATATTCTAAAATGGCCTGGACACATTTGTTGGTACCCCTTAGAAAAGGTAAATAAATAATTGGATTATAGTGATATTTCAAACTAATTAGTTTCTTTAATTAGTATCACACATGTCTCCAATCTTGTAATCAGTCATTCAGCCTATTTAAATGGAGAAAAGTAGTCACTGTGCTGTTTGGTATCATTGTGTGCACCACACTGAACATGGACCAGAGAAAGCAAAGGAGAGAGTTGTCTGAGGAGATCAGAAAGAAAATAATAGACAAGCATGGTAAAGGTAAAGGCTACAAGACCATCTCCAAGCAGCTTGATGTTCCTGTGACAACAGTTGCAAATATTATTAAGAAGTTTAAGGTCCATGGAACTGTAGCCAACCTCCCTGGGCGCAGCCGCAAGAGGAAAATCGACCCCAGATTGAACAGAAGGATAGTGCGAATGGTAGAAAAAGAACCAAGGATAACTGCCAAAGAAATACAAGCTGAACTCCAAGGTGAAGGTACGTCAGTTTCTGATCGCACCATCAGTCGCTTTTTGAGCGAAAGTGGGCTCCATGGAAGAAGACCCAGGAGGACTCCACTTTTGAAAGAAAAACATAAAAAAGCCAGACTGGAATTTGCTAAAATGCATATTGACAAGCCACAATCCTTCTGGGAGAATGTCCTTTGGACAGATGAGTCAAAACTGGAGCTTTTTGGCAAGTCACATCAGCTCTATGTTCACAGACGAAAAAATGAAGCTTTCAAAGAAAAGAACACCATACCTACAGTGAAACATGGAGGAGGCTCGGTTATGTTTTGGGGCTGCTTTGCTGCGCCTGGCACAGGGTGCCTTGAATCTGTGCAGGGCACAATGAAATCTCAAGACTATCAAGGCATTCTGGAGCGAAACGTACTGCCCAGTGTCAGAAAGCTCTGTCTCAGTCGCAGGTCATGGGTCCTCCAACAGGATAATGACCCAAAACACACAGCTAAAAGCACCCAAGAATGGATAAGAACAAAACATTGGACTATTCTGAAGTGGCCTTCTATGAGTCCTCATCTGAATTCTATCGAACATCTATGGAAAGAGCTGAAACTTGCAGTCTGGAGAAGGCACCCATCAAACCTGAGACAGCTGGAGCAGTTTGCTCAGGAAGAGTGGGCCAAACTACCTGTTAACAGGTGCAGAAGTCTCATTGAGAGCTACAGAAAACGTTTGATTGCAGTGATTGCCTCTAAAGGTTGTGCAACAAAATATTAGGTTAGCGGTCCCGTCATTTTTGTCCATGCCATTTTCATTTGTTTTCTTATTTACAATATTATGTTGAATAAAAAATCAAAAGCAAAGTCTGATTTCTATTAAATATGGAATAAACAATGGTGGATGCCAATTACTTTTGTCAGTTTCAAGTTATTTCAGAGAAAATTGTGCATTCTTCGTTTTTTGTGGAGGGGTACCAACAAATTTGAGCACGTCTGTATGTTATAAAATTTATATAGTATGTCAACCAGTGTCAAAAGGTGTGCAATTACAACATCCAGAAAGCAGGTGGAACAGTGTGCTAATCCAATTATTGACAATTATTTTAGCAACAATAATGACAAACCTATTTTATTATATCTCTACTACTTGATTCTTAATGAAGATTGAGAGAAACTAAAGAACTGTTGTTCTGCAAAACTAAGTACCGTCAAAATCAGCATATTTATTTGATTTCATAAAATAAAAAACACATTTACACAATTGCATTACCCTATATTGTACTTTCAACTAAAAACCTAATACTGACCACATATTGTAAAGATTCACTTTTTTTTTTAAAGCATTCATAAAAAGTGCTTTTTTTAAGTTAAGTTTTTAAGTTAATTTATTTTGCTTCTGATAACCTATTGCCTACTTCACACAATGCTTTTCTTATTTTGGAACATTATACAACTGTACCAAGTTTGATCTCAATGCATAGTGTTTGCTGGCATATTTTAAAAGCGATATCTTAACAAGTCACCCACTGAAAGAAAAGCGTATACTGTACCAGTGTAATGCTAGTCTAGTGTGCCTAGCATGCTAAAATACAGTTCTAAGTAAAGAACACTGAGAAACGGTTTCTGTTCTGTTCAAGTTGCACTGAATCACACATCATAATATTTGACAAAATACACCACAATAAAGTATAACAGTATATTGTGCACCAAATTAATGGAATATTTAATGGAAGTTATCATCACCTTTTTTATTTATCCCTCAGAACTCTGCACTGGCAAACTGCCAGCAATATAACTGTCATCAGTAATCAACAGTGAGAAACTGCCAGTAAGTATAACTGACCTCAGTATTTTTACAACTGTTGACAAGTCTAGCTGTCCTTTGAGGTTCCCCCTTCCTCTCCTTTCCTGTTGTACAGGGGTACTTTTTCGAGGATCTGGGGTGTTTAACCTTTAATAAATATGTATGGTTTTGGTTTGTAAGGCTCTCACACATTTTTTTTTTTTTTTTTAAATAGCAGAGACCTTTAACTTTTTTCAATATATTTTGAAGCTGTCAGGTTTCCATTATTCTTGTGGGAAATGTGAAAGCCAAAAAAAACATAAATGCTTTTCTAATGCTATAAAGGTTGAATTAACTTCACCGTGGTTTCCTTGTGAACAATTTATATGTTGATGCATTCTGAATGGCATGCACATTGTTGTTTTGAGGCTTAAAGCTTAACATTTCAAAATAGTTTGTTGGTTTATTATGTTTCCAGATGACGCTGACTTTTCAAGTCACTCCTCTGACACCTAAATAAAATAAATCTTACATGTTTGAAATAATTTCTAAGACAACCAGTGTCAACGTTTTCCATGTTCTAGGGCAGGTTACTGTTTCTCTTCTAATTGGCTTGCATTACTGGACTAAGCCTTTGTCTGTTACAGTTTTACAGTTGTCCTTCAATTTTGTTTTTCAATTTCTTTTTTTTTCTTTTTTTATTTATTTTGGCACTTAGTTTTCCAGTACCATTGGGCAATCTAGTGCTTAACTTTGTCTAACTAAATATACAGATATTCCAAGAAATGCTAATTAAGGTCTGCACGCAAAGCGGTCTTTAGATTTGGCCTTCTGACGTGAGCCAGGAGTCTTTAAATGTAACCACTTGTTAAAGACAACAATCAGCTTTTTGTCTCTTGTGTTCAAAGACTACACATAAGGAGAATTGTTTATACAAAGTAATACACAAATCCACATTTGTAAGTTGAGTTTTGCTAACTTGTAAAAAAAAGTAGAACCTTGAATTGCCCATTTGCCACAATAAAATAAAATAGATTACATTATTAAATGTTTAATCGATACTATATATTTATTTTCCCCAAATGACTTTGGAAAATTATGCATTGTTTTATTTAAAAAAGAGTCCTTGCTAACCAACAAGATTGCTGTGGAGGAGACAGTACCTTGGTTTTATGGCCTAGTCCAGTGGTGAGACCCAACACCACTTCTTTATCCAAGAAACAACCAGGTACCAGAAATTCACTTTTAAAGTTTGACTGTGCCAGCTTTAGCCAGCATACACTGTTTGTGTTAACTGCTGCTTGAGGCAATTGCAGTGGTTTAACTTTAAAAAATAAATAAATTATATATATACAATGTCCTTAACATTAAATACATTGACATGTCTCTTTCAATTCCTTGTTAACTTTAAGACAACACCCAATAAGAACATAAGAAAGTTTACAAACGAGAGGAGGCCATTAGGCCCATCTTGCTCATTTGGTTGTTAGTAGCTTATTGATCCCAGAATCTCATCAAGCAGGTTCTTGAAGGATCCCAGTGTGTCAGCTTCAACAACATTACTGGGGAGTTGGTTCCAGACTCCCAGAATTCTCGATGTAAAAAAGTGATTCCTATGTTCTGTTCTGAACGTCCCTTTATCTCATTTCCATTTGTGGCCCCTGGTCCTTGTTTCTTTTTCAGGTTAAAAAAGTCCCTTGGGTCGACATTGTCAATACCTTTTAGAATTTTGAATGCTTGAATCAGATCGCCGCGTAGTCTTCTTTGTTGAAGACTGAATAGATTCAATTCTTTTAGCCTGTCTGCATATAACATTTGTAAGTGGTACACAAATAGAGAGATATAATTGTGTTTGTTTTATTTTACAATAAATGCGTGTAATATTATGCAGAGGAAAACTGGAGACACTCTTAGTTTAAATAAACGGTGAAACTGAAACTAAAGGTCTGCGTTTGTCATTCTTTTGTTTACAGGTCAGTAATAATTTATTTGCTTAAATAAATATTCATTTGGTTTCTAAAGTGTATGGGAATACTATATATTGCTGATATTTATTGTATATGCTGTATTTAAGTATTTGGACGATATTACTGAACCTGTGTTCGAGGCTATTGGTGCAGCCTGTGTTAGTCTTTTCATGTGAGCTGAACGTTCCAGATAGAATGCCTGTGTTGGAAATGTTTTACATTTGATTACTACTGCAATAATGCAGATGTAAACTGTAGTTCTGTTTAGTTTAAATAAACAAGAGTCAACAGTGAAACTGAAACTAAAGGTCTCCGTTTGTCATTTTTTATTTAGTAGTCACCAATGGTTTTTACCCCGGTGTTCTCCCCAATTTGGAATGCCCAATTATTATTTTTATCCTGGTTCACCGCTGCAACCTAACGGCGACTCGGGAAACGGAGGCTGAAACATGCGTCCTCCGAAACGTGTTCCTGCCAATCCGTCATTTTTTGCACTGCGGATTCACCAGACTTATAGTGCCGGAGGACAACACAGATCTGAATGGCTCCACTGCAGACCTGGAGGCGCCCTATCAGCCACAGGGGTCGGTGGTGTGCGGTGAACCGTGGATTGCCCTGCCGACCTAAGCCCTCCCTACCCGGGCAGCAAGGTCATGGTCGGCAATGACATAACCAGGATTCGAACCTGCGATCTCCAGGCTATAGGGCGCATCCTGCACTCCACACGGAGCACCTTTACTGGATGCACCACTCGGGAGCCCCAAACCTGGAATAATTCTGGTCGCTCTTCTTTGCGCTCTTTCTAGAGCAGCAATATCCTTGTTTGTAGCAAGGTGACCCGAACACAGTATTCTACATGAGGTCTTATTAATGCATTGTAAAGTTTTAACATTACTTCTCTTGATTTAAATTAAACACTTTTCACTATACACTGCTGTGCAAAAGTCTTAGACATGTTGCATTTTTCTACTCTGATGCATTATGAGCATCAACAATTTACTCAAAGCCTCCACTAGTGTTTTCTATTGTTATAACAACATTGACTTGCATAAAGAAGTAAAAACACTGAGTGAAATAGCTGCCATCACTTGATTTTCAAGGAGTGATATCTGAAGCATAATCAACAAGTACAGAGAAACATCATCTGTAATTGACAAACCCAGGACTGGAAGACCCCAAAAGCTGTCTAACAAGGATGAGCAATACTTGAAGATAATATCCTTAAGGAATAGAAAGACAAGCATTGAATTGACAACAGATAATATCCTTAAGGAATAGAAAGATAAGCATTGAATTGACAACAGAACTGGCAGTTGCAGTAAGAATATCTCTGTTAAGAAAGGGGAACAAGACTAAAAGTCTAAACTATGCACAAGAACACAGAAATTAGACTATGGAACAATGGTCAAAGGTGCTTTGGACTGTTGATGGATGGACAACGACACCTTTGCCTTCTGCCAGTTCTGTTGTCAATGCAACACTTTTTTTTTTTTTTAGACCCGAAGCACCGAGGTGGTTGGGCTAGGGCAGCCAACGAGCTCCCCACTGGGTTTTCCCATTTATATGGGGAAAGTTGAAATGCCCCATTAGAATGGCTTCTCCTTTGCAACACGCATTTCTATTGTCATTGTATAACAGATTATTTTGCTTGGTGTCTCAATTTGGCAGTCTATAGCATGCCCCAATTATTATGCCCTTTGAATTTTTGTCCGTTATTCTGACCCATATTGATTCTGCGTTGCTTTTTTCTTCCAGATTTAACACCTGGGCTTCAAGACTATTTTTGATGTACATCGCTACCCCTCCGCCTCTTCTGTCCTGCCTGTCTTTCTTATACAGTGTATACCCACTAATATTATATTCGTCTCCATCACTCTCGGATAACCACGTTTCTGTAACACCTAAAACATTGTAGTTACTTGTTAGTGCAGTAGCTTCAAGTTCTAACATTTTGTTTTTGAGACTTCTAGCATTTAGATAAATACACTTAATGGCTATCTTACCTGAGTTGTTGCCCTTGTTTTGATGTAGTCTGCCTTCTGTTTTTTGTTGATTTCTCTCCCCTTTCTAGTTTAAATGCTTCAGAACCTCCTTGAGGATCTTTTCTCTGAGTAGATTGGTTCGCTTTTTATTTAAGTGCAGTCCATCCTGCCTATATAGATAGTCCTTGTTGTAGAATGTGGTCCAATGTTCAAGGAAGGTAAAGCCTTCCTGTGTGCACCACGATTTCAGCCATGCATTTAGATTACTTATATCCAGCTGTCCGTATGATTCTTTGCAAGGTGCCGGCAGTGTCCCAGAAAATACCACAGTTTTGGTCTTGCCTTTTAATTTCCTTCCTAGCTCTCTGAATTTGTTTTGCAGGGATCTTGACCTGTTTCTTCCAATGTTGTTTGTACCGATGTGGATGACTACTACCGGTTCGTCTCCTGTTTGTTCTAGGAGCCTGTCCACGTTCTCAGTGATGTGTGTGACAAAGGCTCCCAGAAGGCAGCACACTGTTGTTGTAAGGGGGTCCAGACTGAGCACTGAACTTGCTGTGTTTCTCAATATGGAGACCCCGACAATCATGACCTCCCTTCTTTTTGCTGCCTGGCCAGCACTGTTTATGGAGTCCTGGATGCTGTTCCTTTTGTTCTCTTGATGCTGGTTTTGATCATCTCAATTTTTTTCCCCTGTCTCTGCATATCTGAACCCAGCTGTTTCGACCCTCTTCTAGCTCCCTGGTGGCTTTCTGTCTGTTAGGGGTGCAAACTTCCAAGAATTTCGGGTGTGCCAGCTCCACAAACTCCTGTTGCTCTGTCATTTCATGCAGCTTAATTTCTAGCATTCTTACTCGTTGAAGCAAGTCCTGGATCTTTATCAGTTCTAAAAAAATATATAAAAGTTAAGTGCGTGTTAAAGTTAACAGATAACAGTAAGTCTCAACAGTAATTTCAGAAAAATGGTTAATTGTATTATTTAGTCTTTTTTTTTTAAGAGTAGAAAACTAAAGGTGGAAATTAATTTTATAAAGTTACACTGTAGGTTGTTTTTATGTTTATTTAGGTTTATCTGCTTCATTTCGATTGTTTTTGGTCCTTCCCTAAACCCCCTTTGTTAAACAAAAGTATAGCTGTTAAAATTTCCCGTCTCAGTATTAAATCAGCATTTTTCATTGAAAATGTGACCTTGCTTTGACTGGATTTGTTGTTTTGGTA
Source organism: Acipenser ruthenus (assembly GCF_902713425.1). NCBI lineage: Eukaryota > Metazoa > Chordata > Actinopteri > Acipenseriformes > Acipenseridae > Acipenser > Acipenser ruthenus. The sequence continues at coordinate 30,307,647 of NC_081199.1, forward strand.
TATTTTGGTATGTTTTTTCTCCATTGGAAATCTACCTCAAAATCTTAAAAATTGCAAAGCGAACAAAAAAGGTAATAGATTTTTCCATGTCCATTACAGAAAGTGTTTGTAAAATGTTCTGTTAGCAGGAATTTCAATTACTTCAATTAAGATTGTAACTGTTAAACCAATGACACAGAAGCAATGTTATGTAAATGTTAATGTTCAATGTCAACATATAATTTGTATTTGTAGATTTGTAGTCAAAATGTGTGACTATTTTTTTTGTTTAATCCCCTACATCTTTAGAAAATGAATTACATATGGTTTTGCATGTGCTCCAAACCATGTAAGATGATGTAATTCATGCCAATACACCACAGGCCATGACAACTAATCCCTACTTGCCAACAGGAACATAATGTGACTGTTAAACAGAATCAGCGCTCGTCAATTTACAGAACATGAGAAGAATACTGTGCTGATAGTTAAGAAACCTGACTCCTTTGCCAATACCAAAAGACTTATCTTTCTAAACAACTGAAAACTAAGTGATCTAAAAATATGGAAATACTGAGAGATAAAAAATCTCACCAGTTATATATATATATATATAAATGAATAGTTTCAGAGTTGGATTTGAAACTGATCTCAAAGCAAGAAAAAAAAGAAGCACACTCACACACAAGAGTAATATTATACAAAACGTTAATTTGTCTTGCCATATAGAGAAAAAAAAAATCATATATAAAATATAGTATATTGCAAATGTCTGTTCAGGTATAGTGATGTTGTATTTTGACCCTAATATATGACTTGATTGTTATTTATGATAACAGACTATCAGTATGTATTGTTATAAAAAAAAAGTTAATTATAAAGTATATATGGCTATACCATGCTAACAATTTACACATGTTTGGTAACATGCTTTAAATGATTTTTGAACTCAAATATATGGAAACATAGGAAACATGTGCTATTGAAGAACACGGTTTAGAGCTAGTGGATTGAAAACACTTTACCAATTTTCATCCAGCTTGGATTCTTTTGCTTAATGAGCTGAATAGCAAGTGGAAATTTACAGAAAGTCATGCGTAGTCTGTTCAATAAATAGCCTGTGAAGTGGCCAAAATTGTCTATTTGAATGCGCTGACATTTAACACAAAAAATGTATTTGCATGCCCGGAAGGATTTTCTTGCTGCTGTGTATGGCACTGCTCTTGAAACACAATGAAGAATTGCAGCATAATTATAGGCCCCAAAATGCTGGGGAAAACTATTGGGAATGAAAAGTGCCAACAAGTAAATCAAGCAAAGCTGGGGGAACTTGCATTGGCAAAAATACAGAAACCCAAGCTTCTGTAACCGACAGGTTAACGCTGTTCACATAATGTCAAAGTCAAAACTACTAACCCTTGGCAAGAGCTTTCTTCAGACCTCCAGTTTCTGCATACTAATTGATATGTCAATGAAAAGCCAAAGCACTGTGCACTTTAACCTGCCGCTGCTAATTGCATACGTCTTACTAAGGGTTACCTGCTGAGCATTGCCTGTACGTATGACAAGTAATTAAGGAAAGTCCTATATAATTATATAGTTGCCTGTCCAAGATAAGCTGCATGTCACAAACCGGCAAAAGCCATTCAGAAATGCTGCAAATCTGTTTGAGAACAACTGTGCTATTGTTCAGTTTACAATGTGTGGTCCAATTAAAGAAAAAAAAAAACACTTGACCTAATGTTAATTGTCTGGTTGCCTTTTTACCTTCTAATAATGTCTAGTCTGAATGCCTGTTTCACTAAAGTTATAAGAATGAAGCAAATAATTTACCAAAAACTAAAGCTGGTTTAGTGTTTGAGTTTCGTGATTGTGTAAGCAGACTTGACTGTTGCCATGCAAAGACAACCTAGTCTACCTACGTCTACAAGTGTCAACTGTCAGACTAAGGGGGTCTAAGGTGGTATCGTTGAAGGAAGCATTTACAGTATTTAATGAAGGCATTACAAGCTTAAAGAGTAAGTAACAGGGTTCCAAAAAATATATGTCCCCACTAATTAATGTACCTGAAATGTATCTTTTCATTGTTAGCATCCTGACAACATTTTACACTTATAACTTTAAAGTCAAAGCTATTTTCAAAATGGCCACTCTAGTGCACTTGGGTTTGAGATCTGTCCTCTAAATCACTTCAGGAAGAGCATTAAAAAAAAAAAAAACAAGAAAAACAAAAAAACATAACATAACAAGAAGGGATCTGGCTTTTCCATTCCATACCACATCATGGATTGTTATTGCTGTGTTACCTGTTATCCCGTTTGCGCTGAATCATGGTAGTGACCTATATTTATCCACGATTAATGTTTACTTTAGTGCTCAAAATTAATTGTAATTGAGTATAAGATTAATAAAGGAGTTTTGACACTAAACGATTCTCAAGGAAAGCTTTGTCTTTGAAATGTGTTTAAAGAAAATCCACAGCGCCCCCTTCTGTACCTTGATGAATTTACTTTTATCTGCCACCTGGTGGGAAAAACCACAATTGCAGCCAAATATCACTGTTACGTTGGATGTCTTTCAATAATCCCCTGTATATGGAGAACATTATGCTTCCACATACTAGGGAGGGAAAAGAGTCTAGGGTTGGTTTGCCAGAGCAATCCCTTCTGGTCAGATGGCAAAGCAGGCCAGGCAGAGACCAGGGTTCAGAAGCCTGGAAACATCCCCTGCTAGGTTCACCATGTGAAAAGAGGCAATTGGCTAAGCAAGTTTAACATTGGATGCTTGTATGTATTGTACTTTTGCAATGGTGAGGTGACATTCACAGTCTGAGTGTATACAGAACAAAATAGTTACAAATAAATAAGTTATCCTTACACATTTTTTTTTTCTGACGTCAGTTTTTAGAATAACGGTTATTCAACAGACTCCAGCACTGGTACTTTCCCAATAAAACAGTATTAGGGTTAGAAGTCACCGTGACACACTGACGCCAGCATCACTCTGTGTCCAGCCATGAAAACGACTGCCAGCTTCCCAGGTTGGGATTATCCACCTCGGGGCAGAAATAATCAGAACTTTAGAATATGACCAGGGTGGTATTTAACAATACCGTCAAAGCACAGTGAAACCCCAATACACAAGGGGACTTTAAATCCTAATGTCTTATATTGACAATAAAACAAAACCTCTCATTAGTATAATAGCATTTTCATAAACAAAAGTTTTGCAGACTTTAATTTCACTAAGACATACCTTCACTTCTTTTGCAGTAGGTGTTAGGACCATAACAGAGCAACATTTTCAGTCTAACCTCACAGAAGAGCCTTCTAATAAACCTGGAGTCACAACCATATCTACTGATTTCCTTAGAACAAGTTGAGATACAGCACATAGTTTAGATTTTAATCGTAACATGTCTTAGTAACAAGTACTGTCTGTCTTCATCTTTCTTGAAACAAAATCAAACTGCTAGAGGCCTTAACCGTAAAAGAGGATTTTTTTCCAAAAGTAATGGTTGTTAACTGAAACTTCATTTACCATCGTCGGTCTTGAAATTCAAAATTCACTGTCTTGCAACTTGTCTTTACAAGGTGAAAACTTGGTGCTGATGTACTATCTTAAGGTTAATATAAAAATAAAAACATGATCCCTATAAAATACATTTAAAAATAAGACAACATAACATTTAAGAGTTGTGTATAAAGCTATTTGATTAAGGGTAAAATAATTAAGAAGAATAGGTGGGCTCTTGAATTTAAACCTGTATAATTATCAATAGATCAATATGTATGGCATTAAACCTTACTAGAATGTACATTTTCTATTTAAGAATATTTCACAATACACAAATCAATGTCGTAAAAGTGTTGTATGTTGGAACCATTAAAATAATTAGGGAGAGTGAATAGATAGACCTAAATGTAATGTTAGTTTAGGATTAGGTCAGATGCATTTATATATACAGGCACTCATACTAAAATAAAACAATCGCAATCAACATAAAGGACTAAAAACAAATAAAAAATAAATCTTAATAGAATGAAAATTGGAAATGTAAAGTAATAAAGTCGATTTTGAAATGTTTTTTTGACATCAGCGATATAAAATTTGGGATAACACTTAATATTAACATCTGCATTAAATTACTTGTATCCCACTGCTAAGCCGTATCAAGTACATTGTGTTTTAGGTATTGCTACAATAACATATAAGGAATCATAACATTTAGGGACTAGGTTTACATTATAATGGAACATACTGATTAATTAGTTTCAACTGCAGCAATTTCAAATGTTATGTTTGGATCGTTATTTTAGCAGCGGTGATTTGTGGTTGGGTTTAAGAGAAAAAAGCTCTTCATACATTTAAGACAATTTACTGAGCATGCTAAATGGCTTCCTGAAAAATGTATCAAGATTTTATTTTATTTTTCTTTATCCGGTGGATGAGTGCTTCACTTAAAGAAGAGCTGTCTTACAGATAAGCTAGACTTAAAATTCTAGTTGAAACAAAGAACATTATTTCCCTAACCTGTCCTAGATTTTGCTGTGTTTAGCTTTTCTAAACTGAATTCTTCCCAGTGAGTGTGGTGTCACACAATTATGTTGTAATTTGTTTAATTGACTATGTTTACATGCAGTCCTAAATTAATTAACACTATTGATATGCATTCATGATTTCTGTCAGCCTTTTTCATGTACAATATCTTCAATTTCTGTGCCATAATTTGATTGTGTTATTTAGACAATAAATTAGTATGCAACAGCACTGAAAATGTATGATATGTGTATAAAGGAGTTCGTAGGGAACCAATCAAACAATGAATTTATATTTTACGTTGTTGGGAATAATAAGATAGGGGTTCCTAGCACAACTAATATAATCCTCATGTAAACTGAATCTGACATGGTTTTCTATTTCATGCAGTATTTTTTGGTTGATAGCCCATTTGATTTTCTACCCTAACCTCACAGAAGAGCAAAGGTCAATGCAGCACTCTCTGTTTGGACTAAACTCAAGATTGAAAATCCTGTGCAAACAGGATTCGAACCATACTTTCATGACTCACCCTGCAGTCCAAAGTCAGTGCTTTCATTAGGTGAGCTACCGGGACCCTCGTTACAAACTCATTTTATTGGACTGCAAAGAGATTTTCCATAATAGCTTGAAAATTGCGTGACAACGTCTGTAACCTTAGCTGTTGTGTTTAAGCATGATTAATCAAGTATTTGATTGCTTTTATTGGACCAACTTAACAGTGTCACAAAATACAATTACTATACTGTATCTGCAACAATGGTTGTTGTTGTTGCTTTTAACAGTTTATTCTACCATGTCTCTTTCCAGACTTCGGGGGGTGCATTCTGGGAGCAGCAAACATGATACGCTTGAGAAACTGAGAGAAAAAAAAAAGAAACAAAAAACAACCTTTGGCCTGTTTATTTATTTATGTTTATAAAGCAAAGCCCAGTGGTCCCAGAAGTCTTAAAGGAACCATTCATCATCTTTAGAAAAAAAACAAAAAAAACGGACAGACAGAACTGACTTGAATTTGATTAAATGATTACGGTATTATAATGTGACCCAGGATCTTGCAGCGACCTGCCCATTGGGCTCAAAGTGAGACCTTCACTGTTGCTGTCACAGTTCTCATGGCAATGGCAAGGACGAGGATGCTATATTGATGCAGCAATGATCTATTTTTAGCCTTTATATTTTTTAAACTCGTTTAAAACTCACTGACTGTGCAACAGTGTAAAAAACAAACAAAAAAATACATGAGTAGGACTAAATATGAACGAACCCGTAACACAAGGGAATTACTTTGTATATTGTATACTGCCACTGTTTCTGATTCGATGTGCCATTGAGCTGTCCAGTCCAGTCACTCTGTCCTCCTGGTCACTATGCTTGTTTTTAAGGCTTCTAGTTTGTCAGACTTCTCAGCAATATGATTAATGAACTTGAAATGGGTTTTGCAAATTAGATACAAGAAATCAGATTACTCGACTGATTCCAAGATCTCGGTCATTGCTCAATTGCCATGAATCTGTCTGTTAGAGATTCAATTTGAACAGGATTTTATTTTCTGTGCCTTGTAAATTTACTCCACTCCAGGTATCACTTTGAGATTCCTGAATGTACTCCCTGGATGAAATGAAGCATTGTACAGCCAATTCTCATTAAAACAAACGCAAATTAAACAAATTTCCTGCTTCTATGAATTTTCTACATGGGACAAATGTAAGTCGCTTATTGTAAATTGTGCCTTATAATACGAATTCACTTACACAAATTTCCTTTTTGTGTGAATTATTTTGGAGTCCCGCCCCCCAGGAAAGAACAATTTGAATAAAACAAATTGCCCGAGTTCAAACAGCTGAGTGTAAAGGATACTGGGAATGTGTTAACTTGCATCCAGATTAAAGCCTCTGTACTGTATTTCAGTGCTATTTTAGGACTTCTGAGCCTATGATACATTTCCAATTGCCATAGTGCTCACACATCAATGCCATTTCCATGAAGCAGTGCAAAAATCAGCCATTATCTTTGCAGACAAAAGTGAAGGTGTTGAAGGTCTTGGATAATACACCACCGTACAAGAAAAAGAGGTGGCTGCAGATTTCAACATTCCCACGAACACTTTGTCAACCATTCTGAAAAAAACAGGATACAATAATACAGGCCTATGAACAGCAAACCGTGGATGCAAGTCGTCAGCGTTTTCAATTTGCTCAATACCCTGATGTCTGGCTTTTGTGTTTTAAAAATGCCTGTGATCAGAATGGGACATGCAGATTTCAAGTGTAGTTCATTTGCAATGTATACTTTTTAAAAGCTCACTTACAACCGTGGTTTCCATTAAAATGCGCAGTACTTTTACATTTATAATACATTTCGTTGTACTGTAATTGAAATTTGATTTCAGTGTTACTGCAACTTCAATAAAAACTGAGAGCATCCATTTGGCTTAGATTCCTGATGATAAAAATTACTGACAAGACAGTTTGTTTGGCTGGTCCCTTGAAATTCGTACTAATGAGTGTTGACGGTATATGCATTTTTTCAGAATCCAAACCAAATTTGTCATAATTCAGATATAGCAGTATTCATTATGAACCCAAATATGTAATGCGATTTGTCCTCAGCTCTGCATGTGTCCATAACTAACAAAGACTACAGTGATCCAAGTTTATTTTGGAGCCCACTGAGGGTCATACCAGAGCTTTGCTTACAGCTAAATTTCTTTTCAGCAATTATAAATAATATTTCTAAATGGTTTCATAAAACAAACAAAAAAAACAAAACAATGTGCAGTCCATTTCCAGTTCGAATTAAAAGGAATGTTTATTCTACTCAAAATCTTAGAGGAGGTTTTTATAATTAACCAGAGTGCCCCTGGAGATTCATGTTAAATCCTCTGGAATTCCATGCAGGTCTTCTGGGCATTGCTTTTGGGAATGAGACTTCCTCCAATTTCTGTATACATTTTTATTCCTCTTTAAAGCTAACTTTTTATAAAGACCACGTTACCGTTCTATTGAAATGAATAACTCGGCAACCTCACTTCTGTTTTAACAGTGACCTTGGCAGTTTAACAATTTGTTGGTAGATAATACAATGCCCCCCCAAAATTCCAGTCTTCCATTGTTTTAACTGCTGACAACCACAGTAGAAGCAAATTGGTACCATACAAAAGTGGACTTAGTAGCCATCACTGGTAATTTTACAACTGTGCTTGACCAAAAAGCACAGCACTCCATGCAGAACTTCTTGGGAGAATAACTTTATCACCAAGGTCATAGAAATTAAAACAAAAAGCTTTAGAAACTGAACAATGGACTTCATAATTGCAGAACGGCAACCCTATATATATTTTGGGTTGACCCATTCCATTTAACAGATGGGAAAAGTTTGATACTGGCACCAAATGTCTGAATTCACAAGCCCTAAAATAAAATAAAATCAACATTGACAAAATGTACTATCAGAATTTTTTTGTTATAGTTATGTATGCTTACGGTATACTATACATTAACCATGCTTTACCATACGGTAATCCGTACGTCCTTGTTATTTTGCTATCTAAATGAAATATTAAGGGCAGTGATTTGATACCCTTATATAGGGGAAGCATTTACAATTTAGTGTTGACATGGTCCAGCCAGTGAAATTGTGAATTACTGAATCACAAAATAGCAAAGGAGAACTGTAGGTAACTGTTTTTTACAATGCTTTACCATAGTTATCTTTACCATGCTTTTACCATGGTACAGTATACCACAGTAAATATGTTGAAGGTTATAAACCTTCTTATCAATATGCAATGATGGGGCCTCGTAATGTTAAATAAGTAATAAAGAAGCCTGACATTTTCCTGAATTGAATTATTTCTTAGACATAAACTTGATGTGACAACCCTAGCACTGATGGTAAAATGCCTTTCTAGAATCACTTTGCGTGCTTGTTCATACTAGCAAACACCTCTGCATAGCTTTGCCATAATTTGTCACTGAGCAGAGCATTACATGTTGGATGGAGTCCAAAGTAATTATTCAGCAATGTCTCATATGTCACCGTCGGCTGCCAAAGTTAGTAAAATATTTTAAGAATGAAGACTAATTGAAATCAATTGCCTTAGTAAAAATGCATACCATGCATTTTTGTTAAAAATACATTTGATTGATTATCCTTATCCTGAAGTGTGATCAGACGGGCAGGGCCTCTTAAAAAGGATGAAACTAGCAATAGTACCAGAAATGCACATTTCTATTCCAATAGTAAAAAAAATAAAATATTGGAAACTTTGGCGGTTTAAAGTACAGCACATTTATTATGAAGTTGGGTGGGAAGGGAGCTATTCAGATATAAAGAAAATGGTGATATTACACAACTGTAATAAAAGAAACCTGTGATCAGAACAGATAATATGTAAGCAATAAGGCAGGACAGTGTGTGGGATATACTCTAATATCCACACACCCCGGGTGCGTTATAAGTCATGAGGAGAAGCCGAATGGCTTTAACCGCCCAGGGCGTGTGGATATTAAAGTATATCCCACACCCTGAAGTGCCTTATTGCGCTTAGAAAATGAGTCAACTAACTAAATCAAAATAATAATAATAAAAAAAAAACGTAAAAACATGTTTTAATTAACAAAAAAGTAATTTTTTATTAAATAACCTTCTACCTCTGACCTAAAAAATAGCCGCTTAAAACTTAAAATGCATTAATTAAATTATTATTATTATTTGTTTTTAGTAGACATTGAACTGATTAAAAACAAGAAGCACCATTTATAGATGTTTAAATTGAACACTGCCATTGAAATTGCAGCTTTGAAGACTTAAGGCCTTTGCACACTGGATCCGTTCCGTCATTTAGAATCCATCATCCGAAAAAGTCATCCATCAATCCATTGCACTCTAGATGCGTTAATATCGTACTTCAGAGCGCTGATGAGCAGTAGAGGCTTTGTAGCAAATATACCTAGTTTTAGTATTTTAATAAAAAAGTAATACAATTCTGTTAATTCTTACATAACTTTGAACACAAAAAATATTAAATGCAATATAATAAACTTTCCATGTTTTCTTTTTATTCAAAGTCTTTGTAATGTTTTTTTTGTTTGGCGGCACACACAATTAGATTTTCCATTCTGTTCAGGAACTGCAAGAATCCACGTGTCTTCCCAGTCGTTTTTCATTGGTCAATGTATTTTTTAACGCATGTCAAATCGGATCAAATCGAACTTGTTTCGATTCCAAAATTGACGCATCACCATCGTACAACAATTACGGACTCAGTGAGCAAGGTGCAATAGGGAATTCACATGATCGTTTTTTTCTGTTTAGACGCTTGTTAAATTCGTATGTGTTATCTGATCCAGTGTGCAAAGGCCTTTACTTTTTTAGAAGTTTATTCTGAACAGAAGGTGGAGCTCCAGCAAGCGATTTCGAGCAACATGGTGTTTGATGCAGCAGGATAATCACACAGACATTCTTTGCCACGTCTTGCCATGTTTAGCACATCAAAACAAACCTCTCTCACAAGACCTGCGGCAGTGTCAGGTGACAGTGTTGTGGAAAATGATTACTATTATGTTAATTGTCCTTTGTGATCCTGGAGTAGTGACAGGAGGTATCCATGCCAGATTTGCGGTACTGTTTCACAGTGGCAACAAAGATGTTGTTTGCATTTTAAAATACTCGGACAGTGGCATAAAAAGGACACTCGATGCCCAGGCAGTGGACTTCTGTGTATGTTTCCTTTTCTTTTTCTATGTCCAGCAGCTGTGCTTTTTTTTTTTCGCCACTTGAAAATCTCATCTAGATCAAAACTGATATATACTGTCAGTCATCTTTATTGCAAATTTAAATATGGCTACCATTTTTTTTTCAAAAGTATACATTAAAATGTGGTTAGGCATGTTTATTAATATAAATTTAAATATGGCTACCGTTTTTTTTTCCCCAAAAAATTCTAGTGGCGTATGGATATCTACAAGTGATTAGCCCCTTTTTGAAAAAAAAGTTTCAACCCATGGGAATATGCTGTAATATTCACACACGCATGTGACCTGTTTTGACCAATCAGAATTTAAAAAACCCATTTTATAAACTAGTTTGGCTCATCACAACCACATTACTGGCTATTCATATCTGGAGACTGCTGTATTCAAAGCATAGACAAAAAGATAAACTTGACAAATAAAAACCTAAAATTGCAAAGCATTTACTGGTGCTCTAATGTTTTATACATACCTACCATGTTTTTTTAGCTAGCTTATTCCTGTTTTGTTTTTATAAGAGAAACGTAAGACAGTCTTTAAACACCTGTGAAATTATGTCACCTGTTCTTTACTATCATACCTTTAATTCAGCAAGTTTGTGCCTAGAATGCTTCATGCAGCTGGAACTGCTCAAATGTGTTAAGGCACCCAAATATTCTTTGAAGTTAAAATCAACATGATTTGCTCTATGTCAAAATATTCTGACATCTATGGGTAAAATGTCAGTGGGTTTAAAAACCAGGTTAAAAAAAAAAAAAACACACACAATAAGCGGTTATGTGTGAAAATAATTCTGTTAAGGTCAAGAGCACTGAGATATTATTTACCATATACATGACTTATATATATTCTCTAATAGAGTTTCTTTCAATTAAAAGTAAAGAGGGTGTCCTAACTTACTTAATTTATGATTAGGCAGTACTTATAATCTATTCATTAATTTACTATTTCTCAGAAGTCTCTGCCTGTTTAAAACAACATTTCACAATTCAGAACAGCAGTGGTTTAAACATGTATTGCATCACTTTGCTGCCATCTAGTGGTCAATAGCAGAAAACTAAAAACTGTAAGCAATACTGACGTTTGTGTACAGATAAGGATTTGTTCTAGTCTTTTTAACAGACGCACACAAGTTCAAATGCATTATTATTTAGTGTTTTTTCTATCATTTTTATAATGCATTATAAATATATAGTGTATATTTATATTAATTAAATTGGCTTCACCAACACACTTCACAAAATAAAAACCAGCAACATAATGTTTTTTTGGTTTTGTTTTGCTTTAAAACTTGGCAGAAGGAATAATTGACAAGACACAATGAAAATGCAATATAACGGAGTGTATTTTAAAACCAGTTTCTGTAAAAGGTAGAAGCATTAATATATCTTTAAAGTAAAAACAAACACACACACACAGAGCAGCCAATACTGTTTACAGTGCAGTTATCTTTTTTTCCCCTTCTGTGTGTGGCTGCCAATTTCCTTAAGTTACCAAGAGCAAGGAGACATCTTTGCAGTGATTGTATCAGTAAACCATGATTATTTTGCTTTAGAAAATAAGTGGTTAGGCACCCTATTTTGGTTGTTATTCTACATTTAGGCTACATACACACATAGGCTAAATGTGGTTGCGGGTTCAGCTTTTGCTCTTAATATAGTTTGTATACACACACAGTTCGGTTACAAAGGGCAGCGACAACCGTATTTACAAATGGCACTTGTTGTGTTTGTTTGTTGTACACACACCCCTTTCATTACTGAAGTGAGTGACTCCCTGCTTAAACAAACCACTTAACTCGGGGGCCATCATTACATGCCGATCTTGAGGTTTTGTGTGAGAACATGGAGGCTGCGTTTTTGTTTATGCTTTTGGAAGAAAATACTGTACGAAATTGATTGAGAGCTCGTCAAGCACAGCTATGCTCTTTTCTGCAAAACCTGCGGAGACGCCGTTTTGCTTTTTCTGCAGTTCTAAATACTGTGGCGACGATCTGAAATACCATGACAGTAGATCGAAACATTTCTTCCAACTAGAAGGCTGGTGGGAACGACTTGAGTGGTTTCCAAATGACTGGAAAATGTACGCATGTCTAAGGAGTCGTATGTGCGTCTTTGTCATATACTGAGACATTTCCTGGAGCTCCGGGACACACAGATGAGACGGTATCGGTGGAAAAACGAGTTGCGGTTGCACTGTGGCCTTTGGGGATACGAAATGTCCCACATTGTTTTTGGATTTTTTTTTTTTTAGCCATGTTCATCACACAGAAATGTCTGATAAACAGTGACATCATTAGCTGCACAGAAATCCACAGAGCACCAACTTCATTTGTGTTAGTGCGGTTGTAATACACACTCACACAAGGTTTGTGAGCATTAACTAATAACCACACTTGATACTTGCTCTGAAAAGGATTAACTAGCGCAGTTGTCGCTGCCCTTTGTAACCAAACTGTGTGTGTATACAAACCGTATTAAGAGCAATTGGTGAACTCACAATCGCATTTAGCCTATGTGTGTAAGTAGCCATAGTGTCTCTACATTTTGTAATTTACCTGTAGCAAAATGTTTGCTGTGGCCTTAAGTAAATACTGTACACCATATTTATATTTCATAAATCAAAATAACATTAAAACATAATTAAAATCCAAAAATAGAATTCCTTTACCAAAAACAACAAAAAAAAAACTCCTAAATGAAAAAATATAAACTGCAGCAGTTTATAGACTAGTTTTAAGCTTATTTTAATGGCCTAAAATGATAATTTGTCTGCATTTCTTTTATTTCTCAGCCTATTAAATTAAACAAGATACTTTTTTGATTGCCAAACAATGTTCAATACTTTGCTGCCATCAGGTTTTGCTTATTTTAAAATACATTTGCTCAAATTGCCTAAAGGAGGCAATTATATGTGTTTATATTTCCAACACCTGTCAAAAACATTACATAATCTCACTACTTCAAGCCTTTGGTGCAGTTCAAGAATGAATTACATGCCTCAAATCAGATTATTTTTTTCTTGATGTTTACAAAATTCAATTTCAATAAACTAACGTTTGTTAGCCACAAATAACACAACAGTAATAAATGAAACCACCAAGTAAAGACTATCCCACATATACACATCATGCCAATATAACTTTTTTTTTTTTTTTTTTTTTTTAATCCAAGATTTGCTTCATCCTGATTTTTTTTGTTTTTTTACATTTTGGGTGGTGCACCTCGCAAACTTTTAAAGGAATTTTGGGGCAGTTGTCCCAATCTGTTAGAGCTCATCCTACAAAAAATAAATACATATAATTAATTTTTAAAAAAAGGGAATGAAAGAACAATGAAGCATTTAAAATGTCATACTACCCAGCTACTATAAAATGTGATAATTTACAGAAAACAAACAAAAAACAAAATTTTAACATGCAGGTATTTTTCTGTTAATCCCACAGCATGGAGCACATTTTTGCTTGCATTTTTACTTTATTCAATCTCAGATGACTTTATTGTAATTTAGTGTTACAGAATTTATAAACTGTGTGTTATACATATACAAATATCAATATTTGTGATTAACGCAAGGTATTTTATTTATTTGATTTTGTATTAATTACCCAAATAGATACCCAGGTACCAATTATTTTTCACAATAGGCACCTGGTTCCACATTTTCTACCTGTGCTGGCATCTAATTTACATTAATTAACTGCCATCACGGGATTAAAAACAGCTACTGACAAATGACTAACACTTTTCTTCAGTTTTTTACTTTCATTACTCTTGTCACCATGAATTTGGTAGGATTATAAAGAATAGAAATGGAAAAATATATTCAATACGGAGGCTCACCTTGAGTTTGGATTGGTCCTGTAACGGAGGGGATATCTGTTTTAACCGCATATTCAGGTGGTCAGCTATCACTGTGGCTTCTCGACTGTTTATATATTCTCCCTCTGCACTTTTCTACAAAAAGGACAGAAAATACACAGTAAGTACCATGTGACACAACAGCTACCACTGTACTGTATATCATGATCATGTTTTGGAAAGTGGGTAGAGAGAGTGGGTGGGTGTATATAATGGGTTGCCAATCCATGTTTTTGCTGCTGATTTTCTGAGATGCTTCAAGAGCTGTCTGGATGCATTTCAGATAACTTTTCTTTTTTGTGCTGAATAATCAAACTTTATTGTGTCTTTGATGTCTTGTTGCAGCAACTTCTTAGTTTTTTAGGAATGGTTCAAATCAAGTTTGGTTTGAAACATTTATTATATTAATTGATAATAATGCTTACCTTCTTTTCCCCAAGGTGGGGGTACATTTTGACAGTAGGATAAGCCTTTATTCCAGCTCCCTGGCATGTTTGTGGATAAGCTTGACAATCCACTTTACCAGCTTTTACACGTCCTTTAACAGACTGAAGAGAGAAGAAAATCAATCAATCAGCCTACATTCTCCATCTACTTGCTTAAAATAACATTTCTATGTGGTTTCTTAACTAAGGATTACGGTTCTTCAAGCAAACGTGGCATGGTTTAGAGCAGAGGTGGCCAAACCGCAGCTTGCGAGCCGCATGTGGCTCCTGGTGAAATGCTGGGTGACACATACTTTGCAGCTCGAATGAAATGAACAATAATAAACAAACGAAAAGAGAAACACAAGTTTATTATTTTTGTTATCTGTACTCATTCCTGTTTATTATTCTTTCTTTCTCTATCTTCAGTTTCTTGGAGCCTGCATGTTCAAGGACATTTCTTCACTTGATGACCTTTGACACCGCGCGCTGTATTTTCGATCACCTTGTGTGAAAGCCGGAAAGTCAAGTTCATAATTGTGAATGAAGTGTTCGTTCGTTTCGTAGAAACAATGGCATTGAGCAAATCATCCACAAGTAAACCTCTGTGTCTCACGTGCAACAAATCACTTGCAGACTGTAGTCTGTATGAGGCAAGCAACCTCACACATCATTATGAAACAAATCACAACAAATTCTCATCTGCATATCCTCCTGGATCAGACTTGAGGAGAAACAAGATAGCCTCTATAAAAGCACTACTCAGTGGTCAGCAGATGCTCCTTTCAGCATTCAGTAAAGAAGCTGATGTAACGACTCAAGCGAGTTTTGTGTGGCACGGAGTATCGCTCGTGTCAAACGTCCTTATTCAGATGAATTCATGTGAGCATTCAGATCTTCAAGGGAAGAGCTTGTCAAAATGTTTTGGTGAATTCAGGACAGTTATCATATTTTGCTTCATAATAACTGAAATATTGAATTTAAAGTACATAATACATACAGTATAAACAGAAATTTCAAAAGTTTAATACACTGTAGATCTACAGTACAATAAAATTGACACAAACTGTAAGGCTCTGCAATGTTCTCGTGCATTTTGCTGCTATCGAGAGATTGTAGAACCGCAGAGTTACGAACACCTTGGAAATGGAGGTTCTTCGTAAGCCTGAAATGTGTGTAACTCTGAAAACTGAGTTTTCAATGGTTTTATTAAATGTGGACACCTGCTATCTACACCCTCAATCTGGTGAATAATACAAGGATACAGTACAGTAATGCATTACTCATATTGTTATGGTTCTAAAGTCTTTAAAACAGTACTATAAAATGGACAAAAGGCTACATTTAAGTTACCATTGAAATTATAACTAGTAAAAACACAGATTTAAACGTCCATGAAAACCTGGGTTAACGTTGTGCTTGTTTTAAACAAAATACATTCGTGCAGCTTGCTCAGTCATTCAGCCTCCTTTGGCTTGGAAAAAAAAACACCTGTGCTTTGTTTAAAAGTAAAATGTTCCTAGTAAAAATGCCTGTACTTGCTCTGAAATCTGCCTCACCTTTCTGGATACATGTGTTGGTACAGTAATTTTGCCTTCTCCGTGACCAGCACACCGCTTATAGGAGCGCCTATGTGGTTGCACTGCACTCATTGTTGAGTGATTGCGTACTTCCGGTTGAAAGTGGGGTGTTCGGTAGACCAGTCAGTTCATAAGTTCGTAACTCTGGGGTTGCTGTTGCAATCGTTAACCAAGGGGGTGTGATTGACGGTACATAAGGGGACGTAGCGAGGTGATCTGTTCCTTTGTTATGGTTAACGCTGAACCGGAAAAAGAACCGTACTGTTATCATGAGTGTTTGTTTGTTTTGTTGTGTCTAAAAATATACTTGTTTGTTGTTATTAGATGGCTAACACGATCCGGAGCTGTCGCTAAAGGCCAGCACCAAACCCAGACAACACTGCACTTTTGTCACAATTGATTGAATTTGCACCACGAGCACTACAGCACTCACTGTGGACTTGTGTTTGTGTTATTTGTGGGTGTTTAAATACCGGGACTGTTATTTCGGGACTGAACCCGTGGATTAAACGGAGCAATACACAACGCTCTGTAATGCCTGTTCTCATTATTGTTTTCTGTTGTCATCAGACTTGGGATTACAAATAAACCATCATTTCTCCAGTACTTTGTTGTTTGTCCTTGTCTTGAGCACTGCATCACCCCTACACCTGCGCACTGCAAAGCACTTTGCCAAAGGGTACACATGTGTTTTGTAATGAATAGCATGTTAGAATCTGGTTTGATGGTTGCTGATAGTACGGACCAACATGCATGGTTAAATTACGTATGTGGTAGTTGAAAGGGATACTGAACACCCTGTAGTGTTTACAACAAGTGCATTACTTACTGTTTTCAACCATGTAGGTATGGCATTAATGTTAACATATTCACCATTGCTTTGAATTTTTATTCACATGCTTTCATCAAGTAGGGACTGCTCAGTACATGAAACTTACCCTGGCTAGAAGTTCAAACTCTGGGGCAAAATTCTGGCACGGCCCACACCAAGGTGCATAGAAATCAATAACCCAGTGGTCTCCACCATTCAGTACTTTCTTATTAAAATCTTCAGGTGTTAAATCAACTGAAGTGCGAGGAAGAGTTCTGTAGAAAGAAACAAGGTACATTAAGCACAGTTTGTCACACTTTACAACAAGTGATGGATATTCAAATGTAGGAACTTCCAAATATTTATAAATAACCCTTATTAACACAAACTGCCACTTACTGTTCAGTGTTAAATGCCCATTGTAAACTAAGAAGCACATTGCACATTGTAAACTAATTAAATGACCAATATTAAAACACATACTTTCAGTAGCACAAAAAAAGATCTTCATGAAACTCTTTGAGGCCTCCAATTAATTTAAGATATTGACACTTGTTCGTATGAAAAGCAAAAATACATTCTCAAACTTACCCCAATGCCCAAGCTTTTAGTGAATTTGCATCTCTGTGCCACCCATTGTAGCTACTGTAAAGGAAAAAATAAAAAATAAAGACTTTATCTTTAGAATTGTACACTGCTGATGTCTAGGACTTTGTCATATACTTGTCTTGTCAAAATGTCTGCCTTTAATTAAAAATGGGGGTCATACTGACCTCCACAGACAGGATGCTCTCGACACAGTAATATCTGTTTAATACTGAATAAGTTAGAATGAAAAAAAACATGAGACCCTTTACCTGGCAATTTTAACATGAATGAATCTAAAGTTACGTTGTATAGATTAGAAAATGTGAAAATGCTATACACGTAGTACTGTGCCATGAAGAAATGTACTAAATTCAAGACAAGACACTCAGAATAGGAAATACATACTGATATTCATCCCCATTTTGCGATTTTGGCAGGTAGAAGCGGATTTCAGGATAGGCATGAACACTTTCTCGTTGACAGAGGGAAGGATACTTCTGACAGTCAACACTTCCAACGTTGATAATTCCACTCAAAAGCTAAAATAATAATAAAAAAAATGTATTAATCTACATTTAAAATAAAGATGTACTGACAGTATTTTATGACAGTATTTTTCTGTATTTACCCTGGCCATTCTTTTCCATTCTGGCAACAGTGCCTGGCATGGACCACACCATGGCGCATAGAAATCCATCAACCAGCTCTCACCAGTTTTTCTGTTTTTTACTAGTTCATCAAATGTATCAGGGTTAAATGTTACTACTGAGGGATTAACAAGATCCTGCGGAAATATAGAGGAGACATTTGATGTAAAAGGACCACCATACACTGCTCATGTATTTTACAAAATTTGTATTATTCAAAATGTACGACAACTATGTATAACTGTTTAATAATTCAATCTACATTCTGGAAAACAAACATTAACCTACGATAACCCTGGCGCAAAAAAACAAGCATGGTCTGTACAGCAGGTTTGTACCAGACCGGCATTCATCTTTCAGCTTAGGAACAAAAAGTGAAATGTGAAACTAGGTTGATCAAACAGAATTAATTTATATGTCATGAGTCCAAGGACCATTAAGGGCCCAAGCAATTTACCGTAGGTTTTGGCCTATTGACTCGTTGCAGAAGTAATTTGCCTCTATATAAGACAGGCCTAGCATGAGATACTGATGATTATATAATTGACAAACTCTTAAGCTCCATCTGCAAGATACCTCAATGAACTCCAAAATCCCATCAGCGGAGTGGTGGCCGTCATACTCATGAATGCTCGACTGGTTGAATATAACTGTTGTTGGGTAGGCCTGGATGTTGTACTAAAAAAAAAAAAAAAAATTAAATTACAAAGTATAACAAACATATTTTTTAGTTGAAGTACTTTCCATGTTACAAATAGTCATATAATATATATAATGGCAGTAAAGATAATAGTATTTTTTTTTTAAGTTTCCACAAAATATTATAAATATTTAAAATTGCTGATGCATACTAAATCAGTATGCATAAACTTGTAGACATGCTGCTGTGAGGGCAGGTTGTGTAATACGGTGTGATCTGTAGATATTTTTGTAATATTCTTACCACACTGCAAAGCTCTGTATGGACAGTACAATCAAGCGTGCCAAACTTCAACTGACCAAATAGATGTTTCGAAGCTTTCCTTAACTCTGGGAGCAGAGCACGGCAAGGAGGACACCACTGTAAGAGATTACAGCTTCAAATAAGAACAAGTACACAGCTAAACACGATTGTATTTATCCACATACAAATAAAATGTTAAAAAGATATACCATTTTTTAATGTATGTGTATATGCTTGCATATAAAAGAAATCAAACTTACTGGTGCAAAGAAGTCCACAAGCCAAGGCTCTTTCTCCTTGTTTGGGAAGGTTTCTGGTCCAAGTGTCACAACATGGGCACTAGCACTATCTTTTGCAAAGGCAACAATATTATACAAAATGTTCTTCCCTGGAAAAAAGCAAAAACAGGACTTACATAGAGGTATTCATGTTCTAAACAGTAAGTTGCTATCTTTCGCCAAGTTATTACGCTACAGAACTTTATAAAGAAGCATTTGCACGAGGTAACAATTTATTTTCAAACTGATTCTTACCATGGTGGATCTCAAAATGATTTATGCCGGTGCCCTTAAAGACTGCTATGCTTGGATGGTGGATGTATAAAGAATTACACAAATCTGATTCTGACTGGCAGTCAATCCTTCCAACCTAGTTAACACAAAAAAATATGTTTAACCTTAACAGAAGAGGACTCTCAACTTCCAACTCCTTTATCAATGATGTTCTACAGGGTTTCCACAAGCCCTTGTATCACAAAATGTATATAACTGGATAGGATTTTAAAACCATAGGACCTAATTGAGATGCAAAATTTAAATACACATACAATAAATACTGTATGAAGAATAAAGAAATTAACATCATATACATTTAAATAAAAAAACCAAAACATATGTATATGCACATTTTATTTATATCATGACCATCGGCCCCCACAAACATCAACATACCTGTATATTGTCTTTTTTTAAAAGAGTGTTAAGCTTTTTGTATTCATGTGTGCCTGACTCCTTCTCACCAAAAGTAAAACGCAGAAGCCAGCGGTGATGGGCCAGTTTCTCCTAGGGGAAATCAATACTTTTTAAAAATTCTGAAACTGAAGATGTTTTTAACTAAGAAACACACAGATTTTATTTGCAAATAATAATAATAAAAAACACATTACCTTAAATGTTTCTCTTGTAAGCTCTTCCAAATCAGGTAAACGTTTCATAACTTCAGTGTAAATCTCCTTTGTATCAAGGGTATTAAGAAACTAAGAACAAGAAAATGATATATAGTATAAATTTTGTAAATTTTTACATTACACACACTGCAAAACATAAATTGGCAGTCCATGTGGCCTTTGCACTGAATGTTAATTTGGTATAATCCTCCATTAAAATGAGTTGCAACCCTAACTGTTCCAATTCAAACCAAGTCCATCTTGTCTGCTGCCAATGAAAATGAAGGAGACTCGGTTCCAGATGGAAAATGGGATTATACTGCCCATTATAAACTTGTACATACCAGCACACCGCCTTTATCTTTAAGGGTAGTTCCGGGAGGGAAATAAGCCGTAGTACTAGATGTAACATCAAAACTGTCACAAAGCTGGGCTTGCGTGGAGCAGTCCATCCACCCTACATTAACCAGACCTTCCTACAACAAGACAATAGAAAACAAGTGAAATCCAAGCTGTGTCAGGGCTGAGGCCTTGCACATAGGAATGCATGTTTGTGTTTGGTTTATTTTCACTCTGGGGTTTTGTGTGTTGACCATAGTACCGTGTAAATAGTTTTGTTGTGAATGACTGAGGCCTGGACTCGACTTGTCTGGGGCAGTTACCTGCTATGTTTGGTTGTGGGGGAAAAGCAGCTGGCCAACTATGGATCCCTAACCAGCAGGTGGGCGTGTTCCAGAAGATGGGCATGTCCCGGAAGAGTGTCTTGCGATAAAAAGGGGTCAGTTACACACCAAGGCTGCTCCGAAATCCTTCGAAGTCTTAACCTTTGTGATTAAGAAGTCAACTCATTCAACCACCTTGTCTTTAACAAGGGTAGAAGCTTAAGAGAGTAAGAGAGCCGACAGAGACCATGCGTGTATCCGGGATTGGTGTTTTAATTGTTATAAGGAATAGGGATTTGTTTAGGGAGTTTAGTTCCCATGTAAAAGTATAGGAGCGAGTTATTTAAGCAGGACCTCCGTTAATTAGCCGAGTAGCGCTCGTCGGATTCACAGCGTCCTTGTGTTTGTTTTCAGCGTTTTATATTTGCATTTCTGTTTTCTTGTACGTCCCTCAGACGTTACCATTGCCAGTAGCGTCACATGGTTTTGTATTTCCTGTAAATAAATCCTGTGCACCCGAGCACCGTTGTCAACTGCAACCTCCAGGTATCTCCCTGTCAGTGGATAACCCACACCCCCTGTCACACAAGCATTCAGCATTCTAGGCAAAAATGGCAAAAGGGACTTTTGATTTCTAGAACATAAAACTTTTAAAGCCAAATTTTTAAAAATGCAATCTCCAAAAAAATGTTAAGTGTAAAAACTCTGATAAAATAACAAAATGCACCTATAATGCCTACTTACTTATGTGCTTTATTGACTAGATCATCAGTATAAAAAAACAGGTTAAAACAATATATTTCAATATAGTATTGCTTACCAGCATCCCAGCTAATTTGTGACGACTTTCTGATCCCAGACAGTCTAAGAAACAACATTTTAATATTATTTACATTTATTATAAAGACCAACTGCTACAACAGTAATTAATGAACCTCATATTTTCAGTAGCTTACAACTTTTAGACGTAAAAAAAAATTACTTCTGGTACTAGCTGGAGCCACATACAGTACATAGACGAACTGACCACACTAAGTACGCTGCTTTATATTGACACATGTTTGGAGAATGCTAAATTGTAGGCAAATGTTCTTTACAGTATAGAGGGCACCAAATATATTATGCACTTTTTTAAAAGTTATTCTTTCACAAACATAGTGTCACCTAGTTTCCACTGGCAAGTCTCTTATCTCGCTCTTTCATCAGTACAGTGTGGGTCTGTATCCTGCTACTGTGGGAATTGAAACTGTTCTGTTCAGTGAAGCTCACAAAAAAAGGTAAGCAAGCACCACATTACATAATATGAAAACTGTTAGCAACATTAATCAAAAGCTTGTTTAATGCACTTTGTGAAAATGTATCTTTCACTTTACAATATATTTTTTAAATGTGCAGTATATTATATATATATATATATATATATATATATATATATATATATATATATATATATATATATATATATACATACACACACATACAGAATAGATTAACCACCAAGGGTAAATGGTGGGTGGTTTGTTGTGCAATGAGCTTCTTTCCAGAACATCCCACACGTATTCAATAGGATACGGGTCAGGTAAACATAATGGCCAATCCATGCACTCAATTCCTTATCCTCTAGAGCAGGAGTTCTCAAACCCGGTCCTGGGGACCCTGGGTCTTCTGGTTTTCATTCTGACTGTGCTCTCAATCACTTAACTAAACCCTTAATTGAACTGATAATTTGTTTAATTAGACCTTTTTACTTGTTTTCAGCTCATAAACAGTTGCAGAGTTCAAGTTACTTACAAAAGGTTATAGCTAACTTGAAATCTGCAACTGTTTAACAGCTGAACATTAATAAAAAGGTCTAATTAAACAGATTATCAGTTCAATTAACACTAGAACTGCCACAGCAGTCATTTTGATGGTTTGTGGTTGTCCGTTTATGACTTTTCCTAAATACCCTGACGCTGTTTGAAAGGCAGGATAGAGAAAATAAAATTATAATCCTGCCCACCTAGAACCGCCAAAGCAGTCATTTTGACTGCCTTTTACAATACATGTTTTTATTTTGAATATAACCTACATTATTCTATTTTATATACAAGCTTGTAATCTCTACTGGACTTGGCAGCCATCAATTCATTTGTTTTGTACAAGGAATGCACCGGGGAAAATATCAGTAGGCGAGATTTCATCTTGAAGCTAGCCACAGCGCTTTGGCAGAAACATTTCGATCAGAAAACTGCAAAGCTGCAGGCTGCTGCAGCTCAATCTGGATTCTGTGCTGCACAAAGTGACACACGCAGCAGAAAACATGTTACTTTCGTTTTAAAATTTAAAAATTATTTTGTTTAAAGTTTTGTATGTACATATACCCGTTTACACACTCATTTCTTTTGAAATGTTTATTTTATTAGTTTTTAATTTTTTGAAGTAGTGTTTAATATGGCATTTGGGCTATGCAGATATGATGTGCTTGAATAAAACCTTTGAGTTGTATCCAATAGTTTATCTTTTATTTTAATACTGATGTTGTTTAAAATGTAATCATTATGACAGCCGGTGGCAGTTTTAGGTATGAGTATAACCGCGGCGGTTCTAGTGTTAAGGATATAGTTAAGTAATTGAGAGCTTAGTTGGGATGAAAACCAGCAGACACAGGGGGTCCCCAGAACTGAGTTTGAGAAGCCCTGCTCTAGACACATAAATATAAAAAATGGTGCCATTTACAGTCAATATAGACAGTCCATGTAGTAACTAAAACTATGAATCATCAGATTGTGGAACAAAGAGGGAGCACTCTTATTTTAAAATTCACACACTTAATATTCACATTCTATAATATTCAGTATTACCTCCTGATTCTGCGCAAAACGTTACTAGCCATCCAATTCTTGAACTAAAAGCTTTTTCGACAGTCTCCACAAAGTTGCCTAAAAATGGTAAAGCATTGTAAAACTCATGGTTAACCAATGTAAAGCAAGACAAAAACACAGCATAAATCAGAGGAAAGCAAGATAAACTACAACATTAATTAATTTGTAAAACTGCCCATCTTGCCCCCAAAAGGAGAGATTGCACATAGTAGTAAAAAAGCTTGGATAAATAGTGGGCATTGTGCTATTGTGTATTTAGGAAGCTGTTACACCAGTGATGATGTCACCTTCATTCTTACTAACAGTGAAAGTCAATTTAACATAATATTTATTAACATCTTGGTCATTTTAAGGCAAGTAAATGTTCAAGACAAACTAAAAAAAACAAACAACATAATGTTAACGGTCCTGTTCTTTTAATTATCGTTAACTAGGGCAATGAGATGCATGTCTTTTTTATTATTATTTATTATTATTATTATTATTATTATTATTATTATTATTATTATTACTCTTTCTGCTGAAGTATCATTTACCTGCCCACAGCTCTGTTACTTTGCTTTTCACAAACTGCATAGCAAAATCTTGAAGACTTTTCTTTGTTCTGTCTCCAAAAAACTTCTCTGGATTCTAGAAAAAAAACAACATCATAAGAAAAAGAAACATTGGCATTGTATAAGAAATATCATGCTTTTGTATTTTAGATTCAAGCAACATGCATCAAGCTCTCCCAAGTCGGTATTGATGGAAATGGGAAATTATGGCAGACTCAGGCACATCACAGAAGCACTTGCATTGTGTCTTGGTATTTGGCAATTGCCCAGTGCTATATATTGTTCATACATACCATTCCTGCCTTATAAATGTACAGGCTGGGATAGCTGTTTATTCCGTTTGATCGACAGAGCATTCTGTTGTCACCGCAGTTTACAGCCCCGATCCGGATCACTCCATCCATTTCTTTAGCAAATTCTCTCCACTGTAATATAGATTACAGCACAAACTGGCATTTAGCTGTATATGTGTTTTAATGTATTATCACAATATACTGTATATTACTGGAAAATTGATCATGTACAAGAACAGAAAGTAGTTCAATGCAGCTCTACAGAGGTAATTACAAATAACAAAATATAGTTTTGTTTTTACAGACAGACAGGTAGAATTATAAACTAGACATAACAGCATAACCGTATACAGTTAACCAAGATAGCCTTGATGAGGCATGAGCGGTCTGAACATTTCAGTTTAGTACAGTAATGTTAAAATATAAAATTACCGTTGGTGCTAGATCATGGCAGTGTGAACATCGAGGGAAGTAGAAATTCACAAACCACAGTTCCCCAGAGTTAACTGCTACATCTGATCCAACAAAACACAATCAAAACATGAACACACAATCAAAAAATGAAAACAAAATGAATTAAGTAAACACAAACACTGTTTTGACGACAATATTATTTTACTTACCAAAGTCTCCTCTGTCCAAGGTAATGATCTCATGATCATCGTCATAGATGCCTGGACAAACAACAAAAATGAGGCATCAGTTTAACATGGTTGCCCAAAATAATACGGTTTACTTTCTTTACCAGAATGACAGCAATGAAATTGCAGGAAAACAGACATAAAAACTCAGGTTTCTGGTTATAAATATTGGACACTGAGGCTGACAGCATTACTTAAATTCAGAAACCATAGAATACAAACATTTGGATGTCTAATCCCCAGGCTTTAATCAACAATGTTTCTGCTAACCCTGTCCCCAATCAGGGAGTGATGTCACAGTTTTGGAATCTGGATTGCAACCCTCAGGATATGTGATCATGGAACCATTTTATGTGCAAACATACATTTCTCCCCCAACAACAACACTGCTTACCTGAAAACAGCAATGAACATGTCTATAATAGGTGTAATAGTTTATATATATATTTTTTTTGCCCTGTGCAAAACACATCTTAATTTTATTTAGAAAGGGGCTCTTATCTGCCCCCTATTTTACTGCATTTAATCCTGTACTTCAGAATACTGTAATCTGCCAAGTGTTTAACCTGTAGTACTTTGTATTTAATCATATCCTGATGTAACTATCACTATTATCTGCTGTGTTATTGAATTTTGGTTTGTCACACTTGTACTTTGCTTGAACAAAAGTTATTGTATTTCTTGCTCTTATTGTATTACTTGTATTGTAACACTTGAAATGTATTTGCTTACGATTGTAAGTCGCCCTGGATAAGGGCGTCTGCTAAGAAATAAGAAATAAATAAATAAATAAATAAATAATAATAATAATAATAATAATAATAATAATATCTTTTACCAAAATCATAACGGTAGAAATTCCAGCTTTCATATCTTCCTCCTTCATGGTTGTCCTCAAGCCCCTTCTCTCCATATTTGTCATATTTCTTTCTGAGATCTTCATCTTTTAAAACTTCATAGGCTCTGTTAATTTTCAAAAACCTGTCGTGTGCCTCTTCATCACTCTGGTAAAATAATAAAAAGTGAATTTCATCTTTTTGCATATTCACTTATTACTGATGTTACTGTAGTTGGTTAAGCTCCCCCACCCCGAAAATAATTACTGTACTAGGGGTGTGAAAATTTGACATTCCCTTTGACCATCAGTTACAACTGTATTCAAAGTTAAGATCCCAAAGACAAAATACAGTTACAGCACGTTTTAACTGTATACAGATAAACACTATTATTAAAGTTAAAAGATGAATGGAAAAAAAATAATGTATAAACTGGCGGCGGATTAAATTCAAAACTGCAAATCAATTGAAAAGTTTGGATGAGTTTTTAGGATGTTATCTAGCATTGAAGCATCATTCTTCACTAAATTGTTATAGTTTGGGAATCCACGAAAAAAAAAAAGGCTGTATCTTGCCACATTAGAACCAGGCTTTTGATTGATATGACAAATAGATCAATTAATTATAAATTAATGCTAATCCTGGGGAATCAAAAACATTCCACTTCAGGATTAATATATTGTCTGGAAAAGCCTACTGATTTTGACTCGTGTCTTTACATTTTGATATCTGGTCTACATACAATATTCAGTGACGTTTAAGATAAAATAAGTATCCACAGTAGTTAGATGGTCTGAGGCAGGCATCACAAAATCACTGGAAATGTGTGTCAATGTGACCTGTTAGTCATTCTTTTTACTTACTGGGTTTTTATCAGGATGCATCTTCAGGGCAAGCTTTTTGAAGGCCTGCCTTATTTCTCTCGTACTTGCTTCTCTTGACACTCCAAGACGTTTATAATAATCTTCATCAGTGTAAACGACAACAGTTAAACAAATCACAACAAATAGACATATAACTTTCATGTTTAAATGTCTCTGGTTGGAGCTACAGGAATGTGCATTAAACAGAATGCTTTCCATTGTGCAGTTCTGTGAGCTTAATTCAAGCAGTCTTCAGAATGTAGGCAGTTCAATTTTATTTTTTATTTTTTTTATTGGGAAACAGCATACACGTTCCTCATTTGCAATGATTTGTTAGGATCTGCTTTCAAGTTTTTCAGATTAACTGGTTTCCTGCAGTCTGCGATCTGTAGAAAAAATAAAAATAATGCTTAAATATTAGCACATGCAGTTCATTTATAAACAATAACACTTTGGAAAATGAATTGATCCACAAATCGAACAACAGTTTACAGTGTAATAGCATCCACAGGTTGGTCCAGTCTGCCTGTTTCTTACATTTGAGAAACGGGTTTGCTGGCTCAGAGGTAATAAACTTACTATGGTCCCAAATCAACCCATGCTAACTGTCCTTGCAGGCTTCTCTGAAATGGTGGTCTCCAGACCTTCTCTTCCCTCAAGCATATACCTTCAATGGAACACCCACCCTTTGATCTCGCTACTCTGGTACTAAAAATCTAGCAAGAGTTATCATCTGCTCTATAATAAAAACAAGTAAGCAAGCTTCTTGAAACATACTACCTATTGTTAACCAAGACAAGACTTGTGAATAAACTACAAGTATAAATGTGCTTTTTCTACTTTGCTAGAGTTGTTTAATGTTATGTAAACGAACCAAAAAATAAATCTGAAGGAAAAGAAAAACACATATTACCAAAGTACAGTGAAACCTGCAAAGACCTTTTAGATTAGCTTCTTTCCTCTACCCAGCATGCAAACCAGCACATCCACACAGTAAACCCAACAGCACCTTTTCTACCTGCAAATTAAACAAGATCACAATCTGCAGCAACACACACAAATCACCTGTAAATATTTGAGAGGTAGCATTTTCAAAAAACACTTATTCTGTTTGGCAGTCAGAAACTTCTTTTTTTTTTTAAAGATATGCTAGCGATCATGATTTAATTATTATTATTTTTATTTTTTTTAGTTTGTTGCTAACTGCATAAACACCTAAACTGGAGATCAGAGACTAAACTTGAAATATGAAGGCAACACATGAGCACACCTTTCCATGATAAACCTCAGGTACACTCCCTCATTGCCATATTGCATGCTACATTTGTACATTCTTAAAGGACACTCGTTTAAAACAACACAATAACTTAACTGCATTACTAGGACATTGTAGGATGCTGTGTTTTACCGGTAACCACGCAGTCCTGTACCGGATCCAGTACCACAGAACAACTTATGTGACACGGTAAAGAAACACTCATGCATTGTTTCGGTATGTGTAGACCTACGTTTAACTTAAAAATGAAATGTTAAACTATTGCACTATTTAATAACTATTTTACAATTTTTACACACCTGACCGGATGCACATCCCGATTCCTGTTCTATTGCCGATGTGATATTAACACTCTCTAGACTGGGAATTACTGACTGAGAACAAATCTTGACATGACGTCAGTACGTTTTGTGAGAGCCACGTTGATCACAAACTCCATTGCAGTAGCCAATAGGAAAGCGTCTAAGATATTTGCAGAAGGAAGTTTCCAACATAGCAAGCTGGAGTTTAATAATACTGGCGACACCTTTTAATGTCATTCCCTGACTCAACGATACATGGGCCTACCAAAGTATACATTTGAAGACACGAGTTATACAGTATGTATGAATAAAAAGGCTTTTTTTCTGAGAATTTTATCTCGTATACCGCCTGGTTACACCCAGACTCGCCTTGCAAACTGACCTAACAAGTTTTACCACACGACGGGTTCTGCAAGAAATACCGGTAGTTATTTTCGCGAAATACAGTCTCATTGATCATTTAACATTTCAACAACAGTATACGTGTTGCATGAATTAAATGTGCAATAAACATAGCTTTAGTTTTAATACATTTTCTACCACCGTCCACCGCACCAGGTTATTCGGCTGTAGTTATACATATTGAACAATATTATATCACAGTATATCCCCGCTACAATACAACTACATAAATACAAAATTATAGCTGTAAATATGATGAAAAAGTTGAACAAGAAATTAAACGTAGTCAAGTAAAAATGTGATAAGTTATTAGGTAAGAAAGTGTGGTGTTAGCACTGTGGTAATGTATATGAAAATCACTGACTTACAACATGTGGGATGACTTGTGTTCACAAGATTCATGTAATAATGTCAGTGTGACAGAGATGTATAGTCAGGTGTGATATGGCTGCCACTTCTGTTCTATCCCAGTTGCCATGGAGAAGCATTTTTTTTCCTTCCTTTTTTATTATAACTTGGCTGCAGTCATTTAGATTTAAGAAATAGTGTACTGTTATATATATATATATATATATATATATATATATATATATATATAATAATAGATAATAATCGATAATAGATAATAAATAATAGATAGGCTTCAGTGAGTTACAGGAAAATAATGTCATCTAGTTTCTGTGACGTCATAAATTACGAGTCCGAAGGTCGATTCATTTAAAACTGTCACAGAAACCCGATATGGAATTATTTTCCTGTAACTCACAGAAGAGGCCCACCTGTTATTTCTTTTTTTTTTTTTTTTATAATACATGGATACCCTTGTGCTGGTAATATTTAAGAAGACGCGGTTGAGCAGTACAGTTAGGTTTTTTAAGCGTTGTGGCGCAGTGCTGTACAGACGTTCTATGTCGTTAAGTTTCTCCAGTTTCTCTGAGATGAATGTACCAGCTTTACTTTTTTTTTTTTTTTTTTTTTTTTTTTTTTTTTTTTAACGTATTCTCATTTTGTTGACCATTAATGAACATTTCTGTACTGTGGGTGTCGAGTGATAGAAAACAAGACATTTTGTGTTTGAATTGAAGTGATGGTCTCGAGGAGTCGAATATATATATATATATATATATATATATATATATATATATATATATATATATATATATATATAAAGTAAAGAGTTGTTAGAATGCGTTTTATTTTGTTTAAACTTTAACATATATTTGGAATGTTGGTTATCCTTTCTATAAGGAATGGTGGAGTAGTCTATCACTTGTGCTATTTTTCCTGGTCAGTGATGGAATAAATATACTTGTATGTAATCAACATTGCAGTGTATACAAACTTACTGCAGAGTGCATTTGCAGTTATAATTACACTATCCAGGCAGAGAACGGATGCTTCATCCCATTACACTGTCACTGCTGCTTTCCCCAAAAGTGACGTAAAACCCATAATGCATCGGTGTTGGTGAAAAGCACATTCTGTTTCCGCCATTATTTGAAATTTTTAATTGAGCCTAAAATCGGCAATATTTTTTAATGTACGATTGTTTCTCCACGTGTATGAGATTCTTCAGATAATCTGTATTGTCTCGCGATGGAATTTCAAGGTGAGTTTCTTTGTCTCTTATTTATTACACTAGGAACCCTCACTGTCACTGCTAGTGTTGTGTTAAATAAAAAAAGTATTCCCACTTGCTCGCTGTTTTTCATTTTACATTTTACGACCAAGCCTGTTACGTATGTTTAGCAGTATGTCAACTGTCACAATAATATTATGTAAAATGATAGTATTTTTGAAAACTATGCGTACATTTCATTTAATATTGACGTCTGTACAGCCTGAGGACACGTTGAGCGAGTACTATTTTTTTTTTATATATATATTAGCACCTGTGGCAATACACGGTGGAGCATGCTGGTCCTGTACTACCGCGCTAAGCAACCAACAAACATCTTATTTTAAAACAGCGTTCCTTTATTTGCGTAATTATGGCTGCAAACATGTTGGCTTCAGAGGACGTGTGTTATGCACAGTAGGCTAGTTTTAGCCTTAAGTTTAAAATACGTGTTTCTGTGGAGGAAAGGGGGTAGGTAATGTGTCAGCTGTGACTTGCTACCGCAGACCGAGGCATGTAAACTACCAGGCACCGTTTTGTTAACGTGGTAGGTTTTATATGGTTCAGTGGGACCGGTTATTTGTTCTGGTAACGTTCATCTACGACTCACGAGCAAACTGTTCATTCAATTCTGCGAAATGTTGGTAAAACATTCTCAGTGCAAGAAGTGAGCGCACCCATGGAACATGTGGCCCCTAGATATTATTATTATTATTATTATTATTATTATTGCTGCTCCGATTTGTCTTAAGAGACTTTTGAGTTATACTTAAACATAGGTCAGCAGTTGGAAATAACGTTTATTGCGTGTTTAACAAACATACCAGAGTAGTGCCACACTGGAATGTGGAAATGTTTTGTGTTTTCCTACTTGAATAAAAAGTTATCTGGTTCCGTTATGTTGTTGAAATAGAGGTGCATTTATTGTGAAGGAAATACAAGTAGACTTGTTGTTAAGACTTGTTATGATTACATTGTTTTTCTGTAATACGAGCAGAACCAATGGCACTCGGATCCCCCACCTCCCCGAAGCCTGGAACAGGTGCTCAGTTCTTGCCTGGATTTCTAATGGGAGATCTGCCAGCCCCTGCAACTCCTCAGCCTCGTACCTTCGGTGGCTCCATTGCAGGTGGAATGGAACTGAGGTCCCTGCTTATGTCAGGTGAGTCTCCTGGCAGAGTTTGACGTACTTTTGTGGACCATCAATAACTTAAACGCTCAATCAGAATTCTAAGGCAAAGCTGTACGAAACCAAGTCAGATATACAAACTTTTTGGCTGGGGAAAAAGGAAGAACAAATAATCCATTCATAAAAGTTAATATAATGTTATTACTTTTATTATACTAATGTTTTTTACTCAGGAGATAGACAATATTGACGATTTGTTTCCTGCAGATGTGTTAATAAAAACATCAACAATTGGGATTATTTTGCAACAATATGGATGTTCTGTAACACTTAAGACATGGCTTAATAAATGCATGGACAATATGTTTACAGTACCTTTTATGTATCCCGAATCACTTTACAAAGAAAGAACATGATGAAGACAGGAAGAGTAGATTAGATTAATGTCACAGACGTGTGTTCAGAAGTAGTGCTACACACAAACCCAGTTCTCACTGGCCTGAGATGAAAGCTATTGGATAAAGAAAGGACATCTCCCCCTCCTCCAGGCTGTAGTTTAGGGCTGCAACGAAGGGTACATTTTGACCTTCGAAGGTTCTGAACACATTACTGAAGTAAGTTTTGAACCTTCGATGGTACTAATTTGCATAATTTACTGGTGATGTCACCATAGTTACTTGTTTATATTTGATTGAAAATCCTATTATTTTTCAGGTAATCCATATAAATGGAATAAAACATTCACGTGTAGTTTAAAGAGACGTCATATAGAACAGTAATCATGTTTTTATAATTTAAATAAAAATACAGGTTGTTTATTTACACGTAATTGATGCTGCTTGCAATATATACAGTAAACTTGCATTGCAGCAGCACCAACTGCAGCGGACTTAGGCAAAACAAAGCTTTATTTAAGTCACCATTCCAAGCAGGTTATCAGTCAGTCACATTTTACTACTACTAATATGAACTTACGCTTGTCAAGTGATC
Source organism: Acipenser ruthenus (assembly GCF_902713425.1). NCBI lineage: Eukaryota > Metazoa > Chordata > Actinopteri > Acipenseriformes > Acipenseridae > Acipenser > Acipenser ruthenus. The sequence goes on from NC_081199.1 coordinate 30,340,370, forward strand.
CCAGAGATATGAGTCGCTTGCACAGTTTGCATTCAACTTTTGGTCGTATAGGCATTTAACAAAAAAATCCCAATTAGCAGAGGGGTTTCGAGACATTTCTTTCAATACAGCTTACTCTATACAGCGCTTTGCTGTCGAGATGGCAAATGAAGAAAGGTTTGCCTCTAGATAACACAAGTGGGGGGGGGGGGGGGGGGGATTTATAGTATTTGCACATTGTCAAACGGTTTCTGTTAACAGAAAAAAAAATATATATATATATATATACAGTACGTGAATTCAACTTGACGAACCTTCGAATGTTTAAAACTATCTTTGAATTCCTGGCTAGCAAAAGAACCTTCGAACACAGCCCTACTGTAGTTTAATTTAAAATAGTATTCTTATTAACACTATTTGTTTTTTGTTTTTACCCGTAAAATCTATTCAGGTGGCTCCCCTCCTCAGCCAGTTGTCCCTACTCCAAAGGACAAGAGTGGAGCACCCCCAGTTAGAAGTATTTATGATGAACTTGCAAGTCCAGGAGTTGGTCTAACACCAATAAGTTCAAGAAAACAAGTAAGTAATTGATTGCTTTACTTCAAGTTTCTATTCTGTTATCTCCTGGTCTTGGTGCAATGAATTCTGTCTTGTCCCACAGCCTGCCTATTCAATTATGCAGACCCCATTGTCTGGGATGACTCCAACCACCCCTGGAACAGGTACATCTTAAAAATAAGTTCTAGGTGATTGTTTCTGTGTCCTTATTTCAACCTTCATTGTGACTGCATGCATAATTGATCATGTTTCTGCATATGCTGCCACAATAAAATCGCATGTATTTGTTGCATATACTTGAAACAAATTATTCATATCACACACCTGGTCAGCATTCTAGTCAAGACAGGCAACTGTCAGCTTTGGCTATATGTTAAATGCTGTACCATATTCAAACCAAATTCAATCCTTCTTGCTATAGGTTATCATTTTTTAGTAAAAAAATATGTCTAAGATGATATGCTATGGCTGTTTAGATTTGTGATTACTTTTATAACCTGGTTAATTAATTTGTCTTAGCTTCAAGTGTGTTTAGTCCTACTATTGGGCAGCAGAGGAAAGCCACCCTCTCTCCGGCTCAGGTCGATCCTTTCTACACTCAAGGAGATGCTCTTTCTTCAGATGACCATCTAGATGACAAATGGGTTACAGTTTTTGGGTTGGTATTGCTTGTTGGTAAACTGTGTTTTAGTATGCAGCTTTTTGTTTAGGATATGTCGCCTTTTACTGCTTGTTTATTCGAACTGTATCTCTGTATAAAAGACTCCATACAAAAAAAATATTGTATTTGTGAAATAATTACTTTCTTTATCAGGATAATATATTAACATCCCCATGCCTTTTTGTTTTGTAGGTTTCCTCCAGCATCTGCTTCTTATATCCTGCTACAGTTTGCACAGTATGGAAACATATTAAAACATGTGGTAGGTGCAATTATTGTGTGTGTGTCTGTGTGTAACTTGTACATTGAAATTATTGAATCAGTACATGCACACAATGAAACCCTATTTGAAATATGAAGTTGCATTTCCATTTCCTGAATGCTCTTCTGGGAATCAATTCTCCATAGCAAACTGTACACATTGTTTTCCCTATCACTGCACAGGGCTTAATTCAGGCAATCCTCATTAAGAATTCTAGGTAAAAATGTTCAAGTGCAGGTAGCATGAACATACAGTGTTCAAACAGGATACATTAAACGTGTCATTAATGGGATTGTGGTGAACATGAGCAAAGGTCCTATACATTTGACATATTTGATTATTGGGAGGTTTCTACTTAAATAGACCATGTTTCTTAATGCAAGAAGAAACCACTTTTATTGTTGGCTCAACCAGCGTGATTAGCAAGAACATTCTAAAATAATAAAATGCTTATTTTCATTTTAAAATTATACAGTAGATTTCTCGCACGTTTACACATTCATGCCACTGTGAATTGTACAAAATTCTCATTTGAAATCTCTGTAGATGTCTAACAATGGAAATTGGATGCACATGCAATATCAGTCAAAACTCCAAGCTAGAAAAGCACTCAGTAAAGATGGAAAGGTCTTTGGAGAAGCAATCATGATTGGGGTTAAACCATGCATTGATAAGGTGAGTAGTTATAATGATTTGTTTTTTATATTTATGTAATCAATCTGTCCATAATGCAATTTCACAACAATTTAGCCTTTAAAGTAAGGCTGAGGCGATGCATTGTATTGTTTGACAACTGTTGATAGTCAAGCCTGTGCATCGTTTTTGTGTAAAGGGTTTAAGCAAAGGAAAGCTTTTATTTTTTTATTACATTTGGAATCGGCAATTCTTTTTTGCATTAAGCGCAGAGCTTCTCTGCTCCCCTGAGTTCTGACTTGTTGAATCTACATGCGATTAAGCTCACCTTCTCCCCCCTGCCCAGCCCCCTGTGAGTGTTTACTGATGATATTGGATCTGTGCAGGAGTCTTCAAAGTAACAGAGCAAGTTAAGAGCGTTGTGCTAGAATTACAAATACTGTATCGACCGAGCTACAAAGCCTTCCGATGTTTGGCAATTATTTTCTAAAGTAAGACGGCAAGAAAGAAAATTAAAGAAAGTAATGTTTGGGATACTCTGGTAACACAACTAATTTGTTTGACCATTAATGAGATGCAGAGGTCGTGCTAGCCTTCAAAAATGTGCATTTGTAAAAAGCATACCATCTCAAAATCTGTGTTTTCAACCATAACATCTGAGTTTTTACATTTTGCATCAACATACTTATATTATTTTCCAGTGTAACTATTTCAGATTAATGAAGTTAACATGCAAAACAGTACACAGTATAAATAATGGTAGTAGAACTAGACATAAAGACAAGTTTACCATGAAACGTTTTCTTTTGAAAATCCCCCAATCCCAACGTAAAAATCAGTGTTGTAGAACAGGTACCAATGTCTCTGCGGGTAGCTGTCAGCATCATAACTATTTACAGTTTTGATGTTTAAAAGTTCTTTACATTTTCCTTTTAGCACCCAAGTCACAAATGACTTGTGCGCGTTCCAAATCAAATTCTTAATAAAAGTTTTTGATGATACTCATGTAAACTAGAGCGTTTGCTGGTCTGCACTCTCTTCTGATAGGTAAAACTCAGTTCTGCTGGTACACAAGATACAGGTATCGTAATTGCAATTGCTGTCGGAATAGTTCTCAATGAAAACCCTGCAGGCTCATCCATGCTCTTAAAACCATGATTTTTGAGCATGTGTTTTACTTGTCCAAATTATTGGCTGAGAGTCAACAAGTAAGATGCAGTGCTATATGGGATACTGAGACCTCAGCAGGTTTTCTTTTTATTATTATTATTTTTTTTTTTTTAAAAAGAGGATGCAGGGAGCAGTGGAATTGTTTTTACATGTTTCATTTCATAAAACTACTTCGTAATATAAACACAATTATTGGATAGAGATGAAAAGGGGAAATGTGGTCTTTTATACATCTGTGTTTTAGAAATGCACTGCTGTTATTTTGTTGCGTTTTATTAAAATGTCCTGTGTATATGATGCAGAATTCTGCGTAAACGCAACCTCTGGAGATGGCACCCTACAAAACTTCAAACAAAATCTGCATTTATTCATTTGAACTAAAAATTAAGAAAAACCACCAAGATTGTTCCAAAAGTTGTATCTTTTGTTAGAAGTATTAAGCATCCTGGCAACATCAGTCCCTAGTGAGCAGGTATTCAGTAATGCTGGGCAGATTGTAAGCAAGTGCCAGTCATCACTTAAATTAAAACAAAATGTGGACACTGTCATGTTCCTTAACACAATTAAAATATAAGCAATGAACACTTTTTAAATTAGCTTTTTTTCTCGAGATTGGTTGTTACTCTGACTGATTATGGATTTAAACAATTTTTTTTTTTTTTTTTTTTGGGAGGGATTTTGCTTGACCCCCAATTGGTAGAAATAAGGTAAAAAAAAATAAATATATATATTTAATTACTATATGCATAAATTGATGTAATCAATTTAATATGCATAATAGTTTTTAAAGTGTTACTTGCAATGTTACACAGTAATCCACAGCTCATCGTGTATTACTGTTTTTTTTTTTTTTTTTTTACCCTTTTATAACGTCAGAATTGGTGCCATGGCTTTTTTGGAGAACGATATATCGATAGTGAAAAATTAGACATCGCCCCAGCCTTACTTTAAAGTTGTCAAAAGTGTATTTGCTGTTCATTTAAATATGTATAACATTTGTAATACCAATAGTACTATCATTTGTTTTTGCAGTGATAAACAATGGATTGTTTTTGCTTTTCCTTCAGAGTGTTATGGAGAGTTCTGAAAAAGGTTCAACATCTGGCTCCTCAATAGTGTTTACTCCTCCAAGTCAAATGATTGGGACTCCATCCCATCCTGCAAATACACCTCGATCGACCTCCATGAGACCTCTTGCTGCTGCATACAAAGCCTCCAGCAGTGACTATCAGGTATATAACACTACTACATGTATGATTAATTGAACATTACGTAATTGTCAAATTGTTTTGGCTTGAATGCAAAGCATACTCTGATCCTAAAGCTATTGCCAAAAACATTTGTCTGCATGACAGAATGATTACTCGTAACCTAATTAGCTTTTTTTTTTTTTTTTTTTTATATATATATATATATATATATCTTTTTAGGTGGTTACTGACAGACAGACCCCAAGGAAAGATGAGAGTTTAGTAACAAAAGCCATGGAATACATGTTTGGTTGGTAGTGATAAGAAAAAGCCCTTGATTGTTCCTCAGTCCAAAACGGAGTACAGCGGAGATGGAGATAATTGCATTGACACTTAACTCTGGTTTGTTCTTCTGTACTGCTATTGTAACTTGGTTAGTTATATAACCGCAGTTTAAAGACACATTGAAGCCTTTCTGATACAGACTACATGTAATTAGTTTGCACTTTATTTTGGGAGTGGATTGGACAGAGTTGTATGAACTTGACGCTGTGTTAAGAATTTAATTATTTAATTGGTCTGTACATTAGGTTTCTGAAATTTAGACAAAACAATGCTAAAATCAATTAACAAACATACATTTGGTCTTTATATATATATATTTTAAGGTGACCAGCAGACATTTATAAGTATTCATTTTAAATCAATTTCCACATAATTGGTAGAAGTTTGATTTGTAAAACCATGTTTTCTGGAAATTAATTGGCGTTTGTAGTCTTTCCAGATCTACTGTAAGCATTGTTGATAGTGAAAGTATGAACAGGAAAAAAAAGAAAGCAACACAAATACAAATTGCTACTATTAAGACCAGAAGTGGGTAACAAATGCAGGTGAAAGGTGTGCGTTTGTTTTTTTTAAACTGCCGTATTTATCAGTGTGATTGAGTGTTACATTTTAAAAGGCGGCATTTTTTGGGTGACTTGTTTTATTGCTACCCATTCAGTGGGAATTGATTTCCCCTGTAAAATAACTATTTTTGTCTTGTGTTGTTTTTCTTTTCTATTTTCATATACCTTTTCCTTTTTTTTGCTTTATAAGATTTATAATAAATTGTGGGCTACATAAATAAACGGTGGTCTTATTTTTGATTGAAAAAATTAATTATTTAATCACTTAGAATTATTAAGGTTTGAAATCATTTTTTTTTTAAAAACCAGGATGTCCAGCAAGCGTCTTGAAGTCCCTCCCATTGACACAACACTGTACTATAAAAAGCTTTATTGGGTACACAGTGAGTCTCTTGTGCTGCAGGTATTAGGACCCTGACTGGGTTTCCTATTTACATTCTGTGTTGCACATAAGGCAGTTTGTAAGGAATGAGTACTAATCAAAACATTGGATTCTCATAGTTCCCTAAACAAATTATTCTTCCATGTGCAGAAGATTGTAAATATAATTCAAAGAAATAGTCAATACCCAAACTAGCCATAATTAATTAAACAGTGTTTGTACTGGATTAACATGAGAGATGGTTATATAAGCTTTTTTGGGGATTACATATAAAACCCTTGTTTTTCTTTTTTTTCTTTTTTTATGATCGAGCTACACTACAATCGAAGCGGCTTGTCAAATTATGTGATCACTGTATCCTGCAGTTGCAAAATTAGGAATGTTTTTGACAGCCTGTATTTTCTACTGGTAGAATATATTAAAGCTAAGTATTTTTTGCTTAATAAATTATTAATCTTCTCAGTATTGTTGGAGCCATCTCGTAATCACTAAATAACATTAAACTAAGTTCCTGTTTTCAAAATAGACATCATAGTATATCTTGATATTTTAAGATTAGAACAAGCTGGGTGCAATTGTGAATACATTTTACACGCCTCATTTACATACACATTTTACACAGTCTGTAGATTTTAAGCTTGAAGCTCTCTTACTTGGAGCTGTTTTGACAATCTGCCTGAAAAGCACAGGCCTTTCAAGCAAACCAGTTGCAAGTCTTTTATTTGTATTTTACATGTTCATTTTGCATAATCCTAGCAAGATGACATGAATATCATTTTTAAACCAGGGGTGTCCAAAGTTGGCCCCTCCACTCGTCTTTGTTTCATCCCTGTTCTAAACTGTTGAATTGAACCAATTAAACCCCCATTCAGACCCTGAATGAGTTAATTCTGTCATTTTACCTGTTAAACCTACAGTGGAGTGGCTCTCCAGGGCCATGATTGGACACCCCTATTTTAGACATACCAGTGTGGTGGTGGCTGTGATATAAAAATACACAGTAAAAAAAAAAAAAAAAGAAAAAATGTGGATCACTGGGCAAATTGGATCTCAAAGGCTTTAAGTAACAGAGGTTGCTAGCTATATATATATATATATATATATATATATATGAAAAATAGTTACTGTTGCCATGGAAATTACATGTGTTACTGAAACAAATGCTAAATTCATAATGAATTCAGCATAGCTTTAAGTGTTGCTATTTTTGTAGGGGAAAAAAAAAAAATTTAACTTATTTTTTAATTTTTTAAATGAATAAAGAAACTTAGGAGGGAGCTTTTAACTGCCTGTGGAACGGTAGCGTTTTGGTTAGGCAGGATAGCAGTGGGAGTAGCAAAGGCAGGAGTCAAAAATAACAAATTTAATTACAACAAAATACAAAACAATGCTAGCTTGTTGAAGGGGCTGAAGAGCACAGCACCTGCTGCTGTGTTCCAAACTAATTACTGAGGAGCTGTCGTCCTGCTCTTCCTTTATATATGTGGTCAAGCAAGCTTGGCAACAATTCTTCAATCTAGCTTGAGCACATTCTCACATGGTTTTTAGACAGAGAGGGTTTTGTTAACCCCTTTCTGCCAGTCCCAACTAAAATATAACATTTTACTTCTGTTATGCCACATTCATATAACATTTTATAAGTTATATATTTGACATTGTACCCGCAGTTTGAGGGGAATAAAATACATCCATCCATCCATTATCATTAACTGCTTACTTCTTTACAGGGTCGCAGTAAATAAAATACAAATCCAGTTAATTATTTTGAGTTTCTGAATACTAAATTATTGCTATTACTAAACTCTCCCTATATGAAATCCACACATTTCAGTATGTTTTAAATACATGCAGCTGTTTGTGTGAGTCTCTCTCTCTCTCTCTCTCTCTCTCTCTCTCTCTCTCTCTCTCTCTCTCTCTCTCTCTATAGAAACATTAGATAATGAAGAGTTGCTTTGTGCTAGTTGTCTTCGTGAAGTTCAGCACCCATTATTTTAATTAAGATGCTGATGTAAAACTTCAAATAATACCCGCCGGGTCTGCTGGAAGTACTGTAAATAAACTCCGGAGGTTTTACGGTATGCTAAGTAAAAAGACCAGCTCTACCTGTACATTTAGTCTTTGTCTTTTTGATATAAAAATCTATAATTTTTGTTGTTATGCTTCACTCCTTTAACCTGAAATAGAAATCCATACCAGTTTATTATCCTACTTGAGTCCTAGTTTTAGTTTCTAGGTTGTTCATTTGTTTCCTTGTCAAACCAAGAACTGTATTGCTCTGTCGGTTGTGCTGATTGTATACAATAATCCTTAACCCCACAATAGTCAAGTGTGATAGATAAAAAGTACACTAAATACATGATGTCTGTCTGTCTGTCAGCCTTTACATGTACTAAATACATGATGTCTGTCTGTCAGCCTTCCCCCCCCCCCCCCCCCCCTCCCCCCCCAAAACTATCAGATTATACTGGAGAAATCTTTGAGGTGTGTGCATTTAAACGACACCTTCAAGCTTTCTATAACTCAGGAAGCAAAACAGAAATATGAATTATAGAGTAATGGGTTTAATCACAGTGGACTGAAGACAAAATGGTGATGGAAAACACTAAAAGCAGAAAGGGTTTTTCTTTTGTGTACTAAGCTGCTTTATCCTATCCTATCAGTTGGATTCTGATATGAAGAACCCATTTTACAGATTTTCAATTGTGCCAGTCCCTATGTGGACAAACCAGTATGTGCTCTGACACATGCCATGAATTGCTGAAATCGTTTCTATTGTTAGGTAAGGTGGACATCTGACGGATTATACTGAAGCATTAATAGCAAATATGTGAGTGGTCATAAACCATGAAATCTAGCTATCACTCTAAGTTAATAGGAAACCCGGAAGTTAAACGTGTAGTTGATTATACAAGTTATAAACTGCTGTTCTATTTTATTCACTGTAAAGGGGTTCTTAGTAACTCATAGTTAAAAGTATCAAATACCAAAATGCTTTGCGTTAAAACAGTTACAATATTCAGAGATTAATTAAAGTATACAGGTCTATACTTGTCTGTACCACATATTGCCACATATTGAATATGGCCTTGTTTTTTTTTTTATTGGGGTTCGTTGAAGCATGGTTAGGTGAACTACGCCTACATGATTTTACACCATAACCTGCAGGAATGCAAAGATCAGTGCTTCAGACGGTTTATGATTTAATAAACATATTAAACAAATACATGTTTTACTAAACACACAAACAGCTACAGGTAAAAATAAATGTATTTCTGTGAGCCTAAGAATCATTCCATAGTTCATACTCAGAACAGTTCATTTTCTGCTTTGAATAAAAAATATGCCTGCATTTACAGGGGTGAATCAGTAAATTATTATTCAGTAAAGTAATATATATATATATTTTTTAGAATGTAAAGGTGACCTATTTTATTGACTACCCCAGCTGAATGAGTATATGTAGACAATTGAGACATACTTCATGGTATAAGCATTTTTATGTTTGAAAGGTCATAACCAGGTGGGTCCCAAGGCAACTACTTACAGCTCTGGTGCAGACATGTGTGAACATCTGCAAGGAACTTTGTGAGCGCTTCAGTGCCGAAGGTGACAGATTTTTAGTCACCAGAGGTGAAACATGAATTAATTTCTTTGAAACTGATACGGAGTGCCTGATCACAGTAATAGGATGTGTGCACATTCCTCTGGGATTGTGAAATGGTAATACTTCTTGGCTAACTGGTTGTTTTACTTGGGTGGGGGTGGGGGCTGTTCTGTCAACAACCTTATACACAATATTATTGTTTCTTTTCCACAATGCCTCATGTGCATCCCCTCATTCAAAAAAATATCTGAATATTATTTACCATCTCATCTGTTGTATGTTGTGTGACCCATTCTCTGATGTCCTCTAAAACATAACCAGCTGATGTTCAGCTGTCAGTTTCACATGTGCCTTACCATACTGCATTCTACTATATCCATTCCATTACAATACTTTGTTTCAACCAGTTCCATGATTTTTTAAAATTGATCTCCAGCAGGGTCAATTAAAAAAAATTACTAACTGGGTGAAAGTCCTATAATAAAATCAAATGGAAGAGCCAAGTTACGTAAATTAAATTGCTTGAATTCTCATAGAAATATAATTTGTATCTGTTGTAGGGCAACATTTTTATTTACTTATTTTTTTACACAGCCAGCAGACTAAATCTCAGAATACAAGACCCTCCCCAAGTTACCACTGTAACTGAGAGTTGTAACTTGTGTTATAGAGTGTAACACATTATTGTTCATGCAGCCTGGTGCTGTTCATCCCAGGACATCCTTGTAAATGAGACGTGACATTTAAAATGGGAAAATAATAATAAATATGCTTGTGTTTTATCTTGCTATATGATCACGTCCATTGTGTCTGTATAAGGAGTTTCTGCTGTGAAATCTGGGCTGCAGTGTAGCAATTATATTTGTGTTCCTTTTCATGTATTGTAGCTAGCAGTGTATCCACAAGGTGGCATCACCCCCTTTCTCTGCTGTTTAATCCCAGTTCAACATGTGGAATCTGTGCCAATGGTAAATTGTCTGCATTCTGCAGGTGTCCAGTGAATAATCAGGAATTTGGTCAAATACCTACATAAAGTTCATCAAAAAGAAAATATACTTCCGTTGGCACTACACCTTAGGTGTATATACTGTACTGTAGCAGCAATGGAATTAACATTTCCATAGTTATAGTTATTTTTATTTTTTAAACAAGTGTTGCACAAGTGGTCTAATTCTTTTGTACAGGGTTAAGACACTTGCTTGTGGAACTTGTATTATGCTGTAGGTTGTCTAAACAGCTTTGGTTTTGAAAAGTAGAGGTCAGACTAGTAACCATGCAAACACACGTAAAGGCTCTCCAATTAAATATATGCACATTTTTAACTTCACATGTACAGAATGTTCTTGTAAATACAACGTATAATAATAACAATTATTTATATTATTAATAATATAATGTATTATGTATTAATTTTACGAGATGGCATCAAAATCAAATAATAAATGAATAAATAAATAGCTTGTCAGTTCCGATTTGTAATATGTCATGAATATGGCATTTGAAAATATTGTGTTTTATACAGTGCAATACTTTGAATGTTACATTAGCATATTGTTATTTCCTTGTCAATCTCACTTCCTTGACACTAGAGAGTCTCCTGGTCACTGTTCACAACAAAGGAATGAAAAATTTCCAGTTGACAGCAGTTACTTATGGACAAATGATAGGGCCCAGTTTTGAGGGTTAAATAACAATTAAAACAGTCAATATTGGAATTTATTTTGTATAGAAAATAATATAATTTCACAATTGTAGGGTAAGCATCTCTGTTTATTGGAATACTATTGAAACAGGAGAATTAATAGCAATGCCCATTATAAAAGCATATCATGGTAAACTTGCACAGTATTTTAACAGTCTACCGTGCTTTCCTAAAGATTATACTATGCATTTATCATGTGTTACCATAGTTTAGTATACTTCCAAATTACTGTTCCATTACCATGTTTCCACTATGCATTTACAACAGTTTGTAGTACTTTGCATGTTTTAATGTGGTATAGTCAGAACTCGCATATTCGACCCTATAAGATTTTGACTTCAGTGTCAGTTAAACACGTGTGGACGCATATCTAATTATTTCATTTTGACCCCTTCCAACCCTTGTACGTTTTTCAGGGAACACAAAAATGATGCAATATCAAAAATGCATATCTGAAAAGACTGTGTTTTAAAATAAGTAGGCTTCCATTTAGATATACTATATTGGTTGTGTTGGTACAGTACTATATTTTCAACAGAAGATGTATTTTAATTCCGAACGATATGATAATGAAAATATCACTTACCAAAACAGATGACACGAGGATTGTAATACAGTACATACTTTTAAATCTGATACGTATTGTGGAAGTATGTAAAATTCCCCGTTAACGCCCGAACAGCAAAATTAAATCAAAATGTTACTCATGCACAGAACTGCATACAACGTAAAAGGTAATGCAATTTAGCAAAAGATTTTAAAAAAAAGTTTCCAGAATTAAAACAGTATTCGAAATTGCAGAATATAGTGCTTGATAAGGCCCTAATGTCACAGTTCACTTGCAAATGAAAATGCACAAAAACAACTAACAATCACAGATTTAAAAAAAAATACATCATGATTAACTTACATTACCGTATCTTGTCTCTTCGCTTTGTTTTGGCTGCATTTTCATCAGATGAAAATGGAGGAAGCGCTTTGTAACTGCACAGGGTCTCACTATTTACCGCAAAAAACCCCCACAAAATTAAAAGAAATGCATGGTTTGGTAGTGGGTAGATTTATTGTCTGTATCTGTTACTTAATAGCAACTGCTTCAGACTGATTTGGCATGCAGTGGAAATAAATGCGGGATGTGACGGATATTCAAATAAGTTGTAACATTGAAGAGATGGGCTTTGTATCACAAAACTGGAGTCGGAAATCGCGTGTGATGAGTAAGTGCATTAATTTGTTACATATATAAATTTGGATATATATAACGGGATTGATTTTATTCTTAATACAAGGGCGGTAAAACAGGACTGACGTGTATCTGGGTAACGGATATCCGAGTGCTGATTGTATAACCTTTGAGAGATACAGTTGTAGTCAAAAGTTTACAGACCCCAATGGAAATTTATAATTTCTAGAAATTTCTCAAACTAATAATTATAGGAAAAATCTTTTGTAGCAAAAGTTTTGCTTTTGTGGATGAGAAAAAAAAGTTACAAGAAATAGATGTCTAGAATTATTTATTTAAGCATTTTTTTTTCCAAACTCCAAAAATGCTAATTCAAAAGTATTCATACAAGGAAAATGAAATTAACAGCTAGTTGAGGCACCTTTAGCAATAATAACCTCTTTTGAACTATTAGGATATTTCTCAATGAGCTTTTGGCATGATTCTTTAGTATTTTTAACCATTCTTCAATGTAAAATTGTTCCAGTTCATTCAAATTCTAGGACTTTTCTAGTGTGCAGCCTTCTTCAACTCATACCAAAGATTCTCAATCGGATTTAGATCGGGACTTTGACTAGGCCATTCCAGAACCTTGATTTTATTCTTCTTTAACCATTCTGAAGTAGATTTTGATGTGTGCTTTGGATCGTTGTTGTGTTGGAACATCCAGTTGCGCTTTAAACCAAGTTTTGTAGCGGAGGGTTTCAGATCATTGGCCAGTATCTTTTGGGATGCTATGGAATCCATTTTGCCATGTATTGGAACTAATTTCCCTGTGCTATTAGAGGAAAAATAGCCCCATAGAAGGATATTGCCACCTCCATACTTGACAGTAGGTATGGTGTTCTTTTCTTTGTACGCCTCACCAGACTCCAAACGTAACAACTATCAGCATGACCAAATAGCTTGATTTTTGTTTCATCACTCCACAAAACCTTTGACCAGAACTCGCATACATCATTCAAATGCCGTTTTGCAAACTTTAAGCGATTGTCCTTGTCCATTGTCCATTTGTCTTGTACTTCTTGATAATATAAACAATAGTTGAAATTGGAAAGTTGGAAATCTTCTTGTATCCTTCTCCAGCTTTATGACAATAAATAATTTTCTGTTAGCTCTTTAGTTTTTCCCATATTGACTTATTGGGTATGTAAACTTTTGACTACAACTGTATACTGTACATAACCAACCCCCCCAAAATCCTCTATGTATGGTAAAAATCAATTATTTCAGATGTTCACAGGCTAACAAAAAATGGGTTTGCTTTCTCAAATAATTGTCAATTTATGCATCAACAGGAAATGCAGGGTGAAGTAATGTGCAAAATAGATAGTGAATGCTAAGAAGACACAGCAAATTCAAGAAAGAGAAGGACACAACCCTTCTGTTCATTTAAGGATAATCTAATATTAAATAGATTGAGTTAGAATTAAAGGACTGCTGTGCAATTGCAAATCTAAAAGATCCTATGAGTTTATTAATAAAAATTGAATTAAACCCAAGTGTGCAGCAGCAGAATGCATAAACCTATTGTTTAATCAATTTAGACTTTGTCCATGTCCTGAACATGTCAACAGACCCAGAATAAAAATAGATACAATTGCTTGATTTCCAATAATGAGTGAAGTTAATTCATTTAAGCTGGTTAAGGTACAGTGGGCAGGAAGATGCTTTGCTTACAATGCAATGGAAAAGGCAAGTCAATCAATAATATCTGACGATTACAGTCATCCAGGTTCACGCTTCCCTTTTTAAATAAATATGGTCAATTTTTTTTATATATGCTATGAGGAAAGAATACATTGCCTATTATGTTAATGCTTACAATGTATGCCTGAATTAAATTAATGAGTATAACGAATCTTCCCAAATGCATGAACATTTACATTATTAATATAGATTTAAATATTTTTTCTGTGTATTTTTAATATAGTATGACTTTTATAACTTAATTTCACATACCTTGACCTGCACCAACTTGGTATATAATAATAATAATATCTTTATATAGCACCTTTCATAGTGGATCAGAGGTAGGCTGTGAACTGTGCATTATATGCAGAGTCACTTTACAATAGGACATTGATTTAACATCTCATCCTCAGGTTGGAGCACAAGGTTAAGTGACTTGCTCAGGGTCACACAGTGAGTCAGTCAGTGGCAGAGGTGGGATTTGAACCGGTGACCTTTTGGTTACAAGCCCTGGACTTTAACCACTGGACCACACTGTCTCCAGTGGTCACTGTACTGTACATGAAGCCCTGAATCGCAAACTTTCTGTTTTGCAATGATAAACAAGCAAAAATGTACTATTTTGGAGACAAGATTGGAAACAGAGTTTGAAGGAATTATAAGTCAAGGGACAAATGTTTTGGCTAATGATTTCATAACTGTTTGTTAAAATGTTGGTTTACTGACAGTTTTTAATTTTTTTTTTTTTAAGATTTCCATTTGGTGCTAAAATAAATGAAAAAACAAAACTAAATGATACATTTGAGGCACTGTATTTGAGTGCTGCCAGGACCTCATTAGACCCCAGCTTTTGTGATATCATCAAACCACCCTGTTGTACCATAGTGCTGCACAATGCTTCTGTGTAGAAGTGATTTTCTGAATCCAAAAGCTGGTGCAACCAACATCTGACAATAAGCTTTGGTGTTCAGGCTTGGACTTAAAGCTCACTTTAGGTTTATGCAACTCTGGTATAAAAGTGAGTGAACTTTCATTGCAAAACTCCATGCATGTCATGTGCTGTTATGTTCACCAGCCATCAGCTACAGCAGCCCAAAAGGTTAACACACAGTCTTTTGGGACAAACAGGCACCCGGGACCATTAAAAGCATTGCCTCTAAAAAACAACTTCATAGAGTCAGATCCAACTATTTGTACATAAAAAGAGTGCTACGGAACAATTGCAGGGTCTTTTCATGAAGCTTTATTTCAAGCCCGTGTTCCTTAGCTTATATTTGACCTTTAAATGTACCCACTATTTTACTGCTGATGCAATATAATGTAAATATTGTAAGAACATGTTTAATTTCACATTATTGCTATAGCTGGATTGATATCTTCCCCTACCAAAGCACTCCGGTGGATCAGGCACGGAGCTTGTAAGTATGTATTTGTCAGTTTCTGTTATGTGCAATATGTTACAGGGTGACAGAATTATTATTTTTTATTATTATTTTTTTTATTATTATTATTTTTTTTTATTATTAACTAAGATCCAATCAATGAATGGCTACTTTCAACAACAGCTTGTACTGGGCACCCCCCATTTCCTGAAACCTTGCATTTAATATGACTGAAAGGCTCCTGATTCAAAAAAGGCTGTTCACTGACACACCGGGGAGATTACTGTGTGAGGCATGGGGTATTGCTCAAATCATTTCAGCAGACACTGATGGAACACCTAATGGGTACACAGTGTCCATTGGAAGAAAACACATTTCATAAGACCTGACACTTCAAAAGCCAGGTAAGTGACTGCAATGATAAACATATTGAAGCAAGAATTATTAGCTGGCAGAAAAAAAAAAATAAGACCAGCAGAGAAGGGCTAGAGTCCCAAGTGGTGAAGTTGTTTAAAAAGATAGAGACAAACTTAAAGCATGTACAGAATTATGCCACAGCCTAGATATTACATTATCTTTACCCTGCTTTGATCACCTGAATGACAAGTGACATTGACTCCTGGGAACTTGTTATCTCAGAATTGACCAAAGAATGTGAAACGACCAGCAGTCTATCTCTCACCGATCAATCAGATGTGCACTCGCCCTCGATATATATAAATAACATCTGTGTTTTTGAACAGATGGAGCCTACAGCCTTGGTATTAAAAACTGTTATATCCCTTCTATAAAAACAAAGATTGTTCAGGTGAAACAGTCATTCTGGGCAAAGCTCCAAGCACGTAGGCCACTGTACTGGATTGTATAATGTGATAGCAAACAGCTAATCATGTCAAGACTGGGTCATACCTAAAATAAACGGAGCACTTTTGAGCATGCAGGGAGAAAAAACGCTTGACCTGCTATAGACTTCCATTACTTCCTCTGAGTGAGACACCACTTAACTCTCCACTCTTCAGAGTGTAGTGTTTACCCTACATATGTTGATAAAAAGTGGTGTTCTGTTTTATCCATTTCTTCAAGACAGTTCTACAAATTCCACTCGCTGCTATTGGATTATTGCTCCTTCACTGAATCTATGCATTTTTCTGCCTGTCAACATTTGCTGGCTGACCAGGACCTTCCAGTGACACTGCTGAGGCAGTTGTTTTGTGGGGTTTAAACCTGTTGAGTAAACCACTGCTGGGGCAGTGATTGTATTGTAATATGTTATCCCACCAACCAGCATCCAAGCAATACCACTGGTTGGCAGCCATTGTTGCTATGGGATCGGCTGCATTGTACACCCCTATAGAGTACAGGTATCTAGAGCCATCTTGTTTGTGGCATCCTGGTTGTCTCAGCATTTATATTTTTTAAAATTATTCTAATAATCTTCTGTACTTTATATCTATCTTGCATACATAGCTAATGCAAAATGTATACTATATTTGAATATGCTTATGTAATGTGAATGATTCCCTCATGAGACTTACTGATAAAATGAAATGATGCATCTCATGGGGGCTCTTTAAATAAACAGATATGCCTATCCAAATAATAACAGTAGCAGGAGAATACTGAGCAGCAGTGATGGGGAAAGTTCTGTATGGTGTTGAGTTTTGGGGTAAGGAAATTAGCGCTGCAATCTCAGGCATATCTGTCAGTCTGTTCCTAAGTTGCTTTGGGGTATGGCAGCTTAGCATTACCGTATGTTGAGTCTCAATGGGTTTGTACTGTATTGCTTAAGGCATCTGTATCGACTTTGGAAGGAGCCATGGGCCTGAACTTCTGCAATTTTTGTGGTACAACAAAGATACACACTGGGCACATTGACCTCTGCTACCCCCTAATCACACATAGTTTTAAAGTAGCATGATCTAAATAAAACGGTGCACATAAAATACTAAAAAACAGAGATGCACTGCCTGGAGCACAAACACCATTGGTATTACATATAAACTGTTACATTGTTTCCACCTACATTCTTTTTTATATATCAAATTCTGAATAGTATATATCAACTATTGGTTTTAATTGTGATTGCTAAGTTGTTACTAAGTAACCACAGTATTAAGAAAAGTGTTTCCCCAATTATTTGGTATCTATGGTATCTACACTACTATAATAATATGATATAATAGAATATTTAGTAGAATTTGAGGCCAAGTGTTCAAACTTGTAACAATTTAACAAATATACTATTTTTAATATTATTAATAATAATAATAATAATAATAATAATAATAATATTTTGCTCTACAGTATGAGCATCTGACAAAACAGAAAGTTACACAATGTAATTTTTGCATAATTAAGAACATTAAAAGTATTTGTTTTAACCACAATAATGATTTATGGAGTGACTTATTCCAGTAATCTATTATTCTATAGAAAAAAAAAAAAATAAGCCATCCAAATTTGAGATGCAATTTAATTCCTCAGATTACTGTTCTTATCCTTGGTGCTCAAAAATTGGCTTTTGAGCATTCTTGTATCCTGCAAATACACAGCCCTGATACATTTAGTATTTATCCAAGTTATACAGAAGCTAGGAATGGGCTTATCAGACACAGCCAGAAATATGTATTTTAAGTATATTCCACATTGGGGATGAGGTAAATCCTATTGCATCTGACATAGTTTGAGTTATTTGAAAATCAGAACAATCAAAATAACCTACAACCTTAGCAGATGAGGGCAGGAGAGAAGGTAAATGTTGTAGATATAAAATATCAAGGTATGTAAGAGAGACTGTAAAACTAGTACTTTTCACATATTTTTAATGTAGTGTTGCGAAGGCTTCTGTTTTTCCTGTTATCATGCTGTGTTTTTGTCCTGCCTCTTGATTTAAAGATAAACTCTAAACCACATTTTCCTTTGCTCATTTCATAGGTCGGAGTTCACACTTCATAGATGGTGTAATCCAGCATGATTATTGCAATTGTAATTGTTAAGGGTCCCCTTTTTATAATTTACATTTAGTCTTGTATATGAATCTCATTATGTTTAGTACAAGAAAAGAACATGTAAATTGTTTATTTTTGCACATGCAGGTATTCTTGATCCAGAAGGAAAGTTTAATTGATTATTTTCAGAGCTATAAAGGTTTTTCAGGAGAAGCCAGAGTATGATTAGAAGCATGAGTTCCTGTTGTTAGGGGTGCAGCTTGAGCCTTGTTTAAATGTGCATAGGCAAGATCAAGACTTTTCGTACTATTTCATGAATTTGTAATTTACCACGATTAGCAATTCTACAAAGACCATCAAAAACAGTTACATTCAAGTCAAATGAAGGATTGTTATTGTGAAACACAATGCAAGCCTTGTGATATTGCTATATACACGTATACTGTACATCTAATTTGTTATTACCTAATTGATGCAGAAAAAAAGAGATAACTTTAACCCTACCCACTACCTAAATAATATGCTCTGTAACAACGTGGCTGCCTTTCACAATGACATTTTCAAAGCATACTGATTGCGCAGTACATAGGTCATATGAATAGGGTTTCAGCATGAGTGTTTTAGCATGGTTCTGTTTTTCTGTTAACCCCTTTAAAAGGTAGGTCAAGAAAAAGGACAGGGTGCAGAGCAAAAATAATTCCTTACTTCTACTTTGGCTGGGTTTTCTCAGACCACAATTTAGATGATCTAATGATGTCCTTCTTGTTAGTTTTATTTGCATTACATACTGGTGTTGGTAAACTGTAGTGCTACTCTAAGACAAGATGCATATCCAAAGTAAAATAAATAAGTACAAAACTACCACTGAATGTACTGACCTGTGTAGATTTATTTCTCTTGAGGTCCTCTGCAGGCCTCTGGGTGTTGCTCTGCTTTTTTTAGTTATGCATTGCAGATTCCACTTACTAGTTGTATCATTCAAACAAGTGGATTTGCATACCAGGGTGCAGAAACTGTGAAGACAGCTATCAGCAAACACTGAAATACTAGTTAAATCAGCAGGCTTTAATTGTATTAATTTAATTGAAATGCACAAAACCTGGCATTTTCATCCCTGGCATATTAGGATAATTATATTAAGGATCAAAATATTTATAAGAAAAAAAAAAATGATGCAAGGGAAATTGTAATTATTTGGCAAAGACAAACATACTGGTACTTTTAATTTGTAAACCTAGAAAATAATCCATGAACAAAGCATTGCTGAAGAAACAAGCCTGTCTATTCAATGTAACCCACAATAATAAAAAAAGCTAATTATTGCATAGAACAAAAGAAGCGGGGCTCTGATGCTGTTGTTACTGCAAAGGCAGTGTTAGCTGTGTTAAACTGCTGTAACAGATATTCACTCACTCAGCCAAGCAGCTATGAAACCAAGTCATTAGAATGAATTTGTGAAGCTACAGTAAGCATACATTGGGTTTTAGTTTGTAATGTAATTTGGCCAAACTGCAAATGACCCACTCATTCATCACATGCCATTCATTCATTTGTGGTCTATGACCTCATCATTTCTAAACACTATACCATAATCTATTCTTCATTAAGCACCATGGTTAGTCATTCTAACCTGCATATTAATACCTAGAGGCTGTGTGGTCCAGTGGTTAAAGAAAAGGGCTTGTAACCAGGCGGTCCCCGGTTCAAATCCCACCTCAGCCACTGACTCATTGTGTGACCCTGAGCAAGTCACTTCACCTCCTTGTGCTCCGTCTTTCAGGTGAGATGTAATTGTAAGTGACTCTGCAGCTTATGCATAGTTCACACACCCTAGTCTCTGTAAGTCGCCTTGGATAAAGGCGTCTGCTAAATAAACAAATAATAATAATAATATTGTGTATAGTACAATGTGCTTAGTGCCACTTTGTATTTAAAGACTGAAGACTGCCATTGTATCCAATTTAAACCACAATGCCATTGCATTCATAGTTACACTAAGAGTGCCTTGTATAGCAGTCAGGTACACTGTGTACAGTGTTGCAGTTACTGTACCTTGAAGAGCTTTGAAAATGTAATGTTCTTGTGGTATTCCTCAATCAACCGATACACTATAAAATGCTTTTTTACATAAGAACATAAGAAAGCTTTTTTTACAAGCATCCTTTAAATGTTGGAAAGTATGTTATATGGAAAGGATGTTTTAGGAATAGAAACATGTAAAATGTCTGGCATTACCTGCATTTTTTTTAAAAAAGAAAAATGTTATGCCAGACTTATTAATACCAGACAGAGCTGTAACCATTGGTATGAGTAAGGAAATTGCTTAGCGGATAAGCGAAGTTTGCATTATATGTAGGTAAACGTGAATATTTAGGATCAAATGTTATTCTTACACACTTGCCTAAATATTCAATATTAAATCATTTTTGACACAATAAAACTTTATATTTGCACATATATTTTTACATTAGTATATTAGCACATTAGTAAACATTTTGTTAGCATAATGAACTACAGAATTGTTTTTGGTTGTTCACCTATTATTGGTCTTTTCCCCTCTTTTAACCTCTGATTACTGTAAAAGCCTCTTCTTTTTAATACAATGTATTGGTGAACTTTGACCTCAGACCACCAGACCAGATCTTAAGAACCTTTGTGTTAAAAGAGTTTTAAATACAGGTTTGAGAGGACTGGCCTCAATGGTTAAAACAGAGTGACGTAGTCGGCTATAATAATACACTATTTTAGTATTGCTACTGCAAAGCTGTAACCCCCTGTCTATAGGGGAGCCACTGTAGTTAGCTACCCCAGTAAAGTAATAATGTCCATCTTACAACTGTACACCATGTTTGCACATTTGATAAAAGGTAACATTCTGAACACCTGACCATTATAATTTTTCATATAGTCCTCAGTAGAAACAGCCAACAGCACTTTGATGTAATATGACAAAGGTCAAAATAAGTGTTAGTAGTTTTGTAGGAGGCACACGACTGAATTCAACAATATGTCAGTGCTGAAAGCCTAAAATGGAATAATGTCACACCAGTGCAATAATGAGAAGCATATTTCCATTTCAGTCATAAAATACATTATTTCTTTTTTTAAGTTATTATAACAAACAGATAACAAACACCCAATTAACAAACAACCGATGTCACACAAAGGCACCATCGTCTCAAGCACACCAAGAAGAATGGCGGACTTCTGGGACCAGGAATTTGCCACTGACTGGCATTCTCAAAATGGAAATTGGTTTCTGGCTGACCAAGTTGGGAACATGAGCAGTTTAGGTCTGGAATTATTCAGGAAACATTTATATGGAGTAGCATAGGACTATGGAATCATATTAAATGTTAACTTTTTCGCTGGAATTAGATCAAAATAATTCGCATTCAGAGATTTCCCCTAGATTTTCAAACAGTCCCAGAAATAGTATTAGCTACCAAAATTGATTTCATATGAAGGCCACTAAACCTAACCCCCACAAATTCTTGTATGATGTATCCAGTGAGACTTGGGATGTGATGGTGGTAGTATTCCACATAACCCTTCATCCTTTCTGTCTGTTTTAAGATGTTAACAGAATCAGTGACAATAGAGTCCATTTCAGCATTTTCAGCTGGATCATACACAATTTCCTCTCCAAATGAAATGGAATATCATAGAATGGGTCTCATCTCAACTATGTATTCAGGGGGTGGACGTAAGGGAAGCATAAAAAGCAAGATCAAGCGTGGTGAACAATTAATCCCTGTCTGTAAGGTCATTATTTTGTTGCTGGAGAGGAAGGAGGGGTAGATGTACTAAGATGGGCGTCACAGCGCCAACATACCGCAATTTGTGTTTTCGTTACAACAATTCGCAAAATGCACATTTGTCATATGTTAATGAAGACAGCCGCAATATACTCATTTAAATATTATTTGTGTCATCTTACTGAGATCTCCAGCGAGAGTTGTGCAACATTTTTTCAAATAAAATAGAGGTAGTCGAGTTGTGGTTTGCTGCAGCAGAGAGTGCCCGAAGGATAACGTCTATACATGCAAGGGTGCAAGAATCAAAATAACATTGTTTTTGTTAAATGTAAACATCATCTGTACAATGCATTCTGTTCTGTCTTCTTTTCACCTATTTTAATACTGTGTATATATATATATATATATATATATATATATATGTAAAATGAAAGGCAGTTTAATCCCATCAGATTCTATAGTGGGGCCCCAACCTTCACCCCCCAAAAAGCTTTTCATAATCATACAGTAGCCCCTTCGCTAAACTGGACATGTTTGTCCGACATAAGGAGGTGTCGGGTTTAAAAACAATACAATAAAATCGTACACACATACATTTACAGTTCTCAATGTATTTTAAATATAAATCATTGCGCTGAAATAACACTGATGTGTTTTGGGTACACTACACATTACATAAAAATATAAATCTATACAGTAGGCCTATACAGTACACAGTGCAGTAGTAAAATCAAATGAATACCTAGCGCACTTTTTTGTACTTTAGCCTACTGGTAACACAAATAAATAATAGATTATTTTAAAGATTATTTTAAATTAAACTAAATGATTTTAGGGTTTTTTAAATTTTATTTTAATTATTATTATTTTTTAACTTGGTCTACTTAGTAGCCTAGACAATTAACACACAATAGATCACGGTCCTATACAGATGCTCAGAATGAGCTGGAGGGGTTAGTGGCACGTGTGCAGTTTATTGCTCCCAACATGCTGGGAAAACCAGAAATGTCATAGAAATTTGTTTTCAAGGCTTGTAAGTTTACTCTGACTTTAGTGAAAATTGGGTGTTCATCTCAAAAATGCATTGAGCACAACTGGCAGCACACAAGAAAAAGCAGACTGGGAAATGCCAGAAACAATTGTGACTGTTTAAAACATGCTTTCAAAAGTTCTTAACAAATTGATGCAATTGTAAGTGTCGCAATTGCCCGCAGCTTTAGTACATCTCGTTACAATATTTTTGATCCCTCATTTGCACTCGGTTGCATTTCCACCCTGTTTTTGTGAATTTCTGCATGAACGCCCAGAATTACATATTCATTTAAGGCTAAAGCGCAAATAAAAACTGCGACTGCAAAGCATTTGTTAAAATGATGCGAACAGCGTTGCGTTTGTTTAGTACATTTCACGCTACACTTCCAATTGGCTCCCATGTGGCTTGCAACGATTGCGACAGACGCAACACTTTAGTACATCTACCCCTTAGTATTTAAGAGCATATAATGTATTACAATGTATTTTGTAAGGTGAGATAATCTAACTTAATAAAGAAAAAAAACACTAACATTAAATAACAATGCCATCCTGTGAACATGGGCTCCAATGTAGAGACCCATTTAAATAATATTTTAATTATATTATAATTCTTCTCAGGTTTCCACTAGAGTTTGCAAGCATTTACTGAATCAATTGCTTGTTGCCTTAAGACAGAAAATTCATGTATTAGCGCTGACATTGACGTTGTTTTGTTATTGGTTAGCCTGGAGAACGATCACTTGATTAACTTTGTACTGTAAAGCACAATGTAGTCCCAAGTAATGATGGAAACCAAAAAAAAAAAAAGTGACTTTTTTTTTTTTTTAATGCTTTTTGGAAAGTGGTTCTCAGCAGTGGAATTTACCAATGCTATTGACATTTATTATACAGTAAGCTATTTCATCAATTTATATTTTAACAGTGCTGTTAGAGCACAGCGCCAAACTATACTATAATTGAATTTCTCAGATGAGTGGCATGAATAGGATACATTAAATTGGAAAAAGAGATGAAATTAAATACATTCTTTCCCTATTCACACTACAATTGAAAATGTTGAATCGATGCATGGACCTAGAAGGTTTATTTGATTCAAATAAACATTTAGGAACATGATTGTAACAAAGACTTGAGCTCAAAGTCCACACTTGCTCACCCCTGCTTTAGAATAAAAAAAAACATATATTGGTCCAAGGCAGTCATAGAAAGCTAGAGAAAAAAAAATCATTTTTGCAAATATCAAAAGGAATTAAGCTGCCTGACAGTATATTGTGAAGCTCTACTGTATTCTTGTTTAAAGTACTTACTGCACTACGGACACATGGCCAGATTTATGAACACATTATTGCTTTGTTGTAAATTTTTACACTTTATAGCAATCTCTATAGAATTCACCATAAAACGGTCATTCACTTTGAACAAGAGGTTGTAATAAAACACACTTGATGACTTTCCAAGTGGTGGCAATACATGCACATTAAAAATACATGTTAACTAGGAAAATTTGAAAACAAATGAACTCTAAAATAAATGTATTACCAGGAATTGTTATAGGATAGATAATTAACTTCTTTACTTGGCTGGTTTAGAAATGTAAAAATAAAACTGGATAGCTTAAGCTAAAAGCTAATCAAAATGACAGAGGATCAAAAGTGATTTATTTTTCAGATGAGCACCTTAGCTGTGCTGAGCAATTTCAAATTGCCCTTAACCTTTTCAATGCCTTTGAAAGAGGTCTTGTGATTTTACTGTTTCTCCTAATGTGCCATTTTGATCTTGTTGGAAATCTTGTGTGATGTTGTAGCCAACCAGGTTAAATGGATTTAAAATACAGATGCGCAGGATAACTGCAGTGGCTCATCTGAAGATTGTTTTATAGCAATCATTTTAAGATAATGCCCAAAACAGTAATTATAACCTTTATAATTATTACATTTATAATAATTATAAATGTATGCAACACATAGACATTCTCTGACTTACATATTTGTTATATGCATACCGTATATGCTGGATATAGCGCCCAGTCTCGACTGTCCACCCTTATTCATATTAGCGGCCATCTTTACTGGCAAAATGTTAATAAACACCCACGTGCTCTCAGATGAAAGCGCATTTGGTGAATGAAGTAACCCCCTCTCTGTATATTTTGTGATGATAACATATGTACAAACATAAGCAAAGTGTTAGTTATTTTGTGACAGATCATTACAATAATGGTTTTCTATTCAAGTCTCTCTGTTATTCCCCCACGTCCACTTGTTGCAGCTCACAGACAAGCTTCTGGCAGTGTCCTTCATTTTAACCATGCCATGTGTGATGGAGTAAGCGTTACCAAGGAGACATACCCCATGAGGGCTCAGTATGGTACGAATACGGGTGGTTCTCCGCTGGCTATTTGTCGAGTCGAGCGAGAACCAAACTGTGAAACTCCGGCCTCACAAGACATCTGAATCTGGCTCAGAGCCAACCCGGGCAAGGGGCGGGGTTAAGGATTTCCGTCATTACGTTGCATCAGTCAGTACACTCCAGATAGACAAACACAAATAACATGGCGGGCAGCAAGTGTGATGAGAGAAAAGTACAGCCTTGGAACGCCGAAGAAGTGAGTGCAGGCTCTAGTTTCTCTGTGGGCAGATAAAAGTGTTCAGGAAGTTCTGGAGTCGTGCGTTAGAAATGAGAACGTTTATGCCCACATTTCTGACAATTTGAAGCAAATGGACATAAACCACGGGTACTTTACACTTAACTCACACACTCAAAAACACAAAATTCTACTAAATTTCTCATTCTTGACCGTTTATATTAATATAAAGAAAAAAAATGCAGAAAATAAAAAAATTCTAAATTTATTTACAAAAATACAGTAAAACAAAATACAGCTGTACCGTACATATAACTATGGCTCTCGTTGCACTCGCACAGCTTCTTTTTTTAAGCACCCATACTAACAACTATCCTTAAATGGCTATCTTTGGCGAATCATATTTTTAAAACCTTCTTTTTTCCCCTTCAATAGAAATAATTGAACTTTATCAAGCAGATATAATCAGTAAAATTTATGGATTATAAAGAAATTCCTAAATATATTTACAAAATATTGCGATACAAGATACAGCTGTACCGTTGGTCAATTCATTTTTGAGCACCATTTGTTTGCGCATCTTTTGGCAAACTGAGTTAATTAACATCACTAGGATGAAATTTAAATTGGAATTTTAAAAGATCTAAATTTCCCTGTAGTTAAATTATAAGTTGATTGTGATTTGCTAAAATATATGGAAAGTCGATTTCTTTTTTTACATTTCTGGTTTAACATAAAGTCAAAATAATGCTTTAATCACACTTTTTATAGATACATCGTTTTCACATTTTACTTGTATTCTAAAATGACCTTTATAGTCATCTTGCATCTAATTGTCTCATGGCTTTAAGACTAGTGAGGGGCATTCAAGCCCTTATTACAACTTTCTATTAACATGAAGACCTTTTTAATTCTAATCATTCTATTCTTGATCTTTAAGCTTTTTTTTTTTTTTTTTTTTTTACAAACAGTATTTCTTAATTAGTCTATATTGATTAAAATTAAAGAGGGCAGCAGTGTGGAGTAGTGGTTAGGGCTCTGGACTCTTGACCGGAGGGTCATGGGTTCAATCCCAGGTGGGGGACATTGCTGCTATACCCTTGAGCAAGGTACTTTACCTAGATTGCTCTAGTAAAAACCCAACTGTATAAATGGGTAATTGCATGTTCAAATAATGTTATATCTTGTAGCAATTTTAAGTCGCCCTGGATAAGGGCATCTGCTAAGAAATAAATAACAATAATTAACAACAAATGTCTTCCGTTGTGTGTGACGTCAGTAGCACGGCTCGGCTCTGCAGTGGGAAAACAAACCAGGCTTTCTTTAACTGCACCGCGAGGGCTCAGTATGGCCCTGGCACCTTTCAGTTGAACAATTTATTTTCACAATTAACAAAAACAACAAACACACAAAAACCACTGCCCCATTCCTTCACCGTCACAATCCTAATCCTAAACTAACACCCGTGATCACCCTATTCCCCATGTGTTTTTGCAGGGAGGAATTTAACCCCCTCTCTGCCACCCAATACTCCCCAATACCTTTCACCCTGTCACACTGCCATACCTCATTTATTTAGAATGCATAAAAAGATTTGGGCGAAATAATCAATTTAAATAATTAACTTATCTGAGCGAGAGCATGATACGAGTCACCTCTCTTGTCTTCAGTCGGGTACTTTTCCTGCGACTTGTGTTAATAATATTTACTAAAACATTTTTAGTCCAGTAACCTTTAGTCCAGGCCTACTTGAAGCCCGCCCCACACACACACAGACACAGAAAAAAACAAAGAATATAAACAAACAGAAGATTGTTCAAGTCATTCCATTTTATTCGCAGTACATTCTGCCACTGGCAGATTTCTATGCTTTCAGAGTGAATATGCAGGCAGTTTTCTACAAGTTTGACCTTATCTGTGGGCTCCCAGGGAAACAGAGAATAGATTTTCACACAGACTCCTGGCTGTGGCCAATCAGCTCGCGGTTTAAAGCTCACACAGTGTAGAAAGCTTGACCTTGTATCATCTGAGGATGTGTGCTGTCAGGATGTATTTGGTGTTTTATGAAAAAGTTTGCTTTACGAAAGGGATTGCAGTACTGTTTGAAATACATAAACTATAGCCTGTTATAGTCTTTAATTATAATCAATATAGACTAATTAATAAATACTGTTAGTAAAAAAAAAAAAGCTTAAAGATCAAGAATAGAATGATTAGAATTAAAAAGGGCTTCATGTTAATAGAAAGTTGTAATAAGGGCCTGAATTTACCATGTTTTGTTGAAAATGTCCCTCACTAGTCTTAAAGCCATAAGACAATTAGATGCAAGATGACTATAAAGGTCATTTTAGAATACAAGTAAAATGTGAAATAGATGTATCTATAGAAAGTGTGATTAAAGCATCATTTTGACTTTATGTTAAACCAGAAATGTAAAAAAAAGAAATCGACTTTCCATATATTTTAGCAAATCACAATCAACTTATAAGTGAACTACAGGGAAATTTAGATCTTTTAAAATTCCAATTTAAATTTCATCCTAGTGACGTTGTACATAAGCAAAGATTAAATATTTCAACAATAATTCAAATTTTTATGAATGACATATCAATATTCTACTTGATATTGCTTCTGTGGCTTTTTCAACATTTTGATACAGTAACAGTGGCATTATTAGTTATAAAACTGAGCTACTCCAAAATCATAGTATTAAATGCCTGAAGCAAATAATGTTATGTTACGCTGCCAGTTTTATTTTATAACATGCTTAGTTCAAAGAAGTTCACTTTATTCAAAAAGAATGCTATTCCAGAGATTGTTCTCATATTCCAATCACACTTTAACCTCAGGGAATAGTAAAAACACTCATTAATAATAGCCTATGTGAGTTAAATTATATAATTCAGAATTTGTATTCATAATTAAATGTATTGGAATAGAGCTGAAGCATACCATATAATTTTGTTTTGTGCTCATTTTAGTCAATGCATTCTAGGATAATTTTGAACAATTATACATTAGTCAGTGCAGATTCATGCAAATTCAAGGTTAAGCTATGCCATTAACGCAACTTATAAGTGTAACCTTATGAGCTTGTCTATCAGAACAGCAGAAATGATACCTACAGCAATCTACTAATGCAGTGAATTTATAGGGCTTGATTAGTCAAGGTCTTTACACCAATATGCAATTGTTACCATTTTTATGTGAAAGGAAAAATCTAATTGTTAATGGTACAAACCTACTAACAAAAATGGTGGGACATTCACCTCAGAAATAAGAACATAAGAAAGTTTACAAATGAGAGGAGGCCATTCGGCCCATCTTGCCCGTTTGGTTGTTAGTAGCTTATTGATCCCAGAATCTCATCAAGCAGCTTCTTGAAGAATCCCAGGGTGTCAGCTTCAACAGCATTGCTGGGGAATTGGTTCCAGACCCTCACAATTCTCTGTGTAAAAAAAGTGCCTCCTATTTCCTGTTCTGAATGCCCCTTTACCTAATCTCCATTTGTGACCCCTGGTCCTTGTTTCTTTTTTCAGGTCAATACCTTTTAGAATTTTGAATGCTTGAATCAGATCACAGTGTAGTCTTCTTTATTCAAGACTGAATAGATTCAATTCTTTAAGCCTGTCTGCATACGACATGCCTTTTAAACCCGGGATAATTCTGGTCGCTGTTCTTTGCACTCTTTCTAGAGCAGCAATATCCTTTTTGTAATGGGGTGACCAGAACTGAATACAATATTCTATATGAGGTCTTATTAATGCATTGTAAAGTTATAACATAACTTCCCTTGATTTAAATTCAACACTTTTCACAATATATCCAAGCATCTTGTTGGCCTTTTTTATAGCTTCCCCACATTGTCTAGATGAAGACATTTCTGAGTCAACATAAACTCCTAGATCTTTTTCATAGATTCCTTCTTCAATTTCAGTATCTCCCATATGATATTTATAATGCACATTTGTCTTGCCTGCATGCAGTACCTTACACTTTTCTCTATTAAATGCCATTTGCCATGTGTTCTGGGGTGGGGAAAAGCGATTGGGCATTCCAAATTGGGAGAAAATGGGGGGTAAAATAAAAATTGGACCAAAAAACAAAACAAGCTCAAATGTGCAATATATATGCAGAAACACAGTCTAAATAAAATGTGCTGTCTATTACAGAAAACAAGTTCCTTAGAGCAATTTACAAGACCTCAATCATATTTGCTTACTTTCAGAGCTCTGTTTACTTATTTAATTCCAATTGAGCTATTTTCAGCTCTCACAGGTATTGCTTACTGCAACAATGCCTTGTGGTAATCTGCAAGATAATCATTCTAATTTATTACCTTTATGTTGAAGATTGCAGTCCAGTTACATTTAACACCTGCTTTTCTCAGGAATAGTTTTGTTAAAGGCTTAATTATTTTTCCAGTGCACATTTTAAGTTTTCAGTAGATATCATTTTGAGGTGTATGCATTTTCTGTATAGATTATAGTCTATAAAATGACAGGAGCATGTAAAATGTATCCATACCCAGTAATTCAAGGATTGCATTCATTTGAATTGTATTTTCCATTATGTAAAGTATTATACAGATACATAATGCCGGTATATAAAGGTACAAGGTTAGACAGATTTTACTGTGTATTTGGTTCATGTCTCTTTAAATAATAAAAGTGCAATACAGTTGGCGCCGCCTAATCGGGATATTGATAATCGGGATTTCTGCTTAAATGGGATACAACTCTGGGAGATGGTTCTTCCCAGTGCTATTTATGTCGTTTAATTGGGACATCACTTTGTTTAATTGGGATACAGTATTTTCAAATGAGGAATGGAGATTGCTTTTCAGAGCATGACAGGTCGCGTAGCACAGTGCAGTGAGTATGTGATTCCGCTGTGACTTGCGTGAATTGTGTAATCCATGTTGTACTCTTGAAGGAAGAGGAGTCTCCTGTGGTTTCTCAGGCTGCTGTTGCAAAGAAAGTTGATGTGTCAACATCGCAGGTGCCTCGCCTTGTGATAAGATGTGAGTTCATTCTTTTTCATTTCATGTAGAAATAAAAATAAAAAATAAAAATATAAAAATATAAAACTGTTTTTGTATCCCTGTGTCAGAGAAAGAATGAATCTTGGTTATAAATCTCCCTCCCGACCTGTGAGGGTGCTGTGTAAAGGGAACAGTGCCCCGGACTGGATGGTCAGACAATTCATTCCAAGGGTTAGGTGGAAGTCGGCCATCTAGAAAGGGGGTGGGGCTACGCTACACCAAGTCATCGCTCCAGAGGGAAAGCGATGTGGTAACTGCGGATTGGAGGAGAAACGGTTGCACTTGCTAACCAAGGGGGTGTGACTGACGGTACAAAAAGGGGGCGTGGCTAGGTGATATGTTCCTTTTTGTTATGGTTAAGTTGAACCGAGAAAAGGAGTACTATGAGTTACCGATGAGTGTTTTGTTTGTTATTGTTGTGTCTAAAATCTACTTGTTTGTTCTTATTAGACGGCTAACATGATAAAGAGCTGTCACTAAAAGCCAGCACTAAACCCGGACAACACTTCACAACTGTTCACAAATAAACTGGATTTCAGCACGAGCACTTTAGCACTCACTCTGGACTTGTGATTGTGTGTGTGTCTTTGTGTGTATTCTACTGTGTTTATTCTTTGGAACTGTGTATTGTTATTTCAGGACTGCAACCCGTTGTTTAGAGACTGTATTGCCTGGGATTATTCTTTGTGGTCACCAGTCCAGGATTATAAATAAACATATTGTTTGGACTGTGAACTTTGCTGTCTGTCTTTGTTTCGTAATCACATCACCACTACACCTGCACGTGACAAACCACTTTGCCACAATCCCACCGAACAGTTGCTAAAAATTCACTCCACAAAAAAAGAGCCACTCGTTGACACAGGAAGGGTGCAGGTGGAATAAATTGCTGGGTTGACAACTCGGAAATGGTACATGGCAGAAGTTGTGGGGTATTGCACCCACACAAACCCTAGTGCCACTATATAACAGAAAGCAGGATTAACAGGAAAATTTTGTTTGCATCAAGTTTTATCAAACGCCCAAACTCCTGCTTTTGCATTTTCAGGACAATTTCTGCTTCTTCTGCAAAGACGTGAAGGAGATGCAGTTCTTGGCAGACCATTCCCATTCTCTGTTTTGCACAAGCTTGCTGTGAACCAGAAGGCTGGGGATATTACCCGAGAGCAAATGATCAAGTTAAATGAATTTTGTTTTCTGTGCATGAAATAAAGTGGCCAAGAAATGTCAAAAAGAATCTGGGGCTATCGGAAAAAAACATTTTATTAGTTTTGCCACCTACATGGTCCTGGAGGCAGGCATCTGCAGTCAGACAAGAGACTTTACTGTGGATTTGTCTGTTTTGCTTGCATTGATTTCTTAGAAGTTTTGTTTCAGAGTCATTTAGCCTAAAGTGTTGTGCTTAAAGGGGTTTGGATTAAATTGTATACCACGGATTGGAGGAGAAACGGTTGCACTTACTAATCAAGGGGGCGTGGCTAGGTGATCTGTTCCTTTTTGTTATGGCTAAGCTGAACCGAGAAAAGGAGTACTATGAGTTACCGATGAGTGTTTTGTTTGTTATTGTCGTGTCTAAAATCTACTTGTTTGTTCTTATTAGACGGCTAACATGATAAAGAGCTGTCACTAAAAGCCAGCACTAAACCCGGACAACACTTCACAACTGTTCACAAATAAACTGGATTTCACCACAAGCACTTTAGCACTCACTCTGGACTTGTGATCGTGTGTGTGTGTGTTATATTTTAATCTTGCTTCAGAATGCTTTGAAAAAATCTAGTGTATCCCAAATCATTATGATATTTCTTTTCTTTCTTTCTTTCTTTCTTTCTCTTTCTTTCTTTCTTTCTTTCTTTCTTTCTTTTGGTATGCTATTAACTATACTGTACCTCTGAAAGGCGATTCTGTAAAATAAAATCATTCCAACACTCTGACCCTTATGAAACAACCTTCAGTCCTTGAATCAAAACATGCAAAATACCAGCAGCGCAAGGCAAATTAAATTAGTTCATACAAAATCGAATTCAAATCTCCAGCTAATTTATTTTTTAAAGCTGTTTGTGCATATTAGTGGCAAAAGGCAACTGGATTTACCCATCTGCTAGGTACATAAAAATAAATAAAAATAGCATTAATTTAAGGTGGCAGCAGAAGGTAATCCATTTAGAATCTGAATAATATCCCTCCTCACAGATTTTCTAACTGAAATCTATATCATCTAGATATTTTGCTAAACCATTATGAACAGCGACTCCATCTTCTATAGCTTATAGTTAGAGCTGTAACGATATAAAAATTGCTTATTTCACGGCATCTCAATGTCTAAAAATAGGTCTTTCAATATATTTCACAATTGAACATAATATTTTTTTTAAAAATAGTGTCACATTCAAAAGGGATAATTTTCTCTAGTTATCATACAACAGATGTTTTCTAAATATTTAAATGCTTACCTGAAGTCTAGTAAATGCTAAATTGTAGAATATTTCATTTATGTCCGCCTTTTAAAGACATTCTGTTTTCATCATCAGTGAATAAAAAAATAAAAACGTAAATAAATGTAAAAATTATCCCTTCTGTCCCTAACTCTCCTCTGTTGCTCGTCTGCTGCCTAAAAATCGAATTGAGCAGAACTGAAGAGTTGAAGATAAAGCTAGTAATGTAGTTCAATATCCAGCTAGCAGCTAGAAGATGAAGTCCAGGCCACTGAAATTATATTTGATTAAATAAAACAGTTACAATTTTGAAAAAAGTCTGTAGACTGTAGTATAGGGCTGTTTCCTGCTGCTCAACGGCAACTGTGTCCTTTTTTTCTCCATTCTTATGTCTCTGCCACCACTCAACTATACTGTTTGTCTGTCACCCAAGGTAATCAAATAAATGTTTGATATGTTCTAGCTGTTCTTATGTCAACTTCATCCAGAAGCTTTATCTCATTAAATCATACTTAGTTTCAGCCCATCGTTGTGAAAAGCTTCTAAATGCCCGGGCACACAGCAGACAGCTTGCACAGTTGTTAGTTGTTACTCTTCTTCAGTTACACATTTTCATGTCTTCGCTGCTACAGTGAAGACATGAAATGTATTAAATGTATTTGGCTTAAAATGTGTCTGTCATTAGGGGAAGAATATTTACTCCAGCACTTCCAAGACAATTTTACCAAAACACTCTTATTAGGGCCTATACGGTTTGTGCTCCCTAATGGTAATATTTTGCTAAGCACAGCAGTAAAATATTCCAACTCCATTTCTTTTGTCACAGGTATATGGAACAATTTCTAAAAAAAAATAGTATATTTTTCTAACATGTCCAGTAGGGTGTTATCATTATCAGTCCTATGATATTACAAGACAACAACAAACTCCCTCCAACAATTAATTCTCAAATAGTCTGTGTAAGGAAAGTCTGCTTGCTGTTTAATGACCTGTAAGTCAAGCTGTTGTTTCTCATTTGCCTCCTGTTTGCTCGTATCATTAGTAAAACTTCATGGCAACTTCATATATCAAATGAATGTTTAGAAGCGTGTTGCTTGAGGGGTGATATTTGTACAGTTGACAAGGGTAGTTAAAACGTTAATTCAAGTTTCACCCAAGAAATTGTATGAATCCTCCTATGTAGCACTATGTTAAATACTGTCATATGCTGCTATCCAGACATTTCTGAAGTATCCAAGCGAAGATTTCAATAAACAATTGATTTTATTCCTGTAACTGAATCTAAACCCATCCTTGGCAATTTTGAGTTGAAAATAACAGTTAATCTGGTCCTTATTATGGGTTTATTAAGTAACAGAAAACAGACTAACAGAAAAATAGGACAAACTCTACCAGTGGAATTGTGCTTTTCTGTAGTATTTATTTGTTTTGCTTATTGTGTGTAAATAAACAAATCTGTAAATAATTCAGAATAATGTATTAGAGTAAATAAACTACATACTATTATGTACAATTAACAATACATGGTTTATTTCACATTCTAATCCACAAATAATCTGTTTTTACCTTGATTGATCAGGATGAAATCCACATAATAGTGTTCTGTTTTTTTTGTTTTTTTATATAATAAAAAGTAATGGGGCTGAATAGACATGGAAACTGAATTAACCTTTCAACTGACTGTATTAGATAGTAGTCCATCGGGAGAGGATTGTGGCACACAGTGAAAAGTCTGGCATTATGCTGGTCTGTGCTGCACCTAGTAGATAAAAGGTTTGAGACCCCAGTGCTAATCTTACACTCACCGTACATGTCATGCCAGAAATGGAAAAGCAATCATGATGGAAAAACAGCATAAATAGAAAAACAAAAACAGAAATAATGTAATAATAAAACTAAATGCAGAAAAACAAATGTTTATATGTATTAATAATTAAGTCAACTATTATAAATGTGTATAAATAAAGTGGTACATGTTTGTAACCTGAAAACTAGAGAGCTATAAGGGTAGTAAGCTTCCACACATCAGAGGTCTTTGCAGCACCACTGGACTTTGTCAGCAATCTGAATAATTGAGCCAGATACACATGGCTTCCCCCCATCATGGTTGTATGCTTTTTGCCTGGCTGCATATTACATTAAAACAGCAATTTGAGGATATGCAAATCAATGTCCACAGAGCCTGTGAATTGGATCAAATGTTTTTTTTATTATTATTATTTTTGTTATTAAAACAGGATTGTGTATTATACCGCATATTGTAACATAGTTTTAATTTAATTTATGTTTTTTCATTTCTTCTGGAATTAATTAGAAAAACATGAAAGCGTGCACTGGATGTGTGCAATTGAGAGGCTGGAAAACTAGTAGCTGTGGATTTGATCTATTTACTTTTTATGTAGAACTAAAAAGCCACAGAAGAAAGGAAATCTGATTTTGATTCACTTTGTTGTGCATTAACTCTGTATTAGTAAAATAGATTGCTTCTATTTTTGCACTGGCACCTAGATCATACTGTGAACTAGGACTATATTAACCTTTCCACTATGCATTGGCTAAAGTGGAAAGTCTCAATTTTCTCTGTAATATCAGGAAATTGTGGTGTATGACTGGAATTAAGTGATTTATCAGAGCAAGGAGCAATCAGGGATTGATCATGGCTTGAAAAAGTCTCATGATCCTTTTGTATTAGGGATGAGCTTTTGTTAGCCAGATGTCAGTGAAACCTGATCCTTTAGCTATCAGCAGTCTTACATTTCTTGTGCTTATGATGTTCAGGTTATAAAACATTGTTTTTGCTCTGCCAGTTGTGAAACCTTTCAGTATCTTAACTTAATCAAACAGTTACTAAAGGTTAAAGTTGTTAAATAGGTAGCATTTGCTGGTACAGTGTTCACTGTATATCTAATTCATCATTCTCTGTTACAAAATGTGTTAATGTTTTACACTAGAATGACTGATGACCTAGCAAAGAACTTCAGATTAAATCAATTTCTCTGAAATTGCTTTTTTTTTTATTTTTTACAAGAACAGCTATTTTGGGCAGGATTTTCAAAAACCTATGTTAGTGTATCAAACTCGTGGTATAAACAAGAGCTTTAGTAGCAAGTGATTTTCAAATGAAATGTGTTAATTAAATCAATCCGTTAATGCTTTGAAATTGAGTCGATGAGGTTGTTAATGAATGTATTTCTCGTTAAAAAGCTTAATTGTCGCAGGTCACATACATCACTTCCTGTCTCAACGACTTGATAAGGGGAACTTTTTAATCAAAATGTATGTTAACGAGATCAAGATAAATGAATGGACGCATAATTCGCTGAAACTACTAGCGTACAGGGAGACAGTTCTCTCACCAGCGAGCAGCAGCCAAATGGAAATAAAAAATAATCTATTTTCTGTATAATTTCAAAACTTCATTTAAAACTGTATTTTTTGTCATCCACGGATTGGAGGAGTAGATGCGCTCGTTGACCAAGGTGTCATGGGTGACGTTATAAAAAGGGGACGTAGTGATGTGATCTGTTCCTTTGTGAATGCTTACGTTTAATGACCAGAAGGAGAACCTGTGCTGTAAAACATGAGTGTTTTGTTTTTTTTAGTTTGTCGTTAATAATACTGTTTGTAATTATTTGGATGGCTAACACGATCTGGAGTTGTTGCCAAAGGCAACAACACTGCACTTTTGTTATCACTAAAGAACTGTATTCACCAGTAGCACTAGAGCACGCACTGTGGGCTGGTGTTTGTGTTTGTGTATGTGTTACGTGTGGGTGAACTGAAATGGGACTGTTATTATTTCGGGGCAAACCCGCGGATTATAAATAAGCAATACACACCGCTGTATTGCTTCATTAACATTGTTATTGTTTACTGCTGTTAGCCATCAGGCATTGGATTATACGATTAAACCTTCATTGCACCTGGATTATCATTGTTTGTCTGATTATTGATCACCTGCACCTGTACACTGTTAACCACTTTGCCACAGATGACATCTACTTTTGTATGTATTTTAGTATGCACTATTGTAGGCTATATATAAATACATAAGTTTCAAGTGCCATTGGTGTTTGTAGTTATTATACATGTAAAACTGTTTTATAAGTTGATTTTTGTAGGCATTTTTGCAGGGCTTAAAAGGGAGGAGAGACTGATACACCGGTGTGATGTATGCGCTGGTCTGTACCAGTGCCACAATGGGGTTACTACAGCCATGGTTATGGCTCACACAAACTTAACTGTCAACAGCCCGATTTTTTTTTCAGGATCCACGGCATTCAGGTCACATTGCTAGGTAGAAACACAAAACCACTGTTCAATTTAAAAGTTTAATTTGTTACTCTCAATATCTTAGTCATTTTGAATGTTAAACAAGCTTTCAGACTCTTGACTGACCTCCTCTCGAAAACGTCACAGCTATAATGCTTCACTGTTAACACAATAGCAGTCTCTATGAATTTCCTTATTCCCACCCTCCCAAGCCATTGATTTGTCAACATTCAGACTGAACCTGCCCCTGGGATCCGTAGCAAACAGCTAGTGGTTAGAAAGTCGAGTAAACTTAAGTCTTCTGTTCGTTATAACTGCAATGCTATAATAATGCAGGTGAATTTGAGATTAGATTTCAAAATGCTACTCAACAGGTTTGAAATTGTGTGTTGTTGAATTTGCCGAAATACATATTAATCACAATGCTGAAAACAACAGTACGTGACGAAACAAAGACAGACTTAAAATGGTGACGGAAAAATGAGCTGATAGAGGAGGTAAGTGTTTATGACCTGATGTAGAAAACATTATGTTTGAATGGAGTGCTTTTGAATGACTTTAATACATACTGTAAC
Source organism: Acipenser ruthenus (assembly GCF_902713425.1). Taxonomy (NCBI): domain Eukaryota; kingdom Metazoa; phylum Chordata; class Actinopteri; order Acipenseriformes; family Acipenseridae; genus Acipenser; species Acipenser ruthenus. Next base: position 30,378,366 of record NC_081199.1, read on the forward strand.
TTGTTCTACATGTCAGTGCAGCACAGTGGTACACTTGTAAAGTACGTGTATGGTTCTGATTAACAAAATGAATGTATTTGTACAGCTGGAAATTGAATGCGTACAGGAGGAAAAATAATAACAATTGCGAGATGTGCTGGCTCTAAAACCCAGAACGATACTTGTTAAATGTTATTTTGTATGCCTATTTGTTTGGCCAATGTGCCCTTTTGTTTGTATCAGTGCTTTTGTTTTGTAAAACTGTTTATTTTCGTTTTGTTTAATAAAAGCTGAGCGTCGTAGTGTCTCACTTTCACCCGCCAGTACTGCCTTTTTTTTGGATTCATTTCCTGGTCTGACGTCACTCTTGCAGCCATCTCTTTCACAAACTCCCTAACCCAATACACAATTTGTTTATAATTAATTGTTCGGTGAATTCCTCTAATCATGCATTTTCTCTGTTACTCTTTGGCCTCTACGATAAATAAACTCAACATGATTAGCCATCGAACACTTGCAGCATTATAAGAACATTTTATATGCATACAAATGTGTGAAGGTGAAAGTGTACATTGTACATAGTGTGTGTGTGTGTGTGTGGGGGGGGGGGGGTCGTCTGACAACATTACAAATACGTGTGGGCAAAATCCATGTAAATGATCTCGATTACATTCCTAGTGAATCGCTGTGTGTCCTTGACGCCTGTTCTTCGTTCTTGTGTGGATAAGACACAGGTGTTAAAAGCAAATCTGCAATCACCTAAGGAAACTTTATTGTAATATCTAAAAGGCGTTTTCTATACCAAGATTTCAGTTGCATAATTCAAATAAAATCTGCAGTAGATGTCAGCTGTCATACAATGTACGTATGCAAAATTAAAATGGCTACAGTCGCATTGAAATTTCTTGGTAGTCACTGGGTGTAAATAACGAACAACAAACATTTCATAAGGTTACAAATGATTAAAATATGTGAATAAATCTAATTCACAACCACAAGTATAGAAAAGGCTAAAATATTTTCATAACTACAAATTTTGAATTATCGAGGTAGTCTGTAAGAAATTAACCCTGGTCCTGTACACACTCTCTCTGTATCGTTGGCGTTAAATGTCTGTTTCAAGGTGAGTTATATACTCTTTTGTTAATTAAAACCCTCCTTTTCCAAGTGCAAATTAACTCCTGATAAATTATGACAATTAACACAGATTCCCATACAAACAAAAGAAATAGTCGCAAGAAACACTGCTTGTTAAGATATTAACATTATTTCATAAATCGTCATCATTTCGGAAAACACATTGAGACGATTATTTAATAACGAAATAAGCATAATGACCGTTTGAAAATGCCAAAATAAATGCTACATACTGATTTCTTGATTAACACTGTAGTTATCGTTTATGAACTTTTGAAAATCCTGCCCTTTGTGGCTTATGTCAGAATCATATTGCACTATATTCTTAGATGTATCCCCAGATTGGACTGGGATTCACCCACAGAGTGCTGAACTTTTACGTTCAATTTATTTTATTTTTTTACATATGAAATTGTTTTTGGGAACACATTCAATACACATATGTAACAGGGGAGATCTGTGCTGACTCTTCTGGCGTGTTCATAGTGCTGCAGGGAGAGGGCAGCAGCTCGTCAATATCTGCCTGTCAGTCATGGCAGTGACACGGAGAGGGGAAAGAGTGGGTGTGCGGACTTTCCTTCTCTCTGAGTGGCTGGGAGGCGGGTCTTGGGGGGATTGCTGACCCTATAAGTTTCATTCTGCTGTTCCCTCAGGTCTGCCCACTGAGACGTAAGCCGGCGTGCGGAAGCGCTGGAGAAAAATCAGCCCGGACGAAAAATCCCGGCGAGACAAACAAATCAGAAACCAAAAGAAAGAAAGATTTAGCAGTAGCGGGGGAAAAGAAAACTCTTGGGCAGCCCCGACAAAGTGGATAGCAGGCTGAGGGAGCCGCTAGAGTAGGACGGAGACCCGGGCCGTACGGATAGCGACGGTTGGGGAGAAGCTGCCGAGTGCAGCACTTTTTATTTTGTAGTTTTGTTTACTGTGTTTTGTTTTCTCTGTTTCTTTTGCCTTTTGATTAGTGTTCTTTTTGTTCTCACTTCTGTACCCTGTACCGCTCCGGTATAGTTGTGGCTCTGTCGCTACCATAGTTGGTACGGCAGGCCACCGACAACAGCGCCCTCTGCGGGCTGAACCCAAAATAAGTTTCTAATAAAACTGGGCACCTGTGCGGTGTTTTCAGCCTCATTTCTGTCTCCTGTGTCAGTGAATTACCCACCACCCTTCCACACGTGGTGTCAGAAGTGGGATCCACTGGCACTGCCCCCTTCAAGCAGTGCACACCAGCATGGATGCTTCCCAGTTTGCGGAGATGATGAATCTCCTGCGCCAGACCCTGACGGCAGCGGTGCAAGGGCCGGCTAGACCGGCGGGACCTGACCCCCGGTTGATGAGACCAACCAAGATGACGGCAGAGGATCGACCCGAAGCCTACCTGGAGGTGTTCGAGGCGCTGGCGACCTCTGCCGGGTGGGATCAGGCCCAATGGGCCAGTTACCTCTTGCCCCAGTTAACGGGGGAGGCGCAAGCGGCAGCGAGGACGCTGTCTCCCGACCGGATGATGGACTACCCCACGCTAAAAGCTACCATCCTGAATCGCGTGGGGGCCACACCGGAGGGCTATCGGAGGAGGTTTCGGGAGGAGCGCTTCCCGCCCGAGGAGCACCCTAGAACCATAGCGCATCGTTTAAATGAGTATGCCATGGGGTGGTTGCGGCCAGATGCGACCACGAAAGCGAGGCTGGTGGAGGTGATTGTGGTGGAGCGCTTTCTGGAGTGTCTAGCTCCGGAACCACGGCTGTGGGTACAGCGGCAGGCACCCGCCACCATGGATCAGGCGGTCGCACTGGCAGAGCAGTACCGGGCAGCCGAACCAACGCCAGCCAGGCTGCCGGGGAGAAGCACTGCGGCATCATTGGCTCCACCGGCCCCGGATAGGGCGAAGGGACTGGGGGGAAGGGGTGTACAAGGTTTTGGGCGGGGGGGGGCTGTGCGAGCTCCCGGCCCGGGGACCGGGGCAGCGTGGGGTTCCCCGCGGGCTGCTGCGGGGTCGGACCGGGGTCTCGCACGGTTTCCTTACCGTCGAGCCCCTTTGATGGCTCCGGTGTTTCCACCTCTTGCCGAGGCTCCAGGGCGAGAAACTAGCCCACTGCGGTGTTGGACGTGCCGGGAGGTGGGACACCTCGCGCGGGATTGCCCCGTGATGGAGTGTGACCTCAGCCGACCAGGTAAGCCTGTTCAATTACCTCAGTCACTTCAGCAGACGGGTTTTGTTATTCCTGTGACAGTGGATGGTACAAAAACCCAGGCGCTCCTGGATTCAGGGTGTGGTCAGTCCCTAATACAGGATAGCCTAATCTCACTGGGGCATAAACGGTTATTGGGACAGTTGCATATCAAATGTATTCATGGGGATGTACGCTCCTACCCTAAGATAAGTGTGAATATAACGATTGGCCAGCAGGGGACGCAGGTGCATGTAGGGTTATGTCCTCGATTGCCAGTACCAGTAGTTCTGGGGCGGGATTGTGGGCAGTTTAAGGATTGGTTAGCTGCTCTGACAGCCACGCCTACCCTATTGGCCAAGAAGGAGGAAGTAATTGGAGAGATCTTCCCCTTCTGTGACCCGAATTGGTTTTGCCAGAGATTTAGACCCCGAAAAACTAAACGGGAACGTCGGGCCGCTAAGAATGAGGGCTGGCGATGGAAGGAGTCCGAGAGGTTTCAGGTGGGGGCGGTTGGTGAAGAGTCGGGGGGGGAGGCTGCAGAGCCGGCACAAGCGTCCGGCTCGGCTGCCTCCGCTCCGGACCGACCCGACCCCGAGCTGGAAGCCATGGGAGCTGATTTTTTAGCTCGTTCCCGTGACTTCCGACTCGAGCAAGGGCGTGACGACGTGCTGGGCAGGCTCTTTGACCAGGCAGCGGTGGTTAATGGTCGGGTGGTCGAGCCCAGACGCGCCGCCACGTACCCTCACTTTGAGATTAATCGAGACCTGCTGTATCGTGTTGACAAATTACCCCAGACGGGGGAGGTGCGTCATCAGTTGCTCATCCCTCAGCCCTTTAAGGAGGATTTGCTGCAGCTTGCTCACGCTATTCCCCTGTCTGGTCACTTAGGAAGGGACAAAACCAAAGCGAGGCTTGTGACACGGTTCTATTGGCTGGGGCTGGATGGTGACGTCAGACGGTTTTGTGAACGGTGTGGGGAGTGTCAGAAAGCTAGCCCTAGAGCCGTCCCGCGAGCCCCACTGGTGCCATTGCCCCTAGTGGAAGCTCCGTTTGAGCGTATTGGGATGGACATAATCGGGCCATTGGAAAGGAGTGCGGCGGGATACACACACCTATTAGTCATTTTGGATTACGCGATGCGTTATCCAGAGGCTATACCCCTCCGATCTATGTCCGCTAAGTCTGTTGCCGACGAGCTCGTGAAGGTTTTCTCCCGGGTGGGGATCCCCAAGGAGATACTGACCGACCAAGGCACTAACTTTATGTCCCGGCTAATCCGCGGGACATGTAAACTTTTGGGGATTAAGACCATTAGGACATCGGTGTTTCATCCTCAGACCGATGGGCTTGTGGAGCGCTTTAATAAGACCCTTAAGAACATGTTGCGCAGATTTATTAGTAGTGATGTGCGTTACTGGGACCAGCTGATTCCTCCCCTTCTCTTTGCGATCAGAGAGGTACCCCAGGCTTCCACGGGGTTTTCTCCATTCGAGCTGCTGTATGGGCGAAGACCCCGGGGTGTGCTCGATCTGGTCAGAGAGATGTGGGAGGAACAGCAGGATAATTCGACGAATGCCGTCCGGTATGTGTTGGACCTGCGCAAACGTCTGGAGTCTGTTGGAAAATGGGCGCAGGATAATTTGCAGCAGGCACAACACAGACAGGAGACCCAATACAATAGAGGAGCCCGGTTGCGCACATTTCAGCCGGGGGATAAAGTGCTTCTATTATTACCCAGTTCCGAGTCAAAACTCCTGGCTAAGTGGCAAGGACCCTTCGAGGTTACACGCCGGGTTGGGGCGGTGGATTATGAGATCTGCCAGCCGGAGCGGCGGAGAGAGAAACACATTTATCATGTTAACCTCCTGAAGCCCTGGCTGCAACCGGAGGCATTGATAGTGGCGCAGGCAGATGACGTCACCGACCTGGGACCTGATCTTTCTGTGTTGGCGAAAACAGGGTCGGTACAGATTGCAGAGAATCTGACACCAACACAGAAATGTCAGGCTCGGGCGCTGGTGACGAAATTTCCTGATGTGTTTTCTCCCGTCCCGGGGCGGACTCGAGTAGCCCATCATCACATTGAAGTTGAGCCGGGGACGCTAGTTCGCCAGAGGCCATACCGTGTACCTGAACGTAAAAGACAGGTAATAAAAACGGAAATTGATGAAATGCTGAGACTGGGGGTAATAGAAGAGTCCCAAAGTGACTGGAATAGTCCAATTGTTTTAGTGGATAAGCCGGACGGGTCAACTCGATTTTGCATTGACTTCAGGCGAGTTAATGAAAAATCGAAGTTTGACGCTTATCCCATGCCCCGGGTAGATGAATTGCTGGAGCGTCTTGGCACGGCTCATTTTATGACGACACTGGATTTAACGAAGGGGTACTGGCAGATACCCCTGACCCCGAAATCCAAAGAGAGGACGGCGTTTTCGACTCCCTTCGGATTATACCAATTTAGGACCATGCCCTTTGGGTTGCACGGAGCACCAGCCACTTTCCAGCGGATGATGGATCGCATTTTGCGGCCCCATCAGCAGTACGCCGCTGCTTACATAGATGACGTGGTTATCCACAGTGAGGATTGGCCGAGTCATCTGTGTAAGGTAGCGGCGGTATTGCAATCCTTGCGGGAGGCTGGGCTCACTGCTAACCCAAAGAAATGTGCCATTGGGAAGAGTGAGTCGGAGTATTTGGGGTATCGAGTAGGGGGTGGCCAGATCAGACCGCTGATTGCTAAGGTGAAAGCCTTGGCTGACTGGCCGGTCCCTACGACCAAAACCCAGGTGCGCTCTTTCTTGGGACTAGCGGGCTATTACAGGAAGTTCATTCCGGACTTCGCTACGCTCGCTGCTCCCTTGACAGACCTCACCCGGAAGGCTGCCCCAAATACGGTTCAGTGGACGGAGCCGTGCCAGAGGGCCTTTCTCGCTTTGAAGCGGAGATTGTGTAGTAAGCCAGTGCTATGCAGTCCGGATTTCGGTAAGAGGTTCACCCTGCAGACGGATGCGTCAGAGACAGGTCTCGGGGCAGTGTTGTCTCAGGAGGTGCGGGGAAGTGAGCATCCCGGTCCTGTACATCAGCAGGAAGCTCCTTCCCCGCGAGAAGAACTATAGTACCATCGAGAAGGAGTGTCTCGCAGTAAAATGGGCAGTCGAGTCACTCCGGTACTACCTCCTGGGGCGACACTTCACCCTGGTTACAGATCATGCCCCCTTGGCATGGCTTCACCGGATGAAGGATAACAACGCCAGAATCACGCGATGGTACTTGGCCCTGCAGCCCTATGCCTTCAGGGTTGTCCACCGAGCAGGGAAACTGCATCAAAACGCAGATTTTTTCTCTCGGGAAGGCATGGGGTTGTAGGATTTTCGAATGGACCGGTGGTGCCATTCTAAGGGGGAGGATATGTAACAGGGGAGATCTGTGCTGACTCTTCTGGCGTGTTCATAGTGCTGCAGGGAGAGGGCAGCAGCTCGTCAATATCTGCCTGTCAGTCATGGCAGTGACACGGAGAGGGGAAAGAGTGGGTGTGCGGACTTTCCTTCTCTCTGAGTGGCTGGGAGGCGGGTCTTGGGGGGATTGCTGACCCTATAAGTTTCATTCTGCTGTTCCCTCAGGTCTTCCCACTGAGACGTAAGCCGGCGTGCGGAAGCGCTGGAGAAAAATCAGCCCGGACGAAAAATCCCGGCGAGACAAACAAATCAGAAACCAAAAGAAAGAAAGATTTAGCAGTAGCGGGGGAAAAGAAAACTCTTGGGCAGCCCCGACAAAGTGGATAGCAGGCTGAGGGAGCCGCTAGAGTAGGACGGAGACCCGGGCCGTACGGATAGCGACGGTTTACATTCCTAGTGAATCGCTGTGTGTCCTTGACGCCTGTTCTTCGTTCTTGTGTGGATAAGACACAGGTGTTAAAAGCAAATCTGCAATCACCTAAGGAAACTTTATTGTAATATCTAAAAGGCGTTTTCTATACCAAGATTTCAGTTGCATAATTCAAATAAAATCTGCAGTAGATGTCAGCTGTCATACAATGTACGTATGCAAAATTAAAATGGCTACAGTCGCATTGAAATTTCTTGGTAGTCACTGGGTGTAAATAACGAACAACAAACATTTCATAAGGTTACAAATGATTAAAATATGTGAATAAATCTAATTCACAACCACAAGTATAGAAAAGGCTAAAATATTTTCATAACTACAAATTTTGAATTATCGAGGTAGTCTGTAAGAAATTAACCCTGGTCCTGTACACACTCTCTCTGTATCGTTGGCGTTAAATGTCTGTTTCAAGGTGAGTTATATACTCTTTTGTTAATTAAAACCCTCCTTTTCCAAGTGCAAATTAACTCCTGATAAATTATGACAATTAACACAGATTCCCATACAAACAAAAGAAATAGTCGCAAGAAACACTGCTTGTTAAGATATTAACATTATTTCATAAATCGTCATCATTTCGGAAAACACATTGAGACGATTATTTAATAACGAAATAAGCATAATGACCGTTTGAAAATGCCAAAATAAATGCTACATACTGATTTCTTGATTAACACTGTAGTTATCGTTTATGAACTTTTGAAAATCCTGCCCTTTGTGGCTTATGTCAGAATCATATTGCACTATATTCTTAGATGTATCCCCAGATTGGACTGGGATTCACCCACAGAGTGCTGAACTTTTACGTTCAATTTATTTTATTTTTTTACATATGAAATTGTTTTTGGGAACACATTCAATACACATATGTAACAGGGGAGATCTGTGCTGACTCTTCTGGCGTGTTCATAGTGCTGCAGGGAGAGGGCAGCAGCTCGTCAATATCTGCCTGTCAGTCATGGCAGTGACACGGAGAGGGGAAAGAGTGGGTGTGCGGACTTTCCTTCTCTCTGAGTGGCTGGGAGGCGGGTCTTGGGGGGATTGCTGACCCTATAAGTTTCATTCTGCTGTTCCCTCAGGTCTGCCCACTGAGACGTAAGCCGGCGTGCGGAAGCGCTGGAGAAAAATCAGCCCGGACGAAAAATCCCGGCGAGACAAACAAATCAGAAACCAAAAGAAAGAAAGATTTAGCAGTAGCGGGGGAAAAGAAAACTCTTGGGCAGCCCCGACAAAGTGGATAGCAGGCTGAGGGAGCCGCTAGAGTAGGACGGAGACCCGGGCCGTACGGATAGCGACGGTTGGGGAGAAGCTGCCGAGTGCAGCACTTTTTATTTTGTAGTTTTGTTTACTGTGTTTTGTTTTCTCTGTTTCTTTTGCCTTTTGATTAGTGTTCTTTTTGTTCTCACTTCTGTACCCTGTACCGCTCCGGTATAGTTGTGGCTCTGTCGCTACCATAGTTGGTACGGCAGGCCACCGACAACAGCGCCCTCTGCGGGCTGAACCCAAAATAAGTTTCTAATAAAACTGGGCACCTGTGCGGTGTTTTCAGCCTCATTTCTGTCTCCTGTGTCAGTGAATTACCCACCACCCTTCCACAACATATTATAAAGGTTATCCATCTGCATTAGGATTTTTTAGAGCACAGAGAGTCTTGAGTGAATAGATTTTTAAATACTGTAGCTTAAATTTCTTTCCAAGACCATTCAGTTTGGCCTGCTAGAAAAATAACATTTTTCCTTTGGCCAAGGGACAAAGTTCAAAGGGCAAGAGAAGCGTGTGGAAACATGTTCGGATTGCAGTGGCTGACTTTCATTGTTGCAAAATAAGACATGATGAATGTTTTAACATCTAGCATCCTCCAAGTGAAAAGCTGAGACAAAACTAAACAAGTACTATTTACAAGTAAGTATAACCGAATTGCTACAGATTGTTTTTGAAAAAAGCATTACATGACACCCTCATATCCTGGATAAATGATGAGTGCAGGCTTGTGTCTGTGGCTTGGCCTCTCACTTTCCTTTCACAATACATAACGGACTCATAAACTTCAGGCCTTCATTGATCGAATAACATCAAGCATGAAGAAGTACCTAATCCGATTACACTGCATTCCCTTTGAGAATTCAAAGGCTTGTTTAAATTTTACAAGAGATCATTTAACAATTACTGAGGCTTATCTTTTTGACCTTTACATTTGTTTAAAAATGTCAGTGATATTATCTATGACTGGCAGATATAGGTGTAAATCCCATTAGAAGAGAAACAGCTAACACATTTAATTCAGCCCAATGCACTAAAAATGAAAATATACAATACAGCTCTGTAGCTAATGAAGCAATTTGGAAAATGTTGTTAAAGCACAACAAAATAAGTGCATTTTCGAGACCAGTTAAACACAGAGAGATGAAGGTTAGTATATTGGAAAAGGTTCATCGTGGGGAGGGCAATGTCTTTTGCAGTCATTTTAACCATTTATTATAGAGGAGTGTTCACATGGCTTTGGAAACCCAGTGGGGCTGTAAAGCCTGAAAAGAAGATTAGAGCAGTAATTTATGTTTATGTTTGTCACACAAATCTTTCAAACAACAAATCATGTCAAAAGGCATTAAAAATGCCTTATTCCCATTGACTGACAATGTGTCAGAAACTGCTGCAAGTCCATCTCCTTAAAGAAACAAAGCAAAACAAAACAAGAAAGCAACAGCCAAAATCTGAACAGTACAATGATATTGACAGTATTTCATAATTCAATGTTGTACCTTTAGTTCTAGAGAGTACTGCCTATCCTAAGATTTGCAATTTTAGATACAATTCAGTGCATTGGTGCTTAATCACTGCAGCTAAGAGGACAAAGTCTCCTTGAAAAGGGAGTTAAAAAACAAATCAGAACACCTTGTCACTGTTGCTTAGTTGACAAATGACAAGTAAACATGCTTTGCATGTGCTGCTCTCAGTCAAACCAGCAGAAGCTTCTATCAATTCTGGATCATTTTATAATTGAGGAGTAGGAGCATAAATGAGACAGACAATGCATCTTTATTAATCAAAGTACCAGTCTGTCAGTGGTATCAACTCACACCTGGCTGTAACTAGACGCTTTCCAACGCTTTCTATATTTTGTTATTCAGATATCCCCTTTTTGGCATTTGGCATCTATTTCATATCTCAATAGCAAAATAAAATGCAAAATACTAAAATACATTATTGAATAATAAAAAAATAATTAAAACAATAGAATGACTCAATACGTAGTATTGCCCAATATTTAATAACATATTTGGCTTGTTAATTATCATTTCCCCATTATAGAGTACAATGAAGACAACCTCTCAACATAGTTGTTTGCTTCAGTGAGGCAGTGGAGGATAGTGAATTGGAAGATCATACGTTGAAGATGCATTGCCATTTGGGTTCTGCAATTTTAATTGGAACCAGATGCTTCTGATACTGCAAGTGCTACTGCTGAAAATAAAATGAATAACTTTAAAACAAAACTGGTCAACTATGTAAGTATATACAATATGTAAAGGTTTCTGAGCTATAGCCATACTTTTACTGTGTGTGTATTGTGTGTGTCTAGGGTGGGGGTGGTGGTGGCCTGTAACAGAGAGCAAATGAATCCTAGTCAAGAATCTCCCTCCCGATCTGTGAGGGTGCTGTCTAACAGGAACAGGGTGCCTCATACTGGTTGGTCTGGCAGTTCATTCTAGGGTCAGTCAGAAGCCAGCCAGCCAGGAAGGGGGTGGAGTCATAATGCCCAAAGTCCTCGCCCTTAAGCGGTACACGATGTGTCAGTCATGGATTGGAGGAGACGTGACTGAACTAGCTATCGCAGGGGGTGTGACTAAATTGGGGATGTGACGATGTAATCTGTTCCTTTGATGTGGTTACGAAACTGACCGATAAAGGAAACAGACTGTGTAAATGTATCGTGAGTGTTAAGTGTTTTGTCTGTTTGTGGAATCTAACTGTCTGTTTGTCACTACTAGACGGCTAACACGAGCCAGGAAGCTGTCGCTACAGGCCAGCATCAAGCCCGGACTGCACTTACACCACTTCTTACTGAATACCTTACACCGCACCTGCACTCAGAGCACTCCCTGTCAGGAGAAGAGGCCGTGTCTGTGTTGTGTGTTGTTTGTGATTATTATTTCAGGACTGAACCCCGTGGTTTAAAGCTGGCAATTCACATTGGTGTGTAGAGCCAGCGGTTATTATTTAACGGTTTAAGCAGACAAAAAGGAGAACTAAAAGAACGGTTTTGAACCGTGAACTTTGTGTTTGTCATTGTTAAAGCACCTGCATCACCTGTACACCTGAGCACTGCAACCCACACACTGTGTTTTTTAAAATGTAAAATACATCCTAGTTTAATTCACTTTTATCTGTCACACTATATTGCACTAATATATAAACAGTAATCTTTGTGAAATTATATTAAAACACATTTCAGAAAAAAAACACTTGCTTTTGGCTTCTTCAGGTATCCTATTTAGAATTTAGACTTTTGGTATACCCTCCCTGGGACACAGTTGTGTGGTGGAAAGGCATATGACTGGGACATGAGCAGAAAGCAAAATTAATGTACATGATCCTCTATAGAATAAACTTCTCAGTGGAAGCAATCATTTCTTACATGAATTATTTGGTCCACTGTAGATGGCAAATGTCATTATTGCCTCTAAAATGTGTATTATTAATGATGTATATATCTTATACATTACAGTA